>NW_028277096.1:7500000-8125000 GCF_059951505.1 Python bivittatus
TCAGGTTTGAAAATGGGCCAGATCCATCCAGAGGCTGAGGAGAAAAGCACTGTAGAAAAATACATCCTCAAATGTATCCCATGGGAGGGGCAATTAGGTAGCTTGGAATGCTGCAAAGTACTCCATTCTAAGCCCCTCCCCCTTCCTCCTCTCTCCTGGTCACATGACCCAGAGTGGAGCGTATGCAGCCTGCTCTATGCTTCCCAATGCAGACATATGCACAAAAACAGGGACAATATGAGAGTGAAAACACACATACCCTGGGGCAGCACAAAAGTATCCACTCTGATTAGACCCTCATTCATGCACACAATAATACATGTACATTGTCCAGAGTCTTATAATTGAGGAAATATACAAAAATTGTAAAATAAATATGAACATATATGTACCCACAGTTAGATTCTCACAGATACCCTAGATGCACACTCTCATTCCACCTGTAAATAATTGATTTAAGGTAATGAGCAGGAGATTAAATCAGAAGCCAAATCTTTGTTCTGCTAAATTTCCTGCTTAGCAACTATTCCTTTTTGTATTTCTCTTACTACAGCCAGTTGTTGAAGCATGCTTTAGGAGCAGTGGTAGATTCATGTACTTTGTTCTTTCACCTTTGTAGCTACAAAGAGGGAGGAGTTTAACAATTTACTCTCTCCTGCTTTCTTGGACAGTTTTACTATTTCATTCTGGGTGCAGTATTGCATGATAGAGCTGTAGGTATTCTTACCATTTAACGCTTTAAATCATGGTATTGTAGAAGAGCATTTAAAGCGGGATTTGCTTTTGCTTCTGATTGCATCTTGCTAATCCAGTATCTACCTAGTCTTTCTTTTCTTTTCCTTGTAGGTGGATCTTCAGCAGCAGTTCTGAAGAAAATCAGAGAGGGCCAGCAACCAGAGAAAACCATGGTGAATGTGATTTTTATTTTATTCTGTTGTGTGTGTTTGCAAAGCTTAACTGTAGTGGCTGGAGAGGACTCGTTCCATAATTGCTTGATGTTTGGTTTCTGTAACAGTGTATGAAAGATAAGAATGTGCTACAGAAAGTGCTAAAATGGAGTCGATCAAATGTTGCAGAACTGAGATAGATATAGCATGGTTCAGTTAGAGTAGGATTTTTTCTAGCTATTTTATTGTTGATTTTATGTATAATACGTTGATTCCACATAAAAGGGATGCTGTTTATATTTGAAGAATTTACACTCTACTATAACAAGACAGAGATGTGGAAAGAGGAGTGGGTAGGAGTCAAACGGAACATCCATCCTCAGGAATGTGAAATTTTTAATCATGTAGGCAAGGCCTTTATTTTGTATAGCACTTACTAGTCATTTGTCAGAGTTGTAAATTTATGATTATATTCTTAAATGATCACTGGAAGAAAATGTCCACGCTTTTTGCTGGTTAGAGGGACGCAGATAGGCTCTGTTCACACAGCACACAAAACAATCATATTCATCCGTAATATGGTTTATTTGTTTAAGCATAGAATGTTATGTGAACATAGCAATAGTTTTGCTCACCTGAAATGTACAGCTTAACTTGGTCTGAACTTAGCCATAGGATGAATTCTGCTATGTGATTACAAAAGCATCTGGCTGAAGTTTTATGAAGAAGGAGATTAGAATATACATACATATAATTTTTTGTATCTGATAATGTAGGTTTGCTATTGAGTCCATTGGAGCTGGGCAGCTAAAAAATTCAAATAAATAAATAAAATTGACTGATTGCATACATACATACTCACATACCCATCAGATTATTCCCTTTCAGGGTATTTAATTTCCTGCAGAGTGCAGAAAAGAAATTTTAAAAAATAACCCAAAGAAATTAAAGGCATACACATTATCCTTGCTTCCACCACATCCATCCATCAATTCATACCTTGCCATCCATTCTGTAAATTTCTCATCTCTCTTTTCTTGAGGATCACATCTATTTCATCCAGCCATGACTTTCTCAGTTTTCCCTTTCCTTTCAAGTCATTTCACTCCTCCTATGTGGTATGTGTGTGAATCACTGATTCAGTGCTCATTCATTCTCTCTATATAAACAAGCCACCTCAACATGCTTCTTTCATTGTGGTTATTTACTTTTGTATTCAGTCCACATTCGTGTATTACCCATTAATTCTTGACTCTATCTTTTCTTTTTTTACAATACACACTTCTTAAGTAAGCCATTCCAGTTGAATTCAACTTGCTTTTATGCTTCTGCTGACATACCCAATTCTTACTTACATAGCAAAATAGGGAGAAACATGCTCTTATGCATAGCCATTTTCTCTTCTTTTGACAAATACTTTCTTTGCAACATGCCACAAACCACCCACTACTTTTTGACCAGCATTTGAATGTTTTAAAATTTCACCATCCATTTCCCCATCTTTAAAGATAATAAAACATGCTACCAAGGTATTTACTTGAGTTTTTCATCATTTATGTATAACTTGCAGTCATTCATTCCATTTTTACTGCAAGTGCAACTAATTTGATATGTTAATTTTCCAGGTCATACTTCTTGTTAAATCATACAGTTTATCAAACCTTTGTTCAAATCATCTGTAGACATGTTTATTCACCTTTCTAACCACACTTCTAATGTCACCAAAGGCATACATTATATATTTATCCATAAATATATTAAAGAATCAAGGGGACATCACATATCCTTGTGTTACTCCCTGCTCAATGTTGAACCATTCACAAAGTGTTCCATGTATTTTTGTACACACTTTACTTCTATGTACTGGTTTTATTGCATTTATTGCAACCTGCTCTCAACTCCATATTTATGCAGAAGTTCTGTAATACAAGCCCATTCACTTAGCACACGCTATCTCTAAATCAACAAACATGTAATAACCTAAATTTCTCACAGTCATACATTAACTTAACTTTATTAATTTACATCCAGAGATCAAAATATGGATTTCTGTACACTGCATAAAAGGTAGCAAGTTACAGAAGATTAGTGATAATACACTAAGAGCTCTATGTACAAATAGAATAAAATAGTATAGAACTTAAGTACATGTTTGGAAAATCAGTGCTTAACCAGCATAATAATAAAACCCAAGGCCTACTATTGCTAAGTGCAAATGAGCAAAACATCACTACATCTCTGGAAATTTCAGTGGAAGGAAATAAATAAAAAGCAAATAGTTTTAGTTTTGGACCAGCACACACAATGAGTAAGAAGTGTGGTTAGGAGCTCTGCACATCAAACACAATAGAGGATCCAGTGAAGTAAAACATGGCCTACTGATTCAGTTGAGGAGTTGCAACAGATGCAGAAATATTTTGTGTAAGTGATGTCATTATATCTCCCCTCCGTCAGCGTTGAACGTAAGGCATTGAACCTTGCCAATATGAACGCTCTTCTGTGTGCAGTAGAAATACAGTAATTCTGTTGAGATAATTGAGGAATATAAAAACTTTGGAAGAGTCTCTGGTCAATAAAATGAAATTTTAGATCTGTCGTTCTATATGTCTAGATCAAGGACTCTCTGCTTAATTATTTAAACAGGTAAATTATTCCAAGTGATATTAGGAATGAGGCAGAAAAGCCATTGGAGGATGAATAGTTGGCAGTGGTCTTTTTCTGAATGGAAGTAATCAGCCAAAGTAAGCTGTGTATAATTCACCCCAGAGGGTCTGTTTTTTCAGGCAACAGATTCTCATTTGAGGCATTATAGAGGGGCATCTGAGTTCCAACTGAAGAAGCTCACTTGAAGTGGAACAGAAGACTTGCAATAAGGGTCTGATGAATTTGGATTGGATGGTTTCAGAATGTGAATAATCAGAACATGTGCAGAACCAAGCATTGATCAATAGTAGGCTCTCAAAACTTTAATGATTTCAGGGAACAATATGTTTTCATTGCAGCTGGCAAGTCTAATGACTGCACCTGGCAACTTTGTGAGCTTGATCAGTTGTAAATTTCTCAGTGATCTGCCAAAGAACAAAAATCTATCTGTTCACTTCCTGCCTGTGGTAAAGCTGCATTCCACTTCCCATATTTTACTTATTGTCACCCCTTGTATCTTTTTAATTCTGCCAAACGCTTTCCCAGGCACACTTAACAGATTAATACCCGGTGCATTGGTATTCACTTTTTTTAGTGTTTCCCTTTGAACAGAGGAATAGTGACAGTTTTTTTCCAGTCATCAGGCCCATATGCAGTCTTCACACATGAGCATTAAGCAAGTCACTAGGCCACTGCATAAGCAGACCACATCCATATTTAGCACTTCTTCAGTTTAACTGTCTACACCTACAGCCTTGCCATTTTGCAACTTTCTCTCAGGATTTATAATTTCCTTTACATCAGTATTTTTCATGGACGTGAACATTTATGGAATTTGTTTCAACTTTGCTCTTTGCCATATTATTATTGTTCCCATACATATTCCTCCCAGCATTCCTTTAGCTCAGTTTCATCCCAAATCATCCCATCCCATTTATTTTAAATTCCATTCATTTTGCTGGAGGCTTCTTGTTTAGCTCTTTTCATCCACTTCCAAAATATTTTTATTTCTATTTAAATCACTATGTATTATCTTTGTCTCTTTTGATCTTAACAATTCCTTGATTTCTGAGCACATTCTTTGCAACTTTTTCTCTTGCTTCACGGTCCTTTCATCATTTTTCAGCAATCATTCTCTTGTGTGTTTTTCCTCATTTGACAACTTCTTTCAACTCATTATTCCACTTAACATCCTTTTTCATACTTCCTATTAACATAACTCCACACACTTCAGTGGCACTCTGTAATATAATTCTTTTCATTGTGTTCCAAACAGTTTCTACATCCTCTTTCCTTATTTCTACTTTCTACTCATTCTGTTGGGAAAATCATCTGTATTCTAAAACTTTTGCATATAGCAGTTGCCATTTCTCTTCTTACAGTCATTCTACATGCACTCTAGTTTCTTTCACATCTGTCCTTTTCTTGCATGTCATTTTTTTCCCCAAGAGTCAAATACTTGGATCATGGGACACTACCAAGTAATGATCTGTCCCATATTGAGAACCTCATAGCACTCTTGTATTCTTGACTAATTTGTTCAATCTTTCATTATAAAAATAAAATCAGCTATGCTTTTCAATTCATTTTTTATATACATAAATAGACTTATGCTTAATTCATGTGTTTGAAACAGACATTTCTCTAAGCAAATATTTATCAAATAATAACTATTTTCATTCATTCTTGGATCTCCAGATGGTCCAATAACTTTTTCTGTAATCTCTCATGTCATTCTTATTCATTCAGAATGTTTCAGTTTTTCCCAGAACTCATCCCTGATTCTTCCATTATCACCATTCACTGGAGTGTAACATGCAGCTATCACCAACCTATGGATTCCTACTTTCATAGGGATTCACAATAACCTAGACAATCCCAGTTCATCCTTTTTGATATTTTAGTGCATTCATTCATAATTAAAACCTTTCTTTCACTTCCCTGAATGTATTCATGAATTTTATTCCACAGAATCAAACTATCATCATTCAAACTATTTTTTCCAGTTCATTCATTAATTCATACTCTTCACCATTTACTCCTCTTTCATTACAGGTTGCAATCTTCCATATGCCATGATCTGGATGGGCCCCCAGCTATTGACTTCCACTGCCCATCATGGCATTATGTCATTTTCACATAATGTTTTTTTAGTAAGTTAAAGAAGATGTAGACTTGGTTACCAACCTTAGTTGTACCTGCCCCTCATGCAGCATTCCCCACTAACGGTAAGGTCTGTAGCAGTTTCTATGTATTTTGGCCGGCATGCCATAAGTGCAGCCAAGGCCAAGTTATATTCCAAGCATGCTCATACTATTCTGTGGAAACTCTAATCTAGAAACCACCTTGCAATCACACATGCTTTTACTGATGCATCAAGATTTTACAGAATGTTGACAGTTGAAATTAACATGATGAAATTCAAAAAAAATAAATGTGGAAATGTTTATTTAGATACAGAAATCAAAAGTGTAGATATATCTACCTTGGAAGCAGAGCATGTGAAAAAGATTTTGTGTCCTCAGTGACTTCCAGCCACACATGATATGGCTCTTTAAAACACTGATGCAATTTTGAGGCTGCATTAGCAGAAGGGTAGTGTTTAGATTACAGGAAGTAATAATCCATTATTTGTGTTAGGCTACATCTAGAATTTAACTTTAGGTGCCACATTTTAAGAATATTTGCAAACAGTGTCTTCAGAAAAGAGCAGCCAGGATAGTGAGGGGGGCAGAAACCTTCTACTTATAGTAATAGATGTTAAGAAAAAGAGCAAATTAAAGGATGATATGATAATTGTGTTCAAGTTCCTGAAAGCCTGTCCTGGATAGAACAAAGTTGTTCTTTGTTGTTTCCAAGTACAAATCCAGAACTATGGAAATTACAGTGAAATGGGGACATTCCTAATGACAAGAGCTATTTGGCAGTGGAACTGAATTCCAAGGTTATGCCTTCTCCTTTGTTGGAGATACTTAGGCAGAAGCTAAACAATCTCTGTCACAAATGTTGTACCTGCTGTAGTGGCTAACTCCACTGAAGAATTAAATTTCTTTTTTCTAACCAGGAAAGATTGAGAAAAAAGATGCTGAGGGGAGATAAATGACAGTTGGGAATTGGTTATGACAATTTCTAGTCATTGGGGGTTGGTTGTGGGGAAGAATTGTTGATGATTAATGAGAGAAAAAGTGTAGCTCATTCAGCTCAGGTTGGGAGAAGGTTTTTAAACAAGGATTCCTGATGTCAAAGAATTATCACTGTAGAGAAGGGACAGTAACTAGATAAATGTTTTTGTTTTGTGGGGTCAAGGTTCTTTTATTAAAATCATACTTTTGTATCTTGGATTATACTCATCATTGTCAGCTAGTCCTTAATACTGGTGCAGATGTGACTATAAAATTTGCCCAGGTCAATTACAAGTGTGACAGGAAACAGTAGATATAAGTAGAAAATAAGGAAAATAAGCTGCCACCCCATAACTGAAGCAGGTGGTGGCAGCTTAAACAGAAAAGAGTAATACTGCTGCATTTGGAAAATAGCTCTGAGGATTCTAGCTGTTAAAGGGCCTATGGTATCAGGTACCCAAGAGAAGGGATAGATATCTGAGCCAGAGAGAAAGGGCTGCCAGTACCACAGCATCCTGGATTGCAGAATCTATATCAAGCAGAAAATTGGACTAGATGATAGCCAAAGTTCCTTCCAACTGTGATTCTGTGAAAATGCATATTAACTAAAGCTTTTTGTCATAGTCTTTGTGCTTCACAGATATACATTATGTACATGTACAGGGCCTATATCAATAACTTTCTAAAGCTGAAGATTTTTGGTAGAAACTGTCTCACTCACTGTGCATATGCACTGCCATTTCTGTCATTTTTTTTAAGCACTGCAAAACTCGGGCATTTGAAGCACTCTCTGCTGAGGCCATTTTTCTTTGTCTGAATCATCACTGGACTTCAGAAGAGGAAAAAAATCCTTCATTATCTTTTGGGAATATTGAGATCCCTAACATTGGTGCTAGCCTTCCTGCTAAGCTCTCAGTCTTATGACTTACAGGTAGTCCTCAACTTATGACCATTCATTCAGTGACCATTCAAAGTTACAAGTGTGCTGAATGAATGGTGGTTGTGATTGGTCCTTGGAGTTCTGGCCATCCTAGCACCCATGTGGTCATGTGATCATAATCTGGGCGTTTGGCAACTGCTTCTCACAACCAGTTGCAGCACCCCACAATCATGTGATCACCATTTGCATTCTTCCCTGCTGGCTTCCCCAGAAAGTCAGTGGGGAAGCCAGCAGAGAAGATCACAGATTTTATTAATGTAATGTAATGTAATGTAATGTAATGTAATGTAATGTAATTTCTATAGCCAGCGATCTCAACCAAGTAAGTCTCCCCCACCCACACACTCTCCCCTAGCCCCTCTGCGCTCACACCACACCTCTTGTGCAGCCCTGTGCCCTCTCCAAACTGTGCAGTGCCTCTTGCGCACTCTCCCCAACCTGTCCTGTATCTCTTGCACATCCTTCCCAACCCGCACCCCTCGCGCACCCTTGCACACCTTCCCCAACCTGTGCTGCGCCTCTTGGACACCCCCTTGCACCCTCATGCACCTCCTCACACCTTCCCCCACCTGGCAGCAGCCATTTATCTGCAAGCTGGCCTGGGACTTGCACCGGCTTCCCCACTGACTTTGGTTGTGGGAAGCAGGCAGGAAGTTGCCTTGCCTAACAACCCTGGGATTTGGTTAACAATGGCAACCAGGACTGCAGGGATTGCCATTGCTTAGTGATGCAGTCATGCTTTATGACTGCATCACTAGCGATGGAAATTCCATTCCCAATTGCTGTCATAAGTCGAGGACTACCTGTATTTAGACTGTTCTATAAATACAAGGCAACTGTAAAATATGGACCACAGTCAGATGCTCTCTTTGTTTGATGTATCTTGTGGGCTCTTGCCTGTATCCAGTGGTTCCTCCTTTGGGATGTTGTTATTTTTGTGGGAGAGAGCACTTCCAGCAATTTCATCAACTTTTGTCTCCACCTTTGCCCTCATTACTAAGTGAATGTTGGCTACCCTTGGCTTAGAAGTACATCAACTTCAACTTTGTATTCCAGATGATTATGTGTATACCTACTCTACAATGTTTTTTCCATCTTTTGTGGCAACAACTGGTGTTTGGAAAAGCTTACCCCTATGCCTACATACCTCTAGACCTATGAAAAGGATAATACTGCCATGCATCAGAAACATCTCAGAAACAACCAACAGTCTATTACAACCACATGGCATCACCGTAGCACACAAACCAACTAAAGCCCTCCAAAATATCTCAAGTAAACCAAAAGACCCAGTAGCCCAAGAAGAAAAAACAGGAGTCATGTACAACATACAGTGTAAGGACTTTAACAGCCACTATGTAGGACAGACTAGCAGAACACATCCATGAACACTAACTAGCAGTCAGAAGACACAATGAAAACTCCTTAGTCTCACAACACATGGACAGATTCAACCATTGTTACAACTGGGAAACTGTGAGCATCCTAGACCAAGCTAAATCCAAAAACACTAGGGAATTCCTGGAAGCACATCAACCATCAGTAGACATTAGAGATAAACCATATTTACACACCATTGAGAAGAGACAATAAGAAAGCTTAGAAGGAAACCAAAAGATCAGAACACATCCTCCCCAGATAAGCAGGGATTAACACCACACAAATAATCAAGCAGAAAACAATACACTAATCAAAGAACCACCAAGGAGACAAACAATCAAGCAGACAAACGTTCAAGCAGAAAACAATATCCTAATCAAAGAACTACCAAAGAGAAAACCACACTCCCACCAACACTGGCAGGGCAAGCTACTGTGTATAACAGGGAGCAAACCTCACACTCACTTGCATTGATGATGTTACCTAGTTGGGTAATGTAACGTCTGCAATCAAACAGCCAAGCTCAAAGAGCACCAAGGGCTCCACAGTTCAACCCTGAGCTACATATATTCTAAATTATATTTTCTAAATTATGTTGGAGGGAGTTATAGCAATTGGTGCACGTTGCCATTTTAGTGGGAATGTCAAACTAAATGCAAATTATTTCTTTCCATCAAATATTTTGAACAAACGTGGAGGATTGCTCAGCAGTTCTTGATAGTAAATCCTTCGTGTGTGTGTGCACACCTTTGAGTCAATCTTGACTCCTAGCAACTTCCTGGAGAAGTCCATACAGTACAGTATTTTCTTGGCAGCATTTTTGGAAATGATTTGCCACTGACTTTTTCCTAGGGCTGAGAGAGAGTGACTGGCCCAAACTCACCCAGCTGGCTTCACACCTAAGGCAGGACTAGAACTCACTCACAGTCTCCCAGTTTCTAGTTCATTACCTTTAACTGATACACCAAACTGGCTCTCAAATCCTATTTACTGTTTGCTTTTTCTAAATGAATTCATGCAGCATAAGAAATCATTCTTGTTCACTTCTAAGTTTGTTATTACAAATAATGAAAAATGAAAGTGCATCTTTCTTTGGATAAGTGGCATTCAAAAGTGTGGGAAACTGCTTTGGCTAAACAATTAATACAGCTTCAAAAAACTTTGAAGAACCCTACAAGTAAGAGTGTCACAGAGCATAACAACACCTAAACACCCTTCTTGATCTCAGAAGTCAAAGCTGGTTAATATTGATCTCAGAGTCAAAGCTGGTTAATATTTGAGTGGAAGACCCCCAAGAAATCCCACAATTATGGCAAGTTTTAAAAAATGAATGGCAACTGACTCCCTTATTGTTGCCAACAGAAATACATGTCAACAAGCTTGACTTGAGGGAATCTTTACCTTTTTCTTTATGAGTAAAATATCCTTAGATTTGATCTTAATTTGTCATGACTTCTTGGACATGTCCATGCTGTTTTGATTTTCATTTTGTTTTTTGACAACTGTACAGAAATGGCTTGCCATTGCCTTTTTCTGGAATACTTTTTAACTTTTCAGTCTACCCTACAAGCCTGAGATTTTCTCATGATCTCTCATCCAAATATAAACCTGATCCAACCTTGTTTAGTTTTTTTTTTTAATCAGTTGTCTAAATTTGGTAACCATTTACTAGCTTTATGAACATTTTTTCTAATAAATTACCTTTGTACAGATGTCATTCTCAGTAGAAATATAGAAAATTGATGTTTTAAATATTTGTATTTCTCTTTAAGATCATATATGAATTTAAGAATATATACACACAGAATTGTTGGTTTTCTTTTAATTTTTTCCTTATTTCATATTGTTTTCTTAATTTTTTTAGCTTGACATTTTAATAGCTTTTTAAAAAAAAATCTAAAAAGGAACAATGATTGCAGAATTTTTGAAACTTAGACCTTTTTATCAAGTTAGACCATTGATTCACCTAGCTCAGCATTGTCTTAAGTGATAGGCAACATCTGTCCAAGATTTTAGTTTAAAGTGTTTCTCTTGCTATGATGGATGGATGGACGGATGGAGAGACGCAGACAGACAGACATGGAAGACAGAAAGATGTGGGATTGAATGGACAGCCTTTTCATCCAAGGCATAAAATCTACTATTAAACTGTAGTGGTCCCAAACAGAGAGCCCAGACAGAGGAGAAAAAAGCAGAACAGGCATTGTCCCATACTTTGTCAGCAAAAGGTTCAAGCTGTTTAGTAAAACCTTGATCTTCAGTTCTGCCAAGTTCTAAAATGATGGTGTTCAATAGAGCCTGTTGCAGATTCCTCTCTATGGTCTCCATGCAGTTGTTTTCCAATCTGGGTGTGCTTTAACTATTATTAACCTTAAATTATGTGTGATGTAAAAGATGTTATTTTGTCTGTTTTTTCATTTTACTTTTCAAAAATTATAATTATCTACTATATTACTGTCAGCAGGATGATAGAAATAATATGTTAGTAGGTGAAGAAAAATTATATCAGAATGAATCCTGCAAAAAATAAGAGTGAGAAAAAGTGGATAGAAAGTAAAATTTCAAAGAAAGTAGTCAAGGGGAGAAAGGAATTATTAAGATTAAACATGCAGAGCAATTTCACTGGAAGAAGTGAGTACTGAAGACCTAAACAAGGAGTTATCTTCAGAGGGAATAGAATTAAAAATAAAAGTGATGAAATAGGATAAAACTGAAGTGAAAAAAAGGCTGGAATGGAATGGGATAGATGTCAAAAGGGTGGAATTGAAATGAATGCTATAAATATTAATGTCCTAATAAAAAAGGATGAAAAGGAAGTAAAAAATGCTGTGAGAATTAAAAATACAGCTCTTACAGATATAACTGGAAAAATACTGTAACATTGAAATGGATTACCTATGGAGTGGCTCTATGACTGTTTAATGTGTGTACAAAAGCTGAGCTATACATGATGTTTGGAAGAATGCTGTTATTGTTTATTATTTATTTATTAAATTTATATAGTCACCCATCTCACATATGTGACTTTGGACAGCACACACATTTGAAATAACAAAAACCAAACAATCAAAATAATTTAAAAAATAAAACTGTTAAAATACAATTAAAACTATAAATAAAACAAAAAATGGGAGAGTGTGATCAGAAACTTACAAACAGTATAACATTTCACAGGCTCCATATTTCTATGGGATCCCTAGGCCTGATGACAAAAATCAGGTTTTAAGGGCCTTCCAGAAGGTCAGTGGGGTCGGGGCCAATCTCACCTTGGGGGGAATGATGTTCCAAAGGGCAGGTGTCATGGCAGAAGACACTCTCCTCCTTGGTTCTACCACAGGAAGCTCCTTAGCAGATGGGACCTGCAACATGCTCCTGACCTAATGTGATGGGTACATGTAACTGGGGAGAAGCAGTCCCTCAGATAACTTGGCCCCATGTAATGTAGGGCTTTAAAAGTCAACCAGCACCTTGAATTGAACCTGGAAGCAGACTGGCAACGAGACTGCAGCTCGCTGAGCAGAGGTGTGACATGCAGTTCTAGGACCACACATAACTGCCTGTGCCACTGCATTTTGCACCAGCCAAAGTTTCCAGATGCTCTTCAAGGGAACCCCATGTAGAGTGCATTACACTAGTCCATTCGGGAGGTGACCAGGGCATGAGTGACTGAGAATAGAGCCTCCCAATCCAGGAATGGGAGCAATTAGAGCTCAATAGAAAGTTGTGCAAAGGTCCCCCCAGCCACGACTGCCACCTGCTCCTCGAGCAAGAGTCGTGAGTCCAGAAGGATCCCCAGAGTGTGCATAGAGTCTCTTTGGGGCAGTGTCACCCCATCCAACACCAAAGATGGTAAATTCCTGGATCCAAAAGGCCCCAAAACCCAAAGCCACTCAGTCTTGCCGGACTTGGGCTGAAGCCTGTTGTTCCCCATCCAAACCCCTACAGCCTCCAAACACCAAGACAGGACATCAACAGTATCACTTAACTTGCCAGGGACAGAGATGTACAGCTGGGTATCATCACCGTACTGATGATACCTCACTCCATGGTGACAGATGACCTCACCTAGTGGTTTCATGAAGATGTGAAACAGGAGTGGATTTATTTATTTAGTGTATGGCATCTTATACATGGATATACATTAAATATTAGCATTTAGCCTAAGTTAAAAACACTTTAAAATATAAATGTTTAAAAAGTCTATATTCAAATACCAATGTCTAGGCCATCTAACCATTGAAGCACAACATCATTTATATTAAAAAAAATCAGATACTGGGCCAGTATATGCCCTCAGCTTGCAGCTAGTCACAATGTGATCTATAGTTTGACGTGTGGCCCCACAGTCACACTGAGGTGAAGGTGCTATACCCCATTTATGCAATGAATCCTGGCAAATGCCATGTAAAGTGCGAATCCTATTCAAGGTTATCCATTGCTGGCAAGATAGATCAAAACCTGGCACTCCACCAGGAGTGGAGAAAATACCAAACCCTGAAGCACCTCCCATAGTAGGGGTTGAGGGTGGGAGCTCTTGCTCCCAATCAACACCAACTGGAACTGGTCTCAGAGGAAGAAAGAGAAGCAGCACAATACAGTGCCACCCACTCCCAACCCTTGCAGCCAATCCAGAAGGATACCATGGTTGATGGTACTGAAGGCTGCCAAGAGGTCAAGTAAAGCAAGGATGGATGCACTACCCCTGTCCCACTCCTGCCAGAGATCATCCAAAAATTTGACCCATGCTCTTTGTTCCCTTATGCAAAGCAAAGGTAGGAAAAGTGAATGCAAAAATACTGAAACTTAGAAGATCATATAGGGGAATTGGTTTGTTAAGTGTACTTGGAAAGCTATTTGATAGAATTTTGACTGAAAGGATATAAGAGACAACATTTGGGAAGTTCAGTGCAGCTTTATGTTGACATGTGGTTTGCAGATCAGATTTTTGTTGTTAACAAGTCAATGAGAAATGTATGGATTGTGAGAAAGAACTCTTATTGTACATTTGTTGATTGAGAAAAAGTTTGTGATAAAGTGAGTAAATTTGAATTATATGGATTTGAAGTTTGGTTGCTGAATGCAAAGACATCAGTATATCATGGAAATCAAGCATGCATGAGTATAAGTGGAATGCTTAGTGAATGGTTCATCATGCAGTAGGGAATAAGACAAAGATATATGGTATCCTCTTGGTTGTTTAATGTGTTTATGGATAAATGAATAAGGAATGCTCATAGTGATTAGTAGTATGTTGGTTGAAGAGATGAATATACATGTATTTTTATATGTAATTGAAGCTCTGTTGCTGTCTGAGAACCTAAATGATTTACAGTGAAAGACTGTATGATGACACAAAGAGCAAGTTACTTGCCTTACGGAAGATAAATTGCAAATTATACATAAATGATGAAAATCTAAAGTAAGTGAATTTGAGTACTTTGGTAAAATGTTTATTAAGATGGAAAAATTGATTTAAAAAATCTAAGACATGCAAATGCTGGTTGAAAGGTAGTGAGCAAATTGTGTTCTCTAGCAAGGAATAAATGTCTAAATAAGTGAAAATGGCTCTGTATAAGGATTTTCTTCTGCCTACTTTGTTATATTGGAAGCCAGTATTGAGTATGTTAAGAAAAACATAAAAGTAAGTTGTATGCAATGGGAAATTAATTACTTAAGTGTATGTGATAAGGCAAGAAAAGATATGGTCAAGAATGAATGAGTGCTGAATGAATATGGATTGAACACAAAAGTGAATGACCGGTACAAAAGAAGTATGTTGAGGTGGTTTGATGATACAGACAGAATGAATGCAAATCTAATAGCAAAATAAATGTATAAAGATACATGAATGGGTTGAGAGAAAGGTGAAAACTAAGAAATTCATAAGTGGGTGGAGCTGATTAAATCCTTTAAAAGGGAGAAGTCAGAAGTATAAAGATCAAAAGGCAATGGATGTGTTGGATGCAAGGTTTGTTTGCAAGGATAGAAAGATATAAAGAGATATAGCTAATAGGGTTCATGTAAATTTAAAAACTAGTAAAAACTTGGCTTTTCCAGAAGACTTTTGGGGACTGATTGTAGACTCACAGGGACACACACACACACACACACACACACATATATACATACACATATACACACACATACATACATACATACCATGTATGTCAATGTGTGTGTGTTTGTGTATTTGTGTATGTGTGTGTGTTTTGTTACTGCTTGATCTTTTGTCATTGAAAAGTTAAAATGTAGTTCTATTTTATTGTTATTTTAATATCTGTAAACCACCTGGAGTTCTCAAGGATTGAGGCAGTAGAGAAATTGTAAGCTTTTAGCTTTTTTTTTTCCCTTACATCTTTAATTTCTTTGGCTTATTATGTCTTACTCCTTTTCTGTGTTCTGCATAACATTGCTTACCTTAAAAAGGAATAGTGTGTTGGGTATATATGTATGTTTGTAAAAGCTGGCAGTTCCCTATTGGTCTTCAAAAGGGTTGGACCTCTTCCTGTACTTTTTTTTTTTAATTAGAATTTTCGGACAGAAGCTGGAAGACCACCTATCAAGGCTGTTACAAGGCTGGATTTATTGTATTGGCAGAGGATTGAATTAGATCACCTTTGTGGTCCCTTTATGATTCTGTATGCTTGCCTCTAATTTTGTAACAAACCCAAAGGAATCCCTTTCCCTTCCCTTCCCTTCCCTTCCCTTCCCTTCCCTTCCCTTCCCTTCCCTTCCCTTCCCTTCCCTTCCCTTCCCTTCCCTTCCCTTCCCTTCCCCTTCCCCTTCCCCTTCCCCTTCCCCTTCCCCTTCCCCTTCCCTGGTTTCCAGCACAGATATAGCTTTGGAAAACCAGTTTAGAGTGAAATTTAGGTATTATGATATTTTAAAATTAATTTTGTCTATTTAATACATGTCCCAGAAGAGTTTTGGCTATAGGCAAAAGAACAAGTTGAAAAAGAAGAAAGAAAATACATTTTTTGTATATAGCTGTTGCCTGATTATGTCAGGTTTTCTGTGAAGTAGGGGTGTTTCTGAGATGTCAGCTGTGTATTCTTTGGCACATAGCCAGAGGAGATTGCAGGCCTAAGTAGCTATGCAGCAGAGCTGGCAGGTCCTGTGTCCCTTTGGCAGAGCTCAGCCAGCAGGATTCCCATCCTTCTGTGTGAATACGAGCAGCAAGCTGAATCCTTACTGCTTCTTTTTCTTACTGGAATACACAAAGCTAGGCGGTGGCGGCTGCTATTGTTCCCAGACATTCCTGCACATGCTGCCTGGCTGCTAA
This sequence comes from Python bivittatus, assembly GCF_059951505.1. Taxonomy (NCBI): domain Eukaryota; kingdom Metazoa; phylum Chordata; class Lepidosauria; order Squamata; family Pythonidae; genus Python; species Python bivittatus. The sequence goes on from NW_028277096.1 coordinate 7,516,255, forward strand.
GCTGCGTGCCAAACAGTCTTGTGCTGTAGCCCCACAACAGAGGACAATGAGAATTGCAGAGCCATGAATCCTCCTAGTAGGCTGAACTGATGACTCCATTTTCTGTGCTGGCTGTCAGGGAACCCCTGGCATGGCAGAGCTTCATCTTGGTTTCATCAGAGGGAGGTGGAGTCTCTCTTCCTCCTCCTTCTCCTGCCTTTCCCTCCCCTCCATTGTCGGCAGCTGCTGAAGCAGCCAGCGCACCTGCTCCCATCTCTGGCGACAGAGATGCTCTAGCCGTGTTTGGGAGGTTGCTTTTCTCACTGTGCATCTGCCTGAGCCATTTATGCCAAAGGGGGCAGGGGGAAGCGATGCCACTTGCATGCCCCTGGCACAGCAAGCTCCTTTGGAAACGACCATGACTCTGCCAGGCCGTGTCTCCTGTTCCATGCTGAACTGCTTTGTAAGTGGGTTCCCTGTTTCCTACCCTTTTCTTCTCTGCACTGACTGCATGCAAGGCTGCTTCTCAGTCTGCATTTCTCTCTGCATCTGATATTTGGGGTGGGGGTGGAGTGGCGGAGCCAGGAAGAAAGCGTACTGTCTGCCTGGAGACATCTGGCCTTTTATACGGCTCTCAGCCTAATGCTTGGGGTTTCTCTTCTTCCCCATTCTTTTTCCTCATCTTAATTTTGTGTGCTTCTTGTTCACACCGTAGTTATATTTTTGGATAATTCCCAGAATACTTACCTCATCTTCACCTGGAGCTTAGAGGTTCCGATTGGGGGTGCCAAAATTGTTCCAGTAATCTCACTGAACAAAACCATCCGAGCAAAATGTACAAGGAGAAGTTTGATTTTCCTGATCTAGGACATTGGTGTTATCCAGTATATTGATGTTGGCCTGCTGAGAACAGATTCACATCTATCCACAGAAGCTGTAATTCCCACTTTCTGGCTGCTTTGTGCTTCACTGAATCACAGCCACATGGCTGCCAAAGAGAGCAGTTAGGTTTACTGAGACATGGGTCTTCCTATTAGAATTCCCCACTGTACTTGCTAGCATGTATTAAAATCTTTTGAGAAATAAGGGAAGATGGAAAGTATCCTGCTTCATACCCACTTCAAACCAATAGAAGCTGGCCTCATATGAGTAATAATTGCACTGCCCAGCCATGGTGGGCAGCATTTGGCAGCATTTCTCAGTGCAGTTACTCAGCATGGTGCTCTACTAACCTCTGGCCTCCTGAGTACATCCTGCTAGGATTCTAACTTGAGCCTGCTGAGAAAAAAGACTTGAAGAAGAAGCATAATAAGAATAAAACCTGTCTGAAAACAAGAGTGTGTTGGACAAGTCATGGGGAAGGAGGCTGGGAGGCAGAGGGGGCCTCAAGGTTAGTTAACTCTTTACATTGTCAGGACAAGTGAAAAGTTGTTGTGATTCTAGCTTTGATGATGCTGTGTTGGTATATGAATACACATACATAGAACCTGTACTTTGCTAGTGTGTCTGGGAGGAGGGTTAAATGGGGAACCATTTGTTCAGTGATAGAGCTCATGCAGATGTAAAGGCACAAGAGTAATTGTATGACTCACTCTGTACAATTGGCGTGATTATAATTAATATAGTCCCATATAATACAGGTTAATAAAAGGGAGTGGGTGCAAAAGACTGATCTGAGCCCTGAGATTTCCCTGGAGGTGTGTTCTGAATGCATCTGGAGCTTAACAGGTATGGTTCTGTTCAGTGCCTAAATGGTAGGCCACCTTAGTTTCATGATGGAAGAAAGATAGAATATATCCATTTAAGTAGTAGGGTGGGGAAAATAATGTGGAATTGTGAACCATTTCCAAAGTTCTGAGGTTTAATTTAATTAGGATATGAGAACTTGTGCTATTGAAGAGAAAAATATTGAGTAGGGATTTAAATGAGAGAAAGGTGACATCAGGTATCCATGAAGAAGTATCTGTATATATGTGCATTAGCTTTGGCACAGCAAACAGCTGTGGGGAGGGAGGACTCTTTGTATTTCCAAGACCCATATGATGAAGTGTGAGTGTGAACACACATAGTTGCAGACTAAGAATAGCTTAGCAGCCTCATCCTCTGTGGGGGGATGTTTCTGTGCATCTGCATAAATTTATATCCTAATAGTAAGCAAGTTGTTAGGAATGTTAAGAATAAGGTACTTGGTCTTTGCATCTATCCCCTCGTATATGAGGGACTTATATTTTAAAATTACAATCAGTCAGATGTTGAAATCAAATAGGCTCGCACATACAACTCCAGTTATGCTAAGAGGGTTCCTGTCATGAGTTAGGTGCTCACACATTCATTGCAACCTGACATACTGTGTGTCTTATGCTTGCACAAGCAGCATGCAAGATATATTGGAGAGTTATTTATAGAAGAAATAACTTGATTAAAAATTACAGTTTAACATATATCAGTCTCTTAAATCTTAACTAGATGTTACTGAAAGCAGTTTTCTCTCTCTTTTTTGTCTTATTCTATCTTATTTGTCTTATTCTGTTCTTTCTTTCTCATTAGCAAGTGGCTAATTAGTTTTTAATAATATGAATTTACTAATACTATGAAATATGAATGTGAGAAAAAATAGTTTGAAATATTTAGAAGCGATCAGTGTACATGGGTGTTTTGTTGTTGAATTTTGGGGGGACGGTTGTATCATTTTCAAGAGGTTTTTAAAAAGACACATTTTAGAAGTACTTGTCTTTATCAGTGTCTGAAGGCAGAAGTGATTACTGGATTAAAAGGAAGTAAAACCATATCACTAGTTAGTTCAGATATGAGCATCAGAAAACAGAATCTCCAGTTTAAAATGGAGATCTTTGCTTCTGTAGTGAGCTAACATTTTATGCTAGTTCCACAAAAGTTTATCATTTTTTAATCTCTGCATTTGCATTATTTTAATAAAGCTGGTTTAATGGTGCTCTTAGTGACAACAGTTGCTTATACCTGAATGTTATATCTGGCAAAGAAAAACACAATACTGTACATGAATATAGGAACATTGCCAGATTACTGGATTACCTATATCAGCATGATCTACATCAGAAATATATATCAGGATGAAAGTTCTAGTACAAAACTTCTTTATACCAAGTCAGAGTAATAATCCATCTGTCTCAATATTTCTGCTCAAGTTTTTAGGCAGACGTTCTCCTTGTCCTGCTTTTTTCATAGAAACTGGGTCTCCTTGGTGCAGTGCATATGTGTTTAAAGTTCAGTCCTGGTCCTATTAGCAGAACCTAAGATTAAATCCATCACCCTCTTAGTCTTTTCCAAGAAAAAGCACTAAACTTTTTAAGAAAGTGCATAGAATTTAGAGCCAGATAATGTGATATACAAATATGTGTAATGCCTTGATTTCTCAGATACTGTTTTTAGAGGTGAATATTTATCCTTGAGCAGTTTGCATTTTGTTTTTTGTTTTTTCCAAACAGATTTAACAAAAGAGAAGTTCTTCATCTGTATCCATCTTGACCATGTAAAAATATGCAGGCTAATCCTGGAGCTAGTTTTGAGAATTTGAAGTATTTTCCAATCATGTAAAGTTTCTATAGCTTTATTTACTTAAGAGCTTCTTCCATACACTGAAAAATATTTGATTTGAAATAGAAAAATGAAACCTCACCTAACAAGAAAACTGCCTGAGGGTTTTCCTGGGTAGATAAGAGCAGTGTTGAGGAAAATTTACAGTTCAGAATTTTAAAAATCCCTATTTTGTACAAATCAAGATGATAAATTTCTGTCAAACTGGAAAAAGTGACAGGAACTTATCCACACAAGTCTAGCTCACTTTAATAACCATTGTGCCGCATCAAAATCTGTTCTATAGCCTTATGGAAACTCCACGTTCAGAGAAAGTGTGTTGTTATTAGATAGAAACAGCAATGATGATTTTCACTTTCAGGGCCCATTGTGGACTTTTCAGAGGCATTTGGTTCACTATTGTGGGATACAGGAAGATGGATTAGATGATCATTTTTAATATAATCCCAGAAGGGTCTGTTTATAATTATGATTATTACAATAAAATTCTCAGTTTCCTAATAAATCCTGGGAATGGCACAGATTAAATGTGTTAATAAAGGTATGGGTGTTGAAGTTATAATAAATTTTTTTTTTAAAAAAATAGAAGATCTTTGGAAGATTGTAGTAGCCTTTGATTAAATCAGAAACCATATTGAGATCTTGGAGGAATATCAGAAGATTCTCCCTTCAGTTTAGAGGTTAGGCCCAAAGATTCAGTTCTAAAGCAGAAATACAGAAATAGTTCCACTATAAGCTTGTACATTATGAATGTTTATGGAGCTAGCACTGGCTAGACAGTTATGAGAAGGAGCTAAAGGGACACTGATTATTGGAACTGCTGATTAGGGATGGCTGTTCATCTTTAGACCCCAAACTGGTTTATTCTAAATCTATATTGTGTTTAGTAAAAGTATTAAATTACAGTATATTTATAGATACTTTAAGTGGTGACACAAAATAAAACATCGTGGGAAGAAAATAAAGTACAAGTCAGTCAGTCTCTCTCTCTCTCTCTCTCTCTCTCTCTCTCTCTCTCTCTCTCTCTCTCCGTGTGTGTGTGTGTGTGTGTAAACATATAAGCATCCTGGGATACAGTTGCAGTTCTATTCCATATTAATTTATAGGTATTATGTCTCCTTCAAGTGTCTGAGTCTTGTTGTCTTTGCTAGTTAATCTCATCTGAAGAATGTTGCATTATTTGTGTGCTTGCAAAGTTATATACTATAGAAAAACAGAATTTTAGCAGGACTCTTGGAGAATTATACGTGCGAGTAGACGTATCAACACTGTATGTGGGTTGTACATATGAGAGTAGTGTGATGTAGTGGTTAAACAGTTGGACATGAAACAAAGAAATTCTGATTAATCCTCAGTCATGTAAGTTCACTGGGAAACTATGGATCAGTCACTATCTCTAAACACAATGTACCACAGAATCAAAAATTCCATGAGGGAGTACTATGTGACACCTTGAGCTGCTAGTAAAAGGTGGAGTTCATAAATAAATAAGTAAATGTTTGACAGTGTTTTGACAGATATGATTCATGTGCATCTCTAAGCATTTGTTCTTCTGTTTGGTTTTTAGGGTGAGGAAGGCCCTCCCAGTCTGGAATACATCCAAGCTAAGGATTTATTCCCACATAAAGAACTGATTAAAGAAGAAGAGTCTTTACAGGTAAGCTACTTGGGCCTCCCTAGCAAATGAGTGGTGTATAATATAAAACCATAAGGTTGGAGTAGGGACCAAAGATGTAAAGGATTTCTTTTTCCATACAATTGGTAATTGAGGAATCTAAAGATGTGTCTACTGCAGTAGCTACAAGTATCAACTGTTGCTCAAATGCCATTTAAATCTTTTTTCTGCAGCTCTAAGTCTATATTTTAAGAACTGCACCGTGGTTCTCCTATTTTGAGGACTGAGAGTACTGAACTCAGCATTGTGTGAAACAAACACTTTTTCTGCTTCATTATCTCTCCAGAACACACACACACAAAACATACACACTGAACAGCACCAAATTCCTGGGTGATTGATATCACAATGAAAAAGAAGTTATCCAGGTACCCAAGTCTCTCTTGCAGCACAATCCAAAATGGACATAGACAGCAATGCCTGGAAACCATATGGGGAGAGGTCAACAGAAGCTGGGCAAATTCCAGCTAGAAGCATTTGCCGGGGAGTGGGGGTGGGGGGTCAACAGCATCAAAATGGCAGATGCAACTGAGCATTTGAAGCCCCACCCCTATTTATGTGCATGTGAGGCTCCTGATCCCAGTTATTGTCATCACCAGTATTGTCACTGAGTCAGCTTAGGTTGTCCATATGGCAAATTTTGTATTGCAAGAAGAGGGAAACACTACTTCAAAATAATAAGTAAGGGTAACTCTAAGCTGCCTTCACAGTGGGCTGGGGGTGAGTTAATGTCATGAGGACATGTCCCTTAAAAAGATTTGGTAAGTGGGATGGAGGATGAGCACTTAGGTTTCCCAAGACATTAGAGTGATAATCCCTCAGGAGGTTGACAAAATGGCTTTTCAAAGAACTGGAATCCAACTTTTGATTTTCTAGATTTTAGATGGATGCAAGTATTGAAAGCAAAAACTATTAGCTTTCCAGTTTGACTGATATTTACCCAGCCATTTCTTGTTCTTTGACTTAAAACTTAAATAACTTTTTAAAACTGCTGATCACTTTTCTGTGCATAGCTGTTGTATCTTGGTTTTCTTTTGGTTGTAAAGATGTTTTAAGGGGATTAATTCACTTAAGAGGGTTGTTCATTGTTTTTTCACCACCTTGATTTAAAAATGATCATATAATTGAATTTTGTATAAACATAGCATTATTGGACTTTAAACAGATTGGAGAATTTCCTCGGTGATAGTTGGGGGGGGGCATGAATCTTGCCATGAGCCCTAGGAAAAAATGGAACATTGAGAAAAGTATGGTCATTGGCCACCCAGTTAATGGGCATTCCTTTCCTCTAGAGACTGACCTTTCTTTGAAGAGGAATCTAAGAACGGGCATTCTTGGCACAGCATAATTAAAATTTCATAGGAATGAATTTAAAACATTTTTTCTTGTAATTTTTTTAAAGACCTTTAAAAATTATTTTAGGTCTCATAACAATACATCCATACAGTCAGATAAAACAAATTGTGCATCTCAATTTGGGACTTGGTAGTTTAGGTATGAGCATACTTAATGTCACTGCTTCCCTTTGATTAAAAAAGCAGTGATAAAACATTCTCTTACCTGTGAAGTGCTGTTGAGCTTTTCTTCAATTTTGCTATATTATTATTGCCATAAAGAATTGTAAAGGAAAAAGAACTGCTTCAAAGATATAAAGTGAGCTGTGAAAATATTAATTAAAAATGGAATTGTAGTATACTCTTGTGCAAATTTCATATCCCGTATATGTTTTCATACAGACCTGGGAGTGTTAATTTTCCAGTTAAACAGAGCAAAGAAATAAACCTCAATAAAAACTACTTCTAAGCCACTAAGGAAGATATCCTTGATGTTTAAACAGAAACAACGCCCCCCCCCCGGTCTTCGTCTCAGATGCAATGCAGACTGACAACCATGTTGTTCTCCTTAGCTTTGTCCTATTTAATTATATTGTCTGCTACGTTTGCACTGTGCTCACCTAGTTCTTACGGTGAAGCTGATTAATGCATGATGTGACAAGGGGTTTTGTCTTTCAGCCAGCTTGTTGTGGAGCCTGATGCTGGTTTGGGCTAAGAGGGAGTGACTGACCTAAGATCACTCAGCTAATTTCTGTGCCCAAGGAAGAACTAGAACCTGGGTCTCCTCGGACCCCTAGTCCAGCACCTTAAACACTACAAAGGCTGAGTCTCAGCAGATTGACAGCCAGTACTTTCAGAAAATCAATTGTTATTATCCCTCAATAATTTTTTAAAATCCAGATATAACATTCTTATTTTAGAATTGAGGGAAAAAGAAAGTGAAAGGCTCATTTTTGGAGGGAGGATAATGTAAAAGAATCTGTGTAAATGCTAGGGCTAATTGGTGTCTCTTTACATCGCTGGTGGCAGTGTAAAGTTGAGATCATGCTGGGTGGTGATAGTGGTGTTCGACCACGCAGTTTTTTGTATTGTATCCCTTATTCCCTTTCTGATCCTTGCCAAGCAAAGGTTGTCATTCTCTGCTGATATTCTACTAAGGTGTCAGTGACAGTGTATTTGATTAGGGATATCATTTATTTATTTATTAAAATTATATGCCATCTTTCAAAATAAAGATTTTCCCAGGATGGCTTTTTAAAATATGTTTACAATCACAATCTAGATTTTTAAAAATTGAGGTAAGAAATTATTGGAATTTGAAATAGGTGAATCTCATAGAAGTCTTTGCAACATAAATTTTCTTTTAAACCTGTTTTAGTCAATTCATCAAGAACTGACTATTAAGGTAATCCGTGTGACACTCTATTGCACTAAAATTACACCAGATGAATTATAATCTTTCTAAATTGTTTTGGATGGGTTTTAAGTAATTTGGTACATATTGCCCAACTGGTCATTCCTTCTGCTTAAAAATGTTTGAAGAATTCAGAAAAATCACCCAACAATCTTTCCCCAAAATTTTTTTCTGTTGGCTCATTTCCTAAAGCATATAAAATGATGTATGTTAAAATAATAAATTCCTCTGGTTGTGTTAAATTTTCTAGTTGTCCAATTAAAAAAAATAGAAAACAATTTTTAGCTAATAGGGAAGATACCTCTTTGATATTAAAGCAGAAAAAAAAGTATTTTGCACATCAGCTCAAATGCAGTGCAGACTGACAACCAAGTACTTTCAGTCAATTAACTATTGGTGTCACTTAAAAGTATGTCCATGGAGATTTGGTCCTTATTTTAGAACTGAGGAGAAAAAGAAAATAATTTATCTTCTTAATTTTAATTTTGGGAGGGGTATGTATATCAGAAGTTTTAACTGCTGTGCCCCCATTGGTGTTTGTTTATATTGTAAATACATAGTAAAGCTGAGATCATTCTTTGTCACCACAATGGTATCTGGACCTCTGTGGGTTTTCCATATTGTGGTATCCTGTACTTGTCCCCAGTCATTCCCAAATAGAAATTGTCATTCTCTGTAGCCTTCCTAATAAGGTGTCAGTGACAGTGCCTCTGAGCTGGAATGTTACTTATTTACTAATTTAAATGATATGGCTCCTTCAAAAGGAAAGCATTCCCAAGACAGCTCATAAAATATTTCAAAATCATAATCTAAAAAAATGTAAACTAAAATAACAGGTTAAAGTACAAAATGTTGAAGCAAAAACAATTTCCAAAACTAAAAGCAATCTCCACTTAAGTACAAATCCTGGGGACCACATGAAACACGACCATGTAATTGTCTTGGTAAAAGTACAGAAGAGTACAGAAACTCCCTTCTTCTAGGATGTTTTTCAGATTCCTACTCAAGCCTTTAGTCATGAAACACCCTTGTAGTCTCCCGTCCAAGTACTAACCAGGCTTGACCTTGTTCAATTTCTGAGCCCAGACATGGTCGCCCAGGTGCCACCACCTGGTGAAACAACCATTTCTAGGTGGCAGAAATTAGAACATCAGACATTTAATGTATTAGAAAGCTCCATTTGTTACATAACAGAATTAATATTAAAATATTAAAATACCTGAGAGAATTAAAACATAATTGCTTGGCACTGAAAAGAGGTCAGGGCACCTGGAGTAGAACTGAAGATGATCTTATAATTCAGGTAGGAACAAACTGAAATAAAAGTTTCTTCAGCTCCTTCACAGCTCATGAAGGATTTTAATACTAGAAATTTGAATTTGGGCTGGAAAATAATAGTGTCAGGTCTGTCTCTTTCTGAACAGAGCATTCAATTGGATATGTGGGGATATGGTATATTCTCCCTGTAACCTTGACTGGTTAGAAGGCAGCTAGTTTAATGGTGTAAGTTTCCCTCTTCTAGGTTCCGTTTACTGTGCTGCAAGGAGAGGGTGTGGAATATCTGGGCCATGCAAGTGATGCCATCATTGCCATCTCTAACTACCGGCTCCATATCAAGTTTAAGGACTCTGTAATCAATGTAAGTCTTGGTAATATATTAGGTGGTTATTTTTGGCAGAGCCTATAGTTTTCTGTGTTAGTCTTTTTTTTTCTTTTCTTTGAAATGAACTATGTAGCTTGCCCTTCCACTAAGCTGCAAAGCAAACTTGAAAAGTTCCCTGTCCTTCAGTGTTCTTGATCAGACAACTTCGGATGTTTCAAGTGAGGTACCCACCATACCTTGCAAAATGTCCCAAAGAGAGCACTTGTCAATTTGGGTTAGGGGATTACTTCTCTAAGGAAGAATTGCCTTCATGAAGGCAAACTCCTAGCATGATCTATGCTTTATTTATGGGAAAGCTATGGCTTCATATTGCCATGTGCATTGAAGGGAGTAAGCTGTGCATATTCAATCATAAAACCTGGTTTCTGGCTGCACTGAGATTCATGCATTTCCTATATTCATTGGCTATTCCCTTTTTATCCCTTTTTAATCTGTTTTGTAGTTAAAGCTGTCCACTTCCTTTTGGTCTAGCTTTTGCTTCAACTGCCCTTCCTTCCTTCCTTCCTTCCTTCCTTCCTTCCTTCCTTCCTTCCTTCCTTCCTTCCTTCCTTCCTTCCTTCCTTCCTTCCTTCCTTCCTTCCTTCCTTCCTTCCTTCCTTCCTTCCTAGTGAGTGAAATTTATAAGGCCACCCAACTCTACAATGACTCTCGGTGGTGTACAGTAAAAACAATTATGAAATACAATACAATGAAATACAAAAAAACCCCACACTCAAATGCCTTAAGAAACATAACCATTAAAAGACAATCAAACACTCAGAACCTGCCTTCCACTCTAATCCAAGGCCTGGGGAAAGAGCCAGATTTTTGGAACACTTTTGAACATGGCCAGGGTGGGGCCAGGTGTATTTTGGGGAGGGGGTGTTCCAGTGGGCAGATGCTGCAACAGAGAAGGCATATTTCCTAGATCCTATCAGGTGACACTACTTAATGGACAGAACATGCCAACTCCGCCCAATCATACAGGCCAGGACAAAGCCACAGAAAACAAATGGTCCTTTGGATAACCAAGCCTTGTGCCATAGGCTTTATAAATAACAATCATCACATTGAATTGCACACAGAAGCCTCATGGTAACCAGTGTGGGCTATGGAGCAAAGGTGTTACAAGGGCCTTATGAGATATCCCCATAATTGCCCATGCAGCTGCATTCTGGAACAGTCAAGGCTTCTGAGTAGTTTTCAAGGGCAGGCCCATATAGAGTGCATTGCAGTAGTCTATGCATGAGGTGAGCAAAGCCTGTGTGACTGTCTGGCAGACCTCCCAATCCAGCTGAGAGTGTAATTGATGGACATGGTTAGTTGTTCATGAAGGGTGGTTTGAAAAAGAGGGAGAGTCAAAAACTGCCTTGATGTCTCTTCAGTATTGTCCCTATATCACTAAGATGTAAGATGATCACCAAGGAAAATCTGTTATATGCCAAATTGAGTTTATTCCTGTTCCTTCTATAACTTACAATTAATGTCAAGTTGTTTCCATGATACTGCTGGGATATCTGATATATGTTTAACAGCTAGCTTATTGTCTGTTTGAGTGTCTGCATGCCTGTCATTCATCCCTTGCCTCTGTTTTTAGGTGCCTTTGAGAATGATGGAAAGCGTAGAGAGTCGGGATATGTTCCAGCTCCATATTGTCTGCAAAGATTCCAAAGTTGTCAGGTAGGGGTTGTCTAATAGCATCCTGCTCTTACAGCTTGGTGAGAGTCAGCAAATGTGAATCTCTCAAACTAGGAATGGATAACATGTGGCCTGCAGATGTTTTTGATCTCCAGCTTCTGACAACTTATGCCAGCATAGCTACTGGTGGAAGATGTAATCCAGCAACAAACTTGGGATACGACACCTTTTTTTTTTTACTCCTGCTGTGAACCATGATGCTGCCAAGTTCCTTGTCACTCTAAACATAGAAGTTGCCATCATGAACTAAAGTAAAATTCTTTAATATAAAGTTTGCTTTCCAATAGTGGACAGCTAAGTATCTTAGAAAACTTGCAAGAGGGCATAAGGATTGTAGGTTTCCCCCATTTTCCATCACCTCAAATGGAGAAGTCTGTAAGCAAAGGCTCAGTTTCTGCCGCAGTTGATGATGATTAATACACTTTCTATTATAAATATGTCTTTTCTTGTTAACAAGGGTTGCTAAGTTTTTAAAGTGATTTAATAGCACTGCAGCCAGTTGTCTCAGGGTGTCCCTAGCATTTTAATTTTTCAATAGGTTGGCTGGTGTGGGTCTTCCGGGCTGTGTGGCCGTGTTCTGGAAGTTTTGTTTCCTAACGTTTCGCCAGCATCTGTGACCGGCATCTTCAGAGTGCAGGAGCACAGACAGGAGCAGTTCTCTCTGTGCCCAGGGTGATGTGACCCTTCTGTGGGTATTTATAGAGATCTGGGGGATTGGGTGTGTGTGGGAGGGGTTGAGTTACTGAGTGGCTGCTTGTTTTGGTGTCAGTATCTGTGTGTATCTTCCTGGGGATTAGGCAGGGTTTTTTCTTCTATTGAATTGTTAACGAGGGGCTGCTGGGGGTGATTAGCAAGTTCATTGTGTGAACTGTTCACATGTCCTGGTGGTTGAGCTGAGTTCGTTGACCTTTTGCAGGCTGTATTTTTCAGGATTGATTTTTAGACTCTCCTCTTTTTTATTGAAACTGTGCTGGTGTTTGTGAATCTCAATGGCTTCCACGGTATAGCCTGGTATAGTGGCTGTTGGTGTTGTCCAGTATCTCTGTGTTTTCAAATAGGATTTTGTGTCCAGTGTGCTTGAGAGCATGTTCAGCTACTGCAGATTTTTCTGGTTGCTGTAGTCTGCAGTGCCTTTTGTGTTCTTTTATCCTGGTATGGATGCTGCGTTTTGTGGTCCCGATGTATACTTGCCCGCAACTGCATGGTATGCGGTATACTGCTGCGGCGGTGAGGGGATCCCTTTTGTCTTTTGCTGATTTTAGCACTTCTTGTACTTTTCTGGTGGGTGCTGGCGAAACGTTGGGAAACAAAACTTCAAGAACACGGCCACACAGCCCGGAAGACCCACACCAGTCATCGTATGCCGGCCGCGAAAGCCTTTTCAATAGGTTGCTTTCCCTCCCCTTTCCCCTCAGGAGTTTAGCTAAAATTCCTTTGTCGGACCTTCTTTCCGAGGCACTGAATATATATGTGTGTATCTCTGTTTTTGTAGGTGCCATTTCTCTACTTTTAAGCAATGCCAGGAATGGTTAAAAAGGCTGAGCCGAGCCATTGCACGCCCCACCAAACCAGAAGACCTGTTTGCATTTGCTTACCATGCCTGGTGCTTAGGAGTTTGTGCTGATGAGGAGGACCAGCATGCCCATCTTTGCCGCCCAGGTGAGTTCTTGTGTATTACATTGGGGTAAGCAGCTATAGCTACAGATCCAAGCCTCTTGAAAGTCATTTTCAGGGTTAGTTATGCAACCAACTCTTAATTCCTTGGCCGATTCTGTAATAAAGAGATCTGTTAAGTATTCTGTCATAAATTATGTGTTGATTATTATTAACTGCTATTGCTTTTGCAGGAGACCATGTGAAATACCGGTTTGAAATGGAACTAGCTCGAATGGGCTTTGACTTGCAGAACGTGTGGAGGGTTTCTGACATCAACAACAGCTACAAGTGAGCCTTTGAATTTACCAGATCATCGTGGAAGAAGGAAAAAAAATCAACAGCATTATGTCCTCTGTCTTGTAAATGAGGGTAGGGAAACATAGCTAGGACCTAATGGTATGATGTTACAGCTAGGCAATATGTAAAGCAGTTCAAGCTAAAAATAAAATATTATGACATCTATCTTATAATAATAAAATGACTATTGTTATTACTGTGGCCTTTTCCCACTTGTACCTCACAAACATGCCCCAAGAACCTCTTTTTATTCCCATGCCTTTATCACATTGCATGTCCAAAAGGAGACCAATTATCTATTCTTGTTTGTCATTCTGTCCTTGGTGCCCTGATTCAGATTAAAATCAATGTTGCTCTATTATTATTATGTTTAAGGGGATTCTAACAGGTTTTCAGTCATAATGTCACATGTAGTGTGAACCTGCTATAAGTAATCAGTCTATTAGGAATTTTGATGTTTCATATATCCCAGTGGAAAGAACATCAACCCTGCAGTTAACACAGATATTGGTACAGAACCATATTTGCTGCGTTTGTGAAATTATAGGTGAACTAAGATCACCTGTCCTCTTATCCTATTTATGTAAACTAAAAAGGCCTTGAAAATTTCAAACATATTTATTAGTTCTACACATGATCTGGCAGGTTAAAGATTTGGAATTTGATCTTATTTCTTTTACTCCTCCCCCGTAGTCAATCTGATCACTAGCTTTGTATTTTCCTCCTTAGGTTATGTACCAGCTACCCACAGAAACTTTTGGTTCCTGTTTGGATTACTGACAAGGAACTGGAGAATGTAGCTTCTTTTAGATCTTGGAAGAGGATTCCAGTGGTTGTATATAGGTACAAAACTCACATTATGTAGAAGGCCACAGAAAAGGGTTTTGTGGTTTGAGGGCTGGAAGCAAAGCCTTATATGTATCAACTGAAAGCTTATCACTAGGGTACTTTTTCTAGTATTCAGGTATTCTTCCTTCTAATTTTTCTTAAAGTGTGTAGCCAAGCTCTTCTGTTCTGTTTAAGATTCCACTATTGACACTATCCCTTTAGGATAGGTCATGGAGTAAAGATTTAAATGGGAATGTACCAGATAATACAGTAAGTAAAGAGCAATTTGGTGCCTGTCTAGCCTGTCTCAAGGATTCTCCTGTCTTGAATTTAACAAGCATCTGTCATATAGTTTCAAATTTCTAGTGCACATTTGGAACCTAATCAGTTCCTTTTTGTGTGTGTATCTCCAAGTCACCGTTTCTTGCTTTTCCCTTCGCAAGCCAAAAAAAAATTATTCATACTTGCTTTTGCCTCTACTATTGATATAACTCTGAAATCTAGTTCAACCTGGTGTCTTCCAGATATATTACAGTGCCTAGGATGATAGGAGCTACATTTAAGCAGATCACGAGAGTCAGGAATGTTGTCTTGACTCATCAAAATTACACCAAGCTATCCTTAATCTGTTATCGCATGCACGTACTTGGAGCTTCCTCTCCACTGTGAAAGGAGCATTTGGTTTTTCAGTCAATCTGGGACTTCTTGAAACAGCTTGGATTCTAGGACTAATAGAACTTGATTCCTTTTTTTAGACATATGCGCAATGGGGCAGTGATCGCACGCTGCAGTCAACCTGAGATAAGTTGGTGGGGCTGGCGCAATGCAGATGATGAATATCTGGTAACTTCCATTGCCAAAGCCTGTGCCTTGAACTCTGGACAGAGGCTGGCTGGGGGGACCCCACAGTCTGGGCTTAGTGATGGAAATGAGGCCTGCGATGCAGGATTTGGTAAGTAAGCTGACTCTATCTTCTTTCTCACTTTCATTTGCTGTACAAATGTCATATTGCCTCTGGCAGAATTTAGTGATTTTTTCATGGCAATATTGAATGTAATCTCATTTCTGATGCCTAGTAATATGGATAAAATTACCCAGCTGATGTATGCTTGTTTGTTTAAAACATTTATATAGCCGCCCATCTTAAAAACAACTCTGGACTACTTACAACCAGTAAAACAGTATAAAACAATATAAAACCAGCAACGGTAAAACTAGAAATAGGAAAACCTGGCACCACAGCCACTCTTCTGTAGTGCACCCACTATAATTAATGGCTATGGTTATTAGAACACAGTGCTTAAGAAGCTGATCAGTGCTAGTGCTTTTTGGAAAAGATTTTTTTTTTTAGTGAAAACCTTTTTTGCAGTGAGCCAGTGAAACTCCAAAAGAGCAAATTATGAAATATTGTACTTTTGCAAGGGGGGGAGGAGGTGTCTGTTTTATCCAGTTATTGCGATCTCAGCATTCTGAATTTTGTGTTGTTGATCAAACTGTACACCTGGTTAAGAGATGAGAAATTCCTGCTTGTCCTTTTGCAGATTCATCACTGACTGCGTGTTCAAGTGTAGAGAATTCAGCGACACCTCAGAAATTGTTGATTTTGGATGCTCGGTCCTACACCGCAGCTGTTGCCAACAGAGCCAAAGGAGGAGGCTGTGAATGTGAAGGTACAAGCATGACATTTTTCTGGTTTTCTTAGGCAACTTATTTACATACAAAGAGTGCATGAGCAAGCAAAACCTACTTTTTGAGCACCTTCCCCACCAAGAGTCTACTTCTGTCTATCCCAACTTCTTGAGTTTATGATGAGCTTTAGGAAGCATTTGGCTAAAATGGAGCCATTGAATTATAAAAATCCACAAGATGAAGTGGAAATTGCAACTCACTTGAAGTAATAAAGTTATTGAGTTTGTATGGAATTAAAATCATAAGGTATCTTTTCCAATACACATCTGACATTCACAGTGGTTGTTCCTTATAGATGGGTCAGTGTGAACAATGTATAGAGCCCATCCAATTGAATAGGATTCCAGTTGAAGATATTTCTTCTGATAGATAGGCTTGGCTTACTTTCCTGCTAATTTTTTCCCTCTATTTGATATTTTCCAGAATATTACCCTAACTGTGAAGTGGTGTTCATGGGTATGGCTAACATTCATTCCATCCGTAATAGCTTCCAGTACCTGAGGGCAGTATGTAGTCAGATGCCAGATCCTAGCAAGTAAGTTCCAAGTAGCATTTGCCAAAGTGCTAAGTTTTTTATGGAGCATCATTATCTGTGGGATTATAAAACAGATTTTCTTTCTGCCAGAACTGAAAGAAAAGAAAGAGGCATGATCTGAAGATTTATCTTCTCTTTGTTGCTGTGTAATTCACTTGGTTTTCATTAGGTTTGTAAGTAGGGATATATAATTATTCTGCTATAGAAAAATTATCAGAGATATTTGTATAATTGCAAATAACATGGGAAGTTTGGCTACAGAGGACTTTTTTCCTTTTGTCCTTCACAGCACTAGGTCACTAAGTTAAATTGATTGACGGCAGGTTTAAAACAGTCAAACAAAAATATTTTTATGTGCACACCATTAAATTACAGTTAGCAACTTGTTTTAAATATTGTTTCAATAGTTTGGGAAGTGTTTTGAATTTGAAATAAAGCTGTTTCAGGCTTGGAATATTTCCAAAATTATTGATATAACCCATTTGAGCTGAAACAGGATTTTGATTTTGACCTTGAAACATTTGCACATCCCTTTTCTCAGAACGTCCTATCTTAGCACAAGCTGGATTTGGATCCTTTGTTTTCAGCACTTAAAAAATTATTTATATTGGCCACAGCCTGTATGCACTTTCTTTCATTGATCCATTTCAGCTGGCTGTCAGCTCTAGAGAGCACCAAGTGGCTACAGCACCTCTCCATCATGCTGAAGGCAGCTGTGCTGGTCTCAAATGCTGTTGACCGAGAAGGACGCCCTGTGTTGGTTCACTGCTCTGATGGTTGGGACAGAACCCCTCAGATTGTTGCCTTGGCAAAGATTCTTCTGGATCCCTATTATAGGACTATGGAGGTATTGTGGTTCAGTTGTGTTAGCAGCTCAATAGAAGAGTCTAACCTAGATGGGAGTCTAGGAGAGTTTAACCTAGATGGGAGATGCTCTGTGGAATTGCCTAAAGCAAAGCAGCTCTTTTCATCTTTTTGTCTGACTGATCTGCCATGGGAGACAGTACACTTTTGTCTCATCTTTTCATTGCTTTGGGATAAGCCTGTGTTTTTATTTCAGAATTCATCCAGTCAAGATTAATAATATATGCCATACATGGATGACTTTACACATACTTTTGTTATTTATATAGTGTTTGTGGTATCTTAAAAAGCAGGGATGGGCAATTTGTAGCCTTAAAGCCAATTCCATTCAGTCACAGCCTGATTTCAAAAGCTTCTGCAAGAAATCAATTAGCAAAAGCAAAAGGTGATGATATCAGACTCCAGAGGTAATTTAATATTTAGTAGATTATATCAGTGATGTTCTGTTCATAGTAAAGATACAATTATGCCCTGGAAAACTTTGCCATGATTAACCTTTGAAGATGGCTAGTAATGGAAAGAATAGGTCTCTTGATATCAGCTGCTGGGAAACATGAATGGGAGGACTGGTATTGCCTTCATGTTCCTTCTTGTGAGCTCCCCATTGACACCTGGTTAGTCACTGTAGAAAGAAAATGCTGGATTTAATAGATCTTTTAGTTTAATACAGCACATACTTATAGCAGTTTACTTAATGGGAGTAAGAGAGGTGAAGTGAAAAGAGCGGCCTTGTCACATTTTGGCTCTAGCTCTTGCAGTTGGCATGTGACTTGTCTATTGTCAGCATGCATCCTCTGACAGTTACCTGTAAGGAATTCTAGCTCTTGACAGAAAAGATCCCTCTGCAAGAATAAAGAGCTTAGTATTAAACTGACAGCAGGGAAGATAAAGGGAGATGGGGATGAGGTGAGATTAGAATAACAGGGACTGAAAGTGTCTGAATGCAGTTACATGAACTGAAGTTTGATAATAGCTAGGAGGGAAGATGGATGAAATGCTGAAGAAGAATGGATAGAATCACATTAAGGACCAGGGGAGTTTTTAATGGCTGAGTTTGTTTACTGCAGTATTTATGTACCACCCCTATTACTAGACTTCAGACTGTTCATAATAAATCAACAAATATTCCATAAAACTCAACAGCCCATTTCCAGTTATTCTAATTAACTTTAATAAATTAGTATTTCTAATTGAAATACAATCAAACGTTCAGAAATAAAATTTCCAAGCCATAAGTCATACCAATGAAATCTGCTTTTGCCACAAACACTCAGGGAATCAAAATTATCTTCACCTTTTCTTGAAAATGGACAGTCTGAATCATCCAGGCCTCCAAGACTTGGGTATCCTCAGTGGTGGGGCAAAGTGGGTAGGGAGGAGACACATGATATTGCATGCACCATGATAAGAATATATATCTATGTCATAATTCATGCCATGATGCACCCAGTGTCATTTTGATGTTACTGTGGCTTCTAAAGTATCTCTGTGTTCCAAGAATAAGCTGTTCCATAATGGCAGGAGAGTTGTCTCCCATTCCTCAGCAACCCCTCTGATTCAGTTCAGAGAAAATAGTCTCCAAGGTTACAGGTAGCCAAGCCTATTATAGAGCTTTATAAATTAACACCAGCATTTGAACTGTACTCAAAAACCTATTTAACTTCAAGGTGATGAGTTACTATCACTAAAGTGTCCTTTTCCAAAAAGGACTGCAGCTGTGCACCAGCCAAAGCTGGGCAGAAACTCCCCTACCACAACCCAGACTTGCTGAACTAGAGGAATAAAACACTATAGATGACAATATAATGAAATGAGGGCAGGAAAATAAGGCAGGAGAACTAAGGATGCTATGATAGATCCAAAGATGATTTGAAGTCAGATGAATAATATTGGCAGCTATGGAAACATTATCTTTTTTTTTATTGCAACCTGCTCAGAAAGTCCATAGTACTGAAATTATCTCCTTTTATTGCCAGGGTTTCCAGGTGCTGGTTGAATCAGATTGGCTGGATTTTGGCCATAAGTTTGGGGATCGATGTGGACACCAGGAAAAGGCAGAGGATCAGAATGAACAGTGCCCTGTGTTTTTACAGTGGCTGGATTCTGTTCACCAGCTGCTCAAGCAGTTTCCCTGTCTCTTTGAATTTAATGAAGCTTTCTTGGTAAGACCAAGGGTGTAGCAGAGGATATACATTTCAGTACCAAGATAGATCAGTGTTTAATGACAGCTTGATCTTTCTAATGAGAAAGTGGCTATGGTTCTTATGGTGTCATTTTTCCTTTAGATTTGTCCACTCTAGTTGAATTAGTGTGATAGATCTGTGTTTGTTGTATAGGATAAAATGTGAAGCCTTTGAAAAATACTCATTTCCTTTTCAATAAATTATCATATAAAATCGTTTTTTGTTCTGAAAGTGCTACTAAAAATGGTGTGCTATAATCAGTAATAATTTAATGAGAAAGACTTGTTTATTAAAAAGTGTACAATTCATATGGAGCAAAGCAGGTAATATGCTAAATCTGCACTTATGGATAATGGGAGCACTAGCCTGGTTTCCACCTATCAGTTAGTTAGTGGATGCAGCCCATTTAATCCCACTTATGTGAAGGGTAAAGGTAACCAGAAAAATTAGCATATTCCAGGTTTTTTTTTTAAATGGCTTTTGTGTTTAACCGAGCTAAGCTTCCAAAGCTTATGAATCTTGGCTTCTTTGGGAACATTAAACCAAATCCTAAAATTTTAATTACCAATTTGTTGGACTTCTGCTTATTCATTCCAAAGGCTTAATGTAGTGTAATACATTATTCTTAAAGCAGCGGTATATCAGTATTGTAAGCTGCCTCCAACATGGGCTCTTGTGAGAATTCACACACATTCCTAAACTTCTCTTTCTCCTGCAGGTAAAGTTAGTGCAACACACATACTCCTGCCTTTATGGGACCTTCCTTGGAAACAGCCCCTGTGAACGTGAGATGCACAACATTGCCAAACGCACCTGCTCAGTTTGGTCCCTTCTGAGAGCTGGTAACAAGAATTTCCACAATCTGCTCTACATGCCTGCTAATGAGCAAGTGAGTAAAATTCCCATTTGTGCCAGGTTGGCAGGAGGGAAAAATTTTCATGCAGTGGAGGACAGTATCCTGAAAATAGGTTGCTTCTCCCACATGTCCAATAGGCAGGATTAAAATATTTGTAAAAGTCGTTCAAGTGGGGAAGTAAGAGCATCACCTCACTTTGAGATTCTGCCTACTGCCAGCATGCAGGGCTTTGTGAAGCTCTGATCTTTCTTTTTCTCCATTGCTTCTTTGAAAGTGGAAGGAGGAGGGAAGTCCAGTGCTTCCTCTGGAACTCTCAGTTGGATAGGACAGCTGTAATCATAGCTCAGATCAATTATCGTTAGGAGGAGCAGTCACACTAAGCAGCAGCTCTCCATTTCCGCACCTTCAGGAGCCCTCAGACTCTTGGCTTATGCTGATCTTCTCCTCTGCCTGAATCTGCTTTCCTCCATCTTTGATGTCAGGTGCTGCATCCAGTGTGCCATGTGCGTGCGCTGCACCTCTGGACAGCCGTCTATCTTCCAACTTCATCTCCATGTCCTCTAGGAGAAGAAGGCATGGATCTTTACTTGCCCTCTGGATCTCAGACTCAAGAGTTCAGCAGTAGGTCACTTGACAGGTAGGAGAAAAATAGTTGTGGTTCTGTGAATTGTGCAATTCACAGTTTCTAACACTAATTTGGATGCCTCTGTTATGGCCTGTGTTTATTTATATGGGCCTTGCTTATCCTTACCAATTATAATGCAGTTCATGTAGAAGTTCTTAGAGGGTTGGGCTCATGGGTTGGATTAATCATTTTACTTAGCTGTATTTTCTGAAAATTTTCCGCTGCTCTAAAAGGGTGGTTTGTGGATGTCAGGGTTTACCAAGGATCTGACATTTTTAACTTTACACATTAGAAAATAATGCTTCCATTTACTTGGTGATTTCTTACAATTTTTTAAAATGCTTTGGGGAAAAAATCAATATAAGGGGTCTGTCCTAAGTATTTATATCTAGGCAAGAGACCATAAGGAGCTGTTTGGCCTTTGCAGTGCTGACTAAAATAATTGTTCCTTCATTGCCTCTGACTATTTGCTGCAGTGCTGAAAACCAGTTGAAAAACTTTGAGTTACAAAAGGACTGATTGTGTGTCTGTGTGTGTGTGAGTGAACAACTTCTTGTAAATTTCTCTGCAGGCAATATGTGAATTATCCCTGGTGTCTGAATTGCCTTTGTGGTTTCAGGTTACCAAAAACAAGATCCATGGATGATCTTCTCTCTGCATGTGATCCTGGCAGCCTACTGACCCGCACATCAAGTGATCCAAATCTGAACAACCATTGTCAGGATGTCAGGGTGGGTCTGGAATCCAGACATCCCAATGCTGAGGAGACAGTGACAAGCAAAGAAACTAGAGGAGATGAGTCCCTTCAAATACCTCAGCAGCAGCAGGAATTCTATCCCCTGCATAGTGGCAGCTCTGACAGTCACAGAAACAGTCAACCACAGAGACCACAGAAACATGAAGCGTCTCAGCAGTTAAATGCTGTACCTTCTGAGGTAGAAGTAGAAAGCAGAGCAGGTTCAGAAGCAACAGAAGACACAGTCCCAGCTTCGAATTCTTCTGGTCAAACAGAACTGTTTGAAAAGTTATCCTGCAACCAGGTCAAAGACACTGGCCTGATATCCAATGGCACTTGGGATCTTGTACAGCCTTCTCATCCAGAATCCTCCTGCCAGATTTCAGCAGGCAACCCCAGTTCAAATCCACCAGCTCTGACTGTTCCAAGACACAGTGCTCCAGGATGTCAAAAGGAAGAGTTGGATAGAAAAATTGGCAATGTCAAGCATGGAGAGGAGGGCAACCATACAGGGAAAATTCAGGCAGAGTTGTGGCGAAAAGGAATTTCTCAAAGCCAGATGAGCGAATTCTCTCTTTTAGGAGCAAACTGGGACAGTTTTCAAGGGATGGGAACATCGCTTCCTGGGGGTGATGTGGGTCCCCGGCGGCTCTTGTCCTATGGCTGTTGTAACAAGAGACTGAGCAGCAGACACTTCTGGACCTCTGGACTGTGCCTAAGTGGCCAGTGGCCTTTGAAAGAAAGTGTGAAGCCTCCTGGCTGCTCCATCCATTCTGGCACACACTGCACAGGTCTTGCTGGGAAGTCCAGCAAGCTGTGGCTCCCTTGCCACTTGAAGCAGGCACTTGGCTCCAAACACATGCCACCAAACAGCCCCTCTCCAGTGCCTCCTCTCTATCTAGATGACGATGGACTTCCTTTCCCCACAGATGTAATCCAGCATAGGTTGCGGCAGATCGAAGCTACCTATAAGCAGGAGGTTGAGCAGCTGCGCAGGCAGGTGCGGGAACTGCAGCTTAGATTAGACATCCGTCATTGCTATGCACCTCCAGCTGAACCACAGATGGACTATGAAGATGACTTTGTAAGTGACACCGGTGGAGCTTTTTCAGAGGTTTCCTCAACTTTTCCCCAAGAAGGTGTATATAGATAGGTAAAATTAATAGATCCTGCTACAATCAATATGTTTGTAGGCACTTTCTCTGTACATACACACACACGTGCACATAGTTGCAAAGACACACATTCTCTTTCTTGACATAGATACCCACGCACAAATATGTTCTACCACTCCGCACTGTCTCTCACACTTCTGCTGTGTTGGTTGGCATGGACCATCATTAACTACACTCTACATGGAGAGGCCCCAGGTTCAGTCTTTGGCACATCAAAAGATTAGATATCAATGATGGTAGAGCCTGAAATCACAGTAGATGGTACTAAGCTAGTTGGAATAACATCTGATATGATAGAAAGCCATTATCTATGATCTTGCGATTATTTTCAGTTCATTTGGGGGAAGGCTGAAACTCTGAAGGAAGTGGTCGTGTATGTGATATATTATAGATAATCTGATGGCTGTCATGGTCTTCCTTGCAGACTTGCCTCAAGGAATCAGATGGCAGTGAAAATGAGGATTTTTACTCTGATCACAGTGAAGACTGTCTATCTGAAGCAAGCTGGGAGCCTGTTGATAAAAGGGAAACTGAGGCATGTTATACTCTTTTGGTTGGCTAGTTTGCATGGGGATAAGTTTATGTCTTTTAGCTTTATATAATGTAAGAACACATTCCTGCTGCTTTGGTTTTTTTCCCTGTATTTCCCTATTCTGCTCTCTTCTAGTGAGGTATAAACATGTATTTTGCCCTTAGAAAAAAGCACTGTCAGATAACTTCCTCTTTGGTTATCTGCTCTCAAGGATCTCCTTTTTTCTCTGACATCCTTTTAAGTTTTTAATAAACCTTACTGTTTCTAGTGAAACACCCAATATTTTGCTTTTTCGCTCCTCTTATTAATCCCTTCTGAATTATTCATCAGTTGTTTTGAAAGTAATGCTTAAAATGTGTTTAACATGTTAAAATGTGTGTGCTGTGTGACTTCTTTACTTATGAATATGCTATTTGTAAGAAGCAGAACCAAAACCATCCATGACACTCTGTGTTTTTAAACAGGTCACACGTTGGGTTCCAGACCATATGGCCTCACACTGCTTTAACTGTGACTGTGAGTTCTGGCTGGCCAAACGCAGACACCATTGCAGGTAACAGTAGTTACTATGACACATCTCAATTTCCCATATTCTTTTTTCGCTTTATTAAGTACATCCCCAGAATATGTGGCAAATATTGAAAGCAATGAAAAGGGAATGACAAGTTTTATTTAGAGGGAAAATGGAATAGAGTGGTGTCTTCTTGGGAAGTAGAGAACAGTTCATTATGTTTGGCCAAAGTTTGACAAAACAATCATGATGATCATTATCAACTACCAATTTCCAATCACTTTGTTAGATACTTAGAAGTAAGTATTAGAGAATCACAAATATGTTTTAATACCCTTTAATCTTAGAAATCGCTTTTTAACGAGGGCAGCGACAAATTTGATAAATAAATAAATAAAAATAATATGTTAATACAGATGGCAGCATGTAATACTTTTACAGGAAAAAATGGCTTTGTGATAATTAAGCAGTTGGAAAAAGAGTATTCTCTAGAAAAAGGGCTAGGAACTTAATCCTTCTGAGAGATTGGCTTCAGTCTCCCACTGTTTTTGGTAGGCTGGATTATATAAATGGAATAGAGCTTTAAGGAACAGAAATCTTGCACTATAAAAGCCTTCAACAAACCTGGTCTCCTAAGGCCCTGGTAGACCCATAGTGGAGGAATGGTGCAGAAGAAAGGAAAGAGGAGAAGAAAGAGGAGTTACCGCTTTCGTTGCTGCTACACTACCTCTTCCTCCACTGCTGCTCCTGAGACAGCTGTAACCTCAGTCTGCCACAACTGTCCACCTTCTCTAATAAATTGGATTATCTGGAAGCAGGATGAGGAGAGGCTGGACCACATAGTGAAAGCAAAGCCCTTAGAGGTTCTGACAGTTTCCCTGGTGCTTGTTGCTGGCCACTGTCTTCCTCCTGAGCCCCCAAGTGGTGGAGAGAAAGCAGTTATGTGGCCCTTCTATTCCTCAAGTCTGCCCTCAATTCTGGCAGCCTGAGAAGCTCGGCGCCTGAGCTTATTGACTATTTGGGGACCCCACCTGTGAGGTTTGCCTGGGACCCTGGTAGTTCTACATAT
This sequence comes from Python bivittatus, assembly GCF_059951505.1. NCBI lineage: Eukaryota > Metazoa > Chordata > Lepidosauria > Squamata > Pythonidae > Python > Python bivittatus. The sequence goes on from NW_028277096.1 coordinate 7,541,126, forward strand.
GCCCCTTCCTCCATGCATCAGACAAGCCTGTAGACTGGAAGTTCCTATCACTGCCTTATAACAACTAATCTGTGCTATGCTGTGATTATTTTTTGTGAATCTCAAAATTCATTTATTCTGAATCAAGACTGTAATTGGCACTGAACTATGGGCCCTGCCCAGACTGCCTCAAAATTATTATTCTTTTATTCCTGTCTACAAGATACATGTGCGCGCACACACACACTTCTAATACATGTTAAGAGCTGTGTTAATCCGCTAAACTCTCAGTGCTTACCTCTTTATGTAGTATTTGTTCTTTAGGCTTCAGGGACGTTTTGGAAAAACACAGCACAACAGGGTATCTAAGATCCTTAGACTGCATTGTCAGCTCCATTCCTCATTCAAACAAACTTCTAGGGGTTCTTTAAGGCATTAAATCAGTCCAGTCCCTGATCTTGAGACAAGATCCTCCATATTTCATCCTACTCTGGCCCCAGTATCACTGTTACTTTTATGTGTTATTTCTTACCCAGGAATTGTGGGAATGTGTTTTGTGCCGGCTGCTGCCATCTAAAGCTGCCCATTCCTGATCAGCAGCTTTATGATCCAGTCCTCGTCTGCAACTCCTGTTATGATCACATCCAGGTATCCCGCGCCAGGGAACTTATGAGCCAGCATCTGAAGAAGCCCATTGCCACAGCTTCTAGCTGAATACCAGCAGAGGAAATCTGTGGAAGCCTGGCCTTTTCACTTGCAGACTGGAAGGAGGAGGCTGCCTCGCTGCAGCTGAAGAGGTCGGTAGCACAGCACTTGATCACCAAGCCTTGTATGAACTGTCGGCAATTTTCCCCACTTGGTGCCCCGTGTATTGGAGATGAGGAATTTGGATTAAAGAGTGTGATATGGCCTACATTATGGTATTGTTTATAGTTTCAAGACATAAGGCCAAGTTAGAGACCACAGTGTCTTTCTTCAGAGGGGTGGCAAATGCTACAGTGCAAATAATTGCCTTCCAAAAGCAATAGAAAGGCATGAACATAATCAGAACCCCCTTCTTCCCACCTCAGAAAGCAGTCAGGTTAAATTGTGTAAGGAAGAAGAATGCAGCCCCAGAGTGAGATATCTCTGGGAGCTCACTCTGGCTTTGTTAGTCATATTTCAGTCATATTCAGCTTGCCAACCCACCTTCTTGGATATCTAGCCCAAGGCCAGCACTAGTACTGTACCAGGAAGGGGATCCCTTATCAGGCAGAGTGTATCTCTGCACTTTCCCTGTGTTCCTTGAGGGAATAGACTCTATCCCAGCAGCTGGGCTGTTGTGTATGGAAAGCAGAATTAACTTTGGCTTGGTGCACTTCCTGTCCACTGGGGGTAGTGAACAGCTGGTTCATAACCAGTGTCTTTACAGGAGCGACAGCTTAACCCCCTCGAGTCACATCACAGTGTGTATTCCCTCTCCCTTATGCTGCATTTGTATCTCCATACTTCTGGTTGCTCTTTATTCTGAAAACCTGATGCTTCAAGGCAGACTATTATGTGGGTTTTCTTTACCTCCTGGAATGTGCTGTTTTTGTGTGCTTGAGGGTTTCAGTCCAAAATGCTGCTAATGTTATACTTCTCTGCACTTAAAACTTATCTGGAGAATAAATGATTGGGGGAAGGTGCCAATTTTATAGATGGAAAACAGGGAATATTGATAAATAGGGATTCTCCCTCTTACATTCAAGAAGGTGCAAGGGACACTATAGACCATGATCATCATCACTGCAGGAATGCTTTTCTGTTCATTCTGACATCAATAAATTTCCCTTCAAAATGACTCTTCTGATTTATGGATGCTCCACTGTAGCAGCAGTATAGTGGTTATTTTACCCTGCTACTTTCACTTAATTTGAACAAGAACTAAAATGTTTTAGAAAGGCAAGCGTAATGTTACCACCATTTCCATAGATCTTCATAAGCAGTATTCATAATCATTTTATTTTGAAATGTACATCTATATAGGACTATAGATTGAACAAGATTTTGAAGTGATGGCTCAAGCCAGTCCAACAGTCCTTAGCCATTTTACAAAGGATGGATGCATGAATATCTCTTTCCTCAAGAATTTGAAGATACTGTCTTCATGCTTGGGTTGAATTCTTACCAGCTACCCATTCTTGGTTAGTTTTTAAAGCCTTTGGGAAAATTAATGGTTCAAGCTACCACTTCTTATCTTCCACTTTTCAGCCTGCTTTGGGTCAAAAGCCCTAGAGCCAGCATCATCTTCTACACTGGATCTGTTTGAATTGCCCTCTGGGCTCTTTCAAGCAGCAAAACCTCATATGGGTAAAAGATGGAATCTGATTTTGCCATACACTGAACTTTGTACAGAGTGATGTAATTAGTAGAAGAGTTCAGGTTTGGTTCCTTTTTCAGCTCATTTGCACAGATGTAAAACAAAAATTTGAAAACAAAGAGAGAAAAAGACCCTTCAAGTTAGCCATGATTAATCAATTCTGCTTTCAGCTCTCATGAATTTTGTGTCACTGTCTTCAGGCAAAACAACTCCAAATCGGATCAATAGCTTTGTGACAAACAATGTGCTATAAGAATTAAATACAGTTGAATAAAATCTCTATATTAGTGCTGCTTTGTTGGGCCATATTATTTAATTTTGACTTAATGTTTTTCTCCTCCATTGATACTGGCTTCCACCATATATTATCTTGAGGATATATACAGAATTCCTCTGCTTCTTCTAGACACACAGACAAAAAATGAGAATTTAAGACAGCCAGAGGTCTGTTTCTCAGGATTTTGCTTTTATAGCATATCACTTCTATGGGACTTCACAAATAACAACGAAAATAGTTCCCTTGCTTGAAAAACTTACAGTCTGATATTTAACACATGAGAAGTAATATTTTTAAAAAATATTTAATTCTTTTCAGTAAAACTTACACTTTACATAAAATCTCTAAAACGTTCATAAAGCCATCAAGAAATCCATGATTGAACCATTTGTGTAGTCCCAGATGGTTTCTTTTATGTACAGTGGCTTTTAAGGAACAGAAATTAGCTTGGCAGGCAAGACAGCAAAGGTATACCTCAACATTCTCGATGAAGAAGAGAGGAAGATAGATGTATGGATCTGAGAGCTGGACAGAGAAAGAGAAAATATGCTTTTAGTTCTATTGTAGACTGCCCAACAGTCATCACTTCTCCGTCTTTCTAAATGTGGCAACCAGCTTTTTTCCCCCCCTTTGGTCAAAGTATTGGACCTAATTTAATTTTGACATTTATATGTCCAAACCCCCATCTGTTACTAGCTTCAAGAAAGCACGTTTTTATTTTTTCCTTTCCTCCATTTTTGAAGTACAGGGTAATCCTGGTAAGGATAGATACAGTGGTTTAGTACTATTTTCCATTTGATATAAGTTGTTATTATTATTTAAATTTGTATGCTGCCTGACTTCCAACAACTCTCTGTGATTCACAGGTAAAAACATTAAAAGCAAGGGGAAAATACAGTTAACAAAAATAAAATAATAAAATATGACAGGATGACAAGAACTGGGCACCCACATCTTTGGCGGAAACTCCTTCCAGAGGGCAGGCACTGTACAGAGAAGGCACACTTCCAGGGTTCCAGTACTGTAGATGACATTGTTTAAGCAAAGGAACCCTGCCAGATCAAATCAGGAAAGCAGATAGGGGGTCCTTCAAGTAAGCAGGCCCTATGCCATGAAGGGCTTTAAAGGTAATGATCAGCACCTTGAATCACACCAGAAGCAAACTGGCAACCAGTGCCACTCGCAGAGGTGCTAACATGGACATACTGAGGCATACCTATCACTGCCTGTACTACTGCATTCTGGACCAGTAGAAGCTTCCAGGTGGTCTTCAAGGGCAGCCCCATATAAAGCATATTGCAGCAATCAAGCCATGAGGTGAGTGACTCAGGCAGCTCCTGATCTGGAAAGGGTACAATTGGCACACCAGATGAAGCTGTGCAAAGGCCTTCCTGGCCACAGATGCCACATGATCATTGAGCAGGAGTTGTGAGTCCAGAAAGACTGGATAACATTTGTAGTAAGTGGCTAAAAATGTCTAACAAGGAGAGTCCATCAGCTAAGGCAGTCTGTTCCTTTGGTAAGCAGCTCATACCATCAGGAAGTTCTTCCTGATAATTTGATGAAATGCCCTTTCTTACCACTGAAATGTTCTACTTTCTGGAGTAATGGAACAAATGTACTTCACCAGGAATAATTTATCCTATGACCACAGGAAATTTGGGAAAATGTCTTCAGATTTTTTTTTAATTGCAAGAAAATGGAATAGTCTATACTATGTGAGTGGGAAGAGTACATACATACATTTTAGGAATTAGGATAGGCCACAATAAAAAAAGGAAAAAAGGAGGAGGTGACTAAGAATGGTTGGACAGTCCATCTAAGAAGGTAGGGGGGTATGTGTTAGCATCACAGGTATTTTCTACCTTTTTGTGAAGTGATTATCACCCTTATTTACATATAACACCTACAACTACCAGTATTACAAACACTGTTCCTAACTTGAATATCCAAAGACTGCCTCTTCCTGTTTGCTCTGATAGGCAGGCTCTGAAAAAATATATAATGATTTGCAGGGTTGGAGAGAAGACCCCTTTCCTTACAATTACATTCCTGCCTGGGTTTGGGTAGCAGGACTTTGCTGAGAGTGCTACTACTGAAAATGCAACTAACAACAACCCTCTCTTGTTTACTTTCCCTCATGGTTGAAAATATTCAGACAATCTCCAATAACAGGGAAATGTTGCTGGAAATCCACTTCTGGCTATAATGGTTCACTTACAGTCTTCCATCATCCACTGCACACATTATAAGCTCTTCTCACTAGATATTTTTTATGGCTGAGAAATAGTTGGAAATGGGCATCTTGAGATTGCTGAACACATAGCCTTGGTCAATGATCAGGAGTTTATACTGGGAATACAAATACAGTGGGGCAAAAAAGTATTTAGTCAGCCACCAATTGTGCAAGTTCTCCCACTTAAAAAGATGAGAGAGGCCTGTAATTTTCATCATAGGTATATCTCAACTATGAGAGACAAAATGGGGGGGAAAATCCAGAAAATCACATTGTCTGATTTTTAAAGAATTTATTTGCAAATCATGGTGGAAAATAAGTATTTGGTCACCTACAAACAAGCAAGATGTCTGGCTCTCACAGACCTGTAACTACTTCTTTAAGAGGCTCCTCTGTCCTCCACTCGTTACCTGTAGTAATGGCACCTGTTTGGCCTTGTTATCAGTATAAAAGACACCTGTCCACAACCTCAAACAGTCACACTCCAAACTCCACTATGGCCAAGACCAATGAGCTGTTGAAGGACACCAGAAACAAAATTGTAGACCTGCACCAGGCTGGGAAGACTGAATCTGCAATAGGCAAGCAGCTTGGTGTGAAGAAATCAACTGTGGGAGCAATAATTAGAAAATGGAAGACATACAAGACCCTGATAATCTCCCTCGATCTGGGGCTCCATGCAAGATCTCACCCCGTGGGGTCAAAATGATCACAAGAACGGTGAGCAAAAATCCCAGAACCACATGGGGGGACCTAGTGAATGACCTGCAGAGAGCTGGGACCAAAGTAACAAAGGCTACCATCAGTAACACACTACGCCGCCAGGGACTCAAATCCTGCAGTGCCAGATGTGTCCCCCTGCTTAAGCCAGTACATGTCCAGGCCCGTCTGAAGTTTGCTAGAGAGCATTTGGATGATCCAGAAGAGGATTGGGAGAACGTCATATGGTCAGATGAAACCAAAGTAGAACGTTTTGGTCTAAACTCAACTCGTGTTTGGAGGAGAGAGAATGCTGAGTTGCATCCAAGGAACACCATACCTACTGTGAAGCATGGGGGTGGAAACATCATGCTTTGGGGCTGTTTTTCTGCAAAGGGACCAGGACGACTGATCCGTGTAAAGGAAATAATGAATGGGGCCATGTATCGTGAGATTTTGAGTGAACACCTCCTTCCATCAGCAAGGGCACTGAAGATGAAACATGGCTGGGTCTTTCAGCATGACAATGATCCCAAACACACCGCCTGGGCAACGAAGGAGTGGCTTCGTAAGAAGCATTTCAAGGTCCTGGAGTGGCCTAGCCAGTCTCCAGATCTCAACCCCATGGAAAACCTTTGGAGGGAGTTAAAGTCCGTGTTGCCCAGTGACAGCCCCAAAACATCACTGCTCTAGAGGAGATCTGCATGGAGGAATGGGCCAAAATACCAGCAACAGTGTGTGAAAACCTTGTGAAGACTTACAGAAAACGTTTGACCTCTGTCATTGCCAACAAAGGATATATAACAAAGTATTGAGATGAACTTTTGATATTGACCAAATACTTATTTTCCACCATGATTTGCAAATAAATTCTTTAAAAATCAGACAATGTGATTTTCTGGATTTTTTCCCCCCATTTTGTCTCTCATAGTTGAGGTATACCTATAATGAAAATTACAGGCCTCTCTCATCTTTTTAAGTGGGAGAACTTGCACAATTGGTGGCTGACTAAATACTTTTTTGCCCCACTGTACCTATCAGTGAGATACCAACTCTCCCCACAAGATTATGATCAGGCAAATGATTCACTAATTGATGAGTGAGCAGATAATTTTTTGTTAACCCCTAGCTTTATTGATTGCATTACGGCAAGGTTTTGCTTTAGCACATATAAATCTTTTCAGAGACTCACCAAGCACCAGCAAGTAACATCAAGAATCTGGAGATGAGTGGGTAAGACGGATCACAATCTAGATGTTATGTGTACATGGGAACCTGAAGACTGTGGGATATTTATACTTTCAGACTTGCAAGATTCTGTTAATGTAGCCTTACAATAAAGTAGAATTAGCTCATCTGGTCATGTTTCTTGTCTGGTCTACCTGGGAAAACTGACAGATCCATATCTAGCCACTTTTTTAATCTGCTAATAATACTCTCCATCTCAGCTAGGCCATCGTCAGCTGCTGTCATTTCTAGGCTAAGTACTACTTGATGTGCAATTTTCACCTATTAGTTGGCCTTCATTCTGGTCTGGTTTCAAACTGGGTTAATTGGTCTTTGCATGTATAAGGCTGCATTCCTTAGATTGCTTTGTTTTTCTCAGGCCACTGCCTGCATGCCATGCTGTTAAATTGAGATGGAATCCATAAATTTTACAACACAGTCATTGTACAGGAAGATCTTTTTCCTCTTTCCAGAAGTTATCAGCTCCAGCCATCATGACAGTACAAGCATCAGCTATGAACTGCATCCATCCTGGGGATTGTTTCAGTATCTCCCAATTCTCAGATTACTCTTCTCCACAGTAGGAAAACAGAAAATTGGATTTAATAGTACTGTGATAGGCTCTTTTCTACAGTAGATGGAGGGTATCTGTAGCACTCCCCGCCCCCCAAGAAAACATAATAAGCTACTGATTTTTTATGTTCTTTTGAATTGACTTTGAATCTTCTATTGCTTTTCAATCCTGTAACTGAAAGGGTGCTCCCTCTGCCACTCCCACAAAGGATTACTGTAACTTTTTTTTAATTCTGTCAAATGAAGCAAATGAGTAGAACCACTTTTCAGCCACTTAGAACAGAGTCTTCACAGGAAGTCCAATGTTCTCTTCTATCTCACTTTTTAGCTCCAAGAGTTCTGGCTTCCAATACTTTGAGAGGAAGCTTGTTCATGTTTTTTCAGCAAATTCTGTAACACTTAGCAGCAGTGAAAAATACAAAAAAAAAAGTATTTTTAAGCTCTAAGATTATAGAGCAGGCTTCTAAATTATTTTCTATTTGTTAAAATATATATCCAAACTTAGTGAAACAATGTTATATTTAAGCTTTGCTGGTGGTCACTCATTCCCTTTTTACCTCATGACTAGACTACTGTATGTTATTTTACATGGGGCTGTCCCTGATGACCATTTGGAAGCTATATCTGGTTCAAATGAGGCTGCCCATGCAGTAACAGGTCAAGCTTGATGTAATAATGTAACACTATTATCACAGGAACTGCACTGGTGATAGTCGGCTTCTGGGAGCAATTCAAGATGGTTATCAGCTATATCAGACTTGGTTGGCAGGATCTGCTCCAAATAGAATCTGCCAGTTTGGTAAGAATCAATAGACTGATCATTTTAGGGTGAGAGGAGGTCTGGACAGATTTTTCTGTGATGGTCCCCCTCCTCTAGAATAGCTTGTCTCTAGAGACAAGGATGACTTCATCCCTGTTGTTATTTTGGAAGGTGGTTAAAACCTGGCTTTTCCAGAGGGCCTTTGGGGTTGGAAAGTGAAAAATGAATAGGCTGGAGCGTGAGAAGTGAATTGATCCTGGGTATGGTTCAGGAGTGCCAGCCAGATGATGTTTGTTTATACAGCCTAATGCTTATTTTAAACTTAATTACTATATTGGGGTATTGTTAATTGTTTACAACATCTGGCATGAAAGCAGCATATAAACCCAGCATTAAATAAATTAAAATTGAAAATACTGTAACAGAATTAAATTTAATATGTAAAATACAAAGTTCTTCACTGAGGAAAAATGTATCAAATGCATAGGTGTACTATGGGGATTTTTACTATTACCTATGCATAGGTATGTGTGGAAAGGATCTTGAAACTGTAGCTGGGTCTTGAAAAGATCTTGGAATTATATCTGATCATGAACTGAATGAACTAGCTTTATAATGTAGCTGATACAAACGCAAATGTTAACTTTGCAATGCATCAAGAAAAGTAGCTTTTAGTTCACAAGAACACATAAGTTCTACTATATTCTGCACAGTCTCCCCAATTGAAATTGGAACAGGTACAGAGAACCATAGCAAATGTAATCAGGGGATTAATCAGGTCTTGGGGGAGAGTGGCTGGAGAAAAGCCAATGGAGGGAAGGAGAGCACCTGCAAGTTCCTGCTCAGATGTCAAGATAACCTCTTCTACCATCCCAGAATCCAGGCTATAGAAAAATGATCTTATGTTACACAAAGGTACATTGCAGCTGAGTGTTAGGAAAGATGTATAATAGTACTGTACCATAGTTCAACAGGTAATGATTACCAAGGAGCATTATGAGCTTCTTTGCTCTGGATGTCTTCAGAGACTGGATAGCCATTTGTTGGGATGCTTTAATCTGGATTCTTGCAAGGAACTGGGAGTTGACCTCAATGGCCCCTTCTTTACGATTCTAAGAATACCATACTGTATGGGAACCAGAGTGATGATGACAGAAAAGGTTTTGTCCTTACGCAAAGATCTTGTGTATAAAGTTATATCTTTCTTAAGGTTACTCTTATCAAGGACAACTGGGTAGACACCAAAGCCACGCGTGGGCTCTCAGGGGGCAACAGAACTGTTCTCTCTCCACCATGGCTGCAGGCCAGAGAGGGCCAAAAAAGGCAGCTACCGTGTCTTTATCTGCCTTGGTTAAGCGTGTTGTGTGCACGGAGGTACAGGCTTCTGTTTCAGCGAGAAGGGAGGTGTGATTTTAACTGTTTTCTCGCCAAGCGAAAGGTTGAAAGCCAGAAACCGAACAGCCCCAGCGCAGCCTCTCCGCCCGAGACTTTTGGCGGGAGGGGTGGCCGGAGCGCGCGCCGCCAAGCAGCCCGGTCAGCCCGCTCTGCCTCGACGGCGGCGATGATTGACGGCGGCGTCCGTTGGAAAAAAGCCGATTGGCTTCACGCGGGCCTTCCACCGTCCGTTGGACTGAGGGGGGGAGGCAGGCAGAGAAGGCGAACGGGCGCGAGGTGGCCTCGAAAGCCTGGGAGCTCCCCGCAGACCGAGCCACCCCGATGGAGGACCCCCTGCTCTCGGCCGCGCCCATTAACCCCAACAACTTCCCCGCCAAGCTGTGGCGCCTGGTCAACAGCCCGCGCTTCCGCTCCATCCGCTGGGACGCCCGGGGCGAAGGGCTCCTCATCGACCAGCCCTTGTTCGAAGCCGAGCTCCTGGGCGCGGGCGGCAGCGGAATGGCCGTCGCGGTGGGAGGCGGCCCGGGGGGCGACGGCGCCGGCCCCACCTCCGCCGGCGGCTCTTCAGTGTCTCCCGCGTCGTCCTCCTCCTCCTCCTCGTCGCCGGAGCTGTTCAAGACGACCAATTTCACCAGTTTCATCCGGCAGCTCAACTTGTACGGCTTCCGCAAGGTGGTGCTAGGCCCGCCGGGAGGCAGCGGCGGATCCTCGTCTGGCGGCGGATCCACCGCAGGTGCCTCAGCCGCCGCCTCGGCCCCCGGCGGCCCCTTGCACCACTTCCACAGCCCGCACTTTCGCCGCGACCGGCCCGATCTGTTGGTGCACCTCAAACGCCTGACCAGCGCGAACAAGGCCAAGCTCGCCGCAGGCCTGGAAGTCACCAGCCGGCCGCCCAACCGCTTCCAGCGCCTCCTCAGCACCTCCCTTCACGGTGGCGAAGCCCTCCTCAGCCAGCAACATCAGCACCATCACAATCCCCCGCCGGCACATGCCGGGGCCGTGGCTGCCAAGAACAACGACAAGCCCGGTGAGAGAGGAGGGCGCGATTGCCACGAACAGCACCTCCTCCCCTGTGCAATAAGAATGTTACTAACAACAACAACAATATCGTAATAGCAATAAAGGTTCAGCGTTGGGGACATGGCACCATGAGCATTTGCAGAATGCACCTTGTGTCTTCAGGAACCATAGTCTGCCAGAGTTGAACCCCAGTTCACTGCAAAAGCATGTTCAGAAGCTCTCCAATTTCATCATGAGCATCTCAATCTTTGTAGGAAAAACAATGAAGAGTTACTGCCCTTAGATTTAACAACACTGAGCTTTCTCTGTGCCCTTATGGCTGCATTGGTACATCATTTTTACCCTAACTGGACCACTGTTTGCTCAACTTAGCATTCTGGGTTTGCACACTGAAGTATGAAACACATAGCCAAGGTTCATCCAGTCAAATATGATTGGCTCTTCAGCGTGTCATAGGAATAAAACCTATAAACTCACTGGCTTTGTTCACACAACACACTTAACCAGATCAGTTAAAGTTCTAGTGGTTACATTTGCACAATATACTAAGCTTGATTGCTATAGTTTTGGTTAGCTTTTATGTGGCCTAGTATACTATACAAAGCCACGCTGTTTGATTAGTTAATTGTTCAATGTATTACATGAACCAGAAAATGAATTTTCTGTAATCGGTTAAGTGCATTGTGTAAATGAAGCCATGCAGTCACTAACAAGCAGTGTAAGCCATCCAAGGGTCCTGGCTCAAATCTGTAGTTATCCAATGTCAATGCAAAATCCGCACATTTCCATGTTGAAGTCTGGCAATTGGATAAAGTCCTTTAGTCTGCCACACATTATATTCTTTGAGTGATTATGGACCTGTAGGCATAATGTTTTTAGTTACAGAATCTCCGCTCCTCCAATTTACTAGCTCAGGTTTTAAAATAGATCTCACTGAAGTCAACAAAATTCCTTTGCAAATAAATGTTTTCAGAACAGAAACATTATTTTAATGTTTAACATATCCCCAAATACATTCTTGTAATAAAAAATAACCATCACTCTCTAATCTATAACAAAATCTCACACAAATTTCAATCCCCACCTATTGCATCTATTAATAACTATTGAAAGACAGAAGGAAAATCCATTCTGAACCCACTCTGCTTGAAAAGGTATGTTCCAGACAAGATAAAATATTTTGACACTGTACATACTCTATCTCCTACTCTGCAGATTTGAGCTATGCAGTGCTTTACGAGGGTGATAGATCCAATGAGGAGCAGGATTCACCCATTCATTTAGATGTTGCATATGCTCTATACAAATTATTCAGAATTATAATCCCCACTTGGTGCTATTCTGCCAAATCTTTATATAACCTGATTAGTAGTTGAGTTTACATCATGATAAATCATAAAATAGAAGATTTATTTGGGTTTAGCATGTTTTGTGAATCCAGCCAATTCATTACATAAATCATGATTAAACATGATTTGTGTAATTCCTTTGTTTTTCTCAAAGGATGCTGGGAATTAATTTTAAAAAAATCTGAGAAACTGCAGAGGTTTAGCTGGCTGATTTGGAAGAAGAGATATGCTTATACATGTATTATCAGCTCCATCTTTTAAGAGTATGCTTGCAGTGGTTAATTTTTTGCAGTTTCTCAATATTTGCCTTAAATAGTCGGTGCTGTTTGCATTTCATACTATCACCATTCTTTTGATTAGTACAGCTCTTTTTCCAAGTGTTTTTCTAGCATTTAAGTCTTCAATAATCTCCTATGAACAAACATGCATGTCATGGATAGCTTGAGCACCAAGTTTACTAGTGGCTATGGCTATAGAAACATTAAATATTGCTTGTTATTCATAGGACCAGGATGAAAATAGACTAAAGTGTTCATCAAGATCAGTCTTAAGATTACTAGCAGGTGAATTAAATTGAAACAAAAGGAACAGGAGGGGGAGCACTGGAGTAGGCATTCTATTCTCTCAATTCTTAATGGGGTATGCTGTTTTTCATTCAGAGCCACCACTGCAGTCAGGGGAGAAAAGGTAGAAATCTCCCAAACAGGTGGAAGAGGTACTTCACAGCTGGCCACTGTAAGCAGCTTAGAAGAACAATGTGTCATTCCTCCTTTTTCATTGCATCCTGTTATTAGGATCTTTTCACATAAGACAGTATTGCTACACAAATATCACACTCATGTAAGAAAAGCCCATATATATCATAAGATGTAACAAATACATGCACATCAGTTTTAATGTGTGAAATCATAGAAATATAACATACATATGGAAAAATAGATGTACGCATTTTTCTTTCCTACTTCAGTGCAATCACCTGCATTGTCCAATATGATGCCACTTTCATGCTTTATAGTCCTACTTGTCATCTCATCTGACAGAAATTTTTTGCTTGCTCCTCCTAACACATTCATTTACATTTTTATACATTTCTAGTCAAGCTCAAGAAGGCGAACAATATTTTAACAAACAAAATATTTCTTACAATTGTAAAATAAGAATAAAGTAGGAGGATGTGATAAAACAGCAGAAAAAATGTTATGTTTACTGGTAATTATTTAAATAATTTAACTGAACAGCTCCTAGCAAGTTAAAGCAATGAGAGAATAGTCACTCTTAGAATATATGAACTATCCAATGTAAGTCCAAAACAAAGATTATGACAAACCTCATTTGGGAGGGATAAGGTATAGGTACTGAAAAAGTTCTCTTTCCAAACAAGACTACTTCTGAGAGTATATTAGCACTAAGACTTCTGTTGAAAATTTCCTTAGATTGTGTGAACAGCAGAAGGTGGTCCTTCAGATATTCTGGTCCCAAAATAAAATGTTTTTAAAGAATATCATCAGTCCTCTAGATTGGGTTCAGAATAAACTAGAAGCCAATGCAATGCTTTAAATAAGAGACTCACAAACTTTCAATAGGTGATAACTGCTAAACTGCCTGGTGACTGCATTCTGGATCAAGTGTAGTTTCCTAACATTTCAAAGATAGCTTCATATAGAATATATTGCAGTAATACACAGGCATGATGTACCTAAGATATGTGTCACTTGACAGAGCTATGATCTTCAGGAATAGGTAGTGAGATATACCAGCCTACAGTTAGGCTATTGCATCAAGTTGTATGTGAATGTAACTCAGAAGGTAGCTCAGAAATTGTAAAAATGTTTTTAAAAATCTTTGAGCCTGCAAACTAAGACAACATTTTTGGAATACATTTAATAGCACAAAGAACTACTGATTTCTGGCCCATTTCTGATCTAATTTAGGCTGCTGGTTATTATCTCACATTCTTCACAACTTTCATGAGCTTACTTGTAGACTATTATTGAGGCCTTTGTCTACTTGCCATAACTCACTTTCAGAGTTATGGCAAGTAGCAAACAGAGAAAGAGCCTTCCATTTGTAGAATACTCTGACACTTTTAGTGTTGTTCTCTTGGTGCCAGATGAACGCTTTTTAAGTATGATTTTTTAACCCAGATTATTTCTTAGATGTTCATTTAGTAGCTTTTATTTTTACTGTATATTATTGTTACTGTGAACTATTATTAAAAAAGGCTCTATCCTAGTTGATTCTGAATGGATACTCCTAGTATCAAACATAGCAATCAAGTGGTGGTGATAAATCAGCCCATTGGTGTTATAGTTGTACCATCTAAACGGCTTTTGTCTTCTCTCTGATATCCAAGTTATATATCATTCTATGCTTTTCCTAACCCTATGGTAATATCACAGGGATGATTTGATATCCAAAGCAGGGCTAACTCTCATTTAAGGAAATCCTATTCCAGAGTCATATACGTCAATGATACGATCAATTGATACATATCAATTGATTCAAATTAAGAGTTTTCTCTTCCAATTCTTACTAGGAAATTATTTCTTTGAATACTGTTTGCTATAACATTTGATTAAAACTAATCAAGGCAAATATGCTTAGAAATGATTATATAATATTATAGACTTAGTGGTTTCTGACTTATGTTTGATAACCTATCAAATTTCTCATTTTCCTCTCCATCTCCAGCACCACTGACTTTAGAGCAGGTTCACCGATCTTTTCGGCGAGACAGTTTATCTCCTTATTCCTACCTGTCACCGTCATCTCACAACCAAAATGCTTTTCCACTGAAAGGTTCCGATCGGACTCCTTTTCCTCCCAGAACATGGCAGAACTCCCTTGGAATGCTCCCAGGGCAGGTGGAGACGTCAACTTTTTCAGACAAGGGGGTCCCATTTCCCGTGCTGCAGAGGTTCCCAACAGAGGTAACTTACACTCTGCAGCCCAGCTCTACATCTGTGCACATTCAGCAAGGGCCTCAGACAATGGCCACATCTTCCCAGAAATATACCAGTTATGCAGCTTCAGCACCATACTCCCAAGCTTACTATCCAACAGGTAACATGTTCCAATATTAGTTTATTTCAGCAAAAACATAAAAGTATGTTTTAGACTAGCAGGGGACAGAAGGTAGACAGAAATTTAGTAAACTAATGAATAATCAACAAAGTTTTGTTTTTTAACAGTAGCAGCAACAGAAAATCTCCCATCCTACCACAAAACTATTAAAATATCTGATCTGTAATAATACAGATGCAAATTTGTATTAATGTACAATATGTAGATTGTCTCTTTGTAGGACTTGGGATATGGTATCCCTGATAATATAGAAATGCCTTGGCAATTCTGCTTGTTGTTTAGAGGAAAGGAGCACTAGGGAACATTTGGGGCTTCTGTGGCCTGCTAGATACTGTGTTACAGCTATTAGTTGTGACCTCTGGTATTGCCACCTGCAGCTAATAGTAGTTGAAGTCCAACAATATCTGAAGTTACACAGTTTTTCTTATCTCTGCAATAGTAGTCATCTGTCTCAAAGCAATGAGATAATCCAGCCATCAAGCTATCATCTAAAATACTGATGGCAGCTCTCCACAGTTCTTTTAACTGGAAATGTAAGAAAAAGAACCTAGCCTGGAATTTATATTTATTTTTATACTTACATTTATACTTTAGAATTGTATCTACTATATAGAATCACAAGCTACTTCTTAAATACTTGATATTTGATGTGATCTACCCCAAACATCTATACTCAATTATTTTCAATAATATCATAAAATGACAATGTTTTGACTCATGGCTTAAGCCTAAAAGCTATTTCATATGCATTCAGAGTCCATATCTCACACCTTGATCATGGACTAATGAAGCACATACAGTATGTCTATTTTTTAAACTTCAAATATCCTGAAATCTTGCTGCAGAGATCCATGGCTTATGCAGTGTGTTCTAGTATATGTGATAATACAACGGCATACATTTATTTAATGTTTACATTGCACCCACTGAAGTTTTAGCAAGGACTGATGGCTCTGTCATATTAGCTTGTGCTGTTCATATTAGGTAAAGCAGCCCTGGGATTTTGCCTTAACACAAGAAGCAAACAAAATGTTCAGACAGACTGTTCTATTTTAAACATCAGTGCTGTCAAAGCTGTGCTCTTCTACTGAGGTCATAACCAGATATTTGGTTAAAAATGACTTCAGAGCAGTAGGATTATAAGCCTGTGAGGGAAAAAAGTATAAAATCAAAGAATAGAGAAGATTCAACACAATCATTTTTCTGAATGATAATCTGATAATTTACATTTTAAACTTATTTCAAAAGTTGTTCTTAATTGGTTCTATAAATTAGTTGTGTACAATATCCAGTGAGGTTGAATATTATAACTAAAAGCTAGTCCTTTCTTTCCTTTATGCAATATTGCCATCATAAACTCCACAACACTCTTCGGTGATGCTGTGCCTAAAAAAAACTTAAGTTATTAAAGAAATTGGTGATGCTATTGATGCAGCCTATGTTCAACTCTATAGTCTAGCTAAAGAAAAATTATTGGATGTGAGCCTGTTTTCAATTTGCCACAGGTAGATTACAAGTAGTTTGGGGACTCTTGTGTTGTTTTTTCTTCAGTGAGTGGAAAGATTCATCAAAATAATATCCCTAGCTATATTTTCAAATCCTAGCACACCAAAACATAGCCAGAATTAGAAGAAGAAATATGCATAGTATTATCAGGCTACTAGTAGCCATGATATAAACAGTTTTGTCTAATAGGATATATTACAATTTCCTGGATAGAGGAGGAACATGTTAAAGAAAAAGTATCACCATAAGAGAAGAATAAAGACTTGAGACAAAATCTAGACTGATGAAGTTTGGCCCTGCATTCTCATTTGCCTATCTGGAAAGTATATTTCAGAATACAGAGACATATCTGGGCATAAATTCCAGTTCATCTAATCACTCATTGAGTGATTTTACACATTTTGCTAGCTGACTCTCTATATAAATTGGGCTTAATAATGGTGAAAAAGTGTGCACATAGGCTCATTTCATGGGCTCAAAAAATTGCTATACATGAGACAGATTAACTACCCAATGATGGCAGAAATAAAAGAAGAATAATCTGTGTTACGCATTTTTCTGCATTTGCTTATTTGAAGACCTATCTACGTTTTCCTATCTAACGAGGTTAAGTAGCCAGTCCAAGCAGTGGGGTTCAGGTCTTATCATAGAGGCCCAGTCTCTGGGACAGAGAAATTTTGATCTGTAAGGCACAATCCCTTACAAAACAGTGATTGGCAATCCAACCCTGAATCTAGCTATTCACAAATCTTGGATTAATAAAGAATTTCCCTAGAGAGTCTTTTCCCATGTTGCTTGTGCTTGGCTGGTCTATATTGACATGATATATGGGGCTCAAGGCTTGCTTTTGATTTGGGAGGGGGAATGTATTAATGTATTTTACCCAGCAGAGAACTGTTTTCAGTTTTCCTAGGAGGTTATATTTATAGAACCCCTTCTAACAATCTGTTTAAATTTATTTATGGGAAGGGAAAGGCGCTCTGGTAGTGCTTGAAAAGAGAAGTAAGATTATTTTATCAGTCCTCAGACTAAGTATACTTTTTATATAGGTCTATGGCATATGCCTGATCCCATACCATAATCTACTGATAGATTAGAGTTAGCAGAACTACAATAGTATTAAAAATGCAATTCAGAAAATCCCTTTTAATAACTGGGGATATCACTTTTGCCTTTTAATTTTTTTCTTCCTTTCTTTCTAGCTGTATTACAGTGTTGCTCTCCACCTACCCATATGGATCCCCTAAGTGGTTGTGGTAGTCCTACAGCCTCAATCTATACACACTGCAGCTATTTTCAGGTGAGTGTACTGGCTAGGTTCCAGTGACCTATCTGAGACATGTCCAGTGCAATATACCGTATGTTTCTCTGAAAGCTGACCCTGCTGATGTGCCATATCATAGTGAAGTTTTGAAAGTTCACTTTGTTTCAGTAGTAGTTAGGTGTATGGCATTAATGTTAAAAGGGTAAATTTGAGAAACACCAGATTGATTCCTTTGCTCACAAGTTTATTATATTTGTGGCTCAACACTGAGGTATAATTTTTGTTCATGGCAAATTACTTCAATAATTAGAAATTACTTGTTTACAAAGCCCCAAAATAAGTGGATGTTAATGTTCTTTTTCCTGTATAATAGTTGTAGAATGATATATAATCTTTAAAAATTCTGTTAAGTATTTTCTTTTTAGGGAAAATAGTTCCTATGAAACCATAAACATCTATATTTAACATCTAAATCATCTCTCAGCTAGACTTTTGCAATGCGCTCTACATGGGGCTAACCTTGAAGAGTATCCAGAAGCTACAGCTGGTTCAAAACGCAGCTGCGCAGATGATATTAGGTGCCCCTAGGATGGCACATGTAACACTTTTGCTGCAGGAGCTGCATTGGGTGCCAGTTTGCTTCCGGGTCCAATTCAAGGTGTTGGTTATCACCTTTAAAGCCCTACATGGCATGGGACCAGGGTACCTGAGGGACCGTCTTACCCCTGTCACATCAACCCACCCTACCCGGTCAGGCAGAGAGGGCACGTTGCAGACCCCGTCAGCGAGAGAACGTCGGCTGGTGGGGCCCAGGAGGAGAGCCTTCTCTGCTGTTGCCCCCGCCCTTTGGAACGTTCTCCCCCCAGAGGGGTGGCGGGCCCCTACCCTCCCAGCTTTCCGAAAAGGACTAAAGACCTGGCTCTGCCAGCATGCATGGGGCAACATGAGCTCTAACCATCCCTGGGGGTGGTTAGCGCCCTGACGCTTGCTGAGTTATTCATCAACTATCTTTTTGGAAGTCATTTATTATTAGGATTGTTTTATATTGTATCTTAATGAATTTTATCTTTGCTGTAAACCATTTCAATGAGATGGGCGGTGACAAATTTGATAAATAAATAAATAAATATTTAAGTGTTTTATGTCAATTGCTTTGGCTCCAAAGTAATATAAATTGTTCACGCAATAAAATTTCCCCCAAGATTTCTGAAGAATGTCAGAAAGCCCAGTCCAAAACAGTCTCTAGTGCAACATTGCTATACTAAATACAAATAATATTTATTTAGTTCGTTGCTTGATTGCTTGCTTATTTACCTATAGCCTTTTCTTTTAGGGATAAGCAATGAGGAGGACACCAGATTTAAAATATATTAATGAAGATTTTTTATTCTTTGTATTTCTTTCAAAAGTAATAATGCTATATAGACAGTATATGCTAAAGACAGATGTATTATTGGGTTATATTGTCTTGTTTTACTCAGCAGCACTTAGTCTAAAATGTACAAACAAATGTCTGTCTCTCACCAGAATCCACCAATGCAATCTTCATATCCAGTTGAATTTTTGCCTTCTAATTGGTCTTGCAACACCTCTGATGAAAACAAAAAGACAGAAGTCAATCTAGAAGCTGTCTTCCAGATTGTTGATGAAATGCATTCATCCCCAAAGCTGGAAATGGTAAAAGTAGAACCAGTGGAGAACCAATGTCCAACTTCACAGTCAAACCGAAACCAGCAATTAATAGTTAATCCAGGGAACAGCGATACAGCTTCTTCAGGTCAAACCAGCCACTTAGAACCTCTGACACCTGTAGGCTCAGATATTACATCCTTTGTTGTAGAGTCTGAACAAGCTATAGCATGCTCCTTGCCACAGTCTCCAGAATTTATCTATGCTATTCATACCACAGAACCTGTGGAGAATACCACAGCTCAAATAGTGCAGCAGCCTACAGTCACACCTCAAACATCAGCAAAGGTCAAAGAACAACTGAACCAGTCTTCTGCACAGTCTTCCATGGTATTTGTACAGGAGGAACTTCCATTCAGTCAGCCACAGGTACGGAGCAATATAAAAGCTATGATATATTCTGTATTGATAATCTCATCTCAGTGTTCTTTAGTAGTAAGCAAATATTTAAATTAGAATCAAAACAACGTATTTATGGCATCATCAAATATTTGCTTTCCAAAGTTACAAAATACAAATACTGCATAATTAACACTTATAAATAGTATTATAATCACTATTAAAGTTTTGTTAATTAGCTGTGTTCACGTAACATACTTGACAGGTCAGTTAAAAAAACTAGCAGCTGTGTTCACACAACATTCTAAGCTTGGTTAACTTTGCTTAGCTTTTTTGTCACTCAACATATTGTGTGAACCCAGCCAGTTTCATTTGTTTATTGTTGAGGGAATTGTGTAAACTCAGTAAATGGGCTAATTTGATAAGCAGGTTAAGTTTACTGCATGATTGCAGTCATAATGTGAAGATTATTGTCATGATCATAGGTTGGATTATAACTAAGGAAACCTGAATTTAGATCCTCAACCAACCATGAAATTCTCATTTGACTATCTTAGGTATACATGTTGCATTAAGCTATGGTTTATTTAATTGAGTTCATAAAGCATTCTAAACTATAGTCAGTAACTCCTCACAGGTTCCATTCTTGAAAAGCCCCTCCAATTAGTGAATTCAAGATGATAAATTTAATACCTTATGGGGTAAGTAGGGTTAAGTAAACTAAGTCATAAACTAAGTCATGATTCAGGGCATTAAATAATGACAAAGAATAGTGAAAAATACATTGTGTGTGAAAATAATTATGTTTCTGAGATAATTCATACCATTATTGCTGTGATGATGCCCATTTGGATGACGGTGAAGACAGTAATAATCAAGATGATGGTGAGGATAATAAAGGTAAAGTTTAATTGTTCCTTGGAAGATAACGTCCTTTTCCACAATAGAAAAACCCATACATTCTGGTGGTGGTTCTGGATATGCCTTTGCACATTTAGCCTTTTTAAAGAAATCTTGGATAATCAGCTTCCTACTTTTCCTTCTTAAGTCTAAGGCATCATAGGTGGGAAAACAATATAGGCCATCCTGAGGCCCTGGAATAGTAACAGGTTATAAATGAAATAAGTCTTGTATTGTGGAGAAAGGGCTTCAAGGGCCTACACCATTATTACCTGAAATTTTTAAAATAAAATTATTGTTTATTTGTGTGTTTTACTTCTTTATAAGGAGGATCCTAATATAAAGTGTCAGACAAATACATCAGAGACTGTTGCATCCTCAGAACAAATTGGTTTCCTCGTTTCAGAGGTGGGTCCTCTCAGCAAATGTGCCAAAGATTCAGTTTCATCCATCCAAACCAAATGCAGAGAAAGAAGGAGCAGTTCACAGAAGGGCAAATCCCCTGGTAAGAATGGCAGGGTTTCCGAGTTTTCTCATATAAATTTGTGTTGGAAATACTTGAAGCTTTTCCTCAATTTTGCAGAGGAATTTTGCGTCTGAGTTCCTCAGACACCAGCATTAATGATAGTTAACATGAACCAGAGTTATATTTTATACAAAGATTGAAATATGAGTTTGGGACATGTTAAAAACCCTGATTACTAATGCACTATGGTTAACACTGATCAGCCCTCATGCAGTTCTTAACCATAGTCAAAGAGATGTACAGCAGAACTGTATACATAATTTTTCTGTTCAGAGTTAGGCCCACTTACTTTTAGAAAACTGTGTATAGGGTTTCAGCTGAAGGCGAATTTGAGCACTAGAATGAGGGATAACAATGTATAATCTGTTGACCTTTATCTGATCTCTTGACCATACAATCAAAGTACAGTCAAAGATCTGAAAATGATTTTGAGTGTCATTTAGGCCTGCCCTGTGCAGGATCTGCAGGACAGAATAGAACTTCAGAGCCTTACACACCTCTAGCAAAAGAAAACTCAACAACTCCTGAAGTAGGTTGTTCAAATGTCAAACAACTCTTATCATTAAGGAAGTTTGAAATGTTATGCCAAAATCATATTTTCTGCAATGATTAAGTCTTTGTTGTAAATTGCAGTGCTTATGTGTTTTGGGCCTGTGTGTAGCATCTTTGGAACGTTTTAAAACTGAGATCTTTGGCAGGAAGCCCCACACTTACCTTCCTTACTTGCCCTAGGTTTTACTCCCGGCATTTTCCTTCAGTTCTTTTCTAATCATCATAGCAATTGCATCTCAGAGAGCATTCTGTTTTGCTGAGAGGAAATTTTGGTACTTTGACCATAGACATCTATGGGGTGGGAGTGCTATGGATAAAACATTGTTGTGACATCACAATGCAAACTCTGCCCTTTATGTACTTGCATACAATGTTGTGACACAAGTTTGAAAGTGTGGAGCTTACATCATGACCTCACAATGTATGCTTCATCATTTTGGCATCATGATGGTTAGGAATGGATGCTTGTGACTTTAATAATTTCTTCCCTGATTGGACTTTATTTTATCCAGGAGTGACATTTCTCTTTGGGTACATGAGTCCTGTGGCTTTTGAAATCTTGTTACAGGAGTGTAAAAGTTGTGGCAGCAACCTTCCTCATTCTGATGAATATTTGGAAATGGGTTGACACATTATACTGCTTCCTAATTGGTTGTCTCTTCTTGAAATACTATGCTGTGATTTTTATTGTTGTCTGCTTGTGCTGCACTTAATATATAAGTGCATGCTAAATAAAAATACTAACACTATTAAATCTCCAAGCTCAGTCAGTGATGCTTCATCTTCATCTACTGCCTTTCTGAGAAGGGTGTCTGCTTGACTTAAGCAACAGTGTGATTGCAACTCACTACCTTTATTTGGTATTACAGATAAAATATTAAAGCCAAAGCAGATGTGACCTTTAGCAAGGGCTGTACAGGTAGTCACCAGTTTAAGAATGAGTTCCATTCCCAAAGTCTGTCCTTAAAGTCAAATTTGTATATAAGCTGGAAGAGTATTATTGTATAATACTGTATAATTGTATAATTAACTTGAACCATTGTGTATTTAATTTGAATAATTGTGTATTTAACTTTAATTTTGCTACAGTAGGCTCCGTTCTTAACTATGGGTCGTCCTTAAACTGAGTGTTCTTAACCCAAGGACTACCTGCATTCTATTGTATCTTCATGTACCCGTCCTATATTCTTTAACTATAGTTATTAATTATTCACCTGTATGCATAATACAAAGATACCACCAAAAAAAACCAGATTGGTTATCTGCAGCTGTGGATTTGTAAGTGGCCATCTGTGCACTGACTTCCACTACTCACTTTGTATCTGTCCAATATGGCAAGAAAGAAAATGCCTAATTTTTCATTTGAACTCTGTTCTGCCACAGCTGCTGGGGAGTTCTATTTACCTGGCAAATATGGGTCTGGAACCCCATTAGTTAAGGCAGACAGGGGTACATCTTCTATCTCTTAAGATGTACTTTACATCTTAAGCACCCACCTACAAAATAAATATTGGATTGCCATTTGTGTTCTTCCTAGATCTACATTTGCTAGTGGATGTGGCTTGCAAGCAAGAGCATTTTCCAAAGGAAGAAGAATTAAGGGAGTGAGAAGTTGGTGGAAAGTATGTACAAATACTGAGCAGTAGCCAGCTGGGGAAGAGCAGTGGCTTTCATTCCAGGAGTATTTTGGGGACTGTTATGATAAATAAAACTCTCTTCCATTGCTCATTTTTGTTACACTTGTAAATAATCCCACCACTGTTTTTAATATACCTCTTTAATAGGTTTAAATTATTTTTTTAGCCTGTTTCATCTAATTAGTAAATTTATTTGTCCAAATCTGTTAAAAGTGGAAAAGCTGTATTTCAAACAGGTGCCAGCAATGTCCCTATAGGATTGTTCACATTTCATTTGAGGACTGTTTATCTCATTTTCTAGTTAATTACACAAGAAGTTTTCTTCTTTCTTCATTTGTTCCATCTATAATAGCTGCTGGATATTTTATGTTAATGGAATATTCTTGTGTTTTAATAATTTCCTCATTCTACGGCCAACGTAAAACAAATGTTAAGGCTTATGTTGTTTTATTATATTGCTTAGCTTAAATGTCTGCAAGCTATTTTAACTTGTTCAACGTGATTGTATTTATTGACAATAGATTTTAAAGAGTCACGACTTTGTACTCATATGTATTTATGTTGTAATTAGAATACATGCAAATGATGTAGCACGATGAGAATGTGCTTCAAGACTATTCTGATTTCCCAGAACTGTGAAAAATGCATAAGGATATATTTCCCCAAAAATCTCAGAGAGATCAGATAGATCTGTTATTCCAGTTGACTTTCTGCAGTTTCTAGATTTCTTACATCCATTATCTCTCAATGAATGGCAGGATGAACCAAAGTCAGCCACACAAACTCAGCTACAGCCTCATAATGAGTTTGCAGGACAGTAATGTCATATCATTTCCTGCAAAGCTTCCATTGCTTTGATATACTGATTGTTTTGAGATAACTCCAATAATTTTTCAGAGGCCCCATTTGTCCATCTATACATTCAGTCTTATTTTAAGACAAGGAATTAGGTGAAGAATAAAATGCCACACAAGCAGAGACAATACCTAGCAAGGTCTCTGAGTTTGAAAAGTGGTAAGAGGTGTTCATATATTGGTCCTCACTTAAACTAAAAACAGGCATTTGGTTCAGGTCTGTTGCTAATCCATATAAATTTTGCAAATGAAGCTCATTCTTTATCATACCTGATTGGACTACAGAAAATATTTGTAGCATAGCTTTATTAATAATTCACAATTATTAATAAAGAACTTTTACATGGGCCTCTATTTTTAAGGCTCAGTTTGGAAATGGTAATATTTATATCTTTACAACTGTCTGTAAACTAACTGGAAAATGAGGCCAAGGAGCTGGATCTCCTACCATATTTATAGGCCTGGTTATTTGACACTTAAGCATTTGTAGAAAAGAAAGAATATTCAAATTGGCAAAAGAGAAAAAAAATATTCAAACTGTCTCAGGAATCTCTACAATATTGCTTGATGCTAGTAAAATAACTCTATCCAGAATAACCTTTTCAGTACTTTCACAGTTTTCAGCTAAAATGTATTCTATTAATAAACAGTAAAAAGGACTATTTCAAAGAAGTCCAGTGTTTGCTAATAGTAATACTTGAGTAGGACTACCAGATTGCATGGCAAAAATCCAGAATAGCTAGACAGCAGAACATGGGTTGAATTTTCTGTATCCTTGTGCTGCCATCTAGTGGTTATCTGGAGTTTTGCTGCTCAGGTCTCATAGCCCTATGGGAGAGTAAAATATTTGATTTTGAGTAAAATTAAGTACCAAATCAGTCCACCCTCAAAAGTGTACTAAAGTGAAAGGACAGTCCACATAGGCAATTAGTTTTAACACTATTTTGTAAGCAATTTAAAACAAGAAATTCAGTATCAACCTAGAAATGGGAGATCTTCATTGATAATAAAAAGAACAAGGCACTAGATCAATATCCATAGTTTCCTTCTTTTATTTAAAGAAAATTGACCTTCCTCCAAATCTTAATAAAATTATTGCAAAACTGGTTTATGGCATAGAGTTCTGTACATTACTGAATACCTGACTTTCTAGTAATCTGACTGCTGTGCCTAGTGGAATTATACCACATCCTAAATTACAACTTCAATTGAGTAACCTTGCTTTGAAGTTGCCTGTCTGGCCTGTGGTATTACTCACCCAGCTGATGTCAGAAGACAGTAATAGTTGAATTCCAGATCTCTAAAAATCAGCATTACCTAAAATCTTCCTTGCAGTGGCTATTGGGAAAAAACAACACAACCAAAATTAGAGTTGAAGAAAAGTTAGCTACAGACATTAGCTATTCCAGCTATGAGTCAATCCTTCCTTCATAGGTGAAATTACTGTACTTCTAATTTCAGTGTCTTTGAAAGTGTCATACTGAAAATCTTGAAACAAAGATTTGTCCTATCAAACTTGAGCAAACTAATTCACTTTTCCTTTCCATTTCTCTATTGTTTGGAAGAAGCAGCAAGTGAATCTTGCTCATATAGACTAGCTAGTCAATCTGGATGTCAGAAGGAAGCAAATGTTAAGTGCAATTTACTACTGAATCAGGAGAGGGAGTCTAGGAACTCTGAGAATCACATTCAGGGGGTGGAGTTATTGCCTTTGGCTGCTCCACCCTCACTTTGTGTCAGCAGGTAGAAAGTGCTTGCAGTCCTAGGAGAGGGAGGCAGAGAGCACAAGCTACTTTTGCCTTCCAGGAGCTAAGCCAGTTGTGATTTTCTGGAAAGAAAGCTTTCCCAGGAGCTCTGCGGAACTTCTCAAGTCCACTTCATCCCACTGGGCCCTGTTTTGCCTTTGAAGAATTATTGCACTGTGTTTTTAATGCAGTCTTCTGATGGATATCTGCTGTTTCAAGCAACTACTATCCCGCTTACTGCTTAGATATGCCTACTGTATTTGCTGAAAGAAGGGGAGACTACTTTGCTCAAATTCAAAAGGAATTTTCAGAAATTCTCCTGGATTTTTAGCAAGATTTTAAAGTTGTTTTTGGAGACTAGATTTCAACCACGCCTGACCCACAAGCCTTCAGCCGGGAGTCAATTTTTCCTTCTGATTCAGACTCTGGAATTTCACATTTACCTGTATAGAGTGTTTCTGTGAGTTTTCCCTACCATCCTTCCCTTCCCTGAAACCTGTAGGTAAGAGTCAGCATACATTTTGATAACTAAAATATTCTGTCCATGATTTTTCAAAAAGCTGCTGGGGTTATTTTTTTTTTCTCATAGAGGCAAGACTAGTAACAGATTTGCATACCAGTTTAAATTTATTTTTTTCTTTCTATGATCAAACATTTTAGCTGATAAATGTCTACAGCTTTTCTACAGCTATAATCACTAACTGTGGAGCATGCTTTTTAATGTTTAATTGTCTTCATTTGTGTTTAACTTCTAAAAGGAAAAGCATTCTGAGATTTGCACAGGAATGAAATAAAACACACAGGTGTATCTGTAGTTGTTTTTCCTGTTTTTTAGCTTCCAAGTTCTGGAAAACATCTGAGAAATGCCTTTTTTATTTCATAAATTTGGGGAGCCACAGACTATATTTTCTGTGTTAAAAATGACAAATCGCTGGAAAATTCCAACTTAAAAAACTTACTTTAATACAATGAGGTGAGTGAAGTACAGGCATTAGAGGCATGCAAAGATGAATAAAAGATCAAACAGATGACAATGATTTAACTGAGTAAGAAAAAACAGGTTTGCATTCTAATTCCTAAATGCAAGTACATCCATGGTTACTTTGTCCTTTAGTGTGTGGCATAAATAGAAGAGAAA
This sequence comes from Python bivittatus, assembly GCF_059951505.1. NCBI lineage: Eukaryota > Metazoa > Chordata > Lepidosauria > Squamata > Pythonidae > Python > Python bivittatus. Next base: position 7,568,216 of record NW_028277096.1, read on the forward strand.
GACAAAAGTAGTTAGCATTAACAGAAAAGAATATATGGAAAAAGCAATTCACTGATCAGGAGTCAACAAGGGCTGCTAAGGTCATCTGATATCAGGGTTTGGTCCTGTTTGCCATCCTAGGATCTAAAAGCCTAAAAGGATTTGGGAAGCTGATATTGCCTTCCATGGGGAACTGTCTAAAATCAGCTCCAGCACTCTTCCTAGAAGGAACCAAGAACTCTTCATACCATATGCTATTCATGCCCCCTTGGTTTTGCTCATCATGTCTGAATTTATCTGGAGGAGGAGGAGGAGGAGGAAGACCTGATCTGGGGTTCTTATAATCTTGTGAAGCTCAAGGCTTTTACAAACACGTGGCATGAAGAAACGCTGAGACTAAGGGGAGAGGAAAGCCTGGAAGAAGCTCCAGGTAACTCTCCTTTGCTTCTTGTTTGCCCCATTGACTGCAGTTACACGGAGGGCTATAATCCTCAACAATTTTACCAGTTGTTGGAACCTGCTGGTGGGGTGAGGACACATTCCTGAGCAGTATGTGTGGCCAGAGCACACTGCTGCAGCTGGGAGCATGAGTGTTGGCCCCCAGCTACAGCTGGCAGTCCTCTGGCCTTGGCTGCTAATGGCTATGCTGCAGATACGACTAGGCTACTCAGGACTGGCACTGGTGGCAGCCATGGAAGCTGAGCGGACTTTGGCCCAGAAGGCAATAATTCGGGTAATTCCTTTCAAGCTGGAACCCCTTACACTGGAAGGAGTCTTTGCTAGCATCGCAGAGATCACCCCTGCTGAAGGGAAACTGTTGCAGGTAAGGAAATCTTTATTCTGTTGCACTTGTCCAATCCGGTGGTAGGTCTGCTGGCCATAGTGGTATTTTATATTGCTGTGTAACTAAAGCCACCAAGTAGTGCTGCCCACCTTGTAGCTTCACAAAGCTTTTCTCACTGTATCTCTTTTTATAGCTATTTATCAGCTAAGCAAACAAATGAATGGGTGGGAGCACACTGTTGTTCCCAGGGACATTTTTAATTTTATTCTGTATGAATGAAATACAAAGGTATGCACTATCAGAGGTGCTCGCACTGAATGCATGATTTTGGCTTTACCTCTGCTTATTTCATAAAAAAAATCTGTTTCCTTGGTTCCTTTTAGCCATAAGGAATGTATCTAATTTAGTATTTCCACATGTTAGTGATTTTACCATGCCTTTTGTAAAGAGCTTTAAGTGACAACCAAACCTCTTCTCTCTCACAATGACTCAGGAATGTCAGTCTTGGATTCTCTTACTTTGATCAGAGAGAGATGCTCAGAGGAACTTTCCAAAGTTTAAGCAAGAAGAACCAAATGGAAAGACTGAATGAACTTCACTTGCTGTTGTAAAGTTCAGTCTATTGTGATGAAGTACAGTTGCTGGCCTGACTTCATGTGCCATCTTGCCTTGCAACCTGTGACTCACCTTGCAGGGTCCTCACATGACTTGAATTCATTGTTCACAAGCAGAGTGCTGCAAAGCCCAAGCAATGTCATATTATACAAAATGCAGACACCATATTAAGTTGCTGATGCCTTCAGTAATAAATTGAAATAGCAAGTGTGTTGGAACAGTTGATTAGATTCAATCAGTCAGTTTCAGGGTACTTTCCAGAGGGATGGGAAGAGAAAAGAGCTTGAAAGTGTTATTGGGGATTGATGAATATTCATAGAGTACATTGGATCAAGGTATTACAACTGCACAGAAGGAGTATATCTCTTTTTTGGTTTCTCTTGTGAAGTTAATTCAAACCACAGGGCAAACAAACATACATTGCACGCTACTTCTGGATCTTATCCTTTGGGAAAGACCACAGCCCAGTGATAGATCATCCCGTTTGCAAGCAAACAATCCCTGATCACATTCCTGATATATCTAGTTCAAAGGATCTCAAGTAATCAGAATGGAAAAAGACCCCCACCTGAGAAAGCTGCAGTAGAAAAGATTGGGGACATCCCCTGACTACATAAGGCAATTCTGTTCATATGAACATGTGTCCTTTCTGAGACAGCCGTAATTCAGTGACAGGATCACTTCTTAGCATGTAGATAAACAACATGTCATCCTAACAGCACCTATTAAAGGTATGTGAGTAACAAAGGAATAATCTCTGCCTTAGATCTTGCAGTGCTGCTACCACCGCAGAAGACAGGCTCATACGGGTGCTATTTTTGAAAATATAGTGTGGGGCAGGGAAGGTAGTCTTTCACTTTTGCAGTGCACATTGTGGCCTCAAGCTGACAATGATGTCTACAGTATTAGCCCTGATTCTAAATCCTTGTTCAGGTATTCTGAGCAAATCACAATAAGCTCGTCTTAAAAAGGAACTTCTCCAAAAACCAAAAGTCAGAATGAGTTTGTAATCCTCTGTGCATTTTCTTGTGTGTGTGGTTTCAAGTTTTAAAGGGTTTGAGCCACAGAATTTAGCAGAGATGACATTTTTCTGACCACCTTCATTGCCATACAATTAGTATTATTCACAGGTTTTTTATCTCACCTTCCTCCCCACCCATCCCCTCCCCTCCCCTCCCCAAGAGCACCATATGATATATCTATTGTAAGAAGTGTTTTCCTCTTGTATCCCCATAACAAACCTGTGGGGAAGATTAGCCTGAAACACAGTGACTAGCCTGAGGTCACTTAACATTATAACTCTTCATAATAACAGCAGTACCCTCAGTATACATAGCGGTTTGCAAAGTAGAAGAGGACAATTCCTGCTACCCAGACAGAAAAACAAAAGAAGTGGAGGAAGTGACATAATATGGAATTTTTCCAAATGCATCTATGTAGGTTTGATTACAGGGTTAGTTTACAGTAGGATATAAGGAGGAGGAAATTTTGTTTTGTTTTAAGTTCACATTGAGAATATTTGAGCTTGTGGTGTAATAGTACCAATTAGAAGAAAATCCATATACCTGTAGGTCAGTGTACTGCAGTCAGTCAGTCAGTCAAAGTCTGCTAGTTTGCTACAGTCTGCTCCACCTAACTGTAAGGCAACCTGGATCTGTTTTCAGGGAAGTATATGGGTCACATTCAGTGCTCTGATCAGTTTGCATGTATTTATGGCCTCAAACTGGGGTGATACCATTTGTATAGTTGGCTTCATGAATAATTCTAAAAAAATAATCATGGTCATTTTTAACATGTCTTCAGAGTACTTTACATAAGGAGGTGGATTATGTACCAATCCTAAAATCACTAAAAATAGCTGTGTATTAATGTATTAGCTGATGAAAAGGGAAATTTAAAAAATCCTAGCACCAGGCTAGAAACCAGGAGACTGTGAGTTCTAGTCTTGCCTTAGGTATGAAAGCTGGGTGGGTGACTTTGGGCCAGTTGCTTCCTCTCAGCCCAACTCACCTCACAGGGTGGTGGTTGTCAGGAAAATAGGAGGAAGAAGGAGTATTAGGTATAAAAATAAGAAAGGTAGGATAAAAAAAACAAAAAAAAATGCAATGCCTAAGGGAAAAGAGAGCTATTGGACCACAACTGCCAAAATTCTGCTCTATAGCTTGACTGTTACATTTTTTGTTTGATCATAACTCAAGACCATTTTGGACTGTATAAGTGAAAGCAAGTATCTTTAACTATACATAGAAGAAACAAATAGCTGAACCAGCTGAGCAGTTACTTTGTGGAGACAGATTCCTATTTCCAGATCTTGCATAGAAAACAGCTACTGTGTTTTATGTTATGTGAAGTTTCTGAAGTGTCTTTTAGGAGTAGGTCCATTTAAAACATTGTAATGTTGTATCCTGGAAGTTACATATTAAATTACATAAGACTGTCTCAGAGGAATGGGCAATTGATTTTGGTGGGTGCAGGGGGTGTCCTTTTTGTACTAGAAGAGGAAGAAGCTGTAATGCAGGCACATCTTACTCCTCTAAGCAACTAAATATGGTACAATTTGAAAACTGACTTGCTGAAGGTGGGTAGTTCACAACTGCCAGATTGAGGGACTTTATTGACCAGCTGCCTTGTGTGGAGTACTGAGAGTTTAGCTTGGTGTGAAGGAAAATGCCTATGTGGCTAAGGAAAAAGAGGGACTTCTGCTGTTTCACTGGGCAACTGGGACCAATAAACTATCTCCCAAATTCAGAAGTTCTTCACAGAAAAGATGAAGAGTGGAAAGCAGTGATGCTAGGAAGGCAAATGTTCAAGTTATGGTGAGCTTAGGAACAGAAGGGATCCCAGTAGGTGATTAGGCAATAGGAGATCAAAGGTCAACAGATGAGTGAAACTGACAGTTGAGTAAGGTCAAGGGGAAAAGAGTTGGGGAAAGTATCTCATAGGCTCTAGATCAGTAACACAATAACTTGGAGATAAATTTGTCCCATACCTCACTTGCTAATATGGAGACAAAAAAAAATCTGCAGAATGCAGTGTGGCCATGAACCTGGGACTTGCCAAGAGTCTGTTCTAGAAATGGACTGTGGGCTTATCCATCTTCATGCAATCTAGCTTCAGATGGTCCCCAAGAGAATCAGTGGCTGACCATTACTGTAAAGGAATGAGAGTCCAAGTGTTGCTATTTGTAGAAAGGAGCACAGAACAGAAAAAGAATTGAGACAAATAAAAGGAAGAGCTGAGAGGAAAGGAAGCATAAGGGATGAGGTAGGGATATAAACAGGCTAAATTTGAAGCCCAAAGTCCAAAGTGAGTTTAAAACAATTTGCAATGTCATTTTAAGTCAGATTGGTGGTAGTCCCATGTTATACTAGACTTAGGAGAAAAGAAGAGAGGAAAGAAATCCCTAAATTTTTTGGCTATACTGTATACTTGTGCTAGGTCATAGAAGTTGGCATGATTTCGAACAGGATGCAATTCCATTTCTTCCACTTTTTCATTTTAAAAATATCATATTGTCCCATGTAGCTTTGGACTGCAAGCTTTTAGCCAGGAATAAACCTCCAGGACTGGAGGCTTGCATTATTATGCCAAGGCAACCCAAATGTGAAATATAAATTGGACACTCCAAAAGCTGTTTTTTCACATGTATAATAATCTAAGAGAGCTTCATCATTATAGATACAGTATAAAACTTTTTGCAATAGTTTTAACCCAATCTTTTTAATTTAACTTCTATTTATTCACTCTTTTCTTCCTATCTCACATTTCATACTTTCATTTTCACATTACCATGCCTTTCTTTGAACCCTCTCCCTTATCTCTGTAGCTCGTAGAATTTGCATTTTCTCTCTGTGCCATTCTTAGCCCTCTCCTGTTCTTCCTGCAGATTCTTTCTGCTTGTTATGCTTTTATTTTGGTCTCTACCCAACCCTGCTTTTCTCTCTCCATTCTTCACCTCTGTAGCCAAAGCACACAGAATTGCCACTCACCCAGCAATTCACACTCTTCACTAAGGCTATGTTGTGCTATACAGCATAACTAGCTAACTACAACAATCTGGACATTCTGCCAGTAACTTCATTATGTATCCAGGGAGAGGAAAAACACATTTTTCTATCCCCATCCCTGTGCAAGCCATGAATGTTCCTATAAAGAGGAAGAATCGTAGGTGTTTCAAATTCCCTTTGGTGGCAAGAAGTTGATCTGTAGGCATCAAACAGCATAGGCCTGATTTTATAGATAATACTTAATAAAATGTGTCCTAAATTCCCCATGTTATTTTTGCCAATAAGAAACATGCAACAACATTCACATGCATTAAATATACGGAAGATGGGTATTCACTGCATTGTTGAATGTGGCAATAGTTTTAAGATGCTTAATACCTAGCTTCCCTCATGGTGCTAGATAATATTTGCTTGTTTTAAGCTGATGAAAAATATAAGTGAGTAAAACCAAGTTTGATCCAAAAACGCACAGTAAAGCAGTATAGTCCTCATACAGTGCCATCTTAGGTTTCATATCTGAGAACTTTTGACACCTCCGTGTTATAGAATATGCTCTGTGTTGAAATATTTTGACATAACTATCAAGTGCTACAAAGCCACAGAGAAGTGATTGTTGGCTTTTCTTTAATGTGCAATAACATAAGTTGGTTCTGCAACAAATGGGGATCATTTGATTGATTGATTGAATAAACTTGTCCCTGCCCATCCCCCCCCCCAATGGGGGACTCTAGGTGGCTTACAACATATTAAAACAATAAATATACAGTTAAAATTTATAACAGGACACATTTACAAAGAATAAAAGGAAAAGGATATAGTTACTAGGATGCTCCATGTCAGAAGAGTTGGCATTCCTACTATCTGATAAGATCATCTATAATTGGCCCAATTTCTTCACATGTGGATGGATTAGTTAATGCTATAGTAGTTTAGCATGAAAATCTGCAACTTCTAATTGTACTGAAGCCAGCAGATACACTTAGTAAATTTTTGTTTCCCAAAATTCTGATTATGCTTCTAGAAGGAGGGTTCCCAATATTGCCAAAGATATTATGCTCCTATTCTATCTTTTCCTCATTAACATATTTCTTAGGGAAAAGGGAGAGGGAAAAAAGACAGAAGGGGTGCTGTAAGTGGATGATGACTATATCTGACCCTCATAAAATTCTGAGAATGTAACATGGTGATTGCACAACAAAAGCCTCATCTGGGAGTCTGATGACTGTATTTCAAAAGTTATGAATGAACTTAAATACTGATGTTAAACAACATCAGGGAGATACTGCCTCACATTGGCAGGATAATTACAGGGGGCCCAACACCACTTAACCATCTTCTGGAATCTCAGGTAGCAACTGAATGAGTCAAAATATTTTCTTCAAGATCTTATGGAATGGCCCAAGAAGATTGGTCAGTATTACATTCTACAATGGATGCATCCAGACACCCCAGTCTGGCTGTAAGCCACACTTCTTTGAGCAGGGATAATAAAAATAGATCAATTTCCTGAAGCCTAAATCTAGACTGCTAAGGGTCTGCAAATGTTATGCAAATTATGCAATTTCATTTCAAATTGGTCCTTTCTATTCATCCATCTGTCTTGCCCACAAATGTTTAGCTAAAGTTTCTTTCAAGACCTGGTGTAAATATACTTAGAGTTGAGCACCCCTTCCATCCCCTTGTCTCATTCAAAGAACTCCCAAACCATAGCTCTTTACATTAGTGGTCATAATCCTTAATCAGCCCATCCCTGATTTGATATATACCTATTAGTTGCCATAAACTGAATTGCTGATGAAAATAAATCCTATGTGTGTAATGAGGATTTACACTAGAGCCCCTTTTGGCTATGAAATACCATGGTTTTCATATTTGCTGTAACCGTAATAATCTAAGGACATATGGCAATTAATGCAGTGGAGTATGCACTATATTCATAACACAAGGACTATTCATACACTAAGACAAAAGTTTAGAAGCCTTAAAAGAGCCACATAAGTTTCACTAAAATTTCTAGTTGCTGCTCTTTCTGTCATTAACTGATTCCAAAGCTCCACTTATATGCAGGAATGCATAACAACCATCATCTTCTAAAGTGAATGAAGTAACACTCCTCATAAAATACAAATTACAGTATTCAGTCAGCTTATGAAGCAGTTGGAAAATCTCACATCTTACTATGATGTTCCGTTAGAGAGGTACAGTACAGTACTAGTACTATAATCTCCAGGTTCTTCGACCCAGTGGATTGTCCCTCCCTCCAACTTCTGTTATATTAAAAACGGATGTCTTCATGACTATTGCTGCTTCTCCTTCCTTCACTACTTCCTCACTGCTTCTAAACAAATAGCAAAACCTTTTTTGCCCTTCCCTATTGGAAATTGCCCTAATTATTCCTGTAATATCAAAACACATTCTACTGGGCATTGCAACAGAGCTGTGTTATACCACAGAACTATCATAAAGGCAGCAGGCTGAGAAAACTGATATGTTGAGATAAAGTAGCGCCAAGCTGACTTGTGTGTTATGTGAATCTTGAGCTAGATGTCATAGTGCTGAGATAAAAAGCTCACGTAGATCTGGCCCAGATTTTCTATTACAGGTGTGTGTGTTTTAAATTAACACAAAGGAAACAATTGTTCATGGCACATATTGCCATCAAAGAGGACATTTTCAACCTTGGACTTTGGCTTTTAAAATAAAGGAGACTCAAATACAATTATATCTTTTTTATATATTATATGTTTTTAAAAAGTCAAGCCCTTTATTATCAAAGACTGAACTTCTGAGGAAACCAATTTGTAGGAGGATATTTTGATGAAGCAATACCAATGGCTATTTTTTAAAAAAATTACTGTCATATTTTTTTTATTAGAAAGAAGTGTCTAATCACACAATAGTAGCTAGATCCCATAGAGAAATTGACATTTGTTGTCTTTGTAATTTCAGCTGATCCAATAGTTTAATACCCCTTTCATTGTCCTGGACCCAGCATGGGTCATAAACTTTTTAATGGGTATCTTTAACTTCCCTTGTCCATTGACTGCATTTCCTTAGTGCTGATTTGTGTAATGATTAACCAATAAGTGGGCTTTTGGGCACAAAGTACAATTGATCTGTGGAGCCCTTTGAAATGGATGCTGTGAAGACTGACCCTCCATTCTTACACTGAGAGACAGGTATAGATCTGATGTTACATCAAAAGGGTTAACACAGTGCAGCTTCAAAAAGCTACTTTAGTTACACAAATGCTGTACAATAGTTGTAGATTGACCAGTTAAATTTATAAGGGAAAATAAGAATTCCTCTCTTCCTCCAAGTTAAATATTTGAAATTCTGAACTAGTCTCCATGAAATCTGAATAGTGAGATTGAAAGGTTTTATTAGCTTCAAGAGAAAGGTATTATAACAGAGATTTTGCAATAGAAAAGGTGAAAAGGCAAAATAGAAGGAAAGACTGCAGCAAATGTTGCTTGCATAGTATTCTGTTCAAAATTTGGAATTTAAAGACAGAACTCTGGAGAATTCCTAATGTATAATCCCACCTTAGAAAAGGTCCTAGATGATCCAGTACTCCACACCCTGAGGAGAAAATCAAGTGAGAAGATTTTTAGAAGCATCCCTTGCTATAGAGCCACCTGGACAACTACAACTCCCCAAATCCCTAGCCATCATGGGCTATCTGAGGAACACTGGGTTGGAGAATGCTAATCTAGGATGAGCAGCAAGTGTTAAAAGGACAGCATCGCTGCTGCTGCTGTTGCTGTAAAAACATGAACAGACACGCACTAATATTCCTCACATTTTTCTTCTCCCCCTAACAATTATTTCTTTAAAAACCAGCACAGGGGCTCTAAGTTAGATTTCCATGTTCTTTTGAAGTACTTAAGGGTGCCTCCAAACTAGGTATGTATTTGGAATCACAAGATCAGTCAGGCGCAGAAAACAGTTACCAGTTTAGACAGCTGGGGAAAATAGGTTGAAATCTCTAGGTCAACATGTTTATTTGAGAGGAAGCCCCACTGAGTCTAACAAAACTTGCTCCATGGAAAAGTTGGGTTTTAAGGCTGCAGTGCAGAGCAGAAAAATTCATGGAGAAAACATGGTGCTATATGGCACCTCCACATTCCAAACCAATGTGCCCCTGAACACCAAACATAAACAAAGAGGGAGGACTGGAGCCTTCATATTCCAATTGTAGTCTCACCAGATTTCTTTAGCTGATCATGTGAAAACAAGACATTAGATTAAATAGGCACGGAGGCTGATCCTGCAAGGGTCTACATGCATTCAGATGTTATGGCTGTAGGGTCTCTAAAAAGTTGCACTCTGAAGAACTAGAGCAGTTACGTATACAGTACCACCGTTGGAGGATGGTAGGATCACTTGTGGTTCTACTGATGGGATTCTTCTCAGTTTATAGTATTTATTTATTTATTTATTTATTTATTTATCTATCAAATTTATATCACCGCCCAACTCCCCCACAAGGAGGGACTCTGGTTGGTTCACAACCAAACAGTTTAAAACCAATAAAAACATAAATAATACAGTATAAAATACAATTATTAAATATAATAAAATCCAAGCGATTATGGTATTATTTCAGCCTGTGACCAGTATGTTGCATGTACCAATGGCACCTGTTTGTGCTCAGCCAAATATTATTTTCCCCAATCTGGTGTCACTAAATGTGTCAAACATCAACTCCATAATTCTCATTACCACCATGTTGCTGGCTGAGCAATAAAAGACCAATACATTTGGAAGGCCCAAGAAGAAAGAGGGCTATGTTACGTAATGAAGGCCAGGATCTTTTGCAGATTTCATGAATAGCTGCGAACTCAGATGTTTTATGCGTCAAAACCCATTTCATCTAATGCAGAGCCGGGAAATGAGCAGCCACATGGATGCATATGACCGCAACTACAACTTCCAACTCTTTTGAGGAACAAAACACAAACAATGAAGTGTGAAAAAGGCTAATACCATGTTGCAAAACAGAATTCCTCAGATCCTGGTTCTGCTTATGGTGAGATGAGGGTCCTCTGGCTCTGCTCTCCCACCAAACATTAAATTTGACCTTGGCCACCAAATTATTGATTACCTTGAGACAACACTTACAGGGAAGATGTGTACAATATAGCTTCATACATTTATAGCCAGCTGTCCCTTCCAAATAAAAAAATGATACTCAGGCAACATTGGTTACAAGAGAATGGCTCTTTTTAGGTCTTATGGAGGCATCTGACTTTGGAATAGGCTTCCCTTCATAAAGCACTGTACTGTATTATATTTGTCTCTGAGGACAGGGGTGGCCATGTCTTCAAATCATATTGATGAGCATGCATATGTAAGAAAACATGGCAGATGATTAGCTATTTTTCTTGCTTGAAAGCATTTTGTAGGAGAATGAAGCCACTACGGCTTTAAGTCCCACAATTGTTGTACATTGACAATGACTGCTGGCTGGTCCATACTCTCCTGCAACCTTTCTCACCTATAAATTGATTGTTAGGATGGGGATTGGCAGGGAATAGGGAGAATGGAAAAATGTAAATTCTTTTGTGTGGTAACATGGTTGTAAGAGTTCCCATTAATATTCCACACTGGCAGCATTCACACAGCACACTTCACCTGGTTACTAATTAACTCATTTTCTGAGTTTGCAAATACAGTGAACCATAAGCTAACCAAATGAGCTGTTTCTACAACATGCTGGGCCCAAAAAAACCCTACCCAAGGTTAAAACTAATAAAGCTTGTAATGTTTTGCAAATGCTGCTGCCACCAAGTCATTACTCAACCAGGATAAACATGCCATGTGAACACAGCCATTGACTTAAGCTGTGACAGTTTCTGCCACATCTGATTTTTCAGATATCAGATGTAGGTACTGTAAGCAGATACGGAAGCCCGTCTGGCTCCAGACAGAGCTGCATTTTGCAATCTAAGAGAATCTAATTCAGACCCCGAGGTTGTGGGGGTCATCTGGATGTATGCTATATCCATATCCCCGTCCTCTGTTAAGTTGTGATGCCTACCAAGATGCACTTTCCAGATTGCATGCAGCTTCACTGGCATAGTGTCCCCCCAAATTACTGCTCAAGCCACTTGTCCCTGTTGCCTATCGAACTAGACCACTGCATGGGTGCTAGAGTTTAGGCTGGCTAATTCTAGCAACCTGCACACAGGTCAGAAAGTAGATATTGTAACTATTAAACAAATAAAAGCATGAGCAGGGCATTTGATCCAAGTTTGTCCTCTTAGTTGATAATCTCTTTTCTCCAAGTGTCTAGAAAACATACCATTGCCTTTCAGAGCTGCTGGAATTCAACCTTTATTATTCCCAAACCAGCAAGACCAAAAGCTTGTTGGGAATTATGGTGCCTGAAGTTCAACACACCTAGAAGATGTTGGATTGAGGGAAGTCTGATCTTTTAGCTTAATCTGACTAAGAAGGAGAAAACATTACATTTGGTACAGGGTTCAAACTGATGAAAGCCTGTACCTCTCCCTCTGCATTGAGTAAGATTTGAGATTAATGCCATAGGATTCGAGGATGAAGACTGTGATTGACCATTATTATTACAATCTTAGATGACAATCTATGACAGAGGTCCATCTGTGATAATACTGTATCTTACTTTGGAAGTCCATATTTATGGAAAGTACTGTATATCTCATAATAAATGCTAGGGAAGGAATATGCTTTCTCACCCTTCTTATGGGCTTGTAGAGAACATGTGGTTTATCATTTTGGGAAACAGGATGCTGGATGGGATCCAGCAGGATTCTCCCAACTTTCAGATCATCTTGTGCCTCAGTGCTTTATCACTGCAGAGACCACAACTCCATTCCCTGTCTCCTCCAGGGTGTGTGCTGGGCCCTTCTTCCTTCATCAGGGTTAAGGAGACATTCCAATCCCTCCTTTGCCTATAAAACGATTTCTTTTGTCAGTGGGAAATTTTTGCAGGGTGTGATCACTAAGGCAAAATAAAGAGCTCCTTTGAAGTGCAGGAGAGTTACTTAGCAAGCCCCTGGGGGTGAGAATCAAATTCCTCCCTCTCTTAGCAGGACAGGCCTGCCTGAACAAGCTGGGAAGCTGGAGGAGCCAGCAAATGGCTCCTAGTGACATGGGATGCAGGAGATCGAAACCTACCAACAGCAAGCTCCCAGGCTTTCCAGCATGAGGACATTCACTCAGCCCAGAGTTCCAAGCTGCACACTTGTTTACAGACCTCCCTGCCTACCGACCTCCTCCTCAGCTTCCCTGCCTGAGCTGAGACTCCCCATCTGCCATCATTCTTGCTTAAGTTGCTATGAACTATGAAGATGCTTTATTTAAATGGTAATTCTGAAACATAATGGTGGTGAGGAAACCCTACAGAAAAAGGTTCTGTCCGTTTATGAGGAGTCACTGCAGTTACTAGGGTTTCCAATACAATTTAGGTAATGTATTGTATCAAAATTCCATTACAATGGTGCTCATAGATCTGGGACACGATAATTGAATTGTGTCTCTCTGGCTGGCTGCTCTAACCATTTGCCATCTAGATGGGTAGGGCTTCAGCCCCTGGCTGCCTGGGGAACTCTGAGAGTTGAAGTCTAACCCATATGAAGGATAACAAAAAATAGCTGCTGTGCCTTGATGGGGGGCTGAGCCCTTCAAAGCTCATTGGCCTTCTCAGGCCTGCATTTATAGACGCTGGATCACAGCCAGGATCAATCAGTCTCCCACTTAAAGGTAGTGGGAGCAAAGAGCCTTGGGGGAAAAGTGTTAGAGCACTCAGCATGGCAATTCTAGTGTATCTCTGCTACTACAAGTTCTCTGAACAGCCACAATATAAGTGAGGTGACAGCCAAAATGCCACAAAACTTCTCTCATCTGTCTTGAGCTCAGTGGTTTTAAGGCAACTTCTTTCAAACTACTCTAGTCTGTGAAATGGAGATAATGCTGGCATGACTGATTGGGTTTTCCCTCCAGCCACTAGATCACACTGGTTCTAATACTTAATAATAGTTGAACCAGGCTCTTTATTAAGCTAATGGGTCGATGCAGGGGCAGTAGAACTATCAGTTGCACTTGACAGGCTGAGCCATTAGAGTGGTTGATTTGGTTTTCTGAACCCATCTATGGTGGCTTGCAAAGCATGGTTTATGGCTGAGTGAATTCTGTGCATCCAGCCAGTTCTGATTTATTTCAGAAATCACAGCCACTGATAAATTGCCATTTAGTCAGTACTGGGTCACCTAAACAGAAAAAGGCTTGCTGTCAGCCACGGCATTAATTGTTGCAAGTTGTCCTACTTAACACAAGGCATGCCTTGAGAGATTCTCTTATGAAAAGCACTGTTGAGATGACCAGGGGTGGCACTGAGCCTGAAATAGTGAGGAGGAGGAGGCGGATTTGCATCAAGATGCTGCCTTTCCTCAAGATGGCTTCCATAGGAGTCTTCCCTGCTTTCATCTTCCCCTAGGGAGTAGCCCGGGCAGAGACACAATGAGCAGCCCAGAGTCACCCATTTTACTCCACAGTCGCATGCATTTGCAGCCCGGCGTTTTAACCACCGCACTCCCCTGCCCAGGGAGCTGAGGTGAGGGGTGCAGTTAGGCTCCGTGCCCACCCTGGGGCTTTTTCCAGGGGTTACCATTTCCGTGTTTGGCGAGCCTGACCCTCCCCGTTTCTTCTCCCTTTGACTCGCCGCCGCGAGCCAGCCAAATCCCCCTCCTCGCCTCCCCGGGGCTGAGGCCGTGATTCTTGTTTGGGCCTCGGGAACAAGAGTGCCAACCAAAGGCTCCGCCTGGAGTGTCGGCAGCTCTCTGAGGTGTGTTGGAAGAACTCCAGGCGAGCATCGAAAGGGTTGTTTAATAATATCTGACGGGCGCGGAAGAATTCGGGCAGGCGGCCAAGATACACACGGCCTGTAATAGTTAACTCGATCTGTAAACAGTTCAAACGGCACTGGGGAGGCCACCGGCTCTTACATTAGCGGCCCGCCTTTCATCTCGCCGCGCCACAGGCAGCCTCGCAGGCCTCGTTGGCCGCTCCCGCTGGCGGTGGCGAGAGTTGGAGGCGAGGGCCTGCGGGCAGGCTGCGCGGGACGCGGGCAGGCCCGGCCGGCCCAGACAAAGGCCTCGCTGCGAAGCGCTGACCTTCAAACCTACCGCGCTGGAGCGGACGGAGGTGGTTTCTTTCGCTCCGCACGTGGTCGAAGTCCACGAGGGCCGCCGTTGCTCCCGCGAGCGCCTATTCCGTCCCCGCTCGCTCAGCCCTCGGCTCGCCCGGGCTGGGCGCTCAGCTAAGCCTCTGGCTTTCAAGGCCAGCGGGGTGCAGAGGGCTTCCCGAGCCTAGCGCCCCCTCGATGGTCGTGTTCACACGACATGCTTAAAAGGGTTAGATAAACACACCCTGCTGTGTTTCCATAGCTCGCTAATCTTGGCTATATTGCATCCAGGCTTGGTGTGTTGTGGGAACCCAGAACGCTTGATAAATTTGTGGTGCAATATACCGGGGGAACATAGAACGTGGATTTTATTCTGCATCCAGTGGAAGAGAATATAGGTAGCTCAGGGTTGAACTGTGGAGTCCTTGGGGTTCTCTGAGCTTTGTTGGTTTTTTTGCAAACATTTCATTACCCGGCTAGGTAACATCTTCAGTGCTAGAATGGAGTGGGGTTTGCTCTCTCCAGTCACTTATTCTGCATCCAGGCTGAGCGTGTTGGGTGAACACAGTGAATATATTGGGACAGCATCTGGCTGGACATTTCTGAGAGTCTCAGTCCTAAAACATCTGGAAATTAGGGTGGGGAAGACTTCAGTAGATGGTAGATCCCCCATATTTCCCCAGTGAGGTCAGGGGCAAGCTTGCAGTATCCTAGTGCTCAGTTTGGGAAGGCTCCCCAACCTTCCCTCCCCAGCTATTTGCACATGAATCTGTATTCCACCTGGTCAGACTGTTTATCCCATCCATCTAGACAAAATATGGTCTACTCCAGTCTGGGTAATTGCTGTTGCCAGCCCCCTTTGCTAGATGTCTCCAGTTGTGGGCAAAACACACATGCTTTTCCATTAAATGCAAAGTTCATGCTTTTCCACTGAATTTCTCTCCTTCCCTTTCTGCTTTGCTGGCCTCTGATTGCTTTCTATTGTAGTTATTTATTCAAAAAAAAAAAAACCCCAACAATCCAACAACCTTCTATCCCCTGCCTTCCAGTAATGTAGAAGTCAGGAGAGTGTTTGTTTTTCTCATTAAATATAGGCTGTGAAAGTTTCATTGTCCCACAGTAGGTTATTAGGAGTTCAAAATATACCTTGGCAACAGAGAGGGCACAAAAATGGCAGTCTCTGTGGCATATGGTTCCCTAGCCTCTAGTGATAAGCTTGTACATCAGCAATGAGTGTGCCATTAGGGCAGGATTCTGGAGTAGAAATCTACGCTCCACTTAGTTGAATGAGATTATTAAGTCCAGAATCTCGTATTATCTACAGTATATGGCATCAGTGCTTAGAGAGAAGAGGCATTTCCCTCTGGGAATTAATGTCTACATGTGTGTTGTACATCAAAATAATTGCAGCAAAGGTGAGGAATCTATAGCCCTCCAGATGTTGCTGAATTACAAGTCCTAGCAGCCCCAACCTGCATGGCCAATGGTGAAGAATGCTGGGAGTTGTAATTCAACAGCATCTGGAGGGCCATAGGTCCCTCAACTCTAGGTAGCAACACTCTTTCTAAAAATTTGAGTAGAACTACATATGAATGATGAATATTTCTGGAAATGCAGCAGCAAATAGGTTGCATTTTTGCTTATAAAGACTAGAGAACCATATCATGATGGCTAGGAGACTGAGTAGGAACCATATCTTTGAGAGATACAGCTCTCCTTCCTTTGATCCATCAGACATACTGTCAGCCCCACACAGAGAAGCTGCTGTATAAAACAGGCGTGCCAGCTTTCTTTTAACCAGTGTGTATGAGTGGGGGGAAAGAGATGCTATCAGACTTTCAATGAAGTTCTCCCTTGATCCTTTGCCAAAGCTGGCAGCAGGTGTGAGCTCACCTTTGGTCTATCAGACAGCAGATGCAACAGCACAGATGGCCATTCTTTCCCCAGAAGAACAGGCATTACATTAGCCATAAACCCTTCCCCTGACCAGCTGACATAGGGGTTGACGCCAGTTGACAGAACAACCCCCTCCAGTCTCCCATGGATGGCCTTTTTTGTTGTGGTTGTTTATTGCCCTTGATCATCCAATTGATCAAGAAGGGTTTTAAGAAAGGTTTTCTTAAGGAACTTTCACAGAAAAGAGGTTGACTGATCAATTACTACCTTTATTTTTTTCCATCTTTTAGGCTCAGCTTTGTGATTGGAATATTTCCTCTCCCCTGCCATAAGACATGGCAATTTTTAAATAGCCCACACCCTTTGGAAGCAGCCAAATGGCATTGGAGGTGGGCAACTTTCTAATAGCGCTTTTGCTCTCTCTCTCTGGCCAGATTCTGAGCAATTCCTCCATTTGATATCTACAAGGCAGCAGTGACAGTTCTGGGCCCTGTGGAGAAACTTGCCAGTTCATAACAATCTGAGTGCAACTGATATGACTACCATACCTCAAAAGGCATTGTAAAACTAGAAAAGGGGCAAAAAAAAAAAAAGCAAAACTAGAAGAGGGTCTTTCCTTATCTGCTTCCCAAATGAATCTGGCCAGTCGCTGAATGACTTGGAATGCTGGTGAAGATAAACCGTTTGTTTTGATCCAAACAAGGTTCTGTATGTTTTTTATGGAACAATTCCATTAAAATTTCAAAATGAAGCTCTTGTAAATGAAAGAAAATTAATTTTTTTCTTAGACTTATATGCATGTGTGTTGTGTGTGTATATGCTTGTGTAATGCAAGATCATGTGAACAAAACTTCAGGGCGTTTTGAATTCAGAGGAAACACCTCTCTGGGTTTATGGGGCAACTGTAATCTTCTTGCAAGAATAATCCTTTCCTTGCTGCCGACTTTCCATCCTAAACAGGGTGTTTTGCTTTCCTTAGGATTTTTGACAAATTAATTATGAAGGTGTCGTCTTTAAAAGTTGGACTTGCTAAATCAAAGCTAAGATTTAAACCTAGACAAACAGTCTGGAGACAGTGTCCTCACAAGTGACTAAATCACACCTAATTTTAGCCAGGACCTTTGCTAGATAATCTTCACCTGGGCTCAGAAGCAAACTGGCTAGTGGTACAATGAAGGAGGAAAAGTCCCATCCTTCTAAAGAAATAATGCAGCAGAATTTTTGTACTAGTGGCAGCTACCAAAAGATCTTCAAGGGCAACTGTATGTAAAGTGCAGGGTACCTATTTTTTACCTTTTGGTCATGCATCTGGCTGGTCACCGCAGAGTGTCTTCCTGTAATATGTGCCCATTGGGTCTACAGATCCCCAGAATTCCCAACAAGCATATTCACACCTGAGTTGTAACCCAACCTTATCTGAAGGGCACCAATTGGATAGGTTGTGAATTGTGCTGAATTATGAGTTGGCTAGCTCTTTTGGATCATCCAGAATGACATTTTAACATTTTTATTAAGTTCGTGTATAAGAAATGGAAGAATGCCTAAGCTCAGTAGGTAAATATTTATCTGAAACTGACAAAGGTACTGAAGCACTTCACCCTGCACACTTGGTTGCACATCAAGTGTTGATCCACAGTCCATCCTCACATAATAATGCAATATAACCTTCTGTATTACATATCAGTAGTAACTTCCCTTCCTTTCTGTTCACAGTTCCATCCCCTATCTTTGTGTAATACCAGCGAGGATGAACATACAGTCCCAGGATTTGTCTCCATTGTCAAACTGGAAAGGCCTGAGCGGGATCTCCGGCCATGCTTGTCATTGGCCAATAAGGTATATGTACTCAGAGAGTAAATCTCCTTTCCTTCACAAAGCTTTTTGATCAGCTCCTTGGTTGATTAGATTGAAAATTAAGTTCCTGAATGTCTTTATATTCAATATAAGTGAGGCCCAAACTAAATGGGCAGAGCTACAGTCACTCATATGCCCTAATTTCCTTTCCTTACACTCTTCTTCCATTGTACTGTTCAGAACACAACTTTCTCTTTTCCATTGGGAAAAGACAAAGCATGAACAAGACTTCTAATTTTTAAGAGACAGGGCCACTGTTGAATATTAAGATTTTTATCATTTTGTCTTTTAGATTCTATTAAGATAAATTCATTTTGGGTGAAATGAATTCATCCCAAATGTGCATACACACATGCAAATTTATAATTACAGATGAAATGGTAGAAAATGTTTAGGAAAGCATAACCCGTCTCCCAGTTTGAGAGCACCTTTACAGCAAAGCTTAAGCTCTCTCAATTCCCAACCTCCCAGGGCAACCCTGGAGCCTGAGATCTGCAGTGCCTTTGATCTTACAGCTGAGAAGTTGTGCCGCTAACCTCTGACCTCCCTGTTCCAGGCAGGTTCGACAATTGCAAGCCAGCCTGCTGGAGCAATTCTGGCGGATACCTGCTCACACACGCTTTCCAAGGACGCTGAGATCAAAGGCAGCTGCTGAGAGCGTTCCAGCCTCTGCACTTTGCTCATCAGACTTCCTCTTTTCCTTCCTTCCTAAGGAGGCAGGTGTTAACCATTTCTGTGCCAGAATTGTCCACGACTGACTCTTCAGTGTTAGAGGTGCTAGGAACTATAGTGATAGTAGCAAATCCTCCCCCCTTACCAGTAAAGGGACTGGTGGTGTACTCCAAAGGCCTGATTGTGCCCTTCTAATCCCAGGGCCTCAGGCCTTTGGAGAAGACACTTTTAACCTTCTTGCCCAGTTTGGAGAGATTTGAACTGGCCAGTGCTAGGCTAAATGGATCTTTGGTCTCATCTAGAAGGAGCTTTTTTTTTTCTTACCCATAAGAATTATCAATGGGGATTCTATCTTCAGAGGCAACATACTCCAGAGTAGCAGATTTTGAGAGAAAACAACTAGAAGATCCTTGCTAGTGGTTTTCCTTTTGGGGCAGGGGTGGGGGAAGGGAGGGACCCAATTGGTTGGCTGCTGTCGGAAATAGGAATACTGGACTAGATGAGTTTTACAGCAGGTCCAGTTAGAGCTTTTCTTATAATCTCTATATTCTTGCCGTGACACTTTTTCATTTCTCAGTTTGTAATTATCAGTCTAGCTCTGAACTGCTTCAGTGGAGCAAACATGGAGAGTAACAGTTATTCCAAAGTGATATCCCAAAAGCACATGATACTCAACAGCAGGGATAACCCTTTTCCTTTTTTTAGTAATGTTTTTTTTAATTTTGATGTTTTATGTATTTATATATATTTATGGTTTTAATGTTTTGTGTGAGTCGCCCAGGGTCCCCCATTTGCGGGAGATGGGCGGGGGAGAAAATAAATAAATAGATAAATAAATAAATAAATAAATAAATGCAAATTTGGGGGCTGAACTTACACTTGGCCTTTGAATGATGTGCTGGGGACTGCACTCCAAAACAAGAATAGGACTAGGATAGAAATGATATTGGATTTAATTTAAATATGTCTTAATTAGATAGAGTTAGTGCAATTTCACACTATACATTTAGGGTTAGGGTTAGGGTTAGCAATGCATGCTTCAAAAATAATTTGGCAGAAGTGCTTCAGATCTTGTGCAAGGGCAGCTCTTCTCTGATGTTCATTAAAGCTCACACATCTCTTTTCAAAGTATGAGTCTGAAAAAAGATGCCACTGCTTTAAGAGCTTCATTAAATGTGCACTGCTTTAATGATTTGACTCTTTAAAACAGCAGCATCTTACAGAAAACCTGAAGAAAAGCTTATACACATTAATGATTAGCAGAAGAGTGCTATGTTCATGTGAGGTGTGAATTACTTCTTCTGAATCATTTTCAAAGCATGCATAGCTCAAATATTTAGTATTTGATGATAGATTTTGGAGGAACACCATACAAAACTTTAGAAGGTCATATGTGGCCTGGGTTTCATAGATTAAGCTCTGATGAACATGTTCAGATCAACTCTAGGAACCTGTTCTAAGCCGTCTTAAATTGCATGGATGATAGGTGGTTACAAATCTAATAGTATAGTGGCTTGTTTAAATAGTATGCATACTACAGTTGATATTAGCCAAAAGATCAAGAAGTGATGAAGAATGTCAGTCATTTGGTTATATTAACATTTGAATAACAGAAGCAGTTGTTAGGTGGTCATAATATGCATTAATAGAGTAATGGATATTTTGGGACTGAGCCTTAGCATCTGTATGTCATCACAGCTATCCCCAAATGAGCGTGTTCCAACTGTATTGGCTTTCAACTCAGTCAGCCTCCAGGTTGTTTGGAGATTATGGCATACAAAATTCAATAGATTTAGAAGGTACCAAGTTGGGGTAGGTTGTGCTATATTTAGAAATTAAGAGGATACTGTTTCACTTTTGATAACGGGACCTTTTGAAGCATTATTCACTATATCCCTCAAGAGCTACCTCCCACGACTCTTTTTTTTTAATATATTTTTTAAAATGGAAGGCAGAATAAATTTAATTTGATTTGGAGGAACTGAGCTTTCCCTTGGGCAGTATGGAATAGCTTTTGAATAGGCAGTTGATTTTTGAGGTTTAGCATTCACAAAACATGTACAATCCAAATTACCTACAGGTGGAAGTTGGGGGCGGGTTGGGGGGAAGAGAGGCCAGCAAACAAACAAGCCAAGAAATGGATTGTGGATAAGATTGTAGCAGAGGGCCTTTGCCTGTGCTCAGGGCATTTGCAAGACAGTAACGTATGGATGTCACCAAAAGGTCTAGGGCTACAATGTTCAGCCCCTTTTTTCCTAGGTTTTTGGGATGGGGTTTACTAAGATAACATTGAGCTTATTGGATTTTAATGCACCTATTTGATTATTTTCTTTTTTTTTTAACTGCCCTCCTGTGATTTGGTGGTTTGCCATTGCATAGGGTCTTATGGAGTTTCAGACCACAGAAGGGGGCTGTGGGCTGTTTGTGGCCTAAGGGTTACCCACTTTCTGATTAGTGTAAGGATGGTTGCAAAGATCAAGGCCAGCAGAGACTATTTGCTACCTCAGTTGTCAAGTGATATGTCTCTGGATTCTGAGCAACATTGCAAGGGATTCTGGAGACATGATTTTGATAGCGCACAGCTTTTGTACCAACATGAAAAATGTCACCTCCCAAAGGAACAGGTTGCAAAATCATCAAAGGTATATTTTCTGGCATTGCACCAATCCTGATAGCCAGTGAGTTTCTGGGAATTGGGTGAGGAAGGAGGGAGAAAGACATTGGCAATCGTGACTCCAGAGGACCTGAAAGAAGTTGGTCTTGCAGTGGTTGTGTATAATTGCAAACGGGGGATGAATTTACAGAGAAGGGAAGGGGGAAGCAAAAAGAGCCAAGGAGTCACTATTATGTAGGCTTGGCTCAGGAGAGGCCCATTCTGGCAGCGTTCCTTTGCAGAAAGGCTGAGTCGCTATGCTTTGGCCTTCCTATCCCAACTCAACCATTCCATCTGCAGGGCAGTGTAGATTAAATACTGCCTTTAGCATTAAACCTATCCGTCAGGGTACTAGGAAGAAGAGAAAGGAGAGTCATCACATGTCCTGTGAGGAAGAAAAATGCAGAGCGTTCCCTGTTTATACCATCCAGTTACTCAAATAGGTAGGTGCTCTTAATGCACCTGGAGAGTGTGCCTGTTCCCTGTATATTCTGAGCATACATGAACCGTGCCTGCTTCATTTAAGCCTTTAACATACACGGAGTGCCCTGATGTTGGTACTGCTTTCCCCATGGATATGTTAACTCTAGAACCTGCTAGGGCTCAACCCAAGATCTTAGAGTGATAAGAAAATGGAGTGCTTTCAAGTGTCTGCCTGTGTCCTTTGCTCACCTCCAACTATCAGATCTTAAAGGACGGGTTAGATCTTCTGAGGGACTAATTCCCAAATTCCTGCTTCAGGGAGAGGCTGAGCCCAGCAGTGCCCACTGCCCCTTTGTTTGCCTTTTTCATGTGCATGCCTGAAGGCTGCCCGCACTAAAGCTCAGAACTGGCGAAAAGCCCCGGCTGAATGGCTCATACAGCCCCAGGCTTTGGTGAGGCTGGGCTGCGGTTCACATCCTAGGCTTTGAAGCAGAGCCAGCGGGTGGCTTTGGGGCCTGCTGGGCCTGGCAGGGATCCAGTGCCAATAGGATGTGGGGGAGGGAGGCAGGTGAGCCAGCTAGCCAGGGCGGAAGGGGTGGGGAAGGGAATTTAAGGTAGACTAAAGAGATGTGGGAGCAGGCGTGTGCGCTGTGGTGCTTGGGTGGAAGAGGTGCTTTCAGTGTGGGACAGGAACAGAGGAGAGCTTTGTTCCTCCAAGCAGGGCTGGGCTGGGCTGGGCTGGAGAGGAGGGCAGTGGGAAGTCAAAGTCCTGGATGGCTCCTGAGCTTTTCCACAGAGAGGCAGGATCACACCTTGCTGACCCAGAGCGGGCTTGCCTTTTGTTCGCGGCTGCGGCATTCCTCTCTTTAGGGCTGAACCCAGGAATCAGTATCTGTGTGTGTAGTAAGGAGAAGATACTTCTTGGGAGCCAGGTTTCTATGTTACATACTCACAGACGCACACCCACAAGTCACAGATCACTTTCTTGGTTACCTCGGATTTGATGCAGTTCTTGCCTTTGCAGCAGATGAAAGGCTGGAGAGAGGCTGTCCTTTCAGTGCAATAGGCCTTTCCTCCAGTTCTAGTTTAAGAGAGTCTTTAATGGGAGATGCCAAGGACTGAAGCAAAAAGCAGGTCTCAATGCGCCAGTGTTGTGGCCCATCCCTAAGTCCTAATTATAGTCTGGACCTACTCTGAAAGCATGCTGACTCATTTTAACATTTGCATCTCATGATACTGCTCCGCTACTCATGGCCACTGATTTATGTGGTTTCTGTATTTTAACATATTGTTACATTTCTCTTTTTAAGCTGGATAAAAGATGTTTTAAAGTTGCACACTGCCTAGAGATACATAGTATGACAGCTGATATATGCCTATTTTAAATAAATGGAGGTACCGGACCTCTCCTACTTCAAATAGAGAGCACCTACCAAGGATTCAGATGAGATGCTGCAGGGAGCTGGTTGTGCCAGTCAAGTTCCATTTTGAGTGTCCATGAGTGTGGCAAGTAGGCGGTGCATTGCTTTGGCTCATTGTGGGCACAGTCTGCTGGGAACATCTCCCAGGCTCAGGGAGGAAGAGAGCTGTTTGAGTGTTCTAAACATCTGAACATCTTGGATAGGCTGGGAGTGCAATTTACAGATGCCAAGATACCTAGAACTCCCCCGATTTCACACACTCCTTCGTGGCAATTTCCTCCTTGTGAATTGTGATATCATTATACAACTCTAAACATATTCTTCCCCCTTCTCCCAAACTGAGATTGTATTCTGTAAATGTATAGGTGAATAAATGAATGCATCATTTAGAAGTGAAGAGCTGACTTTTTATGAAGTGAGGGTCTCCCAAGTCCAGTAGCCTGCTGTCCAATTGCCAGTCAGGTGGTCCTGTGAAAGACACAGGTAACTCAATTAAAAACAGGCCTTCTTTTCCCACAGATGGGGACCACAGAATAAACGTCCAACCTAGCCATTGAGGTTGATAACAAAGAGTGAGAGGGGCTGCCCTGTCACAACGATGCAGTTATTCACATATATTCTCTTGAACTCTTCCTTTTCCTCTCTTTGCAGGCAAAACTGGCAGGGGAGAGGGGAGCTCGGGCTGTTCTTTTTGACATTACGGATGACCAGAGTGCTGCTGATCAGGTAAGGAGAGAGGAAGGGAAAATGTCCCTTTCTTGTTTTAACAGATTAGCTTTTAAAAAGAAGTTGGGAGCTAACATCTACTCCTCCCACTCCTCCCTTTTTAAATATTTTTGAATTTTTATTAGTTTGCCAGTTAGATGACCTGACAAAAGGACCATCTTCAGAGGGGCCACTATGAATTGGGACAGTTGATAAGTGGGTGGGCAAATAGACATCCCAGAATCTCATTTGAGCTGACTTGCACAACCTGGTTCTCTTCTCTCTTCATCCCTGGGTAGCCCTGTTTCCTCAGACTCTACTCCCCCATTGTGTTTCCTTCCCTAGGGAGCTGTCAGTTCCATTTCTTTCCATACATGTGAAACATGTTGGTTACCAGGCATGGAAATGGATATGAGAAGAGGGCAACTATGATGTAAAGCAGCCGCTAGTCAGAAAATATTTTATACCTCCTTAAGGAGAGGACCCAGTGATATTATGTAAAGTAACTTCTGGGAGAAAAGAAAGCACTGTTAATATTCTCTTATATTGGCTTGTAAATGACTCCCTTTCCTCCTGTGTCAGGCGACCCGCAAAAACAAAAATATTGTAACTGCCTTTTCATCAGATATACAGATTTTCCCATCTGGGGCAGGTAGCCTCATATTTCCTAATGTTAGGCATGGCATTCTGCCAACATGAAACATGATTCCTGGAAAGTGGAACTAAACAGTGCTTGGTTTCTTAAGTGAAAGTGAATGTGGCCCAAGTATTCTTTGGAATCCAGTTCTGTCATTCCAGATCCACAAGATATTGTTTCATATTCTTTTACCATTAAAATGGAATACTAGGAAAACAGTGTTCAGGGATTTCCTTTGGTGCCTCTTGATTATGTAGACTTCAGGGTGTCTTCCAGTCTTGGAACTAGAAATGCATAAGTTCATTGTTGATTAGCAAGGACATCTTGTAATCCTGTTCAAGAGAAGTACACATAGTCCTCAAGTTACAACCATTTGTTCAGCGACTGTTCAAAGTTACAACAGTGCTGAAAAAATGGACTTATGACTGGTCCCTGAAGTTATGGCCATTGCAGCGCCTCCCCCGGTCATGTGATTGCGATCTGGACGCTTGGCAACCTGTTCACACTTATGACTGGTTGCCAAGCACCCAGCGATCACGTGATCGCCATTTGCAACCTTCCCTGCTGGCTTCCCACAAGCAAAGTCAATGGGGAAGCTGGCAGGGAAGGTCACAAGTCACTCAGGTAAGTCTCCCCCACCCACCATGGCCTTTCTTCGCTCATATGCAGCACACCCTCCTCCCCCCTTGTCTTGCTTGCATGCAAACACTGTGCCCTCCTTCACTCGCACGCACCGCACCCTCCTTTGCTTGCTCACATGCACCAGCACCCTCCTTCCCCATTTGCTTACTTGCATGCACCATGCCCCCTTTGCACTGCAGCTCTAGGGCTTTGCAGGAGGAAGGAGAAAACCTCACAAACAGCTAGCAGCTTCCAATGTGAGTTGCAGGGCATGGTGTGTGTGTGCGAGTGAGTGAAGGGGGAAGGAGGGCACTGGTGTGTGCGAGCAAGCAAAGGGGAAAGGAGGGCCAAGAAGCCCCTGAGCCGCAGCATGCCAAGCAGCCCCAGAGCCACACAGTTCTGGGGCTACTTGCTGCCCCGCAAGGCAGGGTACAGGGCGGCCAAAAGGGCAGAGATGTGGGGGGAGATATGCAGGTGGGGAGAGTTGGAGACAGTTCCTTACCTTACTGAGGCTGAAGGCTAGGAGGGACCAAGCCTGGAATGGCTTGGATTGGGGTGGGTCCTTGGCTAACGACCGGTGGAATTCGTTTAACAACAGCAATGGGGATTGCCAGGATTGCCGTTGCTAAGCGATATGGTCATGTGATGTCTTGCTTTATGACCACATCAGTTAGCAATGAAAATTCTAGTCCCAATTGTGGTTGTAAGTCGAGGACTACCTGTCTTTTTAATGCCAATCAGATTCATTTAGAAAGCAGTAGGACTTCTATTTTCTCAGGGTCTCTAACGGCCTTTTCCTCACTTGCACTTAACGATGGCACAAACTTCTCCTAGCAACATCTTTTTTCTGTCCCCATGACATTGTCTTCATCTCATCCCTGGCCCATGAAAGAGAGTGCCTTAAGTCATAGAATCACAGAGTGTAAGGGTTGGAGGAGACTTTTGAAACCATCTGGTCCAACTCCTTTCCTAGTGCAGGAATACACTTGTACAGCAATTGTCCTTAACTGTACTAGCGTTCAAGTAACATTTGTTCTGACACCTTCCAAGGGCAGCCAGGATATGTATAAATTATTTTAGGTTAGAGGGAAATTAGGTGACTGTTGTGATTTGAAACAGAGGCAGTTGAGAAAGGATATGGATTGGCAGTGGAGGACAGCAGATGTAATGCTTGTATAATTTTTGCCACCTCAGTAATGGGTGAAGAGCACTTAATTCAACGGGCAACGCCCTATGTATCTGGAAATCATGCCACCCTTCCAGTTCAGAGTCTGGAGGACAAGGTATCCCTATCCCATTCCTATATACCTAAGTCTTGAACCTCCCTTTGCAAGATTGGTAGGCATATTGTTTGGCCAATAGCCAAGGCTTGCCCAAATTAGTAGACCCAGCCTTATAATTTATCACTTAATACAGTTTCTACTATATAGATAACCATGACAATGCACATCTCTCTCTCTCATACACACACATGCACACACTAATAGAATACAGAGAAAAGCAGTCAGAAGAATTGTATTAGTTAAATTCCACTTATCAATACCTAGCCATATAAATAAAAATATATCAGGGCTATCGGACTTCAGTGGTCAAAGCTTAAGACTGGAAAGAAAATGACACCAGACAGTGAAGATATTGAGGCATTAATGGTAGATTGTATATACTTAACTTCATCTTCTTCATTGCTTTTTACTTCATCTAATAACTTAACTCAAGCATCCCCAAACAGTGCTTTCCAGATGTTTTAGGCTAGAGCTGTCATCATTCAGTCCAGCAGATAATTGGATTATAGCAATTGAAGTCCAAGATATCTGAAGAGCAGTGGGCAGGGAAAGGCTGGTTTGGCTTGATGTACAGCAAAATGCAGTATAGTGGTTAAGAAGTTGAACTGAGGTAAGGGAAACTCAGGTAAATCGTCCACTTTCAGCCCAGCCTACATCATGGCATTGATACAGAGGGAGAGGGGAGGGAAGGGCGCCTTGAGCTCTTGGTGGGAAGGTAGGACGTAAAGAAAAAATAAAAGGAATAAAATATTCTCTCTTCACATTTTGAGAAAAGGAGGCCAAGATCAATACATTCAATTTCCTAGGCTGTAACCTTTGAAATAGCTAACAGATAATTTCATTTGGTTTTATAATTCTTTTTCCCAAGGCTGCTATTATTGATGCTCATAGTTTTGAAGACTGAATGTTTGCATCAGCAAATACCATCTTAAATCCACATGTTTTATGATGATACTTGCTTTTGCTCCTGTTAACCCAGTGTGAATTGGGGAGACAAGATAGAAATTTCAACTAATTGTGATTAGTCAGTATGGCAAAAAAGCACCCAGGGCATGCTTTGCAATTAACATCATGTGCAGGAAAACTCAAAGACAAAGAGCAAGACCGACTAAATACAGGTAAGAGCCTGCATTAAGGACTACCTTGTGGCAATAAGGGTGGTGAAATGTGTTTATTTCTCCACCCTTATTGTGTCTGCAGATAGCTGGCCAGTGACCCTGTTTTGAGTGACTCAGTCCCTTCTGGGTAAGTGGGGTTGGGGGATCCCTTGCAGGGTCATTGTGAGAATTACGCTCAGCATCTGATGGATAAAGTCACTTGGATCTGCTTGGAGTTATGCTGTCCAGTTATCTGGACTGAGTTTGATCCAATTACTTCCAAAGAAGTGGACAGGGTCCTTGGGATGCTACCTGTGTGTTAGATCCATGCCCTCCTGGCTGGTTAAAGCCTCCCAAGAGGTGACAGGTGCCACAGGGCCTGACTCTCTCTCTGGTCCTATTTAATATCAATATGAAGCCACCAGGTATGGTTCAGCACAGGATGAAGTTTCATCAGTATGCTGAGGACACTCAGTTGTACATCTATGCCTCAGGCCGTCCAAGTGATGCTGTTGAAGCGGTTTCATTTTCCTAGTGCCTAGAGGCTATGCAGGTCTGGATGGGAAGGAACCAGCTTCATCTCAACCCTGACAACCCTGAGTAACTGTGAATTTTAGAGCCCTCCATATCTGACAATTTTCCATCGTTAACTCTGAATGGGGTTACGTTCCCTCAGGCAGAGTTCGTGTGCAGTCTGGGGTCTTCCTGGACTTGCAGCTCCTACCTGAGGAGCAAATGGCAGCTATGGCCAGGAGGGCCTTCACACAAATACATTTTGTATACCAGTTGCACCCATTCCTGGATTGGGAGGCACTGCTCATAGTCACCTTAGTCACCCTCCTGAATGGACAGTTGCAACACACTCTACATGGAGCCGACCTTGAAAAGTATTTAGAAGCATCAGCTGGCCCAGAATGCAGTGGCATGTGCAGTATTGCATGCACCATAGTACACCCATATAACACACGGCTACATGAACTGCACTGGCTCCCAGTAGATTTCTGTTTGTACTTCAAGGGGCTGGTTGTCACCTTTAAAGTGCTACATGGCATGGAGCCAAGATAACTGAGGGACTAGCTCTCCCTAATGGTTTCTGTTTGACCCACTAGATCTGGCAGAATGGGCATGTTCCTGGTCTCCTCAGTGAGGCAATATCACTTAGTGGGTCTAGGAAGCATGCCTTCTCTGTCATGGTGCCTGCCATATGGAGCAGCTTCCCCCCAGAGATACAGATGACCCCAACCTTACTGACTCTTCCCTCAGGCATTGGAGCCAGGCTGTTAGTTCTGAAGCTCCAGCATAGATGTATGGCATGGGTGTCCTAAGATATTAATGAGGAACTTCAGCCTGGGGTGTGTGTGTATATTACAGCTGTTGATGTTTTATATTTTATGGCTGCTGCCCAGAGTTTCATTGGATCGATTTTTTTTTTATCCGCACTCAGTCGTTACCGATTCTGCGGCGACTGTCTGGACGCGTCCCTGCAGTTTTCAAGGCAAGGTGTTTCGGAAGTGGTTTGCCATTGCCTCCTTCCTAGAGCAGAGCCCAGCTGGCGAGCGCAGGAGGCAGGGTTTCCGTTGCTTCGTGCCTTTTTCGGGTGTGCGCGGCTTCCGCATTACCAGCAACTGCTCCCTTCTCCCATGCAAGCGCCGCCAGCATTATAAATTCATTAAACAAAGAAACAAACTCAGTGTAAGAGGGCTCACTAGTTAATCAGAATGGAGCACCGTTTGGATTTCAGACTTCAGGAATCAAGATATCTTGATGGTCTCACCTGGTCATTAGGATTGCCTTCTCAACACTAAACTGACTGCTAAGGAAGCAGTTTTATGGGCAATATTGTATGACTCTGTGAGATTTTAAGATAGGCATCTCCCCAACAGAGATGGGACTTGAACTCGGTCTTTGCTAAAACATGTTAAGGAAAGATTTCCAGGTTTCTCCCAAGCCAAATGGGTGTTTTGTAGAATGGTCCAGAGAGGCCAGCTCACCTTCCATCTCTCCGCAGCTGAGGAAGCCTCGAGGGCTGAGTCACCCTGTTGTTCTGATCTGGGGCCACAATGCTGAACTTCTGATGAGAGTGGTGAACAATAACCGTGAAGCCCATGTGAAGATTGAGGTGAAGGAAATGCCAGCTTGGGTGAGTGAGCACCTGAGTTTTTCTTTCCTGGATTCTTAATGGAAATCTGAGGTCACTGTCACAAGTAATGACGATTAAATATGTATGCTTTAACTTGCCCATTTTTCAGTTTTATCACAGCCAACTCACAGTAATTATCCATGGTTTTGTGCTATCTTCGGTTGCATTTTTGTCTCCCCCTTAGCTTAGGACAACCTTTCTCAAATTAGTTTCTCTTCCAGATGTGTTGGATTGCAACTCTCATCCCTCTCCAGCCAACCTAGATGTGGGAGGCTGCTGAGTGGGGAAATTTAGCTAAGGCATATTTATGATATGTATGCTTCTGGTATTCATAATTTTGTATTCATCCTGTCTTCATGCCCACGTTTAGCTGCTCTGGAGGAGGCTTTTGTTTCTTTTATCTGTCTACTTCTGTCATCCTTCACCTGCACCTTGGTAATTCCCCACTTCAGCTATTTTTGGCTTTCCCATCAAAGCCCTCAAAGATGATGCCACAGGTCCCATCACTGTGCAGATCTGCTTCATGATAGGTTTTGATCCCCTCTTCCTCCTTTTTCGCTGTTGCTCTCAGCTGTTGTTTTGCTTCTTTGGCGGATGGTCCTGCTTTTTTTCCCCAAACTGTTTGCTGAATGTCTTTAATTCTCTGCTTTGGACATTTATCTTTGAAGTAAAAAAAAAAAAAATGGAACTGAGATTGTTTCTTGCCCCTTTTCTTGGAATTGCCCATTAGTTTTAATTATTTTCTAAAAAGAATTTAGTTGGTTGCCAAATCTGCACATATCAGTGTTTTCTGTATTTATCCTCACATGCTTTTCTTCAGGCCCAATTTATGGTGATTTTTTTCCTGCTGCTGTATCTGTAATGGCTTTTTTGATTAATTCTTAGCTCTTAGCGCTCTACGTGAGCTTGAGCTCTAAATCTAGATTCCTTCACCTCATATGATAATTCCGCCTTCCCAGTCTGGCTCAATAACTTATTTGTTACAGACCTGTAGTGATCCTCCTTTGGCTTCTCGTCTTGTTCTCTACCTTTGTTGCCTTGGATGTCTTTCATCTAGATGCCCGTCAGTCCAGCTTTCCAGCTTACTACTCTAGAGAACCACTCAGACCTATCTTAATGGCCTTTTCTTTGGTAATGTGCGAGCTTTTATTCCGCTCTTGTTTAGTTATAATACTGTCAGACTTTTTTTCTTAGTAAACCTGTTGTTGATTGGGGGTAGGGTTTGTTCTTAATAGTTTTCATTCCTGTTTCCTTGTTTGTCCTTTTTGTACTCAGATTTCTCATTCTTTATCCTTTCTCTTCTCTGCTGATGTCCCTCATATTTCTAGCCTTAATCCCCCTCTATATTTTTATAATTCTTTCCCAAATAGATTTTTCTGTACCTGGAATTTAAGTATCATTTTATGTTGATTATATCTAGCCATAACTTTTGATATTTCTGATGTTTTCTGCCTAATCATCACCATCTGAAACTTAATATTCTAGTGTGGAATTTCTAGTTATTCCAGCTTAATCTAACCTTTTCTCCTTTTTGCATTAGCAATATTTATGTCTCCTTCTTTTCTCCTGCATGTTACCATGATACTGTTTGATTTCATGCTCAGATGAATTATTTTATTTAATAAAATTAATAACTAAATTATAGGATCAGTATAGTGTAAACAGATCTAATGCAGCTCAAAATAATGTCATTATAAGGACATGGAACAAACAGATTATAATGGTCATTATTGTTATTTACTTAATTTATTTCTCACTTTTTCCAAGAAATTCAAAAAAATGCACTTGGTTTTCATCTGCCTATAATCTCATTCTCTTCTTCCTGTCCCATTAATTCTCAGAACAACTCTGTGAATTAGGTCTGGCTAAGTGTCAGTGGTGGGCTCAAAGTTAACCAGTGAATGCTATGGGTGAATAGAGATTTGAATTGACACTTAATCACTCCACTATTCTGACTTGTTTTGGCATATCATGTGAGTGTGCCCACTGGAATTAATGGCAGCGCCCTAATCCCTTGTGTCTTTCCAACAGCCAGACTATGATGTTTGGATACTCCTCACCGTTGTGAGCACTGTATTGGTCATTGTCATAATCTTCTTTGTTCGCACTCGTTGTCAGCCAGGCAGAAATCAGGTAAGAATTCTTTAGTTGCACTCCATCTGATGTTGAATGTTCTCAATCCTTCAGAGAGGGTTCTTCTCTGTAGTACTATAATACTAGTAATACTTTGCTTGGTGCTTTGGTCCTGTGGCCCACGTGGTCATGAGAGTCTTTGTACTGTAACCTAAGCCCCCATGGAATCTGAACTATAAGTTTTGGGTGCCAGACACATATTTTACAGTGGCACCCAAAACATCACAAAGCCCAACCAGAACTGGATATTATATCATTCCAAACCTGTATTTGTAGTTTGTTTAATACTTACACTTTTGCCGCTTCATTTCTGGAGACTCTGAGCAGCAGGTTGTCTTACTTCAAGAGTAAGAAATCTTTTGGGGCAGGTGGGCACAATTAAATTTTGATCTGACCATAAAGAGGAGATCTTTCAGAAGGTTTTTTTCAGGCACTCTGACAAAGTAGGTACATGGTGAGCTTAACTAGTACCTTATTTATTTATTATTAAATGTATGTACCACCCATCTCCCATCAACTTTTAATGTTCATTTATGAGGAAGCTAGATTCTCCTCCTCTTCTGGCTCAGCCTAGCCTCCCAGCAGCAGTTCAAAGGGTCAGGTTATCTTGTCTGCAGTCTACCAACCATATCTGCTATACATTGTGCTGCAACCAGCACAGGGTTACAAGAGTTCTCTGGATTCTCCTGAAATTCTCTTGACTTTGTATAGGTGGGTTTCCATTGCCACTGCCATAGCAATGGTGCTGCACCACACCTTGGACTCTGTAGGAAGATATGGTTCCCTAAAGAAGCCACATTTAAACCCACTTCAAGCTGGACAGGATAAGGTAGTAGTTTCCAGACAATGGTATTATCTTAGCCATGAATTTTACTCCTCTCCATCTCCTGCAAGATTTCAAAAGCGTGGCTTTCTAGTAAATAACTAGAAGCACAAGTAGTAAATAACCTGACGCATAAGAACTATTGGGACCCATAGTCAGCTGTGCAGGAAGTGAGGCCCTGGAAGATTTCCTCCCTCTATTTTCTCATCCTTCCTCAGACAAATGTGCAGGAAGTGACCCTACAAGCAATCAACCGGCTGGCCATACGGCGGTATCAGGCCCCCCATCACCAAGCCCCAACAGGGGACTCTGTTAGCACCTGCAGTTCTCCTCCCATATGTGCAATCTGCTTGGAAGAATTTTGTGAGGGGCAGGTAAGCATCCTTTTCTGGGACTGGGAGTTCTTATGTAGGTTCTCAGGTCGAACAGGCAGGGCCTTCACATCATACTATGGTGAGTGAGAAGAAGAATGCCAAAGCTTCCTGTTGTCAGGGCAAGGTGAAAACCAAGTCTAGCCAATCTGTGGATGTTTAAGTGATAAAAACATGGCTCTTTACACGTGCATTTTGTTTTCTAGCATTCCTTAGTGTGCAGTGAGGTGGAGTGCTCTTGGATCTAAAATGCATCTCTGCATTTTTAGTGCATTTTTCATATGACGAAAACAGCATCGTGCTGCAAGTTCTGCCCTTTTGGGCAGTATGATGTCACAATGCATGTAGAAAAGGGGCAGGCGTGTGCTACCATGCTGGTTAGATCACTCTGACTACCCTTTCCTGCCCAGCCACCCCCCGAAGAGATCAGTCTGGCCCCATCTGCGAACCAGAGAAGGAGCAGTATCAGCAAACTTTGTAACTATGAACTAATACCTATTTTTCTTCCTCCCTCCCAATCTTTAGACTATCTTATTTTAATCTTTATAAATCATCATTCTGTAACTTTTTTCACCCATAAACTAGATTAAAAATTATGAAACCTCAAATGAGTAGTGAGGTTTGGGAGACAGAGATATGTTTTCACATGACTGTGGTTCCTAAATCTCATTACTTGTTTGAAGCTAAGAGATTTGACCACATTCCCACCAATCCTTTCCAGTGAGATGTGCCATAAGAAAGCAGGAGACTGACCTACCCAAATCAAGACTCTTTCTTCCTTTACCTTTGAATCTAGATCACTGCCTTCCCATCCCACTGCCTTCTCCTACTTTACAGGAACTACGGATCATCACCTGTTCCCATGAGTTCCATCGGCAGTGTGTGGACCCTTGGCTCCAGCAGCACCAAACGTGTCCATTATGCATGTTCAACATTGTTGGTAAGACTGAGCAGAAAAGTGGCCAATCTCTGAGAGTAGTAATTAAGATCAGACATGCTGGATCAGTCCTAAGACTATACAGTGCACAATCAGATGCCTCTGGGAACTCCACAAACAGACAATGGGCACAATACTCTGCTCCCACTGTGGTTCTCAGCCACTAGAATTCAGAGGTATTCTACCTATGAGCATGAAAATTCTGAGTTATTCAACAAGAGATCCATAGCATCTATAGAGCTTCCATAAAGTATTTTATAAATTACTTGGGTTGGATGTGAAGGATGCAGCTGTTGCTTCTTAGAGCATCAGAATTGGCTGATATTGTATCCCTAGAATGTTATCTAAGTGGATGGACTGTGTTTTACTGGGCTATCTGCTTGGTATTGGATGGACTGCAGAACCTGTTTGCATTACGTATTGAGGGCTAGACAGGAGAATGGGGAAAACATTTGGATAAAATTCAAGATTTCTAGTGAATGGAAGTGGTTAAATGCTTAAATAACATGCTCAATTAGGACAAGGCCAGCTTAATATCATTTTAATTCATTTTTATTGCTTTAGCATACAGAAAAAAGAAAACAACAACAACAAAAGAAAAATACAAACCACAGAAAAAAGAGACAGGAGCATGCACGTATTAAAAAGTTTAGAATTAAACAAAGCATAACATCTTAAGTACGTAAATTTATTTGAGGAACCACTTCTACCTGATTATGTCTACCTGCTCCATTGGGTCTGGCCTAAGAGGCATGCTCTAGGTTCAGTCTGCTAAGAAATCCCATCTAGTGGGGCCGGGGAAGAGATCCTTTTCATTGTGGCACCCACCCTTTGGAATATCATTCCTCCAGAGCAGTGTCTCTCAGCCTTGGCAACTTTAAGACGTGTGGGCTTCAACTCTCAGAATTCTGGGAGTTGAAGTCCACACATCTTAAAGTAGCCAAGGTTGAGAAACACTCCTCCAGAGATTAGATTGGCCCTTTTAGTCAGCCTTAGAGACTTGGTTTTGCCTGAGCCCAAACACTGGTTATGTTAACTTGTTACCCTGGCTCCTATTTCTATGTATGTTATTTTTTGTTTTTCTGTTTTTAGGCTTTTATATTTTTTTTATACTGTTAGCAACTCAGAATCATGAATTTGAGATGGGCAGCCATATAAATTAAAATAATAAATAAATAAAATAATATCAGTCTTGTCATTACATTGAGCCAGTTTATAAGCAAACAGTGAACAAATATCATCAATCTTAGTTTGTAAATCCAGGTGAAACTGTATTTCCATTGTAAAAGAGTAACCTTTTTGCTCACATCTGATAAATCCATAGCCCCTCATATATTGATGAACTGCAAATTTTTGGCATATAATTCAAACTCATGTTATTTTTCCCAAAAGCATATTAACATGGATATTAAACCAAAATAGAATGGTAGTTGTGTGGCAAGCTCATATCACTTATGTCAGCGTCCCCTCTATCAAATATTTTGTTGAATTAGTCTCATCTAATTCCCTGGACTAGGACGTGCAACAATAACTCATGCTTTTACCGTGCATTTGAACTATGGCTCTGAACTCTAAATGGGGCTGCCTTTGGAAGCAATTTGGAAGCTACAGTTGACACAGAATGCAGTGGTCAGGCTGCTATCAGGGGAAATACCACATATCTTGTGATTGCTGTACTGGTAGCCAGTCAGGTTTGGGGCCAAGTCAGAGTGCTAGACATGACTTATAAAGCCTTATGTAGCTTGACAGAGAGTTACCTTAGGGACCATATTATACAAAATATCTATACTATTAGGACTTCAAGTGTTGGTTAAGATCCAGTCTCTGCAAGATGGGAGAAGGCCATAGGCTAGAAAGCAGGCCTTCTCTTTTTTTTAATTAAATTTTTGAATAGAATAAATTTTTGAGTAGAATAAAAGTATAACAAATTCAAAGAAAAATAAAAAGAGAAAAATATTTAAAGAAAAATAAGAAAAAGGGAAAATGAAAGCAAGTCTTCTCTGTGGTTCCCCTCAAATTGTGGAATATGTTGCCCCCCCCCCCCAGAGTGACCCCTTCAAGCTTGGCATTCAAGCATTTTTAAAAAATGGGCATTCTATACTTAGTTAATGTTGTAACTAAAAATCTGAAAAGACATCCTTGGCAAATTCTGTGAGACATCTCATCATCTCATATCATAGACTGTAAGCCCCCCTGCAAAGTTGCCCTGAATTCTGAACTGACATAATATTGAGCAGGTGAACTACTTCAAATACCTGAGCTTTGTAATCCATTCCTTGGGAAAATGTGGGAAAACACCCACATTTTGCAATGCCCACATTGCTCTATCCACTTTGAATGCCCAGAAACCCTTCTTCTATGCAGAGGAATGGTATATCCCAACAGCACTCAAATTATTTGAAGCCAAGATGTTGGCACAGCTGCTTTATAGGACTCAAACCCTGGTGTCAACCCTGCTAAACTGGGGATCCCAAGCTGAAAAGGAGCCGAGGACTTACTAAAGAATAAAATATTGGTAGGCTTCTTTCGATTTTGACTAAAGTTAACATTTTGAAGGGAGGGTTTATATTAGTAGACAGTTTTGAAGAAAAACTGCAACATTATGGATTCCCCCATGGGACATTACTGGTCCTGGGACAGGATCAGACTATGTTAATTTTTTATAAAAAGATCCTTAGGATAGTTGTATGCAATAAACCACCTTTGAGGATTGTATTAGAAAATTGTATGTATTTCTTCAAACCATCAAAGAACTTAGATCACTTAACAATCTGTAAATATCAAAGAGCCTTTTTATTGCTGCAGTTTAATATTCTACCATCAGCAGAAGATTGTCTATGTAAAAAGGGTTTGTCCATGTGGCTTAGGGCTGTTCAATTATTGGCTTATATCTTGCTATGTTGCAACTTTTATAGAGGTCTTAGAAATTATGTGGTGGAGCCCCTAGTTAAGACATTCCTTGAGTGTCCTGATGAATTTCATGTTCAATATCTCTTATTGGGTAAAGATCCTAAAACAACATACACTGTGGCTAAATTTGCATTATTAGCATGCAGAACTTTCCAGCAGTTAGATAAGATGTAGTCTAGGTGAGGGTAGCTGCTTTACTGTTGCACAGTAATTCGATTCATTTTTTATTGTATTGCTGTTCTCTATTTTTTTTATCTAAGATTGTAAATTAAATTTGATTTGATCTGATATTGTAGATTGTAAACAAATCTCACCACAATAGGACTAGGTGTCTCTACTTAGTGCATATTAGCAGTTCTAATTTCCAGACTGTATCCTGGCTGCAATGAAAAAAATCTCACATGTAAATTTCTCTATAAAAAACTATTATAGACTGATCTTGCTCAATATTATACCCTATGTTTAAAATTGTAAATTCTATGAAGCAGACCCTGTAAATGGGTCATGTTATCTAGAACATCTTTATTTACTTCAATGCTGTTTCAATAGCTGTGGCATATTTATCAGAATTCTCAAGCTATATTCTTTTTTCCATATTAGTCAACATTTAGCCTTTTAATTTTCATTTTCTAATGTAAAGAATTCTCTGTCTTGTCCTCAAAACCTTTAGTTTCACCTCATCCAGTGCTGTTTTTATCTGCACAAATTCAGTCTTTCTAAAAGGCGGTAAATCATGAGAAAGGGCTTTTAAGTAGATAAGCAACTCCATGTAGCTGTCTGTTACTTTCTTAGCAACTCTCTCTTGTGGATCAGAAATAATTTTGGCTTTTAAATGTACTTAGGTCCAAACGACGTAGGTCATTTGGATGAGGGGGTGACTCTTGCTTTCTCTGCCTTCTTGATTTCAAACTCATAATTGATCACCACAGAGTTATAAATCAAATGAAGAAAGGCAAAAAGAGATTTCCACATATCAGTTGAGCGTTAAAGCAGTCAAAAGATGGTGGAAGATTGAGACTGCAAATTTAGCATCACTCCACACCAAATGGAAAGTCAGGTTAACATAGGATTAAGCCTCTGTTCCACTTGCTAGGTCAACAGGGTAGAGTGGCTCTGCAAAAATAGGGCTCCTCTAGTTACACCATCTTGGTTGTTTGTTTTGGTTCTGAGTCCCTCATGAATGCATGGATAGGGCAGAAAAGAGTTGGGGTAAGGATTAAGGCTCCCACCCAATTCTAATGGTCCACCCTAGATTGGGCTACTCCAGATTTTTCTTTTTCTTTTTTTCTAAAACTATAAAAAAAAAGAAAAAGCCATCCAGTTTCCATAAAGGAGGCTGAAATACCTGTGAAGTTGTCTGCTCCCAAACTGATGGAGCAGCTTTGTTCTTTGCTGATTGTCTGCCACTGCTTTATCAGGTAAGTCATTTATTCAGGCACTGAGGCAGATTAACAGTCTTATAATATTTCTTGGTAGGGCTGGGAGAGACCCCTGTCTGAAATTGTGAGAGCCATTGCATATCAGTGCAAAATGAACCATATTAAGATTGATGGCCTAATAGTCTGACTCAGAATAAACTTTCATTTGTTTGTATTACTTTAGTGTTGAGTTCAGACTGGAGTCTCCAGATACTTTGCAGTCAAACTGCTGCAATAGTTAGTTCATCAAGAAACAGAGTGGCTGGAAAGAATCTGGCTGCCCAAGTTAAAGATGTTGGTCATTACCAAGGCACAGTGAGACCCTGTGCCTGCTTCTGTGTGTTGAGACATTGCAAACCCATTTAGATAAAAAAGATGCTTGCTAGTCCTAGAGAAGATTTTTTTTCTAGAGTTACCATACTGTGTGATTAGGATTCACTAGGGTTTAGAATCTCTGCTCAAAATTAATTTTCTTTTCCAGATCGGATTCCCCCTATTTTACCTAGGCATTCTCGTGAGGATCAACACAATTCTGGATCTAGACAGAGGCCTCATTTATTCCGGCAACGACCAGGGCATGCCTTGTACCACTTCTCACGGACTGTCCCTCAAATGCCCCCCAGGAACTGCTCTTCAGTGGGTTCCCATGGCCACCCTTTCTTCCACTCTCCTGAACTCTCCCAGTTGGATTTTGGAACTATGCATTACTTGCCCTATAGGCCAATTGGCTTTGAGCCTTGGTGTGGCCACCAAGCCCCTCTCAGCAGAAGCCTGTTACTTTCTCAGCATCACCTGGAGTCACCAGTGTGTGAGCCAACCCTGCCCTCTCATAGGCTGTGTCTGCTTGAACACCAGCCCTCTTGCCAAGGTCTCAGGGCTCCCCTTGCAGCTCAGCTTAATCATGCTGTTCCTTTACACCGAGGAATTCGTCATGGGAGGCATCATCACCACCATAGTAGT
The DNA here is from genome assembly GCF_059951505.1 of Python bivittatus. Taxonomy (NCBI): domain Eukaryota; kingdom Metazoa; phylum Chordata; class Lepidosauria; order Squamata; family Pythonidae; genus Python; species Python bivittatus. The sequence continues at coordinate 7,607,721 of NW_028277096.1, forward strand.
GGTTCTGGAGAGAGTTATCTTACAGAGCCCAGTGGATACCTTCCTGATGGCCCTGGTAGTGACTCCAGTTCAGGCCCTTGCCATGGCAGCTCCAGTGACTCCATGTTGAATTGCACTGACATCAGCCTTCAGGCTATCCATGGCAGTTGCTCTACTTTTCATAGCTCCCTGAGCAGCGATTATGATCCATTCGCCTTCTGTGGCTCAGAGAAGTTGACCACAGAGAACAAACAAGATCCTTCTTCATCTGGGAGGGATCCACAGCCTCATTCAGTAGATTCAGTGGTAACAGGTAGAGCACAGCTAGCCAGTAATCATGTCCACTATCATCACCATCACCACAGGCATCACCATTATGGGCGGAAACCTTCAGACTGTCCAAATGACAGGTCAAGCCAAGAGTCCAATCCACGCAAGATGAAATATTCCAGGACAAAGGTGGGATCACAAAGCACCTCGGTACAAAAAAGGACAGAAAAAATGCAATCCCTAGATCTTTCTTCAGTTAGACAAGGACATACTGAACTTTATTTGGCAGATGGGTCTGATATTAGCATGAAAGCCAGTAGCCAAGCTGGAACTATTGGACTGTGGGGTACTCAGAAACACCATGTGCAAATCCACCCAGGTAGAAGGAGATGGAAGTGTCCTCTTGAGACTTCTCCTGAGGACTCCAGCATGACCCCAGAATGCAGAATTGCTAGCCATCCTGTTGGTTCTAGAAACCACTGTTCCCCAGAAATTCAGCCTCTTTTAGTAAGTGGTTCCTCTGTGCATAATTTTGCAGCCTTGCCGGAGGTATCAAAATGCTTGACTCCATGTTTTATCATGGAACCCCAGAAAAAGAGAGACAGGCTGGGACAATTGGACTGTGAACCCACATTTCCAGAAGAATGTTCAGAGATGAATTCCACAGGAAACAACACAAGCTCTTACCTCAGTAATCGAGTTCTGCAAAACCTTCAGGGTAAGTTTGAACCCTTAAGAGTCTCATATATCTTTATTTTCCAGGATCATGTCACCTTTATTTTCCACCTGCAGTATGTAGACAGTACTTTTGGAAAACTTTTAACAGCTGTCTTAAAAATGTATGTCAGAGCTTCCCCCATAGAATTCTGGGAATAGAAGCTAGTTTGCTAGTTGGCTTTAATACAATCCTGGTTTTAAGGAATATATTAAAATATAACCCGCCCAGAGTCACTTCACAGTGAGATGGCCGATGACAGATCTGAAAATATATATTTCTTTTTTCATTATAATATGGATGGGATGGGAACTTTTGATCAAAGATACCAACTCCTGCAGTTCATGGGAACTCAAGCATGACTCTGCTTTGCTGATCCTGTACTTCTTTCTAGGAGTCAGGACTTAAACATGCTCTTCATTGGCAGCACTTTCAAATATTTCAAGTAATATTACAAACTGGAATGCTTTTTGTTAAAGCATTGTTTGATAAAGGAAATGTGCTCCAATGGATACAGATGGAGGTGTCTCATCTGCATTGGTTGGGCATTGGACTAAACGATTTATGAAGTAGCATCCAACTCAAATTATGCTATTCCATCTGAAATTCTGCCTCTTCTGTGAACATACTGTCTGTATAAAATTTCTCCATAAGCATTTCTGTATAAAGTGGCTTGCAATATATTAATATATAACAAAGAACACAAAATTATGTATCAAGAACGCAATATAAATTTAAATATCAACATTTGATAGGTCTAGCTGTCTGTCAAAACATATTCCAATGACAAAAATGCTATAATTGGTGGGTGGTTTCTTGGTAATTAGTGATATTCAGAAATGGAGTGTGTCAAAACTCAAACTTTAATTAATACCGGTATAATTTTCTGCCGTCTCAAAGATGGATGGATAGATTTTAAACTGAGTCATAAGGAATGGCCCTAAAGCTTGGACACTGCCATCAACAAACTTTATAGCTATTCACAGTCCAACTTAGTTCTGATAATGGTGATAGCTTTACAGTAGTAAATTGGAGAGAAAAGGAATAACTTTAAGATTCCCAGGTTTCAAAAAGTTTATGGCTTTGAATTGTGCCTGAAAATGGATTGGAATATGTTGGATTGGAATATGAAATGAGTACAGTGTTGACATTAATGTCATGTCTTCAGTGTCCATTTTATCTGCCTTGCAACTTCATTGTAAGAGCAAATCTAATGAAGATCTAATATCACTTAAAGGTCTTGAGACTTAAGACTTAAATATCAATTTAGGTTGCAGTTGATGAACTTAAAAAGAGATCCATTCTCAATCTAGTTGCTTTTTTTTAATTACAGGATCTACAGAAGATATCCCCAATGTGTATGAACATTCAGTTTGATGTGAGGTGAACTTCACTGTCTGACAGCCTAAGAGAAGAGAACTGATCAGAAACTCAATGAGAATGGGCTTTCTTACAAACTCTTCATGCCTCTTTTATTGATGATGCAGTACTTAAATCCTTACTAAGTTTTCTGTCCAGACAATTCAACCCACAAGTGGTCACCTGCCTGTCAGAACCTAACTTATATGCCAGTGTCACTTGCATTTATTTTTGGAAGCTGCCATTTGAAGATGTTTCCATTTGTTTCAATAGAGGATCCTTACTATTCATATTGTTCCTTAAAGAGAGCGGAGTGAGATCATTTAAAATTTCTAGGGGGAAAAAAACCAACCTAAGGTTCATTGATATCTTTTTTCTTAACTGCAAAATGGAGTTCAGGAACAATCCTACACTTTCAACCCATTCCAAGAGCATATATGATACTATGCAGGACATCAATGCAGTTTGAAATTAGGCAGAGAAATAATTCAATTCTTCTGCTAATGTTTTCTTCTGATGTTCCAGTGGGTGGCCTTGGTTTAAAATTAATGTAGTTTGTAAGATCCAAAGTCTCTTCCCCATCCCCAACTAAGTGAACATTGGAGATCACTCTGGTTCTGTCTCATAGGAATGTTGTTATTGCTCAGTTTGCCAAGAAATCTAGAAGATGCGCACCTCCTTCCTTCTGAATACCAGTCTGCTATGTCAGATAGTAGCATGGGAGAATTCCAAACCTGCTTCATGTGAATTACAGCTATTGGCCGCACTAATTGATACACCTGATCCTTGAGGAGCAAAAAGACGTAATAGCGCTAGTTATTTTATTTTAGATCATTTAGAAAACTGAGTTGAGACATGGTAGATTGTAATATTTCAAGATGCCATAAACTAGCAACTTCTGTTAACTACAGAAACCCAGTTCTTCACACGCATTTCAGCCCTAGATTGGCACTGATATGGAGGGGAGAGTGCTTTCAGAGGCTGAATTTGGACCAAGAATCTCTGTGCCTAGCTCTTTAGATTGTCAAAAAATAAACAAACTACCCCCCCCCAAAAAAAACAACAGGGATGCCCAGACATTTCCTGGTGACTTTGCCATAATAGGCCCAAGATTTCAGTTCTTCTCAGAGGAGCCCTGATCAGAGATTTAAACCCTTCTTTTTCGTCCTCACCCCCAGCATTCTGCTACTTCACAGCATACCCCACGTGAATATTATTTCCTCCTCCTCCTCCTCCCTACTACTACTACTCAGTGTCCAATTGTGAATAGGTAACAATTCCAATCTGAGGACAGTCATGCTGCACTTTACATATGGAAGACAAAGAGCTGAACTTGGTGGAATTAGAGTTAATATTTTCAGGTACCTGTTTTTCTCAAGGCCTTCTTATTGCTATGGGTGAATACAGACAAGCAGTTAGTAACTGGTGTGCATAAAACACCATCCTGAGGCATAATTGGATAGCAACTTGCTTACTAAGTTGTTATACATGCTGTGATAAGTTACCAATTGGTAAATATCACCAGTAGTCAAACATCAAGCTTTGGGATGTTAATATGGTACTGTTGTAAATGTGCTCTCATGTGGCAAAATAGAGATGTAATTATGGATATTTTTCTTACTGAACACATTCTGAACACACTCTGGCATCTTATATTTACTTATCTGTAGGTACAGATCAGTCTACATCCACACTACTGACTTAAATCTGCCTGAGAATAATCAGTATGCTTACCAAACTAATGGTCCCTGAATTCTCTGGGGAGAAACTCTGTCAATTGAATTGGCATAAAGAATGATATAAATCTGTGCTTTAGATATACTCACAATCTCACTGAATATAGAAGAGCATTAACTCCTGAAGCATTGCAAAGACATTCACCCTCTGGGTAAGATTTTGAATGGGACATAAATGAAAAACTGTATTCCTCTCTAGAGAACCTGCCAAAGGTTAAAAAGGGATTACAGGCCTTTTGAGAGGTAAGCAGGGAAACTAAGAGGTGTCTGCTTATTACTGTCACCTTTCCTCATAATGCATTGCAACTAATGAAAGTGTACCAAATTGGCCAGAGATACATCTTTATAATTTTGTAGGGTTAATGGAAACACAAGATATATATTTGGAGTTTATTATTTTTTATTCATTTCACATTTGATAAAATAATGTAAGGAAAGTGTAGATCAGGCTAGACACAGCTGTGATTTCTATGAACTGGAGGTAGAAAGAGGGGGAACATGTTTTGCATGCAAAAGGTGGCAAATTCAAACCATGCATTTCCAGCATAAGCTGGGTAAGGCCCCTGATCTGTAGTGCTTTCCAAGATTTAAATCAGGATTGCTGAGCTACCTGGGCTGATAGTATGATAGCATGTCTGGGACTTCTGGTGATTATAGTTCTACACCATCTAGAGGGCACTAGGTTGAAGGAGTTTGATGTAGATGACACTGACAAGACCAATCAGTGGTCTAGCTGATTCTAAGCTTTTGTTCTTAATGCAGGTAAAAAAAAATGCTGAAAATTCACAGGAATTGCTGCTGGGTGGTTTTGTACATCCTTTGATGAATAGTTAACCAAAAATTGGATGTGAAGTTAGAGACACACTCATGGATAAAGAGGGATCATGGCATGTAGGTGTTAGAAAGCTGTAAATGCAAGAAAACACATTTAATCAAGTTTATGGGAAATAGGGGATTCAGCCCTAAAATGTATTAAAAAGTCCCATAGGTAAGAAAGCATTGTATCATAGGATAAAGACTTAAGTTGCTTTGGAAGAGATTTATGTTCCCCTTGGGTACAGAACAGGAACAGAGTAACCAGGTCTTTTCATAAGTAAAGGGACACCCCAAGTCATAGGTGGTGGGTTCTATGGAGCTACCACTGCCTTATTGGTGAAGTTCTGTGGGATGTTTTCTACCATATTACCCAACAGGGAGAGCATCCTAAATTCAAAATTCTTCCCCCTCAGCCCTCGCCCCCCACTCAAAAAATCCAGGAACATTATACAGAAAAAAATCTGTCCTGTTATCTCATTCTCACTGACTTTAAGACATGTACCCAACTCCTCTCCCACACTTCAAAGTTACACTTTTGGGGGAAAATACTAGTCTTTTCAGGTCAATTCACAATTTCTAGTATGCTGGGAGTACCTCAAATGGAGCAATTTAATGGCAACTATAAAAGAGTAGAAAAACTGGAATTAACCTTGTATTTTTAGACTTAAGCACTGGAAAATGTTTCAGGAGCAAAAATAGCACTCATTTAGATGTTCTGAAATCCGTCAGAAAACATCTGAGGACTAGGCACCAGTTTGGCTGTAGTTCTGTTTCAGTTGGAGTCAAAGCACAAGCCATATAAAGGATGAAAAAACTTACTCCACAGGGAAACAGTGAGTCAGTGAGAACATGTTGAATAGTTCTTTTCCTTTCAGCACCTTTTCCTTCAAACTTCTTCAGCTGCAGTTGTTCTGCTCCTTCCTCCTGGCAACCTCAGACCCTTTGAAATGTGAATAAGGAATTTATTTTTGTACTTTTTAATTAAATTTTCTGAATCTACTTTTCAGGCACTTGGGTACTTTTATGAACCTAAAGGGAGAAAATGATGTTTATGTAGATACATATGCAAAACCAAATATTTATGTCTAAGAGAGAGATTGTTTGAATATGGGGACATGCTCAAACCTATTTATTTTGCTAATATATTTATCCATGTGTAAAGCTGTTCATGTGGCTGTTATGTTTTTTCTGTATAAAATCATGGGTGCCCATGTTCAAGAGATGCCTCTTCCTGTTTATTTGTCAAAAATATATTTTTTAAAATCTCTGGACATTCACTTGTAACGTACGTGAGAAATAGCACTAAAAGGGAATCTGGGTGTGGTTTGGTTATGTAATGGATGGTTTTCCTTTTGGTAATTCCTAGATTGTAGTACAAGGACAGTCCTAGCTTGTGCTGGCCTCTCGAAAAGCAACTTTGTGACAGCAAAAGACTGTGCAACAAAACAACATGATCCACAAGGCTGCCCCATTCATGTCATTGGGATATAGATGGAAGAATTTTCCAGTAGATTGCACTGATCTTCTCTCTGAACCAGGATCTCATTTTGGGAATGCACTGATGATCAAAACTCTTCTTATTTTGAAAGCTTGGAGACTGGGAGGATTCAGTGGGGAAAATTATAGAGCCATTGAATATTAAAGCTGTAGTAATCCTGACCTTTGCTCAGTAATTAGAGCATCCAAGAGAAATTGCTTGCTTTCTGTAGTACCTCCAGTGTAGGAATCTTGAAATATATGGCAGATAATGTAGTAAAGGAGGTCAGATCTAGCACTGTATTTCTATGGACAACTTATTCCTTTATTACAAAAGCTCAAGAACAGGTAATCATTTAAAAACAAATCATAACAAATATAGACTTAAAACTCCTAGGTGAAAATATGAAGAGCAATTCATCTCTATTGCACTCACAAAGGGACTTTGGATAAATCATTTCTCCAGAGCAAAAACAAGGAACATGTGATCAAAAAAGAGGACAAATAGTATGTGCATACAGTATACTATAGAGTGCCATAGATGAAACGGAGTATCTGAGCCTTCTCGGTCAGGATTCAGGCCTAGACATGGGACAAGAGACAGTTTAGTCTTGCTAGCAGATGATCTTTGTTGGGATCTGGATGAGGTAATGCGCCTGTCCTAGTCCTTTTAGACTTACAGTTTTCAATAGCATTGACTACTATATCCTTCTGGACTGATTTTCAGAGTTTGGAACTGGGAGTACTGTTTTGGAGGGGCTCCTTCCTCAGTGGCTGGTCCCAGGTGGTGGTGGTAGGAGAGGAGAGGTTGGTTCAGTGGCTGTTCCCTTGAAGTGTGCTGCATGGGTTGGTTCTCTCCCTTCTGCTGTTTAAAAGCTACATGAAATGACTGGTGAGGTCATCCATCAGTTCAGGATGCAGTATCATCAGTGTGCTGATAATACTCCGCTTTACATCTCTACCCTGGGCCAAGCTGGTAAAGCTATTCAGGTCTTATTTTGGTGTCTGGAGGCTGAGGGTCTGGATGGGACAGAATTGTGGCAGGACAGTGTTACTATTTGTTCATTGGGGTTCCTGGGTAGCTCCAGTGGTGTCTTGTGATGGGGAAGCACTACCTCTGAAGGGGCAGGTCCATGACTTGCAGCTCCTTCTTGAACAGCAGATAGAAGCTGTGGCCAGGGGGCCTTTACATTGTTTTAACTGGTGCACCAGCTATAACCCTATGTAAGGTGAGAGGGTCTTGCTACAGTGACTCATGCCCTCATCATCTCTTCACTAGACTTGAAATGCACTCTACAAGGGGTTGCCTTTAAAGCCACTCAGAAGCCTTGTTGGTCCAAACTGCACTGGCCTATGTATGTTCACCAGTGGGAACCCATTACTCTTGTGCTATGAGCCCTGAATTGGCTTCATGGGGATTTGGGAGTGCTGGTGTTAATCAGTAAAACCCTTATGGCTAGGCACCAGCTTTTCTTCACAAATTTTCTTCATCCACTAAAATTGGCCTGACCTATTTGATTATACCATGAAAAACAGCTAATAGTTCACCACTTTTGGAAGGTGGGGATACTGAAACAGAGATGCTGCTTTTCTGTGCAGTGCCTACTCTCTGGAATGGCCTCCCACTTGAAGTTATTTTAGCCCTGACTTTAGCTGTCTTCTGGAAGACTGAGCTTTCCAGAGGGCATTTGAGATTTGACATCTGTTTCTCTTGATTTTTAAAAAATCAAGATTATCAGCTTTTGTAGAGCCCAGCCTCCATTTTGGTTAAAATGAGAAATTGTGTATGCCATATCTTAAATGATACTGACTGCAAAGTAAGCATTGTAAAGTTGGAGTTAAAAATCGATTGTTTAATCTATGCAACCCTGCATTTTTTTGATTCAAGGTCAGCAATATCTCCAAGAAACTGTCAAATAAAGCCTGAAAGCATTGTTTATTTATAGCACATAAGGTTTCAAAGTAGATTGTCCCTAGTCATGGAGAATTTACATTACATTCATGCTGGATACATTTGCCTAAAAATTTTTAAAGCCATCTAAGCCTCTAATCATTACATCCTATGTACAAGCATGATTCAAAAGCCTCCCTAAAGCTACTGTTTTATGCATGAGAGTTAAATCCAATGAATTCTGTAGTCTAAGATCAAGGAACTTATTCAAAGGTGATTACACATTTGTATGGATTGGCTGCTGTACTTGATGAGTGTTATGATAAAAATGGAGTATGCAAGAGCCTAAATAGGATGCTTAGTGAATGATTCAACACTGAGTACGGAGTAAGCAACAGAGGAAACAGTACATGTGGCTGTTGAATGCATTTATGGATAAATACATTGATTTTGAAGTGTCAACGTTTTGTTGAGGACAAATGTATGTGTACTTTGGAAATAGATGACATCTTAACTGGGAATAATAGGGTTTGCTGAGATGTTGGAAAGAAGTATAATGCAAGGAGAAATATGGATCTATAATGTGTCAGAGATCAGTGTACTTGGGTTTGAGAGGGAATGCAGTGAACGATTGCAAGTCACATATAAATAGCAAAAAATTCAACAAATTGTTTACTAAGGATGGGAAAATTGAGGGGAAAATATGCACAAATCCTGCAAAAAAGGTAGTGAGTCCTACGTGGTATGTTGCAGGGAATGAAGAACAATTTCTAACGTGAATATGGCTGGGTACCCACAGGACAAGACAAGATCTGCTATCTGCTGCACATCTCCCTCACTTAGGCGGAAGGGGGATTCTCAGCAGGACTTGTGATGTTTTTACGGGATAGACAAATTTAATGAGGGCAAAGTGGTGTCTAACTATCCTGATTGCACCACTTACCGTCAAATATGTTTCAGGATCGCATTTTTCGAAAAAAAAAATCGGCTTCTATATTACCTTGCCAAATTTAATTTCGAATAATTTAAGCGACACACGAAATAGAATTAAAAGTTTAAATGACTTTTTCTTTTCCCTTTTTCTAAAAGAATTCAGTCCTTGTGAAAAACTCGCCGGGGGAAAAATAAGTGGAGAATACAGTAAATAACTGTAGGGGGAGATTTGATTTTGGCGCCAAGATCTTATCCCCCACTGAAATTTCGCGTGACTATGTAAAACCCTCGCTCAGTTTCTAGAGGCGGAGCCACACGTCATTCGGGCGCATGCGCACAAAGCAGCCGCGCTAACGCAACCACGCGCCATTGTCGAATGACATTAGTTCATCTCATACAGAGGTGCGCATGCGCCTCTCAGGAGTGAAACGAGAGTACTCCCAGAGCGGCACAGGGTAAAGGAAGCCTTTTGGAGAGGGAAGTGTTACAACACAGCGAGGGGAAGTGACGCGCGTTTGTCGTCTGCTTCTTCCTTCAGGTGTATACTGCCGGTTGGTGGCGGTCATGGCGTTGGAGACGGTACCTAAGGATCTGCGGCACTTGAGGGCTTGCTTGCTTTGCTCGCTGGTCAAGGTGTGGCTTCTGTTTAGCGAAGCGGAAATTCTCCTTTTTATTCTAGTTGGAATAATACTGCGCCGAATATATTTCTGAGTTGTGTCGGGGACATGTGTGCATCCTGGGAGACCACGACGTTCTTTATGCCGAAGACGGGCACCTTGTTTGTTTCTGTTTTGTTGTCTCTTGAAATATCCGATTGTGGCTGTCCCTGAACTTGAGTGACCCAGTCGGTGAAAGTCATCCTGAAACAGACCAGGGGTCTCTTGTTCCTCTTCTCCCAGTTCCAGCAGTCGATCGACTGATTTTGTGCCATCAAGTCGTTTTTGACTTCTAGCAACTACATGGGTAGATCTCCCTAACCTGACGATCTGTCCCTAACCTGGTCTTTCAATGTCGCATCCGTCGCCACTGTAACTGGGTCCGTCCATGCTGCTGCTGGTCGTCCTCTTCTTCTCTTGCCTTCCACCCTCCCAGCATTAGTCTCTTTTCTAGGGAGCTGGGTCTTCGCATAATGTGTCCAAAATAGTTCCAGCAATATCTGGGGCATATTTGGCAGCCTTCCCACACTTCAGAGCTTGCCTGAGAGCTTGCTTCTCAGAGAGGTTGACATGATTCTCTTTCTCCTACCTTTCCCGCATTCAGCAAATACTTCTTAAAAATTATTTGGCTAGAATTTCAGCTTGCTTACTGTGAACACTGTTGAATACAGTTAGTAGTTTCATCATTGTTTTACTCTTGTTGCTATTCATATCTGCAAGTATGTGTAACTATTGTTACTGTTGTTTGTCATTTGGGATAATACATGTAACAATTTGGTTTATAACCTGAAGTGATAAAAGAGCACCCTGAGTTCCACAGTTCCACATATATCTGAATAGATAAAGGTAAAAACTCCCTCAAGTTGAACTTTCCTTAGCAACAGTATAGAAATGGTTCGCCATTGCCTTCTTATAGGAATTTTTTAAAGTAGCCTATAGCGCTGGGGTTTCCTGGGGTCTCCCAGCCAAGTGTTAACCAGGTCAGCTTTTTCCAATTCAGCTAATGTTGGCTAAGTGCTGCTAACTATTTGGATGATACATATAAATAAAATTAAGAAACCATGCATTAAAGAGCAGTAGAGATACTCAGAATACTGCTATTCAGACATAGTCTGTTTCTGAGGTTTCATAGCTCCACCATGGTTAAGAACCTTGCCATACATCACTACCTCCATGAGCTGTTTTAATCCTTATAAGGTGTATTTCCTCTTGTCCATCTCAAACTTTACTGGATGGCTTAAGTCCCAGTATTAAATGTGAAGAAGTTTTTTTGTTCATGTTTAAGTTCTTCAGTTTCTTCATATCATGTTTAATTTTAAAGGCCACTTTAATATGTGCCCCCTGTACTGGTAAATCTTTTCCCCCTTTACTGTAATTTTTAAAAAGCCTTAAATGCTTGCATTTTTGCAATGAGCGCAAGCCTTGACTCCAAACTTTCGCTTAACTTATTTGCTGTACTAATTGACTAGTCATATTATTTTTAGCCTCTCCCAGCAACCATGGTTATTCAAAATGAAAATGGGAAAAAGTTGTTGCTTACTACAATCTGAGAGGAAAGTTAGGAAACAAATGTAACTAATGAAGAAAAAAGTCTCTGGGGCAAAGTTATTGTAATATTGATTCGTACTTCCTTATAAACTTGAGAGGAGGGTTGCAAAGAAAAGCAGTTTGAAATGTTAAATATAAGGAAAAGAGGGTGTGTTTTTAATATAGAGATGAAGAATTCTAAGTGAGCTTCTTTTGTGGTGGAAATAAATTCTTGCAATTAATTGCAGCAAACGCTTTTCTCATTGTTGAGGTCAGAACTGTAAGAAAAGATATATTGGATCCTTAGGGGATGCTCCACAATGTTCCACTTAAATTTGCTTGCCTTCTAGCAGCAGTACTTCTGATTTTTCTGTTATAATTTTTTCTTCCTCACCAGACTATTGACCAGTTTGAGTTTGATGGTTGTGACAACTGTGACTCCTATCTCCAAATGAAGGGGAACCGTGAGATGGTTTATGATTGCACCAGTTCCTCTTTTGATGGGTGAGTGTACTTGTTTCAGCTCCCTGCATAATTGTCTGGGTTGTTTTCAAGCAAGCCTTAAGGGTGAGATATGTATCTGGAATCCAGCATTCTTTTAATCATGCTAGTTATAATTATTGATTGATAAATTGGTTAGATAATAATCTTTTTCCCTTCTGGAAAATACGCAACTTATATCTTTAAAAAAAGTTTGTTTACTGACCTCCCCCACCCACTTTATACCTGTCAGCCCCCTTAAATAAACGTTAAGGCCCTTGCTGCTAAAAAGATGCCCACCTCTGATCTTTAGGATGCAGTATTAAATAGGGTATTGTTGAATTCTCCAGCAATGGAAGGTTACTATAGGAATGATCTCAGATTATATGCCAGTAACACAAATTGCTTCTGCAGGTTATCCATCTTGTTGCTGATTATCTATATTGCAAACATAATACTCCTTGAATCTCAATTGTATAATTTTAACTTGGTTCTGACTTTAAAATACAGCAGACAGGGAATGCAGAATTGCTCTTCCCCAAGTAGCATTTTGACTAGGAACAGTTTCTGGAAATCAAACTCAGATGCAAAAGTGTGCCCTTCTTTAAATTATTACCCCTGAATCAATTTACAATTCTGCAGAGTCAACAATGGGACAGATAATCTTTTTGCTTTCAATGTTTAGGGTATTATTATTATTATTATTATTATTATTATTATTATTATTATTCATTTAGGGACTGCCTCATACAGCAACTGTTTGCAGTTACAATGGTGATGAAAAAGTAACTTTGTGACCAATCCTTGCATTTATGACCTTCACAGGTCTGTAAAGCAAGGGAAAGCTGAAGTAAGATCATAAGTATAGTTGTGGTTTCACTTAGTGACCACTTCACTTAATCGAGTTGCTGGTCCCATTTGTGGTCGCTAAATGAAGACTACCTGTATTATTATTATGGCACACGTGGGTGTCACATTGATGGCATTAAGGTAAAGGCAAACATTTTTGTTCCTTTTTTCATTTCAGGGCCTTGACATTTTAAAAAATAAAGACTGCATTAAAGCCTAAACTAGAGGCTTAAGACACCTTCTTACTTGGAAAAATAAACTCAGAAAATGATACCACTGGCAGTTTGTCACCAAATTTCAGCAGCATGATCTTATATGGATAACTGCTAACAGGAAGCGAGTATTGTAGAAAAAACCTCCCCTGAATATAACAAATAGCTGACAAGTTCTTTGAAGTTTTATTGATCTGTAGCTACAGGGTGTTCTCTTAGAGGAGAAGACAAAAATTATACGCAACAACCAAGGTCTTTTATCAAACTGATTACATATGTAAACTTCCTGCTTACCTTTTTAGGAACAAACAATGGTTTATCAAGTTGTCCTTGATTATACATAGTTATTTGTATAACTTGCTTCTTTCTTTGGGAATTGTACAAAACAACAATTTGAACAAAGAAAGCTTGTTTCTAATTCTAGTATAGTGTGTGCCCCTTATCACTTATTCCGTTCCCTGTCTGCTTTTTGTTTTGGGCAACTTTTCTGCTATAGTAATTGCTTTGAACTCATTCTGTTATGTACCGTAAATATGGCTTTTGTTATGTCTATTAATGTTTATTGATTTGGGGGTCCCGTAGTATAATTAGATATGTTGGATTACCTTTGTTATTACTAACTTAAATGTTACATTTATTTATTTCATTATATTTATATCCCGCTGCAATCAAACAACTTCTGGCAGTTAACACAATAAACAAAAACAGCTTAAAACATTCATACCAGGAGTAAAATCAGCATAAAATCAAAAAAATACAGTAAAATAACAAAAGAATAAAACCTTCAAAAAATAAATCAGAGATGGCTCTTTTTGCAAAGCAATAATTTCTGGAGACTCTGAAACCATTTACCATATTAATTGGAGTAAGAACAAGCATCAGTCAAGATAAGTATAAACAGTCCAATGCACTACCACTTTACTCATCCCCAAAAACCTTTTGGAAGAGCCATATTTTGTAGTTCTCCAAAAATGTGGGAAAGAGGGGGTGATCTGGATATCCTCGAGTAAACTATTCTAAAGGAGGAGTTCCAAATAATTGGTTTTGTCCAGAATCCTTTGTAGCTGCTTCACCAACTCTTTCCTAATAATCTTCACTGGAAAGGGAAAGTAGGAAACTGGGTGAAAGTTGTCAAAGACAGCTGATGCAGGCAAGGTCTATTCAAGAAAGGGTGCACCCCCCCCCCTTTTAAAGCAGGCGTCACTACATGCTCTCTCAGAGAGGCATTGATTTTCTCGTGGAGCCAGCTATCATGCCCTGCCTAGCCATCTGAAGACTCCAAAAGGACATGGATCAGACAGGTGGTGGAGTTCAGACTACTACAGAAGACCCAACCATCACTTTGGGCTCCACAAGATCAAAGTATCCCAGATTACAGCAGAAGACATTACTTTGCTCACTGCAATACACAGCAGATACAGGTGACTCTGTTTGCCATGAAACCTGGAAATTCATCTGGCACATTCATCCAGCATCCCTGCAGGTGTTTGGTTGCACCCATTTTTCCCTAAAAGGCTCCCAGGTTATTTTTAACAGGGCTCCTGGACAGGAATTTGGAGACACAATAAGTGCAGAGAACAATTGTCACTTCACTAGTCTCGTTGCCACCATGTAGACTCAATTGTGAACTCTTACCAGTACAGTGGTACCTCGGTTCACGAACTTAATTCGTTCCATGACTCTGGTCGCGAACCGAATTGGTCATGAATCGAATCAAATTTTCCCATAAGGTTCAATGTAAATACGGTTAATCCGTTCTGACCCCTCCGAATTTGGTCGCCAACCAATTTTTGATCGCGTCCCGAATCAAATTTCCCCATAAGGTTCAATGTAATTACAGTTAATCCGTTCTGAACCATATGTTGTTGTTGTTTTTAACCGCAAAAATATGACACAAAGTACAGCATGAAGAGAGAGAAAGCTAACCTTGCTCGACGCGACTTCTGGCGTGGAGGACAGGAAGGCTGGTGGGGAGGCGGATATTGCTTGGAGGGAGAGTCCCCCTCCCTACAGGAAGCTGCGACCACGTGTCACGGGAGGGAAAATGGCCACGGATCCTGTTCGTAACCCGATCCGGCGTTCGCAAACGGAGGCAAAATTTTGCGACCGGAGCTGTTCGTGAACCGAAAAGTTTGTGAACAGAAGCGTTCGTGACCCGAGGCACCACTGTACTCAGTTGTGTCTACTTTGTTCTGGGAGTTTTTTCAGTCGCTTCATTCCCTTAGCTCCTCAGTAAGCCAAGGAGTAGCTTAGGATCAGTAACTGGTCAGAGGTCCTGCTCCAACATCCAGGAGCTTCTGATCACCCTGTTTCCTTATTTCCAGTCTCTTACCACCTCTATTCACCCTTCCAGTCATACATTCTAATTCTTACAGTGCCTCAAATTCCATCTTTCATCCTCCATCCTCCATCTTCATTTTGTAAATTTTGAACTGGCTTAATATTTCCCAGAGAGACTGAAATTTTATTTCTACTGTTTTGGCTAGAAAATTCTCTTAGGTTTTCTAAGCCTGTGCCAGATTCTATTTAGCTGCCATTTATGTCTTCAATACATAGTTCCTTTTTCTTTTCTTTTTTTCTTCTCCTCTTCCCTTTTTTTCTTTTTTTGCTTCTTTCCTTTTCCTTTCACTTGGTACTTTTTTTGTTATTTCTTTCTGTTCTTGTGCACTTAATGTTTCTTCCTTCTACTGATTCATCTCTTCTTGATTTCAACATCACTTCAGTTAGAGCTTGGTGAAGAAGATACTCAAGCTAAACCTGTAGTAGATTTGCCATCAGTAGGGACAAATAAGGCAAAGGGTCCCTGAAACACATCAGGGTAACTGTCCCTAAAATACAGAAATTCAGTTTTGTGCATACCATTATTTCTGATTTTTCTTGTCTCCTTGCAGCATTATTGCAATGATGAGTCCTGAGGACAGTTGGGTTTCCAAGTGGCAACGAATCAGTAAGTTTTCATCCACCTTACACTTAATTATGTTTTGATCTGCCTTTCTGTTGGAAAATTCCTAACTAAGATAACCAACCATTGCTTCTAAAATCCAAGAAATATGACTTGTGATTGATTTTGAGGTGGTATTAATTTTATTTATTTATTACAGTTATATACCACCCCTTATTCTACTCCAATCACAAATATTACCTTTTTAAGAAGCCTATAAAATATTAACAAGAAGCAAATGTTGATTACAATGGAAAAGCAAGAGTAATGGAAAGCCCTCCAGAACAGAAAAGAGCCACGTTAGTCTGGTCTCCAAAAAAAAAAAAACATGAGGAAGGTCTGAAGCAAATTTTTGACAATAAGGGTTGAATCAAAAATAATGCCCCTAATGTTTTAAGTCACCAAGACACATGGTAAGAGTGACATGCTAGAAGTAGTGGCATGCTAGAAGAAGTGTTCTTTAGTATCTGTTCTTTTACTTCAGTTGACGGGAAGTTGTTGTGAGAAAAGATTGTGTTCCTGTTGTTCATGAAATGGAAGCCTCCAGTGAGCTTCATGCAATGCACTATGATTGAAATTTTGATTGCCAAAGGAGTTCCTCCAATTGAAATTCACTATTGAATGTAGGTTTATGGTGATAACTGTGTTGATATGAATACTATACATTGTGGGGGCAAAAAATGTAAAGATGGTGAATTGGAAATAATTGGTTTGATGATCAGAAATGAAGTGTATGACCTGTGACAGCAGTTGACAAGTTTTACATGAGAAAGGTTGATGAACTGATTAAGGATAATCAGTGGATCACCCAAAGGAAAATTGCTGTCTATCTTGGTATTTCATAGGAACATGTAGGGCATGTTAATGTTCTTCAGTATTACAAGCTTTCTGCAAGATGGGTTCCTCGCATGCTGATACCAGAGATGAAAACTTCAGGAGTTGAAATTTGCTATCAATTTCATGCTATAAGAATGAAAGTGAGGAATTTCTTCACAGCATCATGACAGCAGACAAAACATCATTCTGGCCCAGAAATGAAGCATCAGTCCATGGAATATACTTCACCTGTGGGGGAAAAAAAATTCAAAACTATAGCAGGGAAATTCATGGTTACATTTTTGGGGGACACTGATGGTGTTATTCAAATTGAATTCTTTGAACCTGGCACTACTATCCAACTCAAAGCACTACATTGCAATGCTCAAAACTTTGAAACAATGATGAAGCAGAGTTCAGAAGCAAGGAAGGATATTTTGCTGCAACATGACAGTCCTAGGCCTCACACCTCACGAACTGCCCAAGGGACAATTGTGAAGCTGGATCTCACTGTCTTACCCTGTCTCCCATATAGTCCAGACTTTGCACTGTGCAATTTCCATATTTTCTCCAAATTGAAGGAATACCTTCATGGGGATCTATTGGACTCAAATGAAGAGGTAAAAAGGATGGTTGGGTTGAAGAGATGAAGTGTGTTCTTTCGTGAATGCTTTAAGAAGTTCGTCTATTGTTGGCAGAAGTATACCAGGTGGTGATTATGTAGAAGTACTAAACACAGATAACAAAACAGCTCATTTCAAAGATTATTTCCCTTTTTCATTTATTAAAATATCCCAATTGCAACTAAAGTTATGGAGGGGGAGGCATTTCTTTTCTTTCAACCCTCTGTTAAATTTGGAATCCTGTGTAGGTTCTAGGACTCTGCTCATTTTCTTTCCTGTGCTCATACATACAGGTGATACAATCTTTCTCTTCCGCTTTAAAAATGTTAATTGCACATTTGAAGCTTAAATGTTCATTGGGATATATAGTGATGAAATTATTTTTAAAAAGGATGGTATTCACACTGTGATTAGCATGTGTATTTGTTCTGCAGAACTCATGATGATTGAGATACTAGCTTTAATTAGTAGTAATTATCTTCAGTTTCTTGGAATTGTATTTGCCCTTGGAACATTCCTGAAATGTTTTTACACTACATCTGGGATTCAGCACTCTTGTTCATTTTTAACCTTTTTTAAATGGCCTTATTTAACATTTAACTTTGTACAAGATCCATCACAATTTAATGAGATACATGCTCACAGCAGCAACAATAAATTTGGCCCAATACTGGAAGAAAAATATAATTCTGACAATATCTAATTGGGAACTTAAACTTGGGGAATACACAGCAGTGGCAGAATTAACAGCATATAATCACAACAGAAGTTTAACTAAATTTAAGCAAAATGGTTCCCATGCATACAATACATCATGTATCATGGCAAATATAAACATTTGTAGTCTGGCCATTAAGGGACCCAGATTTTTTGTAAATATTGTAAATTAGCAGATACACAAAAAGGGGGAAGTTAGTAACTGAATAGTCTTTTTTTTTTTTAATGTTCCAGTATTTCAGTCATTGTGAAACTTGCTTTGCCTTATTCCTTTATCAACATGCACAGAAAACATTTAGTAACGATATAGTGGAGACTTTAATACTAAGTAATCAGCTTTAAACTTTTACTGTACAGCAAATATTTTGAACATTTTGCAGCAGTTTTTAAATGTTATATTCAATTCTGGATGAAATAGCCAAATATCTTTACTCATTAACATTGATATTTCAATTTGTAATCAATATTGGTATATTACGTCTTTTTTTTATCCTCAATGGTCTAAGTTATCTAAACATTAGAGTGCTAATAATCTTCAATCAATACTATACAAATATCACTGTACTGAAACAATACAATGTATTAATGTAAATTTTACAACAACATTAACAAATGTTTTAAAAAGAAAAAAAAACCTTTGTGACAACTGATTACAGAAGGTTAGACCAGGGTAAAAGGTGAATGCATTCTCGAAGATGACTCATGGCTATGAAGATAGCCATGACATAGACATAGACATAGACATACATAGACATAGACATACATAGACATAGACATAGACATAGACATAGACACCCTCCTTGAAAGCCATGTTGTTTCCCACTGCAGCCCTCAGCAGTCATAATTCAGATTTGTTCATCTTTCTTAGGTAATTTCAAGCCAGGCGTGTATGCTGTGTCAGTGACTGGCCGTCTGCCGCAAGGTAATCTACATCACCCTTCTCTGGAGGACTGGGATTTGGAGATCTTTTCTCATTTCTAAAAAACAAACAGTTGCAATAGAAATTTGTGCCCTATTTTCTGCTGAACGAGGACCCTGCAATGGCTGCAACTTCAAGGACTGGTTGTAAGTCTCCTTTTTCAGCGCCGTCGTAACTTCAAATGGTCACTGAACGAGTGGTTGGTAAGCAAGGACTACCTGTACTCCACCCCAGTCCATTAACTAATAGATGCTTTTCTTTGTTGCAGGCATTGTACGGGAGTTGAAGAGCCGTGGAGTGGTCTACAAGTCTCGGGATACAGCCATAAAGACCTAAGAAAATCTTGTTCCTCAAATCTTGTATCTTGCCAGCTCCCCTTTTTTGTAGACACTGCCGTATGGACTATTCTGATGATATGGAGGACAATCTCTACATAGAATTGGCTTATTAAGGACTCAGGGGCTGCCTACTAGTGTCTTCATTTTTCAGGCACTGACTGCTGAGCTAGATGGTGGAGGGGGTTTTCCTGAAAGATTGAAGGAAGAGGTGCCAGCAATTCCCAAGTGTTTCTGATTTCTGTTTTTAATAAATTTGGTTATATCATCAGAAATCCACACTATGCTTCTGCTGTTACAAGTTTTCTATCTTCCTGTAGTAGGTGGAGGTATTCTTGCCTGCCTGGACTCAGTTTGCAGGAACTGCTCTGAGAAGAGCTATAACCTTATCTCTGTCTTTCATGAAATATGTGATATTATTTTTGATTCAAGAAGACTTCCTTGTTGGTTAAATTTTTAGAGAATCTTTTCCTCACTGTGCCATAGTTTTGCACAAGGAAGATTTTTTGCACAAGAAAATTTCTGAATCAACTCACTTTCTTTGTAGGCACTGAACCATAAATTAACCAAATGGCTTGGGTTCAAACAACATACTAAGCCATAAAAAAATCTATCTATTTTTCTATCTATCTGTCTATCTCAAAGTGAAGTTGAGATAGACAAATCTATCTGTCTATCTCAAAGTTAACACTAGCCAAGCATACCATGTTGTATCAGTACAGCAACTAAGTTTGTAATAGACCTGTGTGAGCACAATGGAAATTTTTTCAGATTCATGACCAGCTCCCAATTCACTGGGATTTTTGGCACCAAAACCTCTTCTCCCTTCAATTATTGTTGGGACAATTGTGGCAGGAGAACTGCTGACGGAGATTGTCTGTCCATATGCTGATTCTGGTTAGGGTTCCATTCACCTCTCTCCCATCACACCTCATCTGCCCCCAGTAGTCCACTGTGGATCACCAGTTTCCTGTTGCCCTTAGCAGCAGGACACCAGCAGTTTCAGCAGGGGACCAGCTGGCTGGCAGAGGCCAGATTGCAGGTTGCCTGCTGCCATTTGTGTTTCGTGATGATCATGATAAAAGGAGGAAAGATTTTCCATAATGGGCTTTACACTGTTTCTTGCTGAGGGTTACAGGTTGCCTGCCTATATCCTAAAACATCTTGCCGGTGCTGCACATGGTCTCTGAAAGCTTTAAGTGTGACCCCAGAATCATAAGTTGCTACTGAACTGTAATTTTTGGTGTGACAGAAGAGAGGAAGTAAATATATTGGGACCAATAATATTAATGGCAATGTAATTTGCATTACATGAAGTCAAAAATATTTTTCATCCTCCAGTTCTGTGTCCTCATCTGTTCTTTGCAATTTGCTCACTGGCACATTATTCAAAACCCAAGTGTATTTTTTTTAATATATAGTGATAATCTTCCTCTCCACAGACAATAAAATGCAAAAGAATTGGTTGTCTAGGGTATGCTAATAAAATATTTAAAATATTTTTGCTTCTTTCTTACCCATAAAATATTATGTGGGATATCTGACTAAACTGTTACTTTATACTAAATCAAAACCAGACTGCCTGCTGGAAACATCAATCATGAAGCAAAAGCTTAGATACCTTGGACATGAAGGCAGGAATCATTGGAGAAGACTCCAGTGCTTTGAAAAATTGAAGACAGTGGGAAAAGGTTGATGGGAGACAAGATGTCTAAATACTGTCACTGATGGTGACAAACAAGCGTGAGCTTAAAACCTCAGGGAAGCAGCTACTGACAATCTGGAAAAAATGATGTTCATTGTGTCATGAAGAAGTCACTGAACGGCAGCAAGAGGATATGAGTGATACAGTCTGAAAGCCATGGCTCTGTCTGCTGCTGAATTTATATATCCACACCCATCATCCTAATTCTTTTTGGGATGAGCAACATTACAAAACACAGGGAAAGAGTAAGAACAATAGCCCAAATAAATTGAAGGCCTGAGATAGGATGCAGCTGAATTTAGTTAATACCACTTACTGTACCTCTGTTACTTTTCTGTCTTTGCAAGCCCTTCTTGCTTTCACCGTTTCTCATCAACTCCATCCAGCCACTTCTTCCATCTTCCCCTTCTCTGCCTTCATATGTTTTCTTTGCAACTTTGTTGGGGAAGTGTATGCACATGTAATTTTGTATACAGATGTTGGTGTGTTGTTGGCCAAAAACCCAAATGAGTCTTCATTCTCTACATAACCAAACCACCTTAACATACAGTATCCTTTCATATTTGTTGGTCCCTTTTGGGTTCAATCCATATTCATTGAGCACCCATTCATTCTTGTTTTACCATGCAGGGACTAGGAAATAGGAATGGAGCTTACTTCCTAAGCACTCCATTCCTGTTGCATTCAACTTTTATGTTTCTCGTGATGTACCCAACTCTCACTTCCATGTAACCCAATGGGTAGCAGCATTCATATACAGCCATTTGCACTTCTTTTGACATTAATTTCATATGACAGTTCAAGTGAGACTCACTACCTTTCTACCAGCATTGCATATCTTACTATTTCTATATCAATTTTCAAACTTTAGTAAACATTCTACCAATGTATGCAAATTCATCTACTTGCGTCTACTTTTCCCTGTCAAACACAACTGGGCCTTTGATACATTACTTTTTAGATTCATCTTCCTCATATAACATAAGTTTGCTTCAGTTCATTTGGGTTTTTGGCCAACAACACACCAACATCTGTATACAAAATTACATGTACATACACTTCCCCAACAAATATACCTCTTTTGTTACCACAAGTATTCTTGTATGTTTATTCACGAACACATAAAACAACCAAGAGCATGGTACATCTTTATTTTACTCCATGCTCGATTCTGTATTATTTGCAAAACATTCCATTCTTATGTATACTTTACTTCTATTACACATCACTTTTATCATTTTCAACAGTTAACCTTCAACTTCTATTGGTACAAATCATTCCATATTTGAAGCCTATCCACTACCATACATTTTCTTTAAACCAATAAATGCACAAGAACATTCTTTCTCATGTCGAGACATTTCTCAGTGACTTGGTGGAAGCAAAAATCTGTTCTGCACCTGCAGCCTGGCATCGTGTTTTGTTGTACTTCCCAAATTTACAGTCTACTTCTCATATCCTTTCAGTCAGAATTCAGCCAAACTCATTCCCAGCCATGCTTGACAAATTACAGTAATTCCCATGTAGTGTTGCTTTCACTCTTACTACTTTTTCTTTGTTTGCAACAAAGAGGAATAATAGAAACATTCTTCCACTCCTCAATCGCAGATACAGTCTTCATCCAATACAGTGTTTCTCAACCTTGGTGACTTTAAGATGAGTAGACTTCAACTCTCAGAATTCTGGGAGTTGAAGTCCACCCATCTTAAAGTTGCCAAGGTTGAGAAACACTGATCCAATATATTAAACAAGTTGCACAGCCACTCCATGAGCAAACCACATTCATATTTTAGCTACATCCAGTTATATCATCTAAATCTGTGGGTTTATAATTTTTCAGCATTCTCACAGCATTTCTTTTTTACTTAATTCTTTTTTTTTTTTGCTTTATTTATATATTTACTCCAATAACAAGTTCACAAAATTTGGAATATGTCATTAACACAACATTGTTACATCTTATGGCTATATAGTATATAAGCATTTGAGATCTGACTATTGTGATTCAGCCCCCTGTGCATTTAAAATTTGAATTTTATCCATGATTTTTTCCAACATAGACAATACCTTTGAAGGCCATTTTTCAATTGTTGTTTAAAAGTTTCCATTGTTGACTTAATTAATCTTTATTAATTAACATTTACTCACTCAAATATATCTAATAACCCCAACTCAGGGATACACATTCTACTTTTTGTTTAATTATGGATCTTACTTCCCAGAAAATTTTCTGCCAGAACGATGCAACTTTTTTACAGGTCCATTGCATATGAAGAAATGTATCATTCTATTTGCATCCCCTCCAACAATTTATTGAGTAATTACTAGTTATATGCATTATTCATATTGGAATTAAGTGCCATCTATGAATTACCTTCAACTGCAATTCTTGCATAGAGGCCTATAGGTGTCCCTCTGAATTCCATAGTGTAGAGTCAGAAAAATTCTAATAGCATTTATTATTTCCTTTTAATACATTCTTTTCTTGCTTAAATTTAGTTAAGCTCCTATTATGGATATATGCCACAAATTTTGCCATTGCTGTGTATTCTCCAAGTTTTAATTCCCAATCAGATATCATTGGTATTGTATCTTTCTTCAAAAAGTGGGCAAAGTTTATCCTCACATATGTGAGCGTGTATCTTAATAACGTACGGTATTTTTTATTAATGTATTCTGGAATTATACCTGGTAAAAAAAAAAACCCTGTGATTTCATTTCAGATTTAATTTCTAATATTCTCTGAATGGTGCTATATATGTCTCTCCAGTACTTTTGAGATTTTTTGCACGTCCACCATATGTGGTACAATATTCCTTTTGTTTCATGGCATTTCCAACATTTGTGACAGTCTGATTTATCCATTTTGGAAATTATTGACAGAGTTGTATACCATCTGTAAAACATTTTATATCAGTTTTCTTTTAGGTTATTGTATTGAAGTAAATTTTATAGATTTGTTCCATAATTCTTCCCATTGTTGGCTTCCATATGCTCAATGCATCATGCACCAAGGCAAATATAAACATCTACAGTATGGTTTTTAGGGGAGTTTACAGTAAATGTTTACAAACACTGCAAATCAGTGGGAGTAGAGAGAAGGGGGAAGTTAGAGATTAAATACCTATTTACCTTTTCCGAGTTATAATTTTCTCTATGCCATGGGAATGACCAGATGGGCCCATAGATATCCCATACCATCCATCATGGCTTTGGTCAACCAAGGTAGCCACACCATACTACATGGAGGTTTGTCTGCTAATGGTAAGGACAGTTTGAGCACATTTTAACCAATATGCCCCAAGTGGAAGCAAAGCCCAGTTTCGCCCTCAGCATGTTCATCAAGTTCCATTCAAGCCAGGATTATTTGTTTGTTTCTTTTCTATCCCACCACAATCTAGCAACTCTCAGCAGCTCACACAATATTAAGAAAAATATCTAGAGACTACCTTGCAAGCCAATATGCTGTTGCCCACATCCAATCCACTTGGAGACACATGTTGTGTATTGACACACACCCTGCCTGCTGTTGATGCTCATACTGTCAATGGTATGTGAAGCCATTTTCAGGTGATAGGCACACTCTCTGTATTTCAAATATGGAAAGATGATAAATATTTAGGAACAGTGGAAGAGATGCATGAATAGGAGCAATTGGTGGGAACAGAGCTGTAACATTATTAGACTCAAAGATTTGTGATTCTCTTTAAGCTTTTTTCTGCCACTTGGAGGCAGTGCCAGCCTGTTTTTTAGCCTGGCTCGATAACTGCGTGCCTCCAGGAGACTGTTCCAATCTTCACTACAGTAAAGTGGTGAGGAATATTCATGGTTTCCGCAACTTGCGTTGATCTCTAAAAGTGGCATATGACTGGCTGTCTATATGGTGCCTGCGGGAGGAGGTCACTGGGACATCCACTTTTCCAGAAGCTGAGAGATAGCCTTGGCCAAGACCATAGACAGAGATGGACATTTTAAAAAAAAATACTATGGGCCATATTACTGTTTATTGGGTGGGGGAGGGACTGCATTGTGTAGGGCAATATTGCAAAATCATCAGAATAGCATCATGTATTTTGGTAGGACTTTGATTATTTGGGGGGAGTGGGGGGGTTGGAAAGGAGATCTTTTCTGTCCAATAGGTGAGTATTATTTCTCCTGCTATTTAATATATATTCTGAAGCTATTTTCAAATAATTTTTAGAAAAATGCCAAGAAAGTATAAACATCCGTGGTGTAATAGTAAACAATTGTGTTACCCAGATAGTACTGTTCCGTTAGCAAATATTATGCTACCAGGAAAACAAGTGTAGAAGGTACAACAATAGAAATATTTGGGCCGTATTTTGACTGATAGATGGGATTCTAGCATGGGCAGAAAAAGCAGGACCGAATAGGTGAGAGTAGCTTTTCAAAAAATGAGTAAATTTGTTTGCTGTTGGGACTTAAGACTGGAGCTTCACTGGTCAGACTGCATGTTCTTATGTATTGCAAAATCTTTCATATGGAGTGGAAGCATGAGTAATGACTCAGATGACAATCAGGAGTATAGACGACTTTGAAATATGGGCTTACAGAATACTTAAAATATCACGGGCTGAACATGTATGAAATGAGACAAAGAATGTGCAAAGATCAGACAATTGTGAATACCAGCAAGAAAAGGAAATTAGAATACTTATGACACATGTTATCCAACAAGAAATATCAACTACAAGAGATGGAAAGATTCGACATTACCCACTGCGAAGGAATGGTTGGTGAAATTGACAGATCTTGCTGAAACGGATAAGCTTGATTAGAGAATAGACACTATCTACATTTATTGGTGACTGGAAACCTCTTATCCTTTTAGGCTTTTTGCCTAAAAATGAAAAAAATTTAACTTGTGATTTATGGTTTTGATTATTAGACAGGATAGATTATAGAAAGAAGAGTATTATGATATAACTTTAGAGAGAGAGGTTAAAATATAATTGTACTTATAACTGCTGTGAAAAATATCGGAAGCCACTGCTTGTATCTTTTTTCTTTCCTTTCTATTTTTAACTTTTTTTCTTTTCTTTCACTTTTTGCTTTCTGTTTGCTTTCTTTCTTTTTCTCTTTTCTTCTTTATTTTATATTAATTTGCATTCGTTTCTATCCTTTAAAAGTTTTAATAAAAATTATATACATAAAAAAGAAATATCAACTACAGTTTATTATGCAAGGAAAGATTCAAGGAAAATGTAGTGTGTGTGTGTGTAGGAGGAAGATATGCATCCTTGCTGAAAAAATATGCTTGTGTTTTGGCAAAAAGGCAATGTCTTTACATTGGAGAGAAACATCAAAAGAACATACAGTATAGCTGGTTACCAATCTTTTAGAAGAAGGCATGAAAAGAACGTTGCAGAAAAGGTGGGATTCAGTTTTTGAAATGTGCCAGATCTATTTCCCGGGATCTGTTGCCCAGATGATTAACATACCTTAGACACAAATTCTCATTTCTGCTTAATATGAATAAAAATTGGAGATATTCTCAGGAGCATACACAGGAAATATGATTTTGAATTAAAAATCCCTTGAACTGACAGTTCTGGGTTCACTTGCAGCTGTAAGAGTTCATGAGTAGTATATGCACGGGAGCAATGAATTTTATCTTTTTTGTGGTACGGTAGCAACATCTCTCTGTGCAACTTAATTATTTTATGTTGTGTTATTGTTGGCTGCCTCAAGCACTAGTTGTAGTGGAAAAACAAGGTATTAAATTAAAGAAGTCTCTTCTGATATCCAGCTAGCATGCCAGAAATCTAGGGAGCGGGTTTCTGCCACATCCGGGCACTTAGGCATTTTGATAATTAGCTAGGTTGTTACCCAGAGCAAACACCTTTTTTACTCTTTCCAACCCACCAGAATTTGGACAGAAATTATATAAGGGATCTCAGGACTCTGTCAGTCTGCCAGCAGAATAACTCTTTGAAATTGACAGAATAGGACCAAGTCTGGTGTTGGGGGAGAGGCTGGCACAAGAAAGATGGAGTTCAAAAATGGATGGGATCCAGCTTGTCTCTGGGGAGAAAAACATTCCAGAAAAATATCCTTCAATGCATCTATCTGGGAGAGGCAATTTATCCATTTATATACCAACTTTTGTATGCTGCCTATTCTCACTACTCCCACCTAAGATCTTTCCCTTCTAGCACACACAGCCTGCTCTTTGCTTCCCAGTGCACATGTACACGCAAATTCACACTGGGGGGGGGGAGCAGAAACATAAATGCACAGATGCAACATGTGAATTGGATATGCAAGAGAAAATACAGATGCTCCTTGTGACCACTGCTGGTAAACGGATTAAAACAAAAGCCCTAACGATAGTAATTTATTACATTTATATGTTGCCTGACTCTTAGTGACTCTCCTTGCTCTGCTTGCTACCCCCACTGTGTTCAGAATTGTACCCCTCAACTAGATCCTAAGTTTGAAAAGGGGGAGAAGAAAACTGCTGGTTTTCATGACTGCGTCATAAAGCAAGGTTGGTCTGCACATTCTTATGTCTTGCCAGTAGCAGGACTCAGCCTCTTCAGGATCTGGATCTTGGCTCATCTCTGCATCCTTTAGTGGAGTCACATTTGCTCACAGTGGGAGTCATATCTTGCCACTGCTCCTTCTTGCTTTGCCACCCCCACCATTTCCTTTGAGATGACATGAAAAAAAATGTAATTACTGGGTTTACTTTCTCTTTCTGGGCCAGAGTGTCTCTTTTAATTTGCAGTGTATGTGAGTGGTTTGCTTCTGAACTGCAGCTATTCTGTTTTAACCCTTTTTTCTCTGACAAGTTCTGCCTAAGGGGATCAGTCATGTCGGCATTTTCACTCTGTGCTGGTTTCTGCTCCGTAAGTGTCATTTCCCATTTGACTTTCTTGATTTCCAGATCTTAATTTGTTTAAGCTCTCTGAGCAATGGCTTGAACTGAAAAATCAGGAATTTCTAATTAGGGAAAGGTGGCAGGTATGTCAGCATGGATCTCTTTAAGTCCTTAGCTGATCAGGGACTTTGTCTGTTTCCTGTAATCTAGGGTTCTAAATCCTCTCTTTAACTCTTCTTTTTTAAAGAGATTTTGAGGAAGCTTAAAAACATGGCTAAAACCTGCATTCCTCTGTTGCCAACATTTCCTTCCTATACATTCAGGGAGGAGACTGATCTCTGCATGCCCTTAAACATTAACCCACCTTCTAGTGCAAGTGTGCCCATGTGAACAGTGCAAGACTAAGTTGTTCAATTTCAGAACTTGAAACTGAAGAGGTTTTTCTCTAAATCTTAATGATTATCCTAAAATTAGAGGTGGATTTCTCTTGTTCCTGCTATAGCTCTCATCCAAAATCAATGACATCTTCCTGCATCTGGGCAAGACAGAGTAAAGGAATGCAGAAGATAGCAAAACATCAGGAGGCTGGTAGCCCCTTTCCTGACATCAAAGCTTATGCCTTTTAATAAAATGTGTTAGTTGGAAAAGGGGCTACCAGCCTCCTTCTGATGTTTTGCTATCCTAGACTAACATGGCTGTCCTGTGGAAGGTAGGAAAGAATTTTTAGATATGCATAATTATGGATATAAGGTTTGTTCCAGCAACGGTCCTTGATTGACCATACATGGTTCCCAGCTTCTGATCAGTGAACTTGTAGGATTCAGGATGAAAGCTTTTCTTTTAAAACTTTATCCCCAACTCCTTGACCCTTGGTTTTGCAACTGATGAAGAAGCCATGCTGTGGGACAAAGAGAGGATTGGAATCAGATTGTTCTGACTGAGCTGAGCTGCTGGCCCTTTCCTGTTATTAACAGAAGTGGGAGAAATAACGCAAATGTATGGACACGCTTAATGTGCATGGTTAGCTTTCTGGAAAGAGATGCATCTGAGGGAACAGAGTGTCCTTCTCTTCAAGGCCGGGACGGATTTAATTTTGCTTATGCTTATCAGGTTTGAAGATGACATAAAATTGGACTGGGACAGCTGATATCCTAAAAGTCAGACATAAAATTCAAAATGTTCTTGAGAAATGGGCTGAAAAATGACATCGTAAGTTTTAATGGACAAATGCAAAGTTATTCATGGAGTGAAGGAAATCAAACGTGTCAGTTTTGCTTAGGGCTGATAGGTTTTTCTCCCATCCTTGAGATGGGAGGAGAGTATGTTGTTTTTAAAAATGCTGCCCACCCCCAGCCTACATTTTCCTGCACTCCAGAAATAAAACTGGTATAGTCCCTGGCCTCACAAAAAATTACACAGGATACTTTTAGGGCAGTAACTGATTCTCTCCAGAGCTAGGAAAAAGCAAGAAGCAGAGCCAAGAATAATGTCTGAGGAAATTTTCAGACAATTCTGAAGCTGATCAAACTAGGAACTGAGAAGGAGGAGGACTGGAGGATCCCAGCCAACTGGTATCAAGCCTCTTATACAGGCTTCAATAAAAGGTTTTAATGCAAGGACTAGGGATCATGTGTTTTGTTTTTAAACAGAAGTTATTGGGACCTCCTGCTCCTTTTATGCTTGGTTGAAGAAAATCCAGTTTCCCTGGCCATGTCAAGGCAGCCAACTCCTTTTATTCCAGTTGTTCAAGATAGGGAAGCTCTAGCTGTCCTCTGATCACCTAGATTTTTTTTAAAAGGTCAGTCTTCCAGGGCTGAAGGGGGCAATGCATTGATATTTCCAGATGTTGTAGTGTTTGATCCCCCGTTTTCCCCTACTGGGGGGCTTTTTAAAAGTAAAATATGTCTGTTAAGCGGAGTAGAGGCCTAACATGTTTATTTAGGAGTATTTTTCCCTCTTCTGAACATCTTCTACACACTTTACAAAGGATTCAGAGAAACTAGAACAAGTTTAGAGAAGGGCAGCATGGAGGATCAGGGGCTAGAAACTTTTAGGAAGAGAGATTAAAGTAATTGGGAATGTATGTCTTCTTAAGACAGAGGGAGGATAAGTTGGCACTCATCTCATACTTGAACGGTTGTCAACCAGAAGAATGTAAGACCTGTTTTCTATCATTCCAGAGCTCAGGATGTGAAATAGTGGATTTAAATTACAGAAAAGCAGAAACATTAGGCACGTTGGCTAATTTCCTAATTTAGGAAGCATTTCCTTACAGTAAGAGCAGCTCAGCAGTAGAATCAGTTACAAAATACTAGTCAGTCTTTGAGGATTATGTGCCATCAATTCGGTGGCACCTCTTAGCGACCACATAGATAGATTTTCTCCATGATGATCAGTCCCTAACCTGGTCCTTCAGGTTCTCCAATGGTGCACCCATCGCCACTATAACTGAGTCCATCCACACATTTATTTTACTTGGTATTTGGGGGGCTTAATTCTGCCCGTGAGCTGCCTTCCATATCTTAGAATGTATGATGTCAGAGGGCTTTTTTTTTTTGCTGCAGAAGTTGGTTATAAAAGGGGAGGCAAATAATATTAAGGCTTCGTTGCTTGGGACCAGGTACCTTAGGGACTGTCTTTTCCCTACCTGTTCTTTCTACCTGTCCAATCTGGTCCAGCAGGATGGCATGCTCCAGGTCCTGTCAGCCAAGGAATGCCAGCTGGCGGGGACCAGGAGACGTGCCTTTTCCTCCCTCCTGAGATTAGGATGGCCCTGACCATTTTGGCTTTTCGGAAGGCCTTAAAGACCTGGCTGTATGCCTGGGCCAGGGGCATACAGCCAGGGCCTGGGTGCGAAGGGCCCCGTTTCGTGGTTGTGCTGATTATCGGTGGTTTTTTAAGATCTCTTGGCTGTATTTATATTTATATTTAATTTTCTGTATTGTTTTAAGCGTTGACTGTTTTTATTATCGTTAGCCGCCCAGAGTCACTGGTCTGAGATGGGCGGCTATATAAATCAAATAAATAAATAAAAAATATTAAGTCTTAGCAATACTGTCTTCTTGCCTGTCAAGCACGTGGTAGGAGTCTGACTGGCCCAAATTAAGTCCTAGATTTTTCTCTCTGGTGTGGCCCAGCCCTTCTCATCTCCTTTCAAATTTGCTGGCACTCCTTTGTATGCTGAATTTCAGAAGCATGATTCATCTTGTCCGATGGCTCTTGCTCTGTTGTCAAAATAATGTGCGTCTTGTCCTCTTTTTATAATGCAATCTTTGTACTGAAGGTATGAGTGCTTTCTTTTTGACAGCAACGATACTAAATCCATAATGTGTGCATTTTGGATTGAAATGTGTCCTTCCTCTCTTCCCCCTTCCCCCCGCTCTGATCTTTGAATAGAATTGAGGTAAGGAAGTGTGACGCTTTAAATACACATCCTGTGCCTATGCATTTGGAAATAGCAGTGACCTATTTTAACTGCAATGTTGAACTACAGGCATTTCTGCTTAGCCTAGTAATATTTTGCAGCTTCACTCTTAAGCATTTCCATGCTCCTGCCTTGGAATCTGGACATTGTCCCTCTGAACATGGGCAAAATATTTCCCCTTCCATTGTGGCAAGTCTTCCCACATAATTAAGGAGCTGTGGGGAGGGGAAAACAGTCCAATATTTAAGAATGGTTTACACCTGTCAGACCAGCCCAGGAACGATGAAGCAGTCCAGTTGAGTACAGTTCCTTTATTTGCTTACACCTGATAGACAGTATCTTGCCAAACTAACTCTATACTACAGCAACTAGTGGATATACCCTGGGAGATTCTAGGGAGTGGCAACCCTGAACCTCTTACTCTTCTCACGCTCCCCCTGCAGACTGTGTTCTTTTGCCTCCTCCCCCCTCCTGGAATGCCCCCCTCCCTCCTGATCGCCTTGATCTCCCACATCACTCTCCTCCTCATAGATACGTCCCATCACAACACCAAACAACCAGATATCCCGCCATTTAGCAGATAAAACTTTCCCATCACTCTTGTCGCATGTCTTCACGTCAGAAGGAAGTGAAAAAGGGGCATCCTTGGTGGGGGGGAGGGGTCAAAAAACTCAAGATGGCAACTACACAATGGAAGCCACACCCCCTTTCAATGGGTGTTGCATGCATGACATGTAAAAAGGGGTGGGGCTTTGATCATGGGGTGGTGGCTGCCACCTTGAGGGTTTTTTTTTACCACCCTCCTGCTCTGCTCCGTGGACACCCCTGAAGTATTAGATTTCTGTGCCAAGCCACTGTTAGAATATAGGAGGAGTAGGGCTAGGGAAAAAGTTGATAATGCATTGTTGAAAAATGGGGCACAAGCTGCAGCACCAGAAATGCCAGCTGATCCTATTTATGCCTGCTTATCCTTGGTGCTCCCTGTTGTTAAGTCAGGGAAGTCATCTGCAATGATTACCATTTTTGGGGTCTCTCTAGAAGATGCTTCTAAATCAGAGTTTTTCAACCTTGGCAACTTGAAGATGTGTGGACTTCAACTCCCAGAATTCCCCAGCCAGCCATGCATGGCTGGCTGGGGAATTCTGGGAGTTGAAGTCCACACATCTTCAAGCTGCCAAGGCTGAGAAACACTGTTCTAAATAGATGGGTATAGATGTGGTGTTTAGTGTGCATATATGTAATGGCAAACACCATGCATCATGCAGCCTTTCCTTCATAAATGCTGTGTAGGTTTCATTCTGTTGTTGACCAAGCAGGAGGACAATTAGCGTTCAAAATTAGGCAGGAGCTGTTGATGCAAAGCAAAGTCATACATCTGGCAGAGGAGAATCTTCTGCAGTTTAATGTGGGGAAGGACTTGGGCACTGCCCTTTTAAGATGAGACTCACTGTTTTTCATCTGAGAGATCTGGGGTGAGCTGCCCACTCCCTCCAGCTTTATATCAACGCAGCTGGTGTGTTCTTGTGTCATTGCCGTTTACAGGGCAAATGCCCAGACCTCCCATTTAATGTTTTAGTCTTTGGAGGTGGAGAAGCTGCAATGCAAAAAGCAGCAAATCTAAGGCTCATGGCTAGAGTTTTTTAGATGATGTCATCCAAAGCTTCTATAAAAGGCCAAACATTAGTAAGGGGATGTTTCAATTCTCTGGCAATGACCTCAAGCTGGCCTGGAAGAAGGAGCAAAGGAACTGCAGAGGCTGATTTCATCATGAAACGGGTGAGCTGGAATTCACAATTTTATAGAATTTCTCATGGATTAGACTAAGCCAAGTATTTTTTAATGTCACAATTGATTGTATCCTGGCCTCACAAACAGCAATTTGTTATCTGGGTTTTTCCATGATAAATCCTTCAAGCAAATCTTGTAGTTATAAATCCAGTTCAAGTTCAGAATGCAGAACCAAGCTACTGGAGGAAGCAGCATGTGAAGGAGTAAGGAAATTGGGAATTCATTAGTTGGGCTGAAGTCAAATGCCAGGGATGTTCTTATAGCAAGGATGACCTTCACAGATCACTGTTGTTCCAGCTGCTTTGTCATGCCCAGGTTGCTCCTCAAATACCAGAAGTCTCTGATCTCACTTGAGCACTGCTGGCCTTGATCAAGTCAAGTTTTACTTGGCAATTTAATATGGAGTGACATTATTTGATTCAATTGTTCCTCAACATGGGTGAGGATTCCACAGCTCTCCACCTTGCGACTTTGTATCTTAGAAGACAGAGGTGCCCTCAGAGCAGGGTGGAAAAGACTCCCTGCGTGATCTAGATCAGCCTCCTTGGTCAGAGACAGGGATGGTGGGACCTTTTGCTGACTCAGCATAGTTGCTAAAGCTTGTAAGTACTGTATCTAGCTCTTGAGATACCTTCTGGTAGTCTTCCTCATCTAAAAATGATTCTTGAGACAGGACCATGAAAGACTGCTGGACCAGTGAAATAGGTTGGACTGAGAAAGAGAGAGAGGGTGGTCCAAACTCAACATCTCCTTGTGTTCTGTGTCCACTGGGGATTTGAATCTGGATATCACCAGTCCAAATCCAGCATCTTAATCACGACAATACACATGCTGTGCGTGTTGATTAGTTTAACAATGCCTAATTGGTACGTCAATTAGTATGACATTCAGCAACTATTTTGTTAATAGCCACAATTTAAAGGAAGTAATTTTTACTATGAGCACCTCCTGTATACCACCTCCCTCTGACTGCTTCTTCCTCTAATGCAGGAGTTCTTAACCTCTTTGTGCCCTGGATACCTTTAAAGGTTTGGTGAAACCTTCCCAGAAAAATGTAATTAAATGTGCAAAATAAAATGCATAGATATAGATTGTATTATAAAGGAAATCAATTTTGTTCAAATACGGTTATTAAATATTATAAAATAACAAATACATAATATAGTAATAATGTGCTTCTTTACTCATTCATTAAATCAATAACAAGACAATATTGTTTTAAAGGCATAAGAATTTTAGATAGTGATATTGATTGAAATTAATAAACATTTTTGGAGTCTAGAGACCATAAATTATTTTGTTGCCTATGTACATTATTGAATGAAAAGCTAAATTTCAGTTAGAGGTTCATGAAAATAAAGTTGTAATTTTTTTCACATCCAAGTTCCCAGATTCCCTGAAAACTATTGACAGACCCCAAGGGCTCCATGGACCCCAGATTAAAGACCTTGACTTTAATTCATCCCCTACCAATACATGAACTCAGCGTAAGCAAAACTTGCTCTTTGGGGAAGAAAATTTTCCTTTGATCCTGCTGCTCTAGGGTGGTCTGGCAGTTTTCCAGGAGTTAATCTTCTGAATCGGAAACAGTTTGTGGTATACAGGGAGTGGTGCCATTCTGAGACAAACTTGTCTCATCTGGAGTACCATCTTGAACACCACAAATTTCTGGTTTGGGGAACTAACGTTTACAAAATCACTGGACCATTGACAGATTAGCGTAGTTCAGAGAAGGAACAGAAGTATAGGTTTTGTACATCCCTGGTGCGCATATTTTATATATGTATGTGTGTGTGTGTGTGTGCACCCCCACCCCCATACACCTGATGGATTGTGATCCATGAAATATTATAGGTGATATATGTGTTAGTCTTTAAGGTGCTACTCTTCTGTCCAGGAAATCCTGCAGTTAAGATGCATAGATTAAAATGCACATTACTTTTCCCCAAATGATTCTGAAAATTCTTTCATTCATGAGGGCTGGGTTCACACAACATACTAAACATTAAACCCAGGTTAACAAAATGTAATTGCTGTATTCTAATAACATTCTATACCCAAACTATATATGTCTTACCATGATGGCCTTGATGGTCTCAGCCATGATGCCAAGACAATGACTGAATTCATACAACACATATAAGTAGTTCAACTACAGACCTAGTGGCTGAATTCACATGGCATGTTTTAGGAGACAGCAACTTCCCAGTGGCTTATTGGATTAAGTTAATCCATGCTTTATTGAACCATAGTTTGTTGATCAGCCACTACTGGCTCTTTGTTCATCACATTATGCCATGCTTTAGTTGAGTAACAAATGGCTAGATTTGCACATTGTAATACATGATAAATTATTGTTTATAAACCATTATGGCTGGGCTCACACGACCCATTAAGTTAAATCAGCACCCCATAAAGTATATGTAAACCAAACCAATATCAAACTTCTACTGTTATCGTTGAACCCAACTGGAGAACCCCAGATTGGGGAAGGACAGTTAGAGCCCATATCGCCCCATCACCCTGGCAGAACCAGGTCTTTAATCCTTTTCAGAAAGCCAGGAAGATAGGGGCCCTTCACACTTCTGAGGGGAGAATACTCCAAAGGGTGGGGACAACGGCAGAGAAGGCTCTCCTCCTGGGCCTATATTAGATTTATATCCTGATGTTCATACTGATCAAGGCAGTGTGAGTAATCCTTTCTTATTTTCCTCACAGCAACAGAGACTGGCCCTAAGTCATCTTAAGATACGGCAGCATACTATGATTATAGGACGAAAACTGTCCTTTATGGTTTGTGGTTATACAGTATTTGGTGTGTGCTTGTGTGTTTAATATTTTCATAACATCCCTTTGTCGAGAGCAGCCAATTGCCTGAGCCAGGCTTAGCATACAGAGCGCTTGTCTTGGAAACGGTTGGCTTATAATCAGCGGGTTACACTCTGGTCCTCTCTTGAAGGCCAGCTCATGATTTGTGCACAAGCTTATCTCCATCCTAGTCTGCTTTCTCCAATGATTTAGACTGCGGCTGGGTTCATTCCCCTATAGTAAGCCACGTTTTGGTTAATAATGGTTCTTGAATAAACCCCGGTTGACTAGGTTCACATTTCCTGCAAATGCAAAGTCAAACCCAGAGCCTAGCTTGTGATGTAACCCCCCACCCCCCCAGGGATTCATTCACTTCGCATCCCCCTAGGCAAAACCAAAGACTTAACCAGGGAGAAGAGCCCAGCCAGGGACCAAGCGGCTGCCCTGCCAGTGCCCTGGGTTGCTCGGCGACCCCAGGATTGGCGCGGACCGGTCCGGGCAGCAGCCTCCCGCTTCGTCCCCGCCAGCCTGCTCCCTCCTCGCCCGGTGGCAGCGCTTTGGTGCAGTCCCGGAACCTCGAATCAATAAACAGCCCGCACGCCCCCATTCTGCCACCATTTCCATGGAAACCGCCTGAGCTACTTCTTATTGGAGGGCTTGCAAGAACCGGGCCCTGCGCTCCTGCTCGGCGGCGGCTTCTGGTTCCAAGCCCGAGGAGTTTCGCTCCAGCCGCCTGGGAAGCGGAGGCGAACCGTCGCCTCTGAAGCCGGCCCGGGAGCGGCTGAGCATGAGGCATCCCTCCGGCCGGACGAAACCTCCGTAGTCCGAGAGCGCACGGGAGGACGAAGCGGCGGCGGCGGCGGCCTGGAGCGAGCCCCGAGGGCGCGCGGACCGAGCAGCCGAGAGAGCCCGCCGAGACGTGCCGGCAAAAGGCGCCTGGCCGCCGAGGAGCCGCCGCCAGCGAGAGCAAAAGCGGGCTGGAGAACCGGACCTTTTGTACGAGCAGAAAGAGGGGGACGCCGCTGCCGCCGGCTCCTCCTCCTCTTGCCGCCAAGCCAGTGACAGCTCAGCATGGGAAGGACGCGCGAGCCGAGCCCCTCTCGGCGATGAGCCGCCGCCGCCGCCGCCGCCGCCAGGTCCTTCCACTCAGGCGGTGAAGCAGCCGCAGCCCCGCTCCTTGCCCAAACGCCGCCTTGGCTGGCGCTGGGATGCCAGCGCGGCTGCCCGAGTCCCGTGGCAGCGGCACCCCGCGTGCCCCGGCCTCGCCAGTCTCGCTGCGGTAGCCGCCGCCGCCGCCAAGCCGAGTCCGAAGGGAACGTCGCCCCCGCTGCTCCGCGCCGAGCGATGAAGAGGCAGGGCTGGGGGAAGCCCCGTGTGCAGCTCCTGCCGCGTTGGGCGCGGAGCAAGACCGGCGACGGCGCAGCTGAGCGCGGAGCGCAGATCTCGGTGGGAGCCATGCCGGAAAGTGGGAGCCCTGGCGGGGCCGAAGGGACCCAGGCAGCCCTGGAGCTGGAGGTCCCGTCTCGGGGAAGCTCTCCGTGCCCGGAGCAAGCACCCGGGAGCACTGAGGTGTGCCCGGCGGAAGGGTTAGGAGGCTGTGCGGGGGAGGCATCAGTGCAGGTAAGGAGGTGGGTCCTCTGGTGGGTGCTCCGCACAGGGAAGGAACGTCTGTGTGTGGTTCTCTGAGGAAGATCCTCCATGTTCAGAGGCAGTCTATCTCTGAAAGTGTGGGAGGATGCCAGACTCGTGACATTTCAGAAGCATTTGGCCGTCTTCTGTTAGAAACCGTTGGTTTGTTTCTGCCTGCAGAGTTTCCCTGCATTCTTGTCTATCTGTGAAAGGTAGCCCAGCTCGGGCTGATCGGTGGCAGTGTCTTGCAACATTAAAGGCTGCTTGATGGCAGTCAGCTTAGACCACCTTTTGAGATGTATGAGATGCAAAAGTTCATTATTTTTTAGAGCCTAGAGGATTAGCTTGCTGATTGCCTCTCTCTCTCTCAAGATAATATACTTTAATTGCAAGTGCTGAAGCCAAAAATAGGACCTGGAAGCCTTTGGACCTTACTGGGAACAGGAGGCAAAGGATTGCTGTTGGTTGCTGCTGGAAACAGAATGCTGGGGGTGGAGTAGATGGACCTTTCGTCTGATCCTGCATAGCTCCTCCTAGGTTGCTCTCACTTTACTCTCGATTTTCTGCCCTTGGTAACCAATGCAAAATTATAACTGTCTTCTTTTTCATGGGGGGTGGGGTGTCTTCCTGCCACAAATCTGTGACTGCAAGGAAGGATGTGGTAAACCTTGTAGGCAGACATTAAGGAGGAACCATGTTTCCCACATGGCATCCAAGCTGCAGCACTATTGCCATTTAAAAATCCAGTTGGAAGGGACCTTCCAGAGCTGGGTATCCAGTTCAGCTAGCAGAAGCCCCCTTCTTTTCTGGAGAAGCTAAAGTATGGCGAAGATGCAGCAGCTTCCATGAACTATTATGGCTACATGCAGTTAACATGTTCAGAGCATGATACCAATGGATGGGAAGCAGCAATGGGGAGGAGGAACTGCCTTGCTGGTAGACCCCCTTGCAAGCATCTCGTGGCTACTTTTGGCTGGGTTTGCTAATTTATTTATTCATGTTTATAGCCAGCAGACTGTCCTAAGGATAGGATGGGATAAGATACAGTCCATAAAGTAAGTGGTGTAAAATACAGCAGTCACCAAAATAACACAATCAAGAGGCACAGATTTTGACAAGGGACAATAGGGCATCACCAGGCTGAGGTTGTTAAGTTCCAAATGCCAGAGAGAAAAGCCAAGTCTTTACCTGACACAGAAATATAAGCAAAGTTGCCACCAGTCTGGCCTCCAGGAAAGGACATTTCAATGTTGGGGTGCCACAACAGAGAGGTCCTCTTCTCTGTCCCCACATAATGCGCCTCTCCTAACCTTGAGGTGCCAAGGAGGAACCACCCTGCAGATCTTAATTTTCAGGGAGGTATAAACTGGGACAGAAGATCTCTCTTCGTACTGGGTTCCTAAGCTGTTTAAGGTTTTAATTGTCATTAGGAAAACGTTGGAAATCTGACCAGTAGCAGGTGGGCAGTCAGTGCAATTTGCTTTGAACTAATATTATTCAACATGCTAAACCCAAAAGCCAGGTTAACAAAATGCAATTTCTGTGCATTTTCTGTGCTATACTCAAATAAATAAATACATTGCATTATGGTTTAATGTAATGAATTGAATTCACTCAACATACTGAACCCCAGTTCATTAGCCTCCCTCCCCCATTTTAGTCTAATTTGTGCAGACTCAGCTATTGGGAAACAAGGAGCTGGATTAGATGGAGAAAGAAACCTTTTGATCTGGTGCAACCAAGTTCCTCTTATGTTCTTTCTGTACTAATCATATTTTGCATCTCTGCAACACCTTTTAAGTACTCCACCATCAGACTAGCCAGAAGCACCTATGAATGATCTATTCTAAGTTAACTAATGCACAAGATTAGCAAAATGGATAGGGGTGTTCCCCTCTCCCTCTATTCTCTACCTACTCAAATATGTCTGTAGGGCTGTGTGTGTGTGTGTGTGTGTGTGTGTGTGTGTGTCCCTCAGCCCAACCCGCCTCACAGGATTGTTGTTCTGGAGAAAAATAGGCAGAAAGTGTGATATGTACTCCACTTTGACGCCTTGAAAAAGGGGAGGATATAAGTATATGATATGTAGTGCTTGAATGTTTATGTATATGGTAAGGACTAGTAGATTTTGTAAGTATATATGCAAATCTGCCTTCAAAACATGTTCTTTTCATTATCTCAGTTGCTTCAAATGCCAGTTAGTAAGCTGTTATTATTATATCCATATTACAGAAGATATGTAGAAGCATCAAAGCTTGATGAAGAGTGGCTGGATGAAATCAGGGCTTCTCCTTAGTCATTATGTTACCCCACTTCTTGATGGTTATAGTGGTCCTTGTGAGGGAGCTATGTTTCCTCTAAGGTCACTGGGGAAGGAAGAGTGAACTTCAGAGCCCCAAGTCAGATTTATTGCTTGTTCTCTCCCCCTCTCCCTCTTCCTCCGTCTCCCTCCCTCTCTCTGAATCAGAAATCACAAAGCAAAACTCAACAGAGCCAGTAGATCTAAAACAAATTGCACACATCTGTTCTTATACTGCCTACTTTTGGGAGTGGCTCTACTCCAGGGTCTCAGTTACAGGAAGAACTTTCTAAGCCCAAGCATGCTGGATTTATTTGCATTAAGCACTGCTGCCCCAAACTCCAACCCTTTTGGAAAATGATTATCTGAATCTACCGAAAAATGCAGGATATTTAGCCACTTCTATGATTTGGGCTGAGTTATGAGGGGAACAAAAGCTACTTTTGTATTCCCAAGAAGCTTACTGTATTGGATCCTGTTTTATGGAGAGGGAAATAGTCTGGATTCCTTGCAATTGTAATGGTGTCACACAAAAGAGGCAGGCCCTTGAGTGAAGACAGGAGGTAAACCTTGAACTTCCAAATAATAGGTCTATCTCTGCTGCACTGGATCAGAGCACCCTGATTTTTAATGAGCCCCCTACTCCTTGATTCTTATTGAACTACATGCTTTTCTATAAATCAAGGCTTTTTTTATTGCTGAGAATGCATCCTTGGTCTTCTAGAAAGTGTTGCATGCTGGGAATATCTATGCCAGTTGGGTATAATTTCCTGGTAGGATTTGAGCCCACAACATATTTGATTTTGGAAATCAAGCACAAGGAAAAATCTGGGATAAATAGGGAAAATGTTATCTTTGATTCCTGAAATATCACTTTCTGATCTGTGTTCCTTCAACATCTCTAATTAGCTTGGTGTCATCTAGTTCCTTAGCATTTTAGACCAAGTAGCATGTGGCAAGGTGCTTGCCAATCAGTTAAGCTGGCAGCCATCCATCTCTCACACATACATGGGAAGCTGGCAGAGAGTTGATCTGGTAGGACCCGGGAAGCTGGCCTTCTCTGTCACTGTTCTTGCCCTGTGGGACAGCACCCCACCCCCTACCCCAAGATCTGTATGGTCCTGAGCCTGCTGGCCTTTAGAAAGGCCTTGATGACCTACAGTCATGGATGCTCACCTCAGACTAAACAAATACCAGCACACCATAGATAACCTCAAGAAGCAACTGGAACAAACCATGACCCCAGAACACACACAAATGCTGACGACCACCATCAAGACTGCATCCCTAAGACAAGCTGAAAAAAGGAAAACAGAACTCCAAACCAAACTGCTCAAGCTAAAGCCCAGAAGCAAAGAGGTACCTGAACCTGGATGGGTTAGAATTCTTTGCAGTCTTAGAAGCAGCTTTTAAAAC
Source organism: Python bivittatus (assembly GCF_059951505.1). NCBI lineage: Eukaryota > Metazoa > Chordata > Lepidosauria > Squamata > Pythonidae > Python > Python bivittatus. Next base: position 7,648,884 of record NW_028277096.1, read on the forward strand.
CATAGGACTTGCCACAGAGACCCAAGAAAACGTAAGGCAGACAATCATACCACAGACCAGAAGAACACAGAATCAGAACCAACTCAAAGCAGAGCAGCCCTCAAAAACCTAAAGAAGGACCAAACCATCCTCCTCCTCCCAGCAGACAAAGGCTGAACCATAGTTATCACGGACAGATCACAATACATACAAAAAGCCAAAGAATTACTGGAGGACAAAGAAACCTGCATCCCAGTAAACAGCAATCCAATAGAGAAACTAGACAACCTGATCAGGAGAACCCTTAACGACCTAGCCAAGAAAGGCCAGATCACAAAAGAACAGTGGCGGATGAAAAGCAACGGACCCATCCTCCCACGTGTCTATGGATACCCAAAAATACATATGCCTGACATACCTCTTTGTCCGATTGTATTGCTACCAGAGACCTCAACATACAACATAGCGAAAGAAGTTACAAAAAAGCTTGGACATCTCACAGAGGGGAGTGAATATCCTGTCAACTCCCCACTACAGTGCCTTCAGAAAATCAAAGACCTAAACATAGATGAAGATGAATAGATGTAGATGAAATTATGGTTTCATTCAATGTCACAGCATTCTTTACATACATAGACCCAGAACTAGCATGGCAGCAGTAGTACACAACACACTCAACCTAACCAAACCAAATACACTAAGATTGAAATACTGAGAATCATGGATCTCATCAACCTCTGCCTCACTACCTACTTTCCGTTTGATGGACAAATATACCAACAGATCAGAGGAACCAGACCAGAAGACCAGAACTTATCCTCTCCAGCAGCTCATACCCAGATAAGCAGAGATTAACACCAGACAAACAATCAAGCAGAAATCAATACTCTAATCAAGGAACCACCAAAGAGGAAACCATACCACCACCAACACTGGCAGGGCAAGCTACTGTATATAAACAGTGAGCAAGCCCCACACTCAGAAGCACTGATGATGTTACCTAGTTGGGTAATGAAATGTCTGCAATCAAACAACCAAGCTCAGAGAGCACCAAGGACTCCACAGTTCAACCCTGAGCTACATATATTCTCTTCTATTGGGACTTAGCGGTTCCTCAGGCACTGGGCCAGGATGTTGTGCGAGTCATTAATGCGTTAATGTTTATGTGAATTTTGACCCTGTGCTAGAGTCTGAGTGTTCTTTTGGGGGGGGGGGGTTCTGGATTTTTAAAAAAGTTTTTGCCACATTTAATGCTGTTAGCTGCCTATAGATATTTGTGAGTGGGCAGCCATAGCAATTGAATAAAATAAAATAAAAATAAATACATCTCTACACTTCCATTTTTCACTATACTGTATATCTTGGCTTGAATGAGAGTGCAAAATATGCTCCCAAGCCAAGAAGCCATCGGATATTTTTTCAGCAGCCTGGAAGGAGAGAAGGAATGAAGGAGATACTTAGTGGTGCTCAATGGCAGCAGAAATCCTGTTCTTACAGGTGTATTCTAGTCTCCCTTTCTTCTTTAAAAAATCAAATAGCACTTGAGAGGAGCTTCCTTTGAAAGCATAAATGCTGCAGTGGAAGAGCTTTCTGCAGTGAAAAGCTGCTCACTGGGATTAGGGACTTGGATGCTAAAGGAGATGGTGGCATCCAGGTTGTATCCATGGGTGTGGGGATGGGAATCAGATGCAACTTGCTTCCTTCTGGGAATTTTTTAAAGGCATCCCAGGCACTTCGATTTCTCAACTCTGCTCCTGAAAGACCCAGCTGTACAGAATAAAATGCATCCAGATAGAGGGTTTTTACTGCTTCCCTGTTTTGCCTTTCCTTCCTTATTCTTATTTTCTGGTTGAAAAGAATACAAGGGAAAAAGTGGTGGGAAGGATTACAAATCCAAAGCAACATCTGCTTTGAAGTTATGGCTTGATTTATACAACCTGTGACTAATTTAAAATATAATTTGTAGTTCAGCACATTATGGAAACCCAGCCATTGTGTTAGCATGTTGTGTGAACCAGCCTGGGAGAATGTGGCAAGATGATTACATAGTACACCTAAATTAAGGCTATTCAGAGATATTTACACAACATGCTTAAGCTGGTTACTGAAGTATCCCATTTTCTAGGTTTGTACAAACCACTGAGCCACAAAACCAAACCAAGTTCAGAAGTAACTGAGCCTAACACCTTGTATGGATGCTGTTGCTAGGCCCTTAACTGATCTGGTTAAAGAGTGTTATGTCTGTGATTTTGCCCATTAGTGCATGCAGATATGTGCAACAGGCAAAGGAAGGGTTTTTTGCACTGGGACATAACCCGGGTTGCTGCAGTCAAGTCATTGGATGGACCAAATTGGGCAGAGCATCTTGATTGTGGATCAGCTTTGATGGAATGGTCCCATTCTAGAAGACCATGAATGGACAAGGCCCTAGTCCTCCTCCTTCCTGGGTCAGTCCAAAAAGTGACTAGGACAAAAGCTACCTTTGATAGAATTTATAGTTAATTAAAAAAGATCAATTATTAATTAATTGTATATATTTAATAATTTTCCCTGCCATGTTAAAAAAGTACAAATCAGTGACAATTCTGGAAGGAGTTCTAAGGACCATACCAAGCCTTTGGAGGGCCCCAGGCTGTGAATGTGTGCTGTGTGTCACTGTGCCCTTAACTGTTTTCTGGGGCAGGGGGTGGGGGAGAGAAAGAGTAACAACACATTGTATCTACTTAAAAGACTAAATTTAGTGAATTTGTTTAAGGTGTTCCTCCTGCCTTAGGATGGGCTATTTTTGAATGCGATGAATCTATTTTCAACTATTATGGATATGCAGTAAAGGTGGATGCCGAAGATGGTACAGCTAGCTGTTTCCTCTTGTGATCAACCAGGTGGCTTTGGGAAGTCCAGAAGAAGTGGTTGAAGGCCATAGTTCTCTCATATTAATTGCTCATCTTGTTTATGTCTTTGCCATTTGAGCAGCATTTCTGGCAATATCCCCAAGAGGCTCTGCATGTACCGTAGCAGGCAATATTGGGGTCAAATTAGGATCTTTATTATATAATGCTATAAATGCACTTTACAAAATATATTACTTTTAAAACAGAAATGAATTTCAGAACCTGGCAACCGTTGAAAGCCTCTGTGACTCATTTGTATAAAAGATGAAATAGCATTTTGGAACCTGCCTTAAGATACTGTGAAGATACAGCTGAAGTTAGTATCACTATATATCTCATTGCTTTTGGGAACCCCAGTTCTAAGAAGGAAGGAAGGATAATTTGGCCTTGTTTATCAAAGGGACAGTGATTGTCTCCAGGCCAGCTTTCCCCATCCTGGTATAGTCTAGATGTGTTGGACTTCAGTTCCTGGAAATTCCAGCCAGCATGGCCTTTGGCTGCCTTTTTTAATTAGACCAAAGGACTATCTGGTCCATTTCTCTGCCTCCGACTATGGTCAAGTAAGGAGGCTACAGAACAGACAAGACAAAAAGCTTTACTCCTTAGCTCCCAGTAGACCACATTCATTGCCCTAGTAGATACCTCTGGCAAGACTGGGATAAGGGAGTGTGACCCTCATGGTCTTCCTGAATCTCTCTTTGGACTTTTCAGTGGTTGTCCTTCTGTCAGCCCCACTAGGTAGAACAGATCAGGAAATGAACCCCCAGGAAGGCTAAAACTACTTTTATTGAGATTGGGTATAATAACAGAATCTTGGAAGTCTGATTGTGTTGTACCTCCTCCCCCTTTTTATATTCCAGTGAATTAGGGAGGTGTCTGCATAAGCGGCTCTGGACTTAAAAAATATTTCAGCTCCTTTTGCCTAGGTGACGGTTCCTACATATTTCTGTCAAGGTCATCTTCCTTATTCTCTATACCTTCTTTCTATAGAGGTGGTTCCAGTTGGTAGGGGGGAACGGTTGAACTTTAGGATCCTTCACTATGGGGTCCATAGGGCTCGATGCTGTCCCCAGTCCTTTTCAACATCTGCATGAAGGTGCTGGTATGAAGCTGGGTATCATCAGTACATTGATAATATCCAATTGTATATCTCATCTCCTGGCCAAATAGCTGGTATTACTGAAGTGCTGTTGCGGTGCCTGGATGCTGTTAGGGTCTGGATAGGGAGGAACAAGCTCAGCCAGATGGAATGACTTTGGATTAAGAAGCCAGCCAGATCTAGATATTAGATCTCTGATTCTGGATGAGGTCATCCTCCCCTGTTCTGAACTGGCTCATAACTTGGGGGATTCTTCTGGAGTCATAGCTCCTACTTGAAGAGCAGGTAACAGTGATAGCCAGGAGGGTCTTTACACAACTGCACTATGTGTGACAATTACAGCATTTCCTGGAGCAGTAGGCCCTGCTCACAGTCGCTCATGTATTGGTCACTGTCAGGTTTAGCCCAAAGAACTCCAAGAGAATGCAAATTCAGTTCTGCTGTGTTTATTAGCTACAACCTCTAGACAGAAATCTCCCCAGACTGAAACCTAGCTCCCATGCCAGCCAGCCACAACACCGTGAATTCCTCAGGGAGGTGCCAGCCTCATCCTCTTGAACTTCCCACGCTCCTCTGGTGAACTAAGAGCACGCTTATCTCCCTGAGCCTGGCCTTCATAATTCCATTCCATCACAGTCACTTACTCATTTGGACTATTGTAATGTGCTTTCAAGGGTTGCCCTTGAAAACCACTTGGAAGTTATAGCTGGTCCAGAATTCAACAGCTCAAATAATTATGTGTGTTTACCTAAGTAACACCTCTACTTCAAGAACTGCACTGGATGCCAATCGGTTTCTTGAAGACACTTATCTTTAAAGCCCTACATGGTCAAGACCTGGGTTTCTTTTGATCAGGAATGGTAGGTTCCTCTGGGTCCTTTCTTTCATGGAATCTCATCAGTAGGGATTGGGAAGTAGGTGTTCCCAACTGTTCCCCCCTCCTCCTTTTTTGGAAGAGCATTTCCCCCTAGATTCAATTAGCTCCAGTCCTGCTGAGATTAAAACCTGGCTATTCTAACAGACCTTGGGAACTGACCTCTTATGAAGTGGATACCTCAGTGAGAGTATCTATGTAAGTGAGTTTTTAGTGTTCCTTGGTTCACGAAGGGATAATGTTCTAATGCTATTGTTTTGTAATTGTTTATTATTAATTTAACCCTGTTTATGAAAATTTGGTACGTAAATTGTTTAGAAATAGCAATGATCAGAGAGGCATATAAGCCTAGTTAAATGGATGAATAAACCAGCAAGCAAGCAAAAAGGTACTATATTTATTTCTTTATTTATACAATCCTTTATACCCTTCCCTACTTCATAAGACTCAAGGTACTCTTTGGAAGGTATGGGTTCATTTTCCAGAGGTAGATGTATGCTCTAGCTTTTAATACCAGTTCCAAGCCTGTTTGTGTGATGCTGTACCTACAAAAGTAGCATTTTAAAAGTGATCTCTAATACAAAGGGCTCTTAACTTCATGAGTAAATAGGATTCTAAGAAACCTTGTTTGAGAGAGGTTTCAATCTGGTTTAAATACTTCTTCCATTTGATGTATTCATCATATAGTACTCTTGACCATTTCAACTCAAGAATGGGACAAAACTGAAAATACAGCATGAAAGCCAATAATCTGATATTTTCAACATTCCAAACGATTAATCTCTGATGGCAACTCAAGATCAGCTGGTTTGTACATAGCTACACAGAACCTAGCCTGTTTGATTAGCTATATGTTGGGCAAAACGAGAAAAAGATTATTCCAATAACCAGATTAAATGTACTATGTGGATGCTGCCAGAGCATTCAGTATGATCTTACACAATGGGGACAAAAGGAAGTTGAGATCAATAATTTCATTAATGAGATGTTCAGATAGTTAATGCCTACCTCGATGATGTTCTCAGTAATGAAAAATAGTTAATCAACCTTTCAGATTTTGGAAGAATGATGTATGGACATGGATCCATCACTAGATGTCTAAACAGGCTGGATAGTCATCTGTAGGAATGCTATAGTAGTGATTTCCTGCACTGGGTAAGAAGTTGGACTGGATGATCTTCAAAGTCCTCTCCAAACCTGATGTTTGATGATTCTGTGATTTCTGTAGTAGTAACCCCCCAATAAAAATCCAATATTGCTTAGAGCATGAGCAGCCAGTGCCACAGAGAGAAAAACAATGAAATGAATGCTACTCTTACAAAATATGTATTGAAATTAAACTCCCATACACTCTGGCCAGTATGGCCAAAAGCTGGCTGGGAATTACACATCTGGAAGGTTGTAGGTCAGGTTCAGCCCAAGAACAACAAGAAGGCAATCCAGTACAGTTCAGTTCCTTTATTAGCTTGCACCTAATAGACAGAATCTCACCAGACTAAAGCAACAAGTGGATATACCCCTTGAGACTCTAGGGAGGGGCCAGGCTCATCCTCTTCGTCTTCCCACACTCTTCTTGTTACGGGCTGAGGAGGCGCTTGCTCTGGAATGCCTCTCCCCCCTCCTGACAACCTTGAACTTCCTTTCCAGAATCTTCCCCACTCGTGCCATCCATTACAGCTGCAGAAGATAAGCATGTGAGGGCCATTTGTTGCTCTCCCAGTAATTTCTGTTTATCCACCATGGAGCAATGTCAGATTTTGAACTAGCAGAACTTTGGAACAGATCCAGTAAGACTCTTCATATGAATAAATGTTCTTGAAGTATAGTCTCTCCTCAGTACCATGATTCTGGTTTTGATTTATGTAGAAGAGAGGGGCTTAAAGATCTGTAATGTGGGTGTGAGCCTGTTGTCAGGCTCAATATCCACTGATATACTCCTTATCTCACAATATCTAATAATTTTTTAAAAATATATTATTCTGGTGATCAGTACAGCAATTTCTGCCAGTTAATTGCACAGATTAACACAGGACTGGATGATCTCTCTTGCCCCACATTTTCCCAGGCATATGTGTTGGAGGCTGCATGCCAGTAGTGAGGGGTGGTCCCAGCTCAATAGCAAAGGTGAGATGGGATTAAAGACCCAGGAAAGGAGTGCTTAAAGACATTTGCACAATTGGTGTGGAAATGAAATAAGAGGGAAGACTTGGGGAAATGGTTTAGAGTCCCAGGTCCCAGGTGAGGAGTTACATGGGAGGTCTCATGGATCAGATGGAGAGTCCTTGTGGGCCAGAAGTATTCCATGCTTACCTCAAGGAGTAGCAACCCTCCATAAATCTGAAGGCTTTACAATTTACAAAAAAAAAATGAAGGATTTACAATTCATCATCTTTTGCATCCTGGACAAATCTGCCATACTGTAAAGGAGGCTGTTCCACCTGTGTGCACTAGATTTGTAGTCTAAATACATCAGCTTGAATCATTCTCTTTGGGATGTCACCACTTTCCAGAATCAAATGACCTGTCCTCTCAGAGAAGCCAATTACTTCTCATTCTGTGAGATTCGACCTTGAATGCATAGCAGCTTTTTAAGCCCTTGTCGATTTGAAGAGAGCATTCTTTGCTCAGGCAAAAGGAATTCAAACAGGCAAGTGGCTAAGAGAAGATTGAAAGTGAAACTGGCTGCCTTAATGCACCCCTTTTTGCTGGAATGGCATAGATTTTTAATTACATCTGAGTTCTTTAAAGATCACGGGAGGGGTAATTCCTGCTAGGCTGCAAAGTGATAATATTTGGTGTGCTGCTGAATCATGGAGATTGTCTAGGGGAGAGGAGCACAACCTGAAGCCTCAGGGCTACATATGACCTCCAAAAAGCTTATATGAACATCCCTAGTCTTGATCTTCCTTCTCTCCACTCACTCTATGGCTCCTATTGAAAGAATAAAAATCGTGCACATCAAATGTCTGCACATAATGAATATTATAGTTCTATTTACCCAACATGCATAAACTGGTAACTGAATTCATCAATTTTATGAGTTTTCATAATATATGGAATCATAACTTAATACATTGACTGGGCTTCCATAAGATGCTAAGCTATAAATAAAAGTAGCTCAGATTAACAGCAAGCAAGCTTAGAATGCTCTGAGAATGCATTTTCTAAGTCTCTACCTGACCTGGTGAAAAGTGTTGTATGAATACATCCCATGGGTATTCATGGGATGTTGCACAGGTAAGGGTGGCCTGTGCAACATCCCATTTAAGAGCTAGACCCTCTCAATTTGACAGCTGTCAATAACCTCCTTCACCTGCTTGTTGGGGCATTATAGGAGGTTGAGTCCCATGCAGGCAACAGGTTGAGTAACTGTTGCCTCATTTATACTTCCAGAAGTAAAGGGGAAATGCCAATGTATCTTGTGCTCAGACATGGAGACAGGAATGGGAGCAGATGGAAGCCTGGGTGGGGTTTGCTGCTGTTTTCTTCTAAAAGGCTGACAAGAGGTTGCTGTTTCTCAGGGAAAGCCATCTAGCACATGCCCCAAAGTGTTGCTTTATATAACAGCAAACGAAAGTTTTAAGGATATGATTCTTCCATATCAGGGAAACGTATCAGCCTTTACAGCAGTGTTTCTCAACCTCAGCAACTTTAAGCAGTGTGGACTTCATCTCCCAGAATTCCCAGAAGATGAAGTCCACACTGCTTAAAGTTGATGAGGTTGAGAAACACTGCATTAGGAATAACACATCTCAGATTTTTTATTTCTCCTTGGATTTTTATATCTGCTTTATTTACTGCACCCTGCAGCTGTAAAAATGGGAAGGCAGGACAAAAAGCTCTGTGGGAATATATTTTGTAGATGCCTTGAAGCTATTGCATAGCTTCGGTGCATCTGCCATCACCGTTGAAGGTTCAGAGATGTGGAGAAGCAGCTCGATTAACTTTTCTTGCTTTGGGAGACAGCCAAAAGTTCCAAATCTCCCTTTCCTAAAAGGGAGCAAACAGCCAGTCAGGAAAAAGAGGCACAGAATGTTTGAATAATGTTTCTAAAAAAGGATTTGTCTGTTCCTCAAAAGACATGGCAACCAGTAATAATGTAATGATGGGGAAAATCAAAAGCAGGGGAGACAGGATTTGCAAGAATCTGATTTTCCACCACATTTGGCTGGTACTGAGAGATGATGATGATGATGATGATGATGATGATGATTTATATATGAAATCCCAGCCTGCATTCACACAACACCCTTGACCTTGTTACTAGATTCACCCAATCTAATGGACCTACTTGTTCAGTCAACCATGGAATTGTAAAGGGCTATTTAAGCCCGCAAATCCTACCCTGTGCTGGGTACAGGTCTCCACATTAAAGCACCCCAGACAGATGGGCTATTCAGCCTGTGCTTGAACACATCAGATGAAGGGGAACCCACCACCTCTCTGGGTCATTGGCTCCATTGACAAACTGCTCTGGCTGTTAGGGGTTTTTTCTAACATTCAGCTAGATCTCTATCTCTTCCTCAGTGGCTTGTTCATACCACCTGTTTAACCAGGTCAGTTAGAGACCTAGCAGAGGCATTTGCAAGGCTGCCTAAATTGCTGTTCAGAGTTAATTTTGTTTAGACTTTTTCTGGCTTAGCCCTTCGTGTAAACCCTGCCTGCTTGATTGGTTTATGGTTCAATAGATCATGGAAAACCAGAAAATGAGTTACTATAGTAACCAGGTTAAGAATGTTGAAAGAAAGCAGTTTAGGATTCCGTATCATCATTGGCGGCGCCGGTGCAGTGATTCTGGCAAGAAGTCTTGAGCCAAGATTTTTTTTTAATCTGAGCAAGATTCTTGCTAGGGATGCTACTCTTACTATCTCCTATAAAGACTGTAGTGCTTAGAAAGCGAAGCATCACACAGTTTCTCCTGGCAGTCAGTGGGAGACATTCTCTAAAATAGGAGAAAATGTACCAGGGCAACAGTGACGTAGTGATGTGTGTTGTTATTTTCCCATGTTGGCCATTAAGAGTTTGGTTCCTGTCTACACAACTTTTAAGTGTAGCCCTCTCCGACCTAGTGCATTCAAGATGTATTGGTGTTCAATTCCCATAATTCTAATGAGTGTGGAAATGTTGAGAGCTATTAGCTAACACATCTAGGCAAAAGCAGAATTGGAAAGGTTTCATGGAATGTTTGGAATTATGTGGTGTTAATTAGTACAGAATGAGATATTACTAATAGTTTCCACCTTTTTTTCTCCTTTTCCTATATTTTCTTTTAACTTTAACTCCTCCTCCTGTTTACAGTATGGTGTGAGTTATCGCTGTCTTCTGCGTCAAAACCAAGTGCTTCTGACAGCCCTAGAGGAGCTGCAGATGCGCTGTGCCAGCCTGAAGAAGGAAAACAGTCTGCTGGTAAGGGGCGTGCAAGAGTTAATTGAGCACATGGTACCCAAATATTGTTTAGTCAAGGAGGACCGAGCAGTCTGTGGCTCTCTAGATGTTGTTGGGCCTCAAGTCCCATCATCCTTGATCATTAGCCAGGCGGGCTGACAGTGATACAAGTTGAAGTGCAACAATTTCTGGAGATCTATAAGCTGACAACCCTGAGTTATTGTACTGGGCACCAAGGGTGCTTTGTATAATCTCAAAGATGTATCTTTGCAATGGGATTTGGGGAAATAAAAAGGCTGCTATTGAAACTCTTTGTTCCAAATGATGCAGACCAATGCTTTCAACACATTCAAAGCTTTTTCTATGTTTTTCTTGTTCTGGCACTTGAAATAGAATATCTAAGGCACACTCCACTTCTGCTAATTAAAACAGGGTACTACTTAGCAAGCTTTTGTCCTGCCAAAGTTTCATGGAATGAAAGGGCAAGATTTCCATAGCTCTATAATTTCAGTTAGGATTGGCATGGGAAGAATTTCTTGCTGGCTGGTGCCACTTAGTTCAGATCTTTCTCCCATTCCTCCATCAGTCTTAAGAACATCCTGAAAGTATTGCCTTAAGAGGCTGATGAACCTTGGGTTGCAAGGAGCTGTCTCGTTTTAATCCAGGCTGCTGAGGCTGAGGGCTGGACTTAGCTGCTGATTGGAACTATGGGAACCAGGCTACAAAATGCAGACAGGGCCAGGTTAAAGAAATGGGTGGGGCCAGTGCAACAATGACACTGGTTTTAAATTAATTAAATGCAATTAATGAAGCAGCATTTTTTGGAAGGGCTCTGGGGCTGCTCCTAAGGCCTAAGGGGAGCACCTGAGGCCTTGAGGGTTAGGGTTAGGGTTAGGGTTACCCTTGAGGCCTCAGGTTCTACATGCCTGCTCTACCTAGTCCAAAATTCTCCAACCTGGTGTCCCTTCAGATGTCTGTCCTGCAGCTGGAGAAGATAGCAGTTGCAATCCCGTATATCCGGAGGACATCACATTGGACAAGGCTGCTGTTGTCAGCTTTGACGTGAAAAGTTTCTCCAAGATCTCAGACAGCTGAGAGACGTCCTGCTCACAGAGAGGTTTTCTGCAGTTTTTGTGCTTACTATCTTTTCAGGAATTATTGTGACCCTCTGCATACCAGTTTGGGCCACTCACTGCTTTCTGAATGCAGGAATAGATGATGTCATCCTCCATCCAACTCTTATCCTATTGCAAATGCATTTCGCATATGGATTTTCCAGTTGGAATTCAAAACTGCTGGTTTTTGGTCTGAAACATCTTCAGCCCTTCAGAGTGGATGGTCTCCAGTGCTTTGTTCAGTTCTGGTAGCAGTCCCAGCTCTGACTGGCTGCAGTGCCTGGCATGCCTTCTTCCCTTCAGGGGTTGGTTGCTACCCTGGGCAGCCATTTCAACCTGGGCTGCCAGACTATTGTGTTCTCTGCTGGTTGGCTGTTTTTTTTTTTTTTTAATAATCTTGCAGTTGATCCAAGATGACCTGTTAAGTCAATGAATCATCCTCCACTCTAGAAGCTCATGCTCCATTCAACCTTTACATCTGTACATCTCCCAGTATTAACCCTTTCAGTTTCTGCCCAGGCTGGGTGGAGCATGCTACCTTGTTTTCTCGCCCCCTACCCAGACTTATAGCCTCAGAAGGTACCATAAAGAACAAAAAAGGGAAGGGTCTGCATTAGTGTCAAAGGAGATAATGTGAGAAAATGTTGGAGGTGGAGATGAAGAAATCTTGGTATATAAATATCTGAGAAAACAAAGGAAGGGCATAAGGACTATTAAGGAGGGAACAATCCCTAAAAGGAAAAGGCAGGCACTGGTAGACCAATCCATGCAGAAGCTAGCCAGTGAGGCTTGACTTCCCTACGTGGATGGGAAGAGCAAGAAGCAGAGGAACAGCCAATCAGGTCTTATGGTGACCATAGTCCAGACTGAGCACCAGTCCAGCCCCTTGGCCAACCCATTGCAATCTGTAGTGGAATTTCTGAAATTGGCTTAAGAAACAGCTGGGAGAGGCAGGGGAGATGAGCAACCTAGATTATCCTGTAGAATTGCCCCATGTCTCTACTCTGCCTCCAGAAAGTGGCGGTTTCCCTGCCCTCATTGCTGAATGAACTTATTTCTTGAGAATGGATACCCCTCCAAAACTAAAACTGGGCTCAAAGGGCGGTTCAGACCTTTCTCCCTTCTTTTCTGCTTCCCAGCGTAAGACCTGCTTCCCAGAGACTCAGGAGAAGGTGAGGCATTTGAAGAGGAAGAATGCAGAGCTGGCTGTCATTGCAAAACGTCTGGAGGAGAGAGCCAGGAAGCTGCAAGAGGCCAACCTCAGAGTTGTAAGTGACCCAATCCTGGGTGGCACACAAGTCCAGTCAAGCTGGCCATATTGTTGGGCTTGTTGTTCAGTCGTTAAGTCGTGTCCAACTCTTCGTGACCTCATGAACCATATCGCGCCAGGCCTTCCTGTCCTTCACTGCCTCCCTGAGTTTGCTCAGTTTCATGCTCATTGCTTCAGTGATGCTGTTTAACCATCTCATCCTCTGCTGTCCCCTTCTCCTTTTGCCTTCAATCTTTCCCAGCATCAGGGTCTTTTCCAAAGAGTCCTCTCTTCGCATTAGGTGACCAAAGTATCTGAGCTTGAGCTTCCTTCCAATGAGCAGTCAGGGTTGATTTCCTTTAAGATTGACTGGTTTGACCTCCTAGCAGTCCAGAGGACTCTTAAGAGTCTTCTCCAGCACCACAGTTCAAAAGCATCAATTCTTCGGCACTCAGCCTTCTTTATGGTCCAGCTCTCACAACCATACATTACTACTGGAAAAACCATAGCTTTGATTATGTGGATCTTTGTTGGCAAGGTTATGTCTCTGCTTTTTAATATGCTGTCTAGGTTTGCCATAGCTTTCCTCCCAAGGAGCAAGCGTCTTTTAATTTCATGGCTGCAGTCTCCGTCTGCGGTGATCTTGGAGCCCAAATAAATGAAGTCTGTTACTGCTTCCATTTCTACCCCTTCTATTTGCCAGGAATTGATGGGTCCAGATGCCATGATCTTAGTTTTTTTATTGTTGAGTTTCAAGCCAGCTTTTGCACTCTCCTCTTTCATCCTCATCAAGAGGCTCTTTAGTTCTTCTTCACTTTCTGCCACTGTTGGACCTGGCACTCCACAAAGGTGGCAAAAGTCACAGTTTACACTGGGATAACCCTTTCAGTTTGTTGTAGCCAAAATGTCACTTAAAAAAAACACACCTTGTGACAACTTCAAAACTAAACAGTAGTTTGAATAGTAGTTACAACTGTCTTTCCCATATTGAGTGTTGAGACAGCACTTGTATACTACAAACTGCCAAGAGAAATCAGCAAAATCATAAACTGAAGAATTCAGTGAGCCTTATGCCACCATCCATAATATAGGAGGTAGCCTGCTGCATCTCCTGATGATTGACTATTCTGGTCTTTCCCACTTTGAATCCTCTCTGCTGCAGGCAGCTTTCTGCACAACCTTTGCACCTGTTGCATGACTTAGAGAATGATTTTTTTCACAGTAGAGTCTATTACATTTCTCTGTGAGTTCCTGCCCCGTGTTCACCTCTTTCCAACCAAGTTCTGCTCAGTGCAAGTAATTTTCCCCTTCTCTGTTTGGAAAAGGGTTGTATCATTCAATTAGACCAGCAGATTCCCTGCTCTTTCACAATTGACTGCTTGCTGTATTTCTGTTTGATTCACTATAGAATTGCCACTCAGGAGAACCAGTTCATGAGTTTCAGTTCCTCTGGGACTAGATAATTGTCAGTCTTATGAGATAGACCAGACAGGAAACACAACCAGATGAGCTAATTCTACTTTATTGTAAGGTTACGTTAACAGAATCTTGCAAATCTGAAAGTACATCTCTCCCCCACCCCCTGCCTGTCTCCTTTACAGCCCAAGAAACTAGGGAGAGTCTCTTCTGAGCCTCTTGCCCGACCCACATTTCTGCTGTGGGCTAAGCTGCCTTTTATCTGACCGTTCCCTTGGCTGCATCTCATTGCCCTGTCTCCCAAGGTCATTCCCATGTACCATTACAATAATCCTGATTCTTTGATATTCAAAAAGTAAACTAATAGAGGCGAATATGTGTAGTTCAGGGTTGAACTGTGGAGTCCTCGGGGATCTCTGAGCTTGGTTCTTTTCTTGCAAATGTTTCATTACCCAGCTGGGTAACATCTTTAGCGCTGAGTTAAGTCTGTTGTTTTAGCCTACAGAGACTGAAATTCTGATCCCTTACTCAACCATGAAAATTACTGATTGATTTAGAGTTCTCAGTCTCTCACCCTTTCTTTACACAAGTACATACCCAAATATGCTTTGTGGTTTATTATTGATTGTTCCCCACATGTGTTGTCATTTTTGTATAGAAGAGTCTGTAGCTTAGTAGGAAAACATGTTTCCAGTTTAATCCCTGGTGTGGCCAGGGGTGGTTGGGAAAGTTCCAGCTAGAAACCTTAGAGAAGGATAAACTGCAACTCCCATCAACCTTAGTCAGCATGATCAACAGTAAAGCATGATGGGAGTTGCAGTCCATCAGCATCTGGTGGGCCTTACATTGCCTGCCCTTGTCTTATGTTTCTAGTCAGGTTAGATAGAGCTGAGCCAGACAGATCAATGCTTTGACTCTTAAGACAGCTTCTTATCTTCTTAGCTGTTTATTTATTTGTCCCAAAGATTGGCATATTAGAGAACTGTTGGCCTTTTCTTGATATAGGTGAATGCACCGATAAATGTGAAGAGCTCCTGTGCTGGACTGTGCAAAAGGGTGCTGGCGCGCCAACGGGCGACAGATCTCCAAGAACAAGCCAATGCACTCCTGATGAAAGACAAACAGATCAATGCTCTACAGAGGGAATGCCAAGAACTTCAAGCTAAAATCATGGGTGGAAAGGTGAATGTTTACCACTGAGTACACTCAGGCTGATGTTGTCCAGATGTGGTAAACCTCCACCCATTGTGAGTGAGCACTAGGATTTGGATCCAGGCCCATCTGGACCAGGATTATCAACTTTTTCTGTCTCTGCTTCTACACTTCCAAGTGTGTATAGTACAGAAAAGAAGCAAATGGGTCTTTTCTTGTCTCTTTATCATCATGCTCGGAAAAGCCTCATGGTTTTTGTTACTGTAACCAGAAAGCCTTCTTCTGTTAGGGCACTGGCTGAGTATCTCTGATATCACAGAATTTCCATCAATAGTCTAAGTGTTCAGGAAGGCTTTTTTTTTCAGATGCTAAATACTGGTACATCATTCTCTGTGGAAAGTGAACATTTAGTTTGGGCAAAAGCTCACACAGAATTATGGGATAAAGGAAAATATTCACTGCCAGTAGGCAGTGTAGTTGTGAAAGGGGAGCTAGGTAGGAAGAGCAATTAAGTACCAGAATGGATAATGGGTATAGCAAAGGTCCATAAGCCAGACAAAAGATTGGGAAGCAAGGAATTGGAAGGATGACTGGAAGAAGCACACAGTTGAAATGTAAAAGGTGGGAAAAATCTTACCAAGGATTAAAGCAGGTGGGACTTCAAGCTTGGAGGTGAAGGAGAGGACATAGGAATCTAAGAGGTAAGAAGATCAAAGAGGCAGAGTGGGGCCCAGATCACTGGTTGGTTTGAATGAACCAGCGTAACCTTATGCTGCAGGTCTCTCATGTCTCCTAATTTTTTCTTTCCAGACTGCTAGGATGTTATGAATTGTGAAGTGCTTGAAATCTGAAGTATACCTTTTCTTTCACTATTAATATTATTAGAAACACTGTGTTTTATCAGTTAAATAACTCAGACTTCCCCAGCCTGCTGCCCTTCAGAGGTATTGGGCTTCAACTCTCATAATCCCCAGCCAGCACAGTTAAAACGAGTTGAAGTTCTGGACGGTAACAGGTTGGGGAAACCTGGATTATATTTATCACTGAAAAAGCATTTTTGGTCAATAACAGAGGTTCACCAATGTATATATTTTCTTTTTAAAAGCTTTTGTTCAAGTGCAGCCAACAAGTGTTATCTGAGAAGAGGCACTCTCTCCTCTATGTGAGAGGACAAAGAATCTCTCTTCTAAGATGTTGCTTGTAGGTACAATGGCATAGACATTTACCATCTAAGAGGAAACAGAACTGTAGTTGGTCATTTGCTCCGTAATATTTTTCTCATATGCAAATATAAGAGTTTTCTCTAGTTAATAAGCCACCTAAGATTTATTTAATCTGGTAAGTGACAATTTCTGTTTTTCTAGGAAGGTCCTCCTTGTCTGCCTCTTCTAGATTTCCACCATTTACTCCGAGAATCTCAGAAGGAGGTGCTACGGCTACAGAGACAGATTGCTTTGAAGAATTTCAAGGCAGCCCTGGAGCCCTGTGCTCAGGGATCAGGAGACACTTCTGTGGCTTTTGCAATGGACTTGGGGCTCACCACATCATCCAGGGCCATCTGCTCAAATGGTTTTTCTCCTACAATGGTATCACAGCCATGGGAGGAACTGTGCATAGCAGTGGAGGAGACCAACCAGGTAAATTCTTTAAACTCCTTCCAGTTTATTATTATGTGTCTTGTCTACCTTCTAATGGAATTATCCACATGCTGGACAATCTGGAACAAAATCCACCATTCTTAGAATATCGGGCCAAAACCAGATTCCTGATTCCATCTTTGCTACCTAACATGGATACAGGGTTTGCTGTTTTACTATTCCATTGGTCCACTGCAATTCTAAGATGGCAAAGATATTCAGCTGGAAGTGGGGCATATTTGGGAAAAGAATTGCAGGAGGGATGACAATTAAACATGTCATTCCCTTATGCAATGTTCTGTATTTCCTGGTTTGTATCTAGTCCTTGTTTCACCCATTGTGAAAGCAAAGAAAAAGAGCCAAGTGAAGCTTAAAAGCATTGCCATAAAACATTTTATTTATTTGTTCGTTTATTTAAAAGATTTGATCCCGCTGTTTAGCTAAAAGACTTCCAGTGTGGCTTACATATATTAGCAAGAAGACTCTAAAAAACATGACGTATACATTCTGCACCCACAGAACTTGCCTGACCAGCCACAGAATTATCCCATTTTTCTGGATGTTCACAATACAGTTCCTCATTAGCAAATCTAGTGAGCTGGGTTCACACAACCCAGTTATGGGCCATTTAAAAAAAAAAACCCTAATACCAACACAAAGCTTAGTTTCTTGTACAAATGTAGCTGCTAGGCTTTTATCTGATTGGGTTAAATATGCTGAGTGAACACAGACCAAAAAAAAGAGTAAGGGAAAAAAGAGACATAAGCCAAGCAGAGGCACAGTTCTTGAAATGAGAATTGTTATCATGCGTACTTGGAATGAAAAGAGATCAGGTAACATGATGGAATGCCCACCAGGTAGGTGATGGTTTGAGAGCCAAAACTTCCTTGCAGTTCCCAACAAGGATGGAGAGCTACCAGCATCAAGATGGCAGTTGGACAAGCCTCACCTCTTTTGTACATGTGTCAGTGTTACATGCATGCCCCATCCATCATTGCTGATTTGGATCTCTCCCTCCCCCCCAGAAGATGCTGCTGTGAATAGCCCCATGTCTCTCTTGTTCCTCTACTCTTTGTCTGGATGGAACAGCTTAAAAGGGGGTTCTCAGAATACTGCTGAAGGAGGAGAAAGAAGAGGCAGCAGAGCAGTTTCGGACCTGGGTACAGCTGGCTATTTGCACAAGACAGTTGAGCTCTTCACAGCTGCGTTAGCCTGCATTTGTTTCCTGTAGCAAGCAATACTATTGCATATCGACATAAGCACTCTGTTGAGATAGTGGGGTTGAGAACAGGGGGAAATGAGCTAAAAAGGCTGAGATGAACAGTAACTGCAAAACATTTCTTCTAATTTTGACTTTGTAGCATCACCCATACATGTTTTTAATAGACCTTTAATAGCACTATGAAGGATACCTGAGTTTTTCTGGAAAGGGTATGGTGCAACCCCAAAAGTCATTTTGGATTAAAGAAGAGCTTCAAGGAAAGGAAAGTGGCAAAATAAGTTTATATCTTGATCGGACCTGGCAGTGCTTGGATGGAAGATCAAAGGCTAAGGCTCTGGGGTGTACTGGGAAATGAAGAAAACATCCCAGAAGCATGGCAAATCACTTGTGTATTGTTGCCAAGAAAACTACATGAATGTGAATATGTCACCAAAGTTGAGCTCAACTGAGTCTTTTCTTTTTAGCATGTGGCCAGGATTGTTGGGAGATAGGAAGCTTTTTTATTCCAATAACAAGCTCAGTGATTTGAGCCTCTCATGTTCGGCTCCATTTCTCTCCTCACTAGACCATATTGTTGCCTCTTTCCCCTGTCCTATGGACCCATTAAATTATAGTGCCAATAGGTATGATACTGTGGTTGACAGCTGCACAGACCAGGAATTCCCAACTTAATCTCACCCCAGCCATAAACCCTTAGGTATAGCAGGGTGAGTCACTGTCTTCTTCCTTCTCCCTATTCTCTGTTCATTACATGCAAACAAACAGAAGTACAGACCTACTTTTATCACACTTGAACCTTCCTTAAAAATTCTCACTGTAGGGAGAACGGGAGATTTGGAGCCGGACTGTGTTTCCTATTTGCAGCTCTTCCAGATCCTAGTCCGGATTCTAGAAGTCTGGGAGGTCAGATCTGGGAGTTCTCACTTTTTACTCAAGGGTCCTTCCTCTGCCCACGGCTTGGAGCCTTTCCCTGCCCAGTGCTGAGCTACGGGTATTCCTCCCTCTTCTGGACAGCAAAGTGGTTCAGCCCTAGTGGCCAATCCGCTGGGCTGGAGCTGTGCCAGTGCAGAGCTGTCCGTGGTGCTGAAGCAGGAGGCGCAGCAGGCAGGTAGGAAGGTGCTGGCTAGACCAATTTTGTATAGGCCGCATCATCTTTGGCAAAGGGTCCAGGAGCAGGCAAATTCGGTTAAAAAGAGGGTTGGGAGGTTGAACCCGCTTTCATGGCATTGCATTGGTGAAAAATTGGGTGGCCTGCTTTGAGGAGATAACAGCAAGAGGCTCCATATCATGGTTCCATAAGTTTAGCCAAGAGGGTATGTTTTAGTGCCCTGTAGTGTGTTCAGTATCCCTGAATATGTACACAATGCTTGTCCCTTAAGAGTGTAAACAACTACCCTCATCTTAGGGAGCTAGAAGTTGGAGAGGGCATACTTCAGAGAAGCTATCTCCAAATAATTTAAAGGTGGCAGACTAAAACTCTACAGCTGAGAGGTTTCCCTGACATAGCCTAGAAATGTTTTTTTTTTTTTTTAAGTAATTTCCTTTCTAGAACAGAGAAGTGGCAGATCTATTTCCCCTTGCAGGCAGATTACCTTTCCCAGTGCAGTTCCTGGAACCTCCAGCTGAAACAATCCTACATCGCTGGACTGTGAAAGGTGCTGGATTCTGAAGAACCATTTCAAGCTATAGTAGAACTACTGGCCAAGATCTGGTTTCATGCAAGGCAGTTTTCATTTGTTCATTCAGTGTTATAGTGGAAAGAGCCACCTCCTGAGGAGAACACAAGCTTTCCATCCATTCAGGAGCTTCTATAATTTGCTCCTTGTTCAAATGTCTCAGTTTTAGGAAAATAGAGCTGTTTCAGCTCAGGATGAGCAGCTTCATTGATGCCAGAGTAGGATTCTAATCAACAGAAAACATATACTCTTGGCCAGATTTTCCTCCCCCAATTTTTCAGGTACTGCCAGATTAGTAAGGATTATAATCTCAAACCTGAATGTATACTTAATACAGAACAGCCCCCATACCCAGCTATGTTAGACTATATATAATCCCCAGTTAGCACTAGCATTGATCGTCCTGGCTGGGGATGATAGGAGATGAATCAACTCATTTAAAGGTGCCAGGTTAGGGAAGAGAGTTTTAAAATCTCTGAATCCTCTCATTCATTAATTTACATGACTCACAAATTGAAACTGAGATGTGATGTTCTGGGTTTACTATTAGAGTTTCCTAGCATTAGTGGCTTGGCTGTTGATTGAAGTCAAGCCCATGAGACACCTGGCAATAAATACAGTAATACTTTACCCTACATTAAAACCAGATAAAAACTAATAATGTATAGAGACAGAGCTTAGATTGTCAATTCATATTTACATCACTTTTTTGATTTTTCAGAATTGGGATTACAGTATATCCTAATTCTGAAAAATAACAAATAAGTATTGTGTGTGTATGTGTGTGTGTGTATGTGTGTAATAAAATGAAAATGTTTAGAAATCCACATATCCACATATGGCATATAGTATTATTCCATTTATGTATCTATTTCTGTATGACTGTATATGCCATTAAAGGCCTTGGATGATAACATATTTATTTATTTTTGATATACATTTTTATATACTACCTACCTCCTGAGACTAAAGGCAGTTTACAAAAGTAATTAAAGTAAAATAGTCTCAGAACTAACTAAACTAGGCAGCCTTATAACTTAAATACCCAAATGTCCTTTAGAAAAATGAGGTCTTCAGTGGCTTCTTAAAAGCCAAGAAGTTGTAGGCATTCTGTACCTTAGAAGACAAGGTGTTCCAGGGTGTGGAGGCAGCCACCAAGGAGATGTGCTGATGGACTCTGATCCCCTCACTTCATATGGGGTGGGAAGCCTCAGTATACCCTCTCCCAGAGTGCATGGGGTAGAGTGGGTCTAGAAAGGAAAGATGGTCTTATAGGTGCCTGGGCGTTAAGCCATGTAGGGCAGTGAAGGTATTACAAACATTTTGAATTGGACTTGGAAGCAAGCATAACCAATGTAGTGACTGTAGTATAAATGTCATATTACTATATCTGCCATCTCTGGTTAGCAGACAGGCTAACACATTTTGGATTAGATTAAACTTCCAACCCACATGTAGACTGCACTAGAGTAGCCTATCTGCAAGATAAGAAGGGATGAATCACTGTTGCCAGGTTCTCCTAGTTGAAAAAGGTCTGCAATTGGCATACCTGGTAGTCTAGCAGGAGCTGGAGGTCAGAGGACCTTCAAATTGCAGATCTGCAACACTGGGGGAGTGCAACACTTTTGGGAGTTAAAGCTGGAACTGGAATTAAACCAAATCAATGACAATCAGTAGCTCCACCTTGCAGGGTTTGAGCTTAGATCCATTCAGGTCCTTACAGCCTCCAAGAGGAGAAGAGTGCATCTTGTGGAAACTCACATTGGAACAGCCACAGCTACAATTGTTTTTCTCCCCTGCACGCTGACTGGAACAACCACTTAGAACAGAGTAGAACCACTGCAAAACTGCCAAGCAGTACAGAAGAATACAACAGTCAGTAGTATCACATGCCTCCATGGAGTCTAGTGGGACCAAGTGGGACACCCTCCCTCCATCTAGATTCCAACAAAGGTCACTTACCAGGACAACCAATGCATTTCCATCCCATGTTCTGGCCTGTATCCTGATTGCAAAGGGTGAAATCTAACGTTGGTACAGGATTACAAGTTGCTCAAGGTGTTTGAGGAGCATTTCCTAGCTGTAATTTTTTCAAGAACCCTGTATTTTTATCCCCCATAGGGCCAATGAAGTCAAGAAAGGAAGATTATTTAAGCAGATGTGGAAATTTGAGCCTGGGCCTCCTGATTACTAACTCAGTCTCTTGTACATAAAAATATTAGGAGTTCTTTATTATATGTCATTTACAAGCTGGGCTCACCCAGCCCAGCATACCATAAGCAGTGCTGTGTTCTGATTATATGCCATGTCTAAACAAATCATATGATGCTTTAATGAGATAGCCTGGCCTGCATAACATGCACAGGTAATAGTCTGGTTCTCACTGCACACTGAACAACAAAACCACCAAACCTCATTTTAGCCTGGTCTAGCTTATTGTGTGAATTCAGCCATAGAGAAGTCCACATTCCTGCCTAACCTCAGAGGTGACATTCTATACCCAGAGCAGTTCAGCAGCATCAAACAGATTTGCAGGAGAGGAAAGTTGGCTTTAAGGCAATTTAGTCAACTTGCCAACCCCTATCAGCCAAGGGTAACTTTAGACCACAAAATGAACAGGACCATTTGCTGTTCAGTTTGGCTGAAATTTGTCTCTTTTGCAGTCAGAGACAGGAGTGTTTCCTTTGGCAAGAGTGCAAGATAGAGAAGAAACATCGTTTTCTGCGCTTGAGGTCAAACAGCAAGTAGAGCATTTGGTGAGTTTTTTTTAAAAGAACCTTTAACTCTTATCACAGAATAAGACAACATCTAGCACAGCCAATCTTAAAAAAGCTAAGGAGGGCGACTGAGTTAGTCCTTGGATAGCCCTAGTGTGCCACTAGGAAAAAAGTGACCATGCTTTGTGTTGCCAGTGAGGCTGACAAACATTTTGGAGAGGTATTTTCTTCAGTGGTCTCCATGAAAGATGGAGAGGTGGCATTCTCTAATAATGCTGTCCTGGTATTATGGACTTTCTTACAACACATTTTAAAGGTCAGGGAAGTCTGCTCTGAAGTAGTCTACTAGTAATTGATAACTTAAAGAAAATAATCCAACTGGGAGCCACAGAAATCTCAGCACTGGAGCTTCCAATTTCCATGCATTCATTTCTACCAACATGAGCTGACAGATCTTGTATAACCAAGGTGTCTGCTAAGCACTTTTTAAGCTTTCAAGATCGTAGGCTAGATCATGTATCAGTGAGCAACCCATGGAGTCTGTGAGGGAGGCAAAGGGGTCAGAATGACATCACAGTATTGTCATGCAAGCCCTGTCCCCTTTCTAGATGCATCGTGACATTGCACACATGCCCCAAAGGATTGAGATCCTTACATGCCACTATAAGCACCTCTGACACATCTGTGTAGTGGTAAAATATACTTTTGCAGCATAGTTCTGGAAAAGGGGCCAGAGGGTGCCAGGTTGCTAAATCTAGGCTAGTTGGGGTTTCAGCATCTCTGGAATATATGCTGTTTCACTTGAAATAGGTAAGGGCTGTTTGGTGATCTGCCTTTCAGTTTGATTTTCTCCTTTTCCCTTCTGGTAGGAGTCTGAGCTCACAAAGAAGAGGAAGCAATGTGAACATCTGGAGCATGAAGTAAAGAAGAAGCACAAGAGATTTGCAGAGCTCGTAAGTGGCTCCCCACTCCCACCCCCCGCTGTTGGCATTGAGTTGCTTGTTCCCTGCACACTTCAACAGGCAGAAGAGGGATGCCTAGAAACTCCCTAGGAAAGGAAGGTTCGGTAGCAATAATTAACTAATAACAGCAAATCAGTGATGCAGTAATACAGCAATAGCAAGGGATTACAAAGAGTGACAATAGTTGATACAAAGGCTAGCAATATTTCCCCATTGAAGTCCTGCTCCTTTTTTACACGTGCTGTGATATTTTTTGTAAAAATAATGGCAGTTGGGGCTTTGATCGCACAGTCACAGCCATCTTCTTGACTTTTTAAAAAACATAGTTACATACCATGGATGCGCCATTAAGAAATCAAGCATTGGTAATGTTTGGTTTTTCTGTTCAGAAAGAATGATTTTCTTTGTCTACACAGATGTTAAACGTGCCATTGGATCCTTCAAAGAGAAAACATTCAGTTACTAACTTACAGTCTCTGAAGATTTTTAAGATCCTAAACCCACATTACGGTGAAATGTTTAGATCAGAATGAACTATTTTCAGTGCGGTTAGAATTGACACGGATGTGAGGTTTCTCAGAAATGCTGAGTTAGGAATGAGATGAAAATGCCTAAATGCAAGAGTGCAGGAAGTGCAGCCTGGGGATCACATAGTGCTTACCAGCACCCTTACATGGTCACCAGAGTACTCTGGTGGAGTGTGGGTGGAGCTAAGTCTTTTCCCCTTTTTGTATTTCTGGAATTTCAGAGAGATTTTATGGAGCGCAGTTGATATTTTAAGCTTTGCTTCTGCTTAAAGTACTCATTTCACCGTTTTATAATTGCTAAACTTAATTTTAAAAGTCTTTATATTTTGTGATGCATAGATACTTTCAGATGCTTCACCTCTAGCTTCACCTCCAAAAGGTCCCTGTTAAAAAATGTCATATTGGAAATAAATGACTTCACGGTACATATCATGACATTAAACTGATTCATATGGCAGGCTATGCCATATTGTGGTAAGGGTTACCTAAGTGACATCCATGGGTGTGTATGTAGTAAAGCCTGCAAGATGATGATTGTGACTACACCACTTTTGTGCACATGATGATCCATGCTGCACTACCTTTGTACATATATTGCAGAAGGAGTAGGGCTTCAATCATGCCATTGCACCTTCCATCTTGCAGACGTGGCCCCATGATGCCCATGGCTTAGCTTGTTGTGTAAACCCAGAATATTGGTTAGGATGTAGGCGAGGAGTCCCTTAATCACAATTTATAAGCATTCATTCGAAATCTGGATGAATGGCTGGCGGAAGGTTGAAAAGTCATCCCTTCTTCAGAGAAATGAGACAGGATGCAGGACTAGCCACAGAGCAGAACCATGCTCACTGCTGCAGGCTTTTTTCCATCTTCATCTATGTATACAGTATGTTTGTGTGCGTGATTGTGTATAAAGTTTTTTCAAGACAAAGGACTGTGGAAAAGCATTGGCAGTGGCTGTGACCTGGTTGGGACGCCATGTGCCTACTTTTGATTTAGTAGGAGAAAAAGCACACACGGATTAGAAGTGACTAATGTTGGGAAATGAACTGCAGAGAAAAGTTGTCCACAAAGTTTAGCCATTGTGCATTATTGTCAGCAGGACTTATCAGGAAAGGAATCCCTGAGTTCTCATCCCTGGTTTGGGAGCTGCCCAAACTATAAGGTTGCAATAAATGTGTTGTTGGCTGTTGTTGTTATTACTGAGGGATATTTATGGAGTCCACATCCTTCATCTTTCCAAGATTAACGAACAGCCTTTGCTGTGCAGCAACGTGAAGTGTTTTTAGCAGGAGGAAGAGCTATTGATAACTTCAACTATCTTTTCCATATTGTTGGCAAAATGCTTATTTTCATATATGGTCTGCACAAATGTTATTCTGAAACTGCACTTTCTTTGCCTTGGAACTGCATATTTACGCCAAGTTGCACTTTTCTAAAAAGTCCTTTCTGAACCCCTGAATTCATCTGTCATAGCGGGGAGGAATTCCTTTATTCCCAGAAAATATATGCTGCTTTTTCCCACATAGGAGATCGAACTGCAAGAAGTGCGGAGTGATAATGCCCGACTGTCTGAGGAAAACGCTGCATTACAGGGGCAAGTCGAGTGGACAGAGAAGGTAATCATGAGACCTTCTCTTGTTTCCCTCCATCTAAAGGAGTGTAAGTTGGTGACTGTAGATCATGGATTTAGTATCCTTAAGGAGGTCTTCCTGTGGACCACTATATTCTATTACTTGGGCAATAAATATTATTTCATTGTAAAAAAAATTGTGTGTGTGTTTGCGTAAAATAATAACACATACATCTTTAACTGGCTGTAACATAAAAAGCAGGGCAAAAGAAGATATTGGGGCAGGTAGCCTTAAAGCTGATGGGCTGCTTTTTCCATAAAATGGGTGTTTATTTGCTTCCCCTAGGAAGTGGGAATAAAAGCATTTCTGCAAAAGGACTAGTGATGTCCAATTTTCATAGAGTTAATAAGCCCAAGCCAGGATAATTTCTTGATACAAATCTCATCTCAGTGACAAATTCACTAAATTTTAGGTTAGCTTCTCTTCACTCAGCCCAAGAATACCCACTTGCAATGTTGGTTTGATGTCACTAGTCTAGTTTTCCAGGTTAGGATTAAGGATCATTGAGTTGATTGATTATTGATTATATATTGCTTACTCAATGGCAGAAGAATATCTGAATCACCCTGGTTGTAAGGATAAACAGAGGGATTGGATAACCTTGGTGAACTTGTAACATGACTGCTGTTCAGTGTATAGTATAGTGAATTGTATGGTTCTAACTGATTTCCGGGTGGTAAAACTGCACAGTGGAATGTCCCATATTTGCAGTCCTTGATAAGCAACCCTCTGAGACAAGCTTTTATAGAGCTGCATTTTCAGACCTTGCTGAAAGATTGCTGAGGGGAGATACGAGGGGATCGTAGTAAGCTGATTTGGTTATTTATTTATTTATTGTTTGTTTATTTAATTTATATAGCCGCTCATCTCACTTGCATGTGCCTCTGGGTGCCGTACACAATT
Source organism: Python bivittatus (assembly GCF_059951505.1). Taxonomy (NCBI): domain Eukaryota; kingdom Metazoa; phylum Chordata; class Lepidosauria; order Squamata; family Pythonidae; genus Python; species Python bivittatus. The sequence goes on from NW_028277096.1 coordinate 7,675,322, forward strand.
AAAGTGAAAGCTAAACAATCAACATAATTCAACCATTAAAACCAATTAAAACCAGTTAAAAAACTATAATAACAAAAAGGGAAGAAGGCAGTCTAAATTTATACCAGCCATTTAACGGGCTCCATGCTTCCATGGGATCCCAGGCTGGATGGCAAAACCAAGTTTTGAGGGCCTTCCAGAAGGCCAACAAGACTGGGGCCAATCTTACCTCGGGGGGAGTTGCCCAAACCATAAGGTTGCAATAAAGTTGTTGGTTGTTATTATTGAGAGATATTTATGAAGTCTGCATATTTCCATTAGAAATCTGATTTCTTCTATTCATTCTTTCTACATTCAGTACAAATACCTAGCTGGACTTTGCATAGATTTCCATTCCTTTTGTTCACCTGCATCATCTTTTCAATTTGGCTGCCAGGGAAGTAAAATATTTACATATATTTCTGCAAAAAGACCCAACCATCATATACTGTACGTGTTTGGTTATGCCTACAATTGCATCAAATTCATTTTGCATGGAACAGATTAATCGAATCTAAAGCAGTCTTCCCAGAAGGATGTAATGCTCTGTTGTGTTGTGTTGTGTTGTGTTGTGTCAGAGAGAGCTCCTCCCCCCCCTTTTTTTGCATGGAGTCCTTCCAGAGGGCTGGGCAACTATCTCTCCCATTGCAGGTTGAATCTGAAAATGCTGACTTAAGGCTGCAGGTGACTGTAGTGACTGAGGAACGGGATTCTGCTCTTCAGAAAACCCAGGAACTCCAGGACAGGCTGGAGAGTCTCGGGGAGGCACTTAAGGTTTGTGGGAAAAGGCTGTCCCGGAGCAGCTGTCTTCTACAGATGTAATCCTTAGTCTTAGAAAATTGGCAAGCAGAAATGGCAAATTTGGAACAAGGCTGAAGTAGACTCCTGATTTTCAGATTAAAAGCTGATTTTGGGGATGTGGAGAAGTGCAAATATCAATTTCTTATTTGTGGTATTCAGACTCCTATGATGAATCAAGAGCTTGGAATCAGGAACTAACATCAACCTGACAGAATTTATCAAAGAATTAAGGAAAATCTTACGAATGCTTGACAGACTGTCATTTTATGTGCAGGCTGAGCAAAGCCCTCAGGTGGTGGTCAGCTGTATTTTCTATTGAATGCTAGTGAAATTCAGTAATTAAGATAGTGAGCTACAAGCCAGAAATAATTCTCCAATTAAGGCAAAGATGCTCTTAATTCAATCTTAGCTCCTGGGAACTACACATATGCAATCATGTTGTTTCTTGGCAACAGGTCTAAGGACTATCTGCAGCTCCAAAAACTTTGGGGTCACTCCCAGTGTGACAGAAGAAGAAAATTATACTATCATTTACATTTAAATATGCATTTAATCTAATTAAATAAAGATTTTGACCTGGCCACTTTTTGAAATAGGGACCCTTGTTTGTCACTCAAAGTTCAAATGCAGCCCTCAGCCTGAAAAAGGTTACTTCCAGATACTGTAGATCATCTGACCAGCAAAAGAGGAATTAAGAAAGTTGTGGTTCTTGAATCTGATCCAATTCTGGATCTGATCCTCTTGGTAGGCCAACTGATTCTTTGTGATCTACTTTCTGATCTAATTAAACTGACCTGGCAGTTTCTGCACTATTCAAAAACCTGCATATGTACTTGGTTATATTGCACGCACAATATAATGGGTTAAGCAAATGACAGAAATCTGGCCGGATATAAAAGAGGCGCTGGAGCACGTTAGGGAAAGTTACAAAAAGTTTGCCAACTGGAAGCAAGCGCCGGAGAAGCAATGGAAGGTGGGGGACAAGTGTCAGCAAAAGTCCATTAAGGGTTACCAGAAATAACAACATATCTATTTTAACCTTGATCAAATAAACCAACTTTACATTCCTTTCTTTTACTTCTAACAATCTTAATCTTTAATCCATTCAAGTAATGTCATAGAACTTGATTTCTTTTCATTTCTTTTTTACCCCTTCTCCCAAGATTTATCCAAGCTTTAACAAACCTCTTTTGTAAATCCAGTATAAAAGAATTATCCAGGTCACTCTCTTGGTTGATTATTTGTAATTCCCTTCTGATTTTTAAAGCATCAACCGATTTCTTTTGTATGTCCAACGAAACATCTTTTTCCATGTCATTCATGTAGCCTTTCATTTGTAGATCCACTTTTGGGGTCAACTCTGTCTCTGCCTTGTCAGATAAAAACTTGTCAGATAAAACTTGTTCCTCTTCTGCCATTTCTTCCAAAACATCTTTGAGACACAGTCTATCCATAGAAGCATAGACGCAAACATCACTATTGACACTGTTGATATTATTGATCAGAAGTTAATATCAACAAGGTTCTATGAATATCCTAATTTGCATAGTTCAGAATGAAGAAAAGAGCTTGGGAGAGGATCACTCAGCTTTTTTATTTTTAAAATTTATTTATTAGAATATATTAGCCACCCAACTGGACTCTTTCTGGTCTTCTTATTTTCTAGCACATGAGAGATGTTGCAGAACGAAGGCAACAACTGGAGCATCAGCACGAGAAGGCCTTGCAGGCCTTGCAAAAGAAACAAGATGAAGTCAGACAGCTCCAGCAGGTGATTTCTGTCAACGGGAGGCTTCTTTCTTCCAGGTTTATTCACACAAGCCTGATTCTTCCATCAACCGAAGGCTCACATGTGAATATGTAAACAGACCTCATTGGCAAGAACTGCCTTGCTTAGGAGGTTAAGGAAAAATTCTAATTGTGGGGTTTGTACTGTGATGGTTCATTCAGCCCATAGCAATGCCCGGTGCTGCATTGACGTGAACAGATGTGAACGGCAGAAGGATGGGGAAACACCACCCTACCATTGTGCAAAGTGAAATTGCTTACGCTCGCACTGACAAATAATTGGATTCTACCCTATTGTTACTTGCGTATTTTATTTATCCATTCATTCAATTTGTCCCCACCTCAATTAACAGGATGGTTGACAGTTTGCAAACAACATACAATACTATAATAAAATATCCACAATTTTAAAAAAAAAGTAAAATCCTAATAAATGCACCAGTGAATACAAAACCATCCACCATCCACTGGCATCATCTCAATCACTGTAAGCCTTCTGAAACATCTGTCTTTAATAGAATCCAGAAGGCCCATAATGTGGAGGCCAACTCAGTATCAACTGGGAGGCTGTTCCATGGTTGGGGTGCAACAGTGGCAAGTACCCTCACTTACTCTCACCTCATAGCAGTGTCTCCCTGGACTAAATTCCAGATATACAGAATACTAAAATATTGTTGATCAGGCAAGGCAATTAAAAAAAAAAGAAATAGACCAAATTCACTCATTATAATATAGCTTGATTATGATTTACAATGTTGTTCACCCATCATAAACCATGATTTATGGCTTAACATGATGCATGAACCTAATCCATAATGGCTTATTCAACACACTATATGCTAACACATAATGGCTAAGCAGAATTTGTAAATTCAGTCAAGTCTGCAAGTAAATCACCCACTTCTATATCGGCAAAGAAACATATTCCTTAATTCTCTGTTTACTTTTCACATTCAAAGGGAAATAATTTAATGGTTTCACAAATATGTAAGCCACTATAGTCATGTTTCAAACAATCCAGGATTTTAGTAGAGAAAACTGGGGAAATATGATAAATGATACTGTTGATGTCATCCTACCCTACCCAAGCATTTACAAGTTGGGTGTAGCATCAAAATCCAGGCGTCACCCCTTTTATATGTGTGTTTGATGTTGATGATACATCATCTTGTAGATTTTTAACCCCCCTGAGGATGCCTCTGTCCCCAAACACTATAGATTCACTATGGAACATTTGTACCTTCAGGGATGGATATTTTTTGCTCAAACAAGATTATTTTTATTCAGGAGAAAATGGAGATAGAGCATAAAATGTTTGCTTGTTTATTTATTTTTCTTATATTTTTCTTATATTATTGTTTATTTATATATTTGATTTATTTATTGCCTCAAGTGGTTGTTATAGACTCCAAGTGGTTTAAAAATAGTAACATATTCCCAACAATAAATATACATTATTAAAACTTCAATAAGAATTATACAGTAATTGAAAAGAACAAATAATAACAAATATATAAAATATGCAGATCAAAATCAAAAGCATCGCTAAAATCCACTAAAAACTAGCAGAGACTTAAAACAACAGATAGCAATCACCAAAAGATCTAAAATGTTTCATTCAAACATCTGGTTTAATGTGATTTGCTCAAGCAGTTATTTATTCGTGTATTTATTAATCAGATTTGCCAAAGGATATTTACTAAAATATACTCAAGAATTATTAGGTCTTTGGGATGTTCCATGAAACAACTGAAAATATCTGTGCTCATTGCACTGTAAAGGACTCCCTTGAAAGCAGCCCAGATTTACAGTACTTTTCACAGGAGCATCAGCAGCCTAATTTAGGCTTCAGGTCCTCTTCTTATTTTTGCAGTTGTTCCTGATTGATTGCAGATCATTTCAGGATCTACCAGGGGATCTTGATGTCTCTTCTGCTAACACTCAGTATAGGACACAGGACGCCCTATGACTGTGAATGGATGAACATCTATATAAATATAATAAATAAAAATAAATAAATCTGGCAGAAGTGGGATACCCAGTCCCCCTAACCTTTCTTTTCTCTTGGATTTAGGCTCAGGCTGAAGCTAGGAAGGAACATGAAGGAGCAGTGCAGCTTTTAGAGGTAAGGAGAGGAGAAGACAAAAGCAAGGAAGGGAAAAACCAAGGGGAAAAAAAACATTTAAGATAATGTATAATTCCGTTTATTTAAAACAAACCAGAAATTTTCACATCAAACTGAAACACTGCCAGCTATATATGGAGCGTGTGCTTGTCCTTAGAAAAGAAGACCTGATAAAGTCTGGTAAATTTGTCACAGTGGAAAATACTAAGAGATTTCCCAATGCAGTTCAGAATACTGGTCAGAAACCAGTGTCTCATCCTGTAATGGGATGGGAGAATAACCTTGGGAGACAGGAGGAAGAGGGGACTGACATAGCTCTTATTTGACTGTTGCCCTGGCTGTGGCTCTTCCTTATGTCTCCCAAGGTTATGCTCACAGCCCATTATACTTCCATGCCTGGGTTTCCAAATGATTTCTCCACTCCTGCAATCAATCACAGGATTTGTACTTAAGGAAAATGTTGATGTGCAGTTAACAACCTTTTTTCTGCTGTTTTCCTCTCTCTTGTTTCCTGTCAGAATACCTTGGATTCTATGCAGGTACTAATGGTTTCAGATGTGCAGAAAATGTCCTGTTTCTCCCACTTTCCTTCAACAAATCTTGATTGTTGCAGAGGAGTTTGGAACAGAGAAATACCATGTTTTATATATATTTTGGAGAGTAGTCAGTGGAAGAATTGGAGAAAAATTGAAATTCATTTTAGAAACAATAATGTCTGTTTCTCGTTTCCAAACTTGCACAAAATTGTAGCATCTGTATTAGCCCTACAGAACAAGAGCAAGGTTTCGATTGCACAAGGCTGTTCTTTCTGTTGAATTTCAGGGGAAGGGAAGAAATGTCAAACCACACAATGTACAAGCTGTAATGGGAGTACAGGAAAATAGAACCCTTTTACAAATTTGGAAATTTGACACACATAGTGTGTCCACATAGCATGTCCTTCACTATACAAAGTTCTCCCAGCCGAGAAGCAAGCTTGCAGATTTGCTTGTAAACTCAGTATTGATATATTACTGAACTAATACATGTATCTCTATAAGGAGAAGGGCAACCAAGATTATAAAGGCTCTAGAAGGAAAACTTTATGAGGAATACTTGGAGGCGTTGAGTATATGTTGCCTGGAAAAGACTACAGAGAGACATGAGAATTCTTCAAGTATCTGAAAGGCTGTTCTGTAGAAGACAGGGCAGAATTCTTCCACAACACAGAACAATTTAAATTTTCTCTCTTTGGAGGCCCTCCACAAATCTTCCCTTGTTTAGCAAAGGACTTTTTGAACCATCCCAACCTCTTGTTTATTTGTGATAGTAGCCAGATGTCAAAATCCTTCTGCTGCTATCTCTCAAGATTCAAAGCCTTGATCTGCTATGATTCCTTGTCCTGGTGAGCAATCAATTTTGCCTGAGCCTTTTTGAGAAAGTATTTTTATTCCCCCATTCCCATTCCAATCTGTATTGCCTAAGACTTAAAATCCTCCACTATTGAATCCCCTAGTTTTTTTCACATTCATCCACACCAGGGGGCAGTTTTCAGCCAACCTTGATGTTTCTAATATAGTTTAGCAGGATTGAATTTAAATATAAGATCAATGGGAAATCCCAGAACTGTAGACTAGATGGGAAATTGAAAAAAAAATCATAGAAAATGGCAGTGGCAAACTGATTCTATGTTGTGGCCAGAGAAATTTTTATTTTTTGTTTTTCATATTTTGTAAGCTGTCCAGAGTAATGGATTTGGGATGGACAGCCATATAAATTGAATAAACAAACAAATAGCATGGGCATGTCTATGGAGTCTCCAGGATCAAGCTTGACTTGAAGAAGACTTTAATCTGTACTTGTGATGGAATGGAATTATGAAGGCCAGGCTCAGAGATATAAACATTTTCTTAGCTCGCCAGAGGAGCGTGGGAGATACAAGAGGATGAGACTGGCACCTCCCTGAGGATTTCACACTGTTGTGACTGGATGGCTTGGGAGCTGGAGTTTCAGTCTGGGAAGCTTCTTGCTAGAGGTTGTAGCTAATAAACAAGCTGAACTGAATTTGCATTGTCTCTTGGAGTTCCTTGGGCTAGGCCTGACAGTACTATACTTACACTTGGTAATTTGATTCAAGAGGACAATAATATGATGGGAGCAAATGTTAGTTATTCTATCCCATCCTTCCTCCAATAAGTGAGGATTTTCATGAAAAGCTCCTCTTCTTGTACTTACAACAACCTTATGAGATAGGATAGGCTGGGACAAGACCCTGCTGTTATCTAGTGAGCATCATGACAGAGCAGGGATTTGAACCCAGATCACCCATTCCTAGTTCAATATACCAATGACTATAACTTGCTGGTTCTTCATACCTTACTCTTTTTTGTTACCAGGCTATCATCTACCCATCCCATGTGTTAAGCTTCACCTGTGGGATTTCTTCAGTTTGAAGGGAATCTCACTGAAAATTTAGCCAACAAGAAGAATTTGTTATGCCTTCGAAGTCAGAAAATTGTTTTGTCTCCCATCTTGCTTGTCTTGTGGTTGTAGATGTTTTTTCGCTAATCCTTAAACTGAGTTCGTGCACATTTTTTATGTTGTATCCATCAATTATCCAGAAATATTTGGCTGGGAGAAATCTTCCTCGCTCTTGTTCTTTGTGGCATACAGAAGGGGAGATCATGTGCATGTATTATTCTGTAGGATAACTAGTAATGTAGATGTGGTTAACACTGAAGGATTGTGGGAGTGAATGTCTGATGGGCAAAGATAAACCCTGTGTGTTATATTTTAATCATTGTCATTAATAATTTGTTCAGTCTGCAGTTGGGCTCTTAGGCTTGATAGTCATAAAAGCAATGCACCCACCCAACCTCTTTATATTAATGTTCTTTCATTCTTTTGGTGTTTTTTGCAGAAAGAAAAAGAAAACTAGTTCAGCTTTTTTTTTCATCCTGGTCTCTTTGCAGTCACAATTCTTCCCCCTCTGTCAAGGTTCTAACATTTCACACTGTTCCCTCTTATGTTGAGCTGGGATGGCTGATCTTTGCACATACAGATTTATCCCACGGTCCAGAACAGAGCTGCCTTTTAAAACTGACCCATCCATCCTCCCAAAAAAGTTACTGGAAGTTTTCCTCTAATTAAAAACAAAGGTAGTGCTGAAAACATTTACAAAAACAATTACAAAATGTGTAAATACACACATACACACACACACACACACACCAGGCAGAGGCAGAAAACAGCACCTTCTAAAATTTGTGTTGCTGATGAAGAGAATGCCTTGCCCCAAAAAGAAGGCATTTGCTATCAGAGATGGTGCCAGCCTGGTTTCCTAAGGATGCAAATTCCAGAATTTAGGTCTGGTCCCAGAGAAGGCCCTTCAACTTGTCCCACCCAAATGCGCTTCTGCCACTGTTGGGAAATGGAGAAGGTCTTAAGGAGCAGGCAAACTCATATAGGAGGAGTTGGTTGCTGAGATACTACCAACACTTTAAACTGCATCTAGAAACAAACAGGAAACTAGTCCCAGCATTTGCAGGACCAGCATAATATAATATTGTATGCTGTGCAAAGAAGATGCATCATGAAATTCAGCCTTCCAGAGACCTAGGACCCACTGGCTGGGGAATGATAATGTAATCCACCTAAACTACAATACCCAGAAACCACAAAGGAATCAATCAATCAATCAATCAATCAATGCCCCTAGGCAAACTCTAGGCAAACTTCTCCCATCTTGGCAGTTACTAGACATGTGATTGTAACTTCCATAATTACCCAGCCAGAATTGAATACTGTAATGCTGAGAGTTTTGGTTGAAGACCACTTAGGGTGAGGGGCGGCATTTTCTGTCAGTGGGCCATAATGGACTTAGGCTAGCCAGCATGTTAGCAGATAACCTGCAAGATGGACCACCTTCCTTTGCTCCATTAAAATCTCTTCTTTTTATGTTTCTAAGATCTGCCTTCAGGTGTAGCTAATGTACTTTCTTTGCAACATAGGCTCGTGTGAGAGAGTTGGAGAACCAGTGTCGCAGCCACACAGAACAATTTAACTTCCTCTCTCAGGAGCTCAATCGATTTCGCCTCCAAACCGGGAAAATAGGTCTTCCATCCTCGTCCTCCTTCTGTTCCTCTCTGGTGACTTCAGAGGTTGCCTTTGCTACTTGCCAGAGTTCTCAACGGCTCCCAGATGGCCTCAGGCAGAAAGGTGACAATATAGAAGAGCCCCTTGCATGTTTCTTTGATTTTTTTGTTGACAACAAAATAATTAAGGGGAAGCACCAAGTCATCTAAAATCTTTCAACATACCTCTCATCCTGCATGTTTTGTAGGGTGCCAGATGTAATGCTTGCTTTCCTCACCTTGGTGTCCTCCAAATATGTTGGATCATGATTCTCAGAATTTCTTATCAATATGGCACTGCTGGCTTGGAATCCTGGGGGTTATAGTCAAAACCATCTAGTGGGTGCCAAACTGGGGAAGGATGTTTTAATTATTTGTGTTGATCTTAGTCATAACCTGAAGAAGAGGCTGTAGCTCATACTGGACCATGTTGTATACAAAAAGACCTCCATTCAATCCACAACTTCTCCAAGTAGATTCAAGAAAAGATCTTCCCTAAAAACTGAAGAACTGCTGATCAGTTTACATGGTACAGAACTAGAAAGACCAGTGATCCAATTACAGCCACCAGCTTTGCCTCACCAAACCATCAGCATTTTTGCAGTGCTTGGCAGTGGTCCATGACTGTCCTCACCTTCTTGCACGTGAATCAGCCAGTGTTCCCTTCCAAGCAGCCAGAGGGAGAATAATAAAAACTGACCAACCTGATACTCCAACCCCCTCTCTATTCTTTCTTCATCGTGTTTGCTTTTTGTGGCAAGAAACAAAGTAGGCAAAAAACCCTCGACAAGCTACTGTTGAGAGTGCAGCAAAAGTATCCCTCAGAGCGGCCAGAAAGCAATGGGAGGACAGGGGTGAGCCATCATGCAACTTGGAAAAATCCAGGAGCCCAGGAGTTCTGGCTAGTAAGGAGTCACTGCCCAGTAGCTGTGGATGAAACACAGCAAAGTTGTCTTTGCTGCCTTTGCACCAGAGAAGCAGCTGAGGCAATTAATTTCTGAATGAAAAGCTCTGGAAGGCCCCTAGCATAGTGGGGATGCCCAAGGCTGGCACTGACGCTGCTTTGGCAGAAATTTTTGGGTAAAGAAATACTCTCTATATCAGGTAGTTTTCTTCTGACTGCAGAAACACAAGAGGTTTCTATGACCCTGTTTCCCTGTGAACCAAGCTTGGTTAAGGCTGTTTTTCCCAATCTGATGGAGACTGATTGGGAAAGGGAACAATCCAGGCCATAGGCAGAGTGCCTAATACTGCTTCATCTTGGCACTGGATGTGATTGGCTCCCTCTTCAGTGATGGAACTCCTCCACCCAATGGAAGCTGATTAGAAAGAAGAAACCCAGAACTGTGACTCATTCAGACATGGAACAAGAAACCTTTGCTAAAGGCATTTCATATGGACTCAAGAGGAGCTTTAAATAGCTTAACTTGTTTCTTGATCCATTCTGAAAGTTTTCTCTGTGCTTACCCCAAGCTGGTAATTTCTCACCTAAGCATTATTTTATTGACTTCTGCTTTTCTTAACTAACATTTTAGCAGCCACGAAGCCCTTTGATTGTTTATAAAGGGTGATCTGGATAAATTGGAGAGTCTACAATTTTTCAAAACATTCTGCCTATGTGTCTGTACAGTAGGCTTAAATCTATGCAGTAAATTTAAGATTTTCTCAGAGAGAAACTTCTGAAAGAGGAATAAACATTCCTTCTTTCTCCTGGAGTGTGTGTATGTGTGTTGGGGGTGGGATGGAGAGAGAAAGGTGGTTCAAATTTACTGTTTCAAAAAGATAAGGTTGGTGTTCTGTACCAGGTTTGTGGCTCTTTTCTGTAATTAAACCTGAAAGTTCTGTGGCCTCTATGGTTTTGCTTGGCCTTCCTGCTTGACATGATGTTTGATTCCAGATCCAGAAATTGTCCCTGTATCTCCTCGGAGCAGTAGAAAAGTTCAAGATGAAGAGGTGGAAAGATTCTCCCCAATGGCCCTTCGGCTCACGGATCCTGTGGTGTCTCCTGTGGCCCGTAGTCCTGATACAAGCAGTCCTCCAGTTGCCTCAAAAAAAGCAATCAAGAAGTTGGAAGCCCAGTCCAGCTCCTCAAGATCCGAGTCCATGCACAACAGTCCCAAATCCTGCCCCACTCCAGAGGTCAGTAATGGATGTGAGAGAAGATAGCCAGCGTTTGATTTCAGAACATCAGCCAGTTGAGACCATCTCCCAACGCTTTCACAATATAAAATGCATCTGAGATTGATCTGGGCTGTTTTGATCATTTGCATACCCATATTCTATAGCCCAGTATATACAGTAAGTCCAGATAAGTGAATAAGAGTAAACCTGACCAGAAATAATTAACAACAACAAACTGGAACCATCTGTTTCCTTCTGAGCAGGCTAGAGAGAAAAATCTCCCTTCTCTCCTGCAAGGGATGAATTGGCATCCAAAATGCCAGATATTTGGAGGTATTTTTCCTCTTATTTGGTAGTTTGTCTTTTTGTACTTTTACTCAAAGAGATAGTGTATAGACCAGTGTTTTTCAGTCTTGGCAACTTTAAGATGTGTGGACTTCAACTCCCAGAATTCCCCAGCCAGCATGGTTGGGTCTAGACAGATAAAGTCCTCCTCTTTTGCAGGACATGCAAAGTCCCAGGATGCTTGATTGTTCTCTTCCCCACTTCTCTCCCCATGGCTCATCCTTTTTAGAGAGAGCACCTGCCTTGAAATGGAAATTCCCCATCCATGGAAACAGCACAATTGCAAGCCCTAGTCACAATGGGTTTGATCACTAGGGGCTCACCTTGCACCAAAACCGGGAGTGTTCCTTCAGCTAGTAACCTTATTAGCCAAGTGCTTGTTTCTAGCAAGGGAAAATAATTAAGGGTGCAGTGACTAAACAAATAAATATTAAGGGCCCAACTGGAGTATTCTGGGAGTTGCATTAAATTGGAAAAAATATGGAAGGGGATGGATTAATTAATTTATTGTAATGTATCTATTTACTGTTTATTCCATCTATACAGGCTACTTTTCCAACAATAAATAGTATTTTAGGTGATAACAACAAAAATTGTGAGCCACCTAGAGTTGATTTGGAGTCCGGCAGCACCTGAATTAAATAAAATTAAAATAAATAAAAACAAAAAGGCTAATTAAAAAGCAAATTTAAAAATTTACAGCCTAATTAAAACACTGTTAAACAATTTTTTAAAAGATATCACCCAACGCAGCAGCAGATCTAACAAGCTAAAGAGGTATTTGAATAAGAATGGTTTTGCTTGCTGCTGGAAAAGTAGCAAAAATGAAGTTAGCCTGATTTAGGGAAAGGGTTGGGGGTGTCTCTGGAAATGAGGCAGAGGGTTGCATACAATTAGGCCAGTGGCCACAGGTTACCTGTCTTGGTTAGAGGATGGAAGGAACCAATTTAGATCTTCGCATGACATTGATGGGATGATTCAAAAGAGGTAGCTGCCCTATTCTGCCCTTCCCATAACTGGCAAATACTTCTTGGCTAGATTCACACAATATGCTAAGTTTGGTTACTGCATTAGCCTATATTCTGGGTTTGCATAGTATGCTGAACTGCAAAATAACCAAGTGGGCTGGGTTTTTACAACATGTTGAATCATTAAAACATATAATTCAAGGTTAAAACTAATGAAGCTTGCTATTAAGCCTTTAACTCACCTTAATTAAGCATCTTCTGCAAATATAGCCTTTTTCTACCTTTCCTTAGGTGGATACAGCCAGTGAAATGGAAGAACTGGACACTGACAGCATCTCATTGGTACCAGAGCAGGAGAACCATGATCCAGTGAAACTTCAGGTCTTCTTGGCTCGATATAGGTAGGAATGTATAAAGAAACCAATGGTGATGTTAGATGTTGGGGATGTGAATGTGCATGTACTTTTATTTGCAGATGATACTGTGTTAAGAACCCAAATGTTCCAAATGTTAGACTGTATGATGCAATTGTAGCAAATGTTAGATTGTATGATGCAATATATAGATGGGAAAACTATTGTATCTAGAGATTGATGGAGCTGTGTTTGGTGAGGAAATGCAATGAACCATTGCAAGTTATACATGAAAGGAGAAATATAAGGCTAAGTAGATGAATCTGAGTGTCTTGGTAGAATGTTGATTGAAGGTGAGAAAATGGATGGAGAAAATGGAATGGGGCGGGAATGTGTTAATTAAGAACTGTGTGTGATAAAACAAGCATGGGGTCTGAATAGCTGTTGAATCGGTATGGACAGAATACAAAAATGAACATCTAGTATGAAATTATGTTGTATATTGAGGCAGCTTAGTCAAAGCAAGAGAATGAAGAGTGAATTGCAAAATAAATATATGAAGAAAGAGGAGAAGGGGAAATGGATGGAATTGAAGATATCCTCAAAAAGAGAAAGATGAGAAGTTTACAGGAAAAAAAAGCAATGTATGGAAATGGTGGAAGCAAGGATGGTTTGCAAAGATAGAAAAGTGTAGAGAGGTGTAGTGAATGGTATAGTCAACTAGATTTAGTTAGACCTCCTTTCCTTTTCTCTTATCTCCTTTCTTTAACCTCCTATTTATTCTTTCTTACTTTTATCTGCACTTCGTGTAATGTTTTACCCTGAAAGGGGATAGCCAGAGTGGGGGGTATGTATTTATGGTTTTTCTCAAGGTTTTCCTAATCGCCAGGTTTATCTCAAAGCAGGAAAGAATGTCATCTGGATCATATTGGTCAATGATTCTGAAGATGTCATCCATTCAGTTTAAAATATCATTCAGTTTACTTTCTACTGACATCTGGGGCATTTGATCTGCAGTTTCTTATAGGCAGACTTCAACTTGGATTGTAGAAGCTGAAATGGGTAGAAGATAAGTGGATAAAATCTATTCTCATGCATCAGAGATCTAAAGTGGCTGCTCTTTTTCACTCTTCACCTTGATCTTTTTGTTTTATTTTGAGCAGGAGCATTGTGGCCACTCTGTGTGAATAATAAACAGGATGATAGACCAGAGAATGCTGCAGAAGAAATGTTCATATCTGCTGCTCTCTAACTCACAAGTTATTTATAGGAATTTAGTTTAGGTATTAATCCGGCAGTCATAGGGTGGCCAGATTCTTGGAATTCTGAATTACCTGATCTTTCTGAACTGTAGCGAGCCATTCTCCTTTTGTCCCCATTTTCGTTTTTCACATTTCATGCAGAACTCCATGTTCAGTTTGTCATCAATTTCAGTGTTAGGGTTCTCTTCTCCTCTTTTGCAGAATCAACATTCTCATCAGTAATGTAGTACAAAAAAGATTCCTAAGATGTAACCTTTTTATCAATGCACAAACACATACACTTGCATCAAATCCTGCACAAAAATAATCTTCTGCAGCCGTATGTAGAATTCCACCGAGTTCGCTTTTTTAACTTGGGTGCTGCATTTTTTAGTATACAGCTGTACACAAGTAATAATGAAAGGAGAAAAAAACACAGATGAGTTGCAGTGGAACTGTAAAGCAATCTGCACAAACTCTCGTTTTGAAATTAATGCTAGATATTCCTGTAATTTAAAATGAAAATTACAAGGAAGGTTGCATAGAGTAGAAAAGCCAAAGCAACAATCCAGGAACACATGAAAAAGACTCTTCATCCTTGGAATTGAGTTATGTGTTTCCTCTTTGCCTCTGCTAGTATATTTTTGCAGAAAGTTTCCCTGCCATCCTCATTTAAGAAGTAGATCCAGGCAGTGGCTAACTAATGAGTTTCCTTCTTGACCTATCAGACTTCAAATCATTCTTCTTACATTCATTTCAGCTATAATCCTTTTGATGGCCCCAATGAGAATCCTGAGGCTGAACTCCCACTTACAGCTGGCGAGTATATTTATGTCTATGGAGAAATGGATGAAGATGGCTTTTTTGAAGGTATAAAATTCATTTAAACAATGGAGTTGTAAAGGAGGCACAGCACAGAACAACTGATCAAAATAGCCTGATCTATGGGTGGGTGGGTGGCTATAATAAATTTAAGATGATATTGATGATAATAATAATAGTACCAATAGTAATAGATGCCTTGGGTGCAATCCCAAAACACCTGGAGCACCACTTGAAGACCATCAGCATTGACAAAATGACCATCAGTCAATTGCAAAAGGCAGCTTATATCCTGTGACGATACTTGGAACAGCTTATATCCTGTGACGATACCTTTATCACCATCAAACAACATCTGCCTATCCCAGGTCCTTGGGAAGGACTCGATAGGCAGATAAAAATGCCAAATCCAGTCTAAACATCTGGCTGATTGTGCAACTAAAATAATAATAATAATAATAATAATAATAATAATAATAATAATAATAATAATAAACAACTTAGGAAACGTTGGGTGCTTTTAACAGGAATTCAGCCATCAGCCGGAGATGTGCCAATCCTAAGAAAGGAGATGATCATATAATTGATTACTTACCTTTGTAAGAAACTTGAATGTAAAAAAAGGGAGAAAATGTATTTTTCAAAAATTGTACAGTTAAAATTATTCAATTTTACAGTTACATTTTTACAATTTAGTTTTATAGTTCACTTCAATTCAATTTTACTGTAAAAAAATTTCAATTAATTTTCCAATAGGTAAAATTAATTTTTTAAAAGTTAATTTTACCTACTGTGGGCTTCAACTGAATCTGAGCAGTTTACAGTAATAAAATCAGCACAATAAAAGAGAGCTAATGTGGTATAGCATTTAAGGTGCTGGACTTGGAGCAGGGAGACCCATGTTCTAGTTCACCTTCAGTCATGGAAGGTCACTGGATAACCTTGGGCCTGTCACTCTCTCTCAGCCCAATGGTATTTATCAGTCACTTTTAATATGCCTATATACTGGGCTGCCGTTTCTGGCTATAATTGGGTAGCCAGAAACACAGAACTTAAAGTCTGGTTAGATAACATTAAGGATCCAGTCTTCCTGTTTTTCCAGTCACAAACAAAATTTTGCAGAGGGGAGACGTATATTTTTATTCAAACCATGAGAAGTGTTTTGGCAATACATTCTGGATAGTCTGTGTTGGAAACAGGATGCGGGGGGTTAGAGTGATTTCATCTGAGGCAACAGATCTTCTGATCTCTCATGTTGTTATATTCATCTTCAGGAGAGCTGATGGATGGCCGGAGAGGCCTTGTCCCCTCCAACTTTGTGGAGCGACTGGCAGATGATGACCTGGTTACTTTCTTGCCTCAGGAAGTCCATGATCTCTCCCAAAGCTCACCTCTTGAGCGGAGTTTTCTCAGCACGAGCATCAGCAGTGGAGAAAGAAGTGACTATTCATTGGAGGAGCTCAACGCCAGCACAGCTCCCTCTAGGCTAGAAGGGGACCAGGGAGAGGGAGGTGTTTCCATTGCAGTGCCTTATCCCAGAAAGGTGACTCTAATCAAACAGTTTGGCTCTAGCCTCTTGGTGACATGGGATCCACCACTGGTGCCTAGTGGCAGCTGCTTGGATGTCCAAAGCTACAATGTCTACGTGGACACTGAACTCCAGGAAAATGTGAAGGCCAGTCCCCAGATGAAGGCCATGATTGAGAAACTGGACTTGAAAACAAAAGCCTATCGCGTCTCCATACAAAGCGTTTCAGAGAAAGGGAGCTCAGACAGACTGCAATGCACATTCCTGGTGGGGTGTGGTTTTGTCTTAGCTCCAAGTCAGCTCCAAGTGCGGAGTGTCAAGGCCACCTCCGTGGAACTCTACTGGATGCCAAGCAACAGCAATTTCACACATACTATATACCTCAATGGGGAAGCATGTGATGTAGTGAAGGCTGGCATATATTGGTACACTTTCCGCAACCTGAACCCAAACACTTCCTACGTTGCCACAGTCGAAGTCCAGCCTCAACAGACGTTTTGGAAACCATTCCCAGAGATGGAAGAACAGCTGTTGTCCACAGAGATCCAATTCACCACATCTTCAGCAGGTAAGTAGAGATATAAAGCTTTCAGAGATTCTGGAGAAGTGGGAAATGGTGATTCTTCCCTGCACTTTTTCTATTTTTTCCATCCATGTCTTCCTGCATTGACAGGTGAGTATCAAGAATCAAAGAAATGGTACTACTAGTCTCATTTATCCTTTTGCTCAACTATGTGGCAACACTCAGTTGATCTTGACTGATCTAGAAAGCTAAGGAAGGTTGGCCCTGATTAATAATGGGAAATCCAGCATTACTGGACTGGGGGAAAAAAACTTGGAAGAAGGCAATAGGAAACTACTTCCAAGTCATACCAAAAAACCCTGCATAGATGTAAGTCACCAGAAGTCACGCTTCTTGAAGGTTAGTTATTTTTGGCCCCAAACAATAAAATAATGTAAGGTAGAAAATGAGATATGATTAATCTCTTGGAGCGGCCTCCAAAAATGACATAACTTGGAGCAATTTGATCTATGTGATGCTACTTAACAATGTGTCCTGATACAATTATTACACACCTAATTTCTAAAGGAAGAGAGCCAGCTTGGTGTAGTGGTTCAGGCACAAGGCTAGAAGCCAGGAGACTATAAGTTCTAGTCCTGTCTTAGGCACAAAGCCAAGCTGGGTGACCTTGGGCCAGTCCCTCTCTCTCAGCCCTAGGAAGGAGGCAATGACAAGCTACTTCTGAAATTTTGCCATGAAAACTGCAAAGACGTGTCCAGGCAGTCACCAGGAGTCAACACTGACTCAACAACAACAACATTCTAAAGGAGGAGACCTATAGAAGGATCCCATTGATGACCTCAGTTTTGTGCTGTCCATAGATCAATAAATAGCAGGCTTCTTGGGTTCTATTGACTTTGCAAATCTGGTTAAATTTCTGGATGTAACTACAGCTTCTGCCATGAGGATACTGAGGATCAAACCTTGTATAAATATCATGTTCATTGCTTAGAAATACTGATTCCTGAGATACAGGCACATAATTAATAATATAATTAGCAAGTGATGGGAGGAAGGTACAGGTAGTCCTCACAACAACCATTCGTTTAGTGACCATTCAAAGTTAGAATGGTGCTGAACAAAGGGACTTATAACCAGTCCTCACACTTACAACCATCGCAGCACCCCTGCGGTCATGTATTGCGATCTGGGCACTTGGCAACCAGCATGCACTTATGATGGTTGCAGCATTCTGGGGTCACATGATCGCATTTCTGACCTTCCCAGCCGGCTTCCAGCAAGCAAAATCAATGGGGAACCGTGTGATTCGCTTAATGACCATGTGATTCACTTACTGACTGTGGTGACACGCCTAATGACCGCTGCAAAAAAGGTCATAAAATCAGGCGCGACTCGCTTAACAACCACCCTGTTTAACCACAAATTTTCCAGTCCCTATTGTGGTCATTAAGCAAGAACTACCTGTACTTTGTAAGATGGAAGTACTTTGTTTAATATGAGTTCATGCTCTAAAAACTGCTTCTAGGGCTGAAGTCCATTACTTAAAAATGAAAACACTCCCATTCCCATCCCCCAGTATCACACTCTGCTTATAAGCCTCCTCTTCAGCTTCAATTTTCCCTCCTTCCCCATGGACCTTGATATAACTTACTCCTTTGGGGTCTCTGAGAGGTGATTTTGTCCCTAGTCCTTCAGCCTTAGGGACCTTAGGTCAAGCTTCCTATAGTCTTTTTGGGCCAAATCGATTGCGCCATGCTGCTGTTTTTGCAGAAGAAATAGCCAGTGACTCTTTCTTCAGGGTCTCCAGATGCTCCGCTAGATGTCCGAGTGGACCCTGGCCCCACACCTGGTATTCTGGTCATCAGCTGGCTGCCGGTCACCATTGATGCTGAAGGATCATCCAATGGAGTGCGTGTCACTGGCTATGCGGTGTATGCTGACAGACAAAAGGTACCAAGCTTTATTTTGGGCACGGCTGGAAGAAAATTAAGACAGTATCATTTCCATCCATGATAGGACATCAACACTGAACATGGATGAATAGAATCTAATAGTGGCAGGATTTTCTCCAGGACCCAGTTTTGCATTCTTCCTATGCACCTTAAAACTTCAATCCATCATTCTTTATCCATTGGATTTTATTCTGAATAGAATTCTTTGTTGTACATTCTTTTAGCATGGAGGGTAGACAGTTCTGAATGCTAGGTATGTAAAATGTTTGCAGCTTGTCCTATACAGTAATGCTTCATTAAAAGGCCCACAGTGTGGCTTAAAGATCTTTGTCCTATTGCTTTTTGGGATAAGCAACATTATGTAAAGTGCAAAACACACAGAAAAGTAGTGAAGAGAAATAATTAAAGGCAGGAGATAAAAGGGGGGAAAAATTAACTAAATTTAGTTTACACCAATACCACTGACAATACCTCTCCAAATCTTTCTGTCCTTATAAATCATCCTTGTTTTCACTGCATACACCCATTTATACATTGCCTTATTACTATCTCCCATCTTTCTACTTAGAGTTCCCCCTTGCTCAGCAGTAAGAAGAAACAACCCTACCTTTTTTTTTTTCCCCAGAAGGTACCTCAGCCTTTATCTACTTTCCTACTGATTCATGTTAATTACTCTTATTTTAGGTAATGGAAGTTACCTCCCCAACGGCTGGTAGTGTCTTGATTGAGGTTTCCCAGCTGCAGATCCTCCAGCTGTGTCGGGAAGTATCTGTAAGAACTGTGTCTCTTTATGGAGAATCAGTGGATTCCATGCCAGCTCAGATACCCTCGGTGTTGTTGGAAGAAGTGGGCCTTTCTTCTGCATCTCAGTTTAACTGTCTCCCTTCCAGGCTTCTGGGTGGGGAAGCACGGACTCTTGTCACACAAACCTCTCAGATACTAGGGAAAGAACTGCCTTCTGTCACTAAGAATTCAGTTGCCAAACTCACCTCCCAGCCCACCATCAGCAGTGAAAAATCTGGGGACCATCTGCATTCAGAGACATCCTCAAATGTCAGGGCTCCCTTAACACCAATGTTGCAGGCTGTGTCACCAGAACTGGGAACTCTCCCAAGAGAAGAAGGGAATTATCTCCTGCCCCCTGGAGGCGGTGTGGTGAATGAAGATCTGGCTGGGCTCAGGAAGGCTGCTTCGGAGGAATCTGGAGAAGACAACCAGGCAAATGTGATTATTTTTATTTTTATTTTTTTATATCTATCTATCTATCTATCTATCTATCTATCTATCTATCTATCTATCTATCTATCTATCTATCTATCTATCAGTCTTTCTAGGTGGAGGTTGGGGAATGGGGAAGAATCAATGAACACCGAAATAAATGTGTTTCGGGCAACAGTGTGCCATAATAGCTACTGTGCTACCAGTTATGGATAAAGCATTGGATTGTGAATGGGGAGACCTGAGTTTGAAGTTTTTTCAACCATGAAATTGATGAGGTAACCTTGGGCCACTCACTAGCTCAGCTCATATATTGCACTAAGCCACAATTTTATCATGATTTGTCTTAACCCACATAAACCATAATTTACAAAGCTGCAAAACATTTACAAGTCAGTGTCTGGATTCACAAGGCAAGGATTTAATTTTTTAGCTGCTGTTATGTTTTTTTTTCCCTAGCTTTGTATGCCACCCAGAGTCTGTTGGAGTTGGGCAGCCATTAGATTTAAATAATAATAAATAATAATAATAAACCCAAAAATAGGTTAGTGTCCTATGTGAATCCAGCTCTTTTCAACTAACATGTTGTCAGCCCCATAGATAGACCAGACCAGGAAACCAGGAAGGCTAAAACTACTTTTTTTTGAGATTGGCTATAATAACAAAATCTTGCAAATCTGATTGTGCTGTACCTCCTCCATTTCTGATACTCCAGGGAATCAGGTAGGTGTCTGTCTGAGCTGCTTCTAAATATTACCTCATTTCTCAGGATTTAAAAAACGTTTCAGCCCCTTTTGCCTAGGTAACAGTTCTTGCATGTATCTTGTATTGAACAGAGCAGTAAAGCTATATCCTGTTCCACCAATGCAAGTCACAATCCATAATATATATCCTGAAGCAACAGCAATCAGTTTAGCTTCTTCAGCAAAACCACAGATAAACAAAAGTCTGTTAGTGTGAAGCACAATCTTAGGGGGTTTTTTATGGACAAGTGGCTTTCCTTTTTCATTCACACTGGGTTTTCCTCTAATAACCAGCCAATGGGGTAGTATCAACCCCCACCAGCCACTAGATGAGATACGTTTTCTCTTTAACTTTACAGATCCCGCTTTCTCCTACCTAATTAGGAAAAAAATACACAACTGCTAATTTCACATTTAATATATAATGTCTCTCTTCTTTTCTGCTACGACAATTTACTCCTAGGAGCCCCTGCTCACAGTTACAGAACAAGAGCCACATATTCCAGACAATAGTACTAGTAGCCTGGAGACCTGTGAAATTTGCTCTGCAGAACAGGGGTCAAATGCACCCGCAGAAAGAGAGCTAGATAACAATCAAAGCTCTCTGGGACCAAAGATGCCACCTATGGACAGACCTTCCATGCAAGAAGAAGACAGTACCAGGGAGATGGGCCAAAATGAAGGACAAACCCCAGAATCTGTAGTGGGGTCTTCTGGGAGGATGAAGCTGCTGAAAGAAGTCTCCAGAGATGACTCCTCTCAGCTGGTGCCCAGGATCAGAAGAGAGGTCTGTATTCATTGATCAAAGGCCCATTTCGTTTAGAAAACCCAACGATTCATAACTTCATACAAATTACAATGCCCTTTAGTCTTCATGTTTGGGAGTGAATGTGCAGATGTCATTCCTGTTTATATGAACAGCTTGTAATATTTCCTGTCTGATGTCTGCTAAAAACCAAATCAGCCAAGAGGTGCCTTTTTCTGAGTTTGAAAGCCTTCTGGGAAACCTTTTGGCTAAAGGACAGAATAAAATTGCTTCAAATAATACATGCCAGAACATCCAAGGGTGCCCACAGGCTATGCTGAAAAAAGTCAACATTCGATCAAAGCTCTGTGGCACCATCATGGTTGCCATCTTGACTTTTTTGACCATACCTTGCAGAAACCTCTGAAAACATCTAAATCAGTTTTAAAATGAATGTCACCCAATGGATAAATACAGTTTCATGTTGAAGGTATGCATTCAGAATGAGAGTGGTGAACTGGGAACGGGTTCAGTTAGTCATTCCAGTTCTGAAACTACAGCATTCGATTTCTGACTAATAAGCCTATCCTCTTACATTTCTCTAGCAAGGAGAGAAAAGGTCAGATCCAGGAAATCGTCCACTGAATCTTCTAACTGACCACCATCGTGGTTCTGACCTTTCTGATATTACGGAGGAAGAGGAGGAAGAGGAGAAGGAGGAGGAGGAAGAAGAGAAGCCGGCTTCTGGTAGGCCAGGGGAGTTGAAATGGAATCCAAGTGAATACTGCAGCAGAGAAAATGGAGACAAGGTATTCTTATTTTTGCTGTCTTTATGAAGCACTTAAGGAGGAGTTGCAGATTTGCTCAACCCCTTCGAACCCCTTCACAAATTATTTGCTTATTCCTGATGTGCCCAAAACCCAGAGCACCTCCAAAATTTATTGCTGCTGATGGATAAGATTTAATATATAGAGGGGATGAAATGAGGAAACACCAAGGGAGCAGTTGTCTTAACTCCATTTCATTAACTGAATTTGAAATAAAGTATGCTTTAAAATTAAATTAGGTACAATAACGTTATGTTTTTGTCCTGGCCCCATAGCCCTCTGCCTGAAAAGAGTTATGTATTCTTCTCTACGTTTTTATGGACATTTTCTTTTATTGTATCAGTCAAGGCAACATTCATAGAGTTCCCCAAAAACATTCATGGAGTTCCCCAAAATCTCCTTCCTTAGCTTCAGACTGTATTCCAGCCTTTCTCAACCTGATGCCTTCTAGCCATGTTTGGACTGTAGCTGCCAGATTTCCCAGCCATCATGGCCTCAGCACATCTGGAGGACACCAAGATGTGGAAGGCTGAGTCAAGTATACTCTTCACACCAGCTACAATCAGATATCTTTAGGGAACCCACAAGTAGGGCAAAAATATAATAAGCTATATTGCCTATACTCAGAGATAGGCAGTTCCATTTAGCTTTCACTGCTGATTTCTACTGGTAATACCAACCTTGCTTTAATCCCCTTTTAAATCCGTCAGCTATAATGTCCAGTACCATAGCTGATGGAGATGAATTCCATGACTAATCTAATAATGGTCTGTTCAGGTTTTAACTGGGTTAATGGAGGACAGTGTGCTATAGCAACACCAGAAAGGGGTTACTTGACCCAGTCAGCTTACCCTAAGGAGAGTAAATTTAGGCCAAAACAGACTGCTGTGCCAGGGTTCAGCAACCCCATGCAGTTATTTCTCAACCTAGCAAAGAGTAGGACTACCATATCTGGACTGCAACAATCTAGCTGGATGGCAGCAAAGAGATACTGAATCTAACTTCTTCCTGCTAGCTAGTGGTGATCAGGGCTTTTGCAGCCTGGATCTGGTAGCTACCATCCTCATTTTGCAAATGTATTTCTCTAAGAAATTGGAAAGAAGGAGCAGCTGGAAAAGTGCTAGGGAGGCTGGCAGCACAGAACGCACCTCCCAAGTACTGATTGGCTCCAGCAACCAAGTCATCCTAGGACAGTGTTGTCCAGAATGCTGGAGTTGAAGTCCACTCATCTTAAAGTGGCCAAGTTTGGATAACACTGTCCTAGGATGCTAGGCACTTCCTGGAGAAAGTAGCTGGGGACATGTATTCCCACAGTGGTGATTTTTGGCCTAGGTATGGTGATTATGTGCTGCCAGAACCACAGGTAAGAAGGTTTAAACTAGGTTAATAACTGGGTTAAAGCATGTAGAGAGATTAGAGCCATTTTGTTCTGAGGAGGTACTTCCTGGGAAAAGTTCAGTGTTCTAGTGTTAGAAGAAGAGGAGGAGGAGGAGGAGGAAGAGGAAGAGAGATGTGTCACTTCACTCTCTTTGTTTCATTCATAATGTGATGAAGTGTTATCAGACTCTTGCCCTGTTAATTGTCTTGTTTTCCAACATGGGGAGGAAACACAGATTCTATAACCATTCCATGTGGGAATTATGCTTTGGCTGATGATATGCTTTTCTGTCAGATCTGCAGTGTTTGTTTGTTTTTTTAAAGTTATACATGACATTCTAGATATGGCTACTCTGACAATTTATAGGTGGCATTTAATTTCATGCCAGTTTTACAGGAGCATCTTTTGCAACAAAGACACATCTCAGAAGACACTGTGGGTTTTGGCTTCTGCCCTTGTGGTGCTCTAAGGAGGCACCAGGGTTTACCAAGAGTAGGTATTGCCATAGTACCACCATGGATCTTTTCTCTGAAATTGGTTTTTCTCCACTCTAGACATTTCTGGATTTTTTGTGGCCTCCTGACCCATAATAATGGGAGAGGGGCAAATTCCATACAGACTCCATGTCACCCACTACAGATAGGTTCAGAAGAAACTCTGGTCTGTCCTCATGATGAATTAAGAAGAGGTTCTTTCACTGGAAAAGAAATTCCAACAAAAGATCCAAGTATGGATTGAACACAAAATCCAAAGGACACAAACATCCATGCTTCTGTACAATGTCTTCGGATATATATTTCCTGCTGACTCTCCCATCCATGCACCTTTTAACAGCCTTGGTACCATTCCTATAGTCCAATCCAAAGGAGTCTGCGATCTTCATTGCTATCCTCAAATGACTGCCATTCATGCAGAAACTTCTTTAGTAGATTACCTTGATTATTCAAGAAAACATTGAGCGAGGATCTACCAGGGTCACTTCTTTTCAGAAATGTGTATGGAATTCAGCTGATTCCATTGATTCTTGCAGATTGGAGAAATCCCAAAGCTAGAGTCTAGTCCTTATGACAGAGATTAAAAAACAGGCAGATATATTCCAGGCATCTGTGTTCTGAGCCTGAAATTTTTGCAATGACTGGGGCTATAGTTTCTGTCCAATGGAAGGTTCCTAGTGCTGCCAGTCAAAAGACATTCTGTATCTATTCTGCCTTTTTCTTCCTAATAGATTTATTTTCTGGCAAGTGAAAAGATGGGAGGAAATAGTAGGAAACTGGAGGAAGGTAATAAATGAAAGATATTTGAAAACCCTGCCTCAATATTCCTCCCAAACTCTGTGCCTTGTCTTTCCATCAAGCAAGCCACCAATCTAGTGTAGTGATTAAATGCTGGATTAGGACCAGAGACCAATCTCATCTATGGAAATTCACTGGGTAGCTTTGAGCCGATCTCTCTCTTTCTGCCCAGTCTTCCTTATGGGGTTTTTCTTACAGAGATAAGAAGAAAGGGAGCCATGATGTAAAGTGCCTGGAATTCTCAGAGGAAAGGCAGGATATAAGATAGATGGATGGATGGATGGATGGATGGATGGATGGATGGATGGATGGATGGATGGATAGATAGATAGATAGATAGATAGATAGATAGATAGATAGATAGATAGATAGATAGATAGATAGATAGATAGATGCTCTGTGCAGAACAAAGACTGATATGCAGAGGGTGGGGTGGCATCAACTATTCAAAGCTCAGGTATAGAGTATCCTGTTGTGTTTGATTTCCCAACTTGGTGCCATCTAAATTTTCTGGGATTGCTACCATTTCTAGAAAGGCCAGTTGGCTAGGAATTATTGACATTAGAGGCCCATCAGTCTGGAGAGTGCTAGATTAACTGAGCTATATGATGCAGTGCATCTCTCCCTATGAGAATTGTGGGTAGCCAGGAACATTGGAAAACTGAGAAAAGAGCTGTAGCAAAATGGATAGCAGTGATGTGGGGGGGAATATGGTCTAGTAGGGCATGAAAGGCAGAGTTGATCAAAGTGAGAAGCGCAGGGATTTAGAAGACACTGTGGCTGAGATGAGCTGATTAAGCCCCTTTCTACTAACAATCTACATGGGTGAATGGAAATAAAATGAGAAGGATCTATAGCATAGACCAGTGTTTCTCAACCATAGCAACTTTAAGATGTCTGGACTTCAACTCCCAGAATTCCCTAGCATGCTGGCTGGGGAATTCTGGGAGTTGAAGCCCAGAGATCTTAAAGTTGCCATGATTGAGAAACACTGGCATGATGTGATGGAATGTATCTACAAGGAGGACAGTGATGTGGGAGATCAAGGCTATCAGGAAGGAGGGGGTGCATTCCAGGAGTGGGGAGTAGGCAAGAGGCTGCATAGTCTGCAGGAGGAGCGTGGGAAGCAAAAAAGGTTCAGGATAGCCACTCCCTAGAATCTCCCAGGGTATATCCACTAGTTGCTGTAGTATAGATTTAGTTTGGCAAGATACTGTAAGCTAATAAAGGGACTGGACTGGACTGTTTCATCGTTGTTCTTAGGCTGGGCCTGGCACATAGACAGTACGTGCTATGGAGGTACAAGGTCTTAGGTAGCATAGCAAGGATAGACAACTCCTTTCCCACCCATACTCCTGCCCCATCCCCATCCCAGATGTTTATGGATTTTATTTTTGAGCAGCCTAGGTTTCCAATCATAATATGATTATTTTAGCCTTCTCTTTGCAGCTGCAAGGAGACATCACCAGGGACCTCTCAATGCTCTTGGTGATAGCTCCAGACACTTTTAACTTTCCAGTCCTATGTCATATGGATTTCATTTTTCAGAATCAGTTGCAAGCCACATTTGATCTAGTCAGTTTTTCACTAGGGGAAAATTTTGAAAAAGGAAGAATTTTTTGAATGTGTAAATGAAAATGCTACATGTAAATGAAAATGACCTATTTGTGTACTGTTGATGGTGGTTGAAAACTCTGACTGGATGGACATCCCCTAAGTCACAGAGAGATAGAGCAGATAGAACAATGGCTGTCATTGGCTTGACTGCTCTCATCTGAAGAAACTCTGGTTGGGTTTCATGATCCTTTACAGGAGGTTGGCCAGGCAAATGTCATTATGGAAAAAGCCACAAAAAGCCAAACAACAGGAAAATACACTGGAGCCTTTTCCACAAGTGCTAACTTCATCAGAACATTAAACCATTTTCTTCTACAACCAGTTGCTCTCTAGATGCTTTGGACTGTACTTCTCCTAATTCCCAACCAGCACAGCCATGACTATCATCCAATACATGTGGAAGTTATGTAAATTGGGAAAGCTATCTCACATCCTTCTGTGGGAGGAAGAATGGCATATAAATGATGGTAATCATGATAATCATAATATCTTTCAAGTAGGTTGGAATAGCCATGTGATGTGTCATGCACCAAGAGATGCTCCAGATCTAGCTTAGAGCTGGAGATCCAACCATTTATTTACTTATCTCCGTTTCCCAACTTTTTTCTATGTATAGGAATGCCTTTTTTAGCTTTGTAACATAGGTCTTGGCAATGGATTCTAGCAGGGCTCAAACATTAGAAGAACCCTGCTGGAACCAGATGAAAGTAGGTTCATCAAAACTAGAATCCTGCTTTCAGTAGGGAAGCCTACAATCATGAAAAAAAACCTGCCTCAGCAATACATCTGAAGGGTTCTGCCACTCAATATGGAGTTTTCATTTAGTTACCTTCATTCATAGCCATTGATTGACTTTTCACCTTTGTCTGTGAATTTGTCTAGTCCTCATTTAATGCCATCCACAGGAGTGATGGTAAGTGTTGTTTACCCACCTTTTAATGCCTAATTCCTCTTTCTCTCTTTGCTTCTTCCTTGGTGGTCTGGTTTCTGGGTCTGGAACACAGTTGGATCTTGGTGATACTGACAGTGATGAAGAGATCTTGGAACGAATTCTGGAAATGCCGTTGCAAAAAAATTGCAGCAAGGCTCTGTTTAGTATTCCTGAAGTGACTGAGGAGGAGGAGGAGGAGGAGCAGGAAGAAGACGAAGAAGGCTGGGACCCTGTCCTAAACCAACCTATTTCCACCCCTCTGGAAAAGGAGGCTGTGGAGAGCTTCCAGGGTAGGCTTCCTAACCATACCAGAAGAATACAAGGTCCACTCTGTGCTCGGTCTAAAAGGAACCACAATCTTTCAGAGCTGATCTTACCTGAAAAGAGCATTCTACAGAAGTTCAGAGGAGAGTGTGTGAATGAAATATCCACTTGCTCTGGAAGATGGGATGGTGAAGAAATGACCTATCAGTGGGATGATCTTAAGAAACCATCAAGGTCTCCTCTTCTGGAATGGAGAAGATCCAGTCATTGCAAGGAGAAGACCCGTGTCCAACCCCAGGGACATAGGAAGCGAAAAGCAGACATCCGAGAGTGCAGTGTTTCTATGCGGAGCAATTCCTACTACACTGGAGGTGGTCTTTACAGAGCACAGAGCCTCACAGAGAATTTGGATGTGATCACCAGCCTTGGGATGGAGGATGACTTGAAGCTGTGCAGCTGGGCAAGACAAAGGCCTGATCAAATTTCTTCAAGGAGAATGATGCCCCAAGAGAGAAAAGAGAAAGCTGTCCAAGGCCTCCCCCACTGCCTCAGTCCAGAGAGTTTGGAGATTGACATTGAGTATGATTCAAATGAGGAAGAGGATTTAACCATCACTTCTACTCCAGTGAGCCAGTTGAGTTCAGATGGGAGGGCTGATGGATCTCCAACAGATTGTGAGGAGGAATGGAGTGACTGCTCTAGCCAATCAGGGTCAGTCCAATCCAATGGGCAAAGAGAACTGAAGCGATCCAGCAGTTGGGAGGGAGAGAGCACGGATTGGAGCACATCCCCCGGCCATTCACCTGGGCATTGTGGTTGGAGGAAGAGGGCCAATGGTGCCTCAGAAGAATGGAACAGGACTTGCGAGAGAAGTCCCTCTGTCTTGGGAGCCAGGCCAGAGCAGACTTGGAAGGAGGGCCCACTTGTGCAAACATGGGTCTGTGAGACGCTTCCTTCACCAGCTGGCATTGTTACAGCAGCTTGCCACAATTCTGACTGTGCTTTTGACCCTTTGCTCCCATGCTTGCTTGCATTCTGCTTATTGTGTTGAGTGCTTTACAAAATAGAGGCTTCCGTTTTTAATTTGAAACTTACAGCACATTTGTGATACTCCTTGTGGGCTTTTCTCATATTTTGCTTTGGGATTGGCTACCAATCAGACATCACTGGCTGAAAATTTCCAATGCAGTATTCCTCTTCCCCGATTAACTTTTAGGAAAAGTCTGAAAACTTAAATATCCTCTATGGTAAATCCCAAATCTCATGTTCTTTTTGATTTAGAAAACCTTCCAGAATGAGGACCCATCTGATCAGTTTGGTCTACAAATAATTTATATCAGTATAACCTTGGTTGGTAAGATCTAGTGGTCTGCAATGTTTAGAAAACTCAAAGGAAATGAGAATTTCTCAGTTTCATGGCAAATACCAGGTCTCACAATGAGTGGGGAATGTTTAATTATGGTGTCAAAATGGCAGGTTCAGTTTAACTGGAAAACAAAGTCTATGTCAGACATATACAAAAAAATCAAGCTTCACATGACTGATTTGACATAGTAATAATGCAATTTATTTTGGCTGCTCATGCAAATATGTTGACCTGTCTTATAAAAGATCACAGTGCAGTTTTGTCATTTTGGGCTTGTGGAGAGAAAGCTGGTGCCAACAAAGCACTTACAGCCACTTTGAAGAGAAAACTTGCACATTACTAGCATAGGCATTACCAATTCATACAGGCGTAACCATTCTACGTTATGCCTCTTCAGACACGGATTGCCTTTAAAGTTCTGAGATGTATGGTTGGCACATTGTCCAATCCAACTCTGAGTTGATGCCAGCCTTGCCTAACCGGGCATTTTTCAGATGTGTGGACTTCAACTCCAAAATTCTCCAAAATTGCCATGCCCATTGCTGAGAATTCTGCAGTTTGGAGAATACCAAGATTGGGGAAGGTTAATTTATGCCATATATTAGAGAACGGAGACAAGGCTAGAGCTGATCTTGAATTGTACACAGTGGGTGTTTGGACTTGCATTGCCAATCAGACTACATGATGTAGCAATTTTGCCTTGCCTCCTTAACGGATTTTCTGTGGTAAGAAAAAAGATAAGAGAAGCAGCAAGAAGTCAGGAGATGGGTGCAGCTGGAATTTATATATCTGGATTTCTTATAGCATTCTGTGAATGAAGCAAGGTCATTGCGCAACAAAAGCCTCATTGGGAAGCACTCAGAGTAGGCAAATTTCAGAACTCTTATTCAGGCCAAACATCTGCAGGAATTTTGGATTTCACAGTTTTGAGAAAATGATTGAATGTCCTTTCGGAAGTGCGGGTAGCGTATCACTTTAGATGAATTTCATCTAAAACGAGGCAAAGCAACTATAGCTATTTTGAAGAGGGTTTTAACAGTAGATGTTTCTGAGTTGGCCTGGGCTGAGTGTGGCTCATCTATGGTTACTTGCACCCTGGTCTCACCATATGGGATTTGACTTGCTTTTGGTCAGTGTTTTCTGAAAACGCTTCCAGAAGAGGAATGCTGCATTCTAGCCCTTTGCATTTTGTGTTTTTGCTGCAGGTTGTAGCCAAAATGTCAATGGACAAACACACAAGGGTGGTCTTGGGACTGATTCTGCCAAGGGTTCTTTTTCAGGTGGCAGGTAGTCCTGGGTTGTTGGACTCGACATCTTATCAGTCCCCCGTCCAAAGAGGCAGAAGGTCTCCAAGAAAAAGCCAAGAAGGGTCAGCATCTCTCAGTGGAAATATTGGTGAGTTAGTTGCAGT
This sequence comes from Python bivittatus, assembly GCF_059951505.1. NCBI lineage: Eukaryota > Metazoa > Chordata > Lepidosauria > Squamata > Pythonidae > Python > Python bivittatus. Next base: position 7,705,811 of record NW_028277096.1, read on the forward strand.
TTCCATTAGGGCTATTTTAAAGTGGGGGCAACGGGGACAATTTTAGCAAGAGTTGAAAAAGTATGGTCCAACCCTCCTTACAAGATCATGTACATGAAGGAGAAGGTGAAGGAATCAATTAGAATCACAGGATCAACCCCATCCTTCCAAATTCACAGGCACAGCACCAGAGCCAGGAATTCTGTCCTGATAGACAGGCTCAGACCAATGGTGGATTGCTTTTGTGTCCTGGTTAGGAACTTGGAGGAGCCCCTCCCTTGAATTGGCAGATGACGGGGCCTCAGCACGACTGTTTGTGGCTCTTTTTGACTATGACCCTGTTTCAATGTCCCCTAATCGGGATGCTGCTGAAGAGGAGCTCCCATTTCAAGAGGGCCAGATTCTGAAGGTACGAGCAACAACAAGAAGAGACATATTGGCAGGGCTCAAGCATATGGTCATATGGTAGGTGAATCTAGACTCTCTGATTTATAAATAAAGTTTATGGCTTAGCAGGATGCGTGACTGTGGCCAATGATTTGGCTCCAAAATCCACTGCTCAGAAATACCTTTATTAGAATAACCAAAAATATGTGGAGAAGCTTTGCTGTTCTCCAGGACTGCCATTCTCCAGGACTGAGTGCCATCAAGCTTGGAGGCAGAGAATGCTAGAGAATAATCACAAATTTAATTTATTTTCAATTTTTTTGTATTATCTACTACACAGAGAGAGAGAGAGAGAGAGAGATACCTACTGATTCTACCATTCCCCCCACACCCCAAAAAAGCTTGAGGTGTACATGGTTCTCTTTCCTATCATTTCCCATATCACAGGCCACTTAACCCTGTTGTGGCTTTATCCTCAAAACAGATGAGACTGAAAGAATTGTCCTCTTAAGGTATTCAGCAGATGTAATCACAGGAGGAAATGAAGATGATTGCTGGACCTTCCTGGGCTGAATCAGAAGGTTTGAAAAGAGGCTGTCACTTCATATTTCCAATGCAGTTACTGTGCTCTGTGGAACCATGCAAGGTCCCTGCTTAAAAGGAGCATTGTGAATGTATTCAGCCAAAGAGAGATACAGCCTGTCTTAAAATGTTCCTGCCCATGCAGGGGGATGAGGGAGGAAAGGTAGAGCTGATGCACACATCTTGTTTTATCTCCATGATTATATTTTCCAAATAGTATGATTTTCCCAAGGTCACCTCATGAAACGTAGCTGAGTAGAACCCAGATGCCCCTTTTCTAAGCCTTAGTCCAATGCTAATCACTACCTCATACTGGCTCTGCAAAATTCCCAACATGCTATTGATTTATATAAAATTCTCACATATCATCTTCAGCCCATAATAACCTCTAGCTTTGAATTCATCTTTTCTCCTGGCTGCCACATTGAGCTGCCTACCATGATCTGAAGATCTCTTTTCTTGTGGTTGATGGAGGTTTGGAATTGGAATGGATTATTCTGTGCATTTGTATATACAGTGGGATGAAAGAAGTAATGGGGCATTTATATAGTTAAAAAGCAAATATTCTTTCTGCATTGTTGCAGTTGATTGTCTGCCTCCCCCTTTCACAGGTCTATGGCCACAAAGATGCAGATGGTTTTTACAGGGGGGAATGTGCAGGAAGAACAGGGTTCATACCATGCAACATGGTGTCTGAGGTCCAGGTGGACAGTGGCAGCGCAAGAAAACAGTTGTTAGAAGAAGGCCAGATTCCTACTGACATGCTGATGGAAAGTCTAGGTACTCTGCTCAATTTATTTACTTTCTTGAACTTGGCCAGGCCAGGGTTGGGAACCTTTTCAAATGGGAAGTCATGCTGGTTGCTATGCAAGTTCCAGTAGAAGTAGTAGTGAATGAGATTATGACACACACCCTCTCAGATACACATGCATAACTATTCACAAAATCTCTCCCTTCACCCATATCACTGTGATTGGTCCTGGAAGATAAATTAAACCTTGGGTTAGCAAGGATCTTGCTTGTTGAGATGCCAATCTGATGATTGAACAGTTGGGCTTTGAGGAACTGGGTAGAGTTCTCTAGGATCTGCATGAGTAGTAGACTACTCTACAGGAATAGTCAAGGGTTTTGTATAATTCATGGATTACAGGTGCCCACTTACATGCACATCTGGCCCAGGGCGGGGAAGGAGGATGTCAGAAATGGGGTTGGCTAGCCCCTTAGCGGCTTGGTGTGGACTCTATTGGCCTCTTGGATCTTTTAATCTCTTTTTATCTCTGTAAGTGTGGTTTTTTTAAATAACTTTTAATCATGTATTTATGATTTTAATTTGATGTAAGCCGCCCAGAGTCCCCCATTGTGGGAAGATGGGTGGGGACAAGTTTACTAAATAAATAAATAAAAATAAATAAATAAAGGATATATAGTTAATTCGCTTGAGTCCTGTTGGTTTTCTGTCTCAAAGGTGCGGTGCCCGCATAATGAATTAAATACTGTATACATGTCCCTGAACAGTAAAATGCCAGGACAATGTTTGGATTGTTGGAAGAGGAAAATTCTGAGTGCAACGTAGTGGAAGTAGATAGCAAAATAACAGATCCTGCTTAGATTCCAAAATGACACTGTAGGGCTTTCCAGCTCAGAACCTTTCATTGTAACTGAGATCTACTTTGTACCATTTGCTTCTGCCAATTAGCTGAAAGAGATAATATTCCAAAATCTGGGGAGAGGTTTCGAGTACTTAGTGATACCAGGAGCATTTACATTCTTTGAGCACCTTGATGGCTCATCAAGTTCCCCAACAATAAACCTGTTCATTCAGGACAACTAAACTTTAAAAAAAAAATCATTTTTGAGACAGAGTCATGGATAGTGATAGATCTCCCAATCCATTGTCTATATCAGACTAATCCAGAAATAAACCTAGCTGCTTAATAAGAACCACAGGAGATTGGGTTGAAGAAAGTTTTCTTACTTTAATTTGCTGATTGATTCTACTGCTTATTAATTTAATTGGGGTATTTTGTTTTAACTGCAGGAAATGGTGCATTTTCTCCACCTCCACAGCGCCCATCAAATCGTCCTTCAAAGCCTCGACGGTCTAAGAAAGGTCAATACACTATTTTGTGGTAGAGGCTGTTGATATCTTGTAGCCATCCTTACATCAACAGGATTATCTTTCTTTATATAATTTTTATTAAAGATTTTCACAGAGATAAACAATAAACATGAAATAATATAAAGTAAGATTAAAGAAAAGAAATGTGAAGTGAGAAAGTAAGAAAAGTGAAAAGAAATACAAATGGAGAAAAAAAAAAGATACATAACGAAGCAACTTCCAATCTTCTTTACAGCAAATACAAACTTATCCTCGCTCCTCCCTCATTAAAATCATATCATAATTCTCTTCTTCCCATATTCAACCCTGTTTAACCAGCAAATCCATAAATCATCAGTCCATTTTTTTTTGTTTTCAGCAAAAAGTCCATAAGTGGTTTCCAGTCTTTAATAAAAGTGCGTGTTGTCTTAAACAGGGTTATCCTTTATTTGAGTCCTGCATACCCTGGTGCTTGCCAGAACCCTATTTATTTTCAGTTCATAGGACTTGTGTAAGCATTTGCATGTATGTAGATCATTCCACTATTTTTCAAAATAATGTTCATACCACCTTTCGTCCCCCAGCGGAGGCACTCAGGATGGAAGAACAGGTTCCTGATTTAGGTAAGTGTTGCTTCTATTTCTCTTAATACCTCTGGGTGATACATTGCTGCAAGGAGGTTTATGGCAACTCTTCAAAAATGCAAGGCATTTTTTATGCCTTATAAAGCAGGGAGGTGTCCCATCTCATTCCGCACCATTACGGGCTGTAGTGATATCCTAAGAAGGCATGAAAATATCTCTGGGATTGTAGAATCATAGAATCATGCTTCTGTGTTTCATAGAATCATGTGAGTTAGGCCATCAAGTATATCTTCCTGCTCAGTGCAAAAATCCAAGTTAAAGCATTGCTGGCCAATGGCTGTCTAGCCTCTGCTTGAATGTATCCAGTGAAGGGGAATCCACTTCTTCTCTGGATAATTGGATCCACTGTCAACAAGCTCTTATTGTTAGGAAGTCTGTTTTTTAAAGTATTTAATCAGAACCTACATTCTTGTACCTTAAGTCCATTATGCCATGTCTTCCACTCTAGAACGAAAGAGAATAAATCCTGTTCTTTTATGTGACATCTTTTCAGGTATATGAAGAGTGTTTTCACATCCCTTGAGTGTGTCCGAATGCAAATGTGTCCGAAAATGCAAAATTACTTCCTATGATTTGGAAATGTTGCTTCTGTTCAAGCAGACTAAAACTGAATTCCCCTTTTTGTAGTCATGTCATAGTCACGCTGCTGCCTCATCTTCAGTTTCCTATCAACTTCTGATCCAATATCTTTTTTATAAGTACCATTACCAAGCCCTAACCCTAATCCCACGTCTGTGCATTTAGTTTTTCTTTCCTACCTGAATAGGAAATGGCCCTTATTAGAATTTGAAGGCATAGAATCCATACTGTCTCAGGGGAGCCAGAGGAGGGATACTGGATTTCCAGCAGGCAAAGACAAGGCTCTGTAGACCATCATGACCCTTCTTATATCTAGCAAATCCAAAATAAATTATGTGATGCATTTTGAAACTTGCAACATAAATGATGTAAAACAAAATATTTCATTTAAGTTTGGTCTGTGTGCATAATTTATGTCTGGCAGAGAGGGGTTTTTTTTGTGGTTGTTGGTGGTGGTGATAGAAGGTTGCAACAGCTCGTGGGTGTGGATGATCATACGTTCATGATTAGGTCCCAATGAACAGATAAGACCTTTGTGATATAAACCATTAAGACAGACTCTGCTTTAAAGGAACAAATAAGGTTTTATCTAATGCAACTTCCCATTCTGATCTACTAGCTGTACATTTCCTTTCTGGTTTAGAAGCACCTGGAAAGCAAAATCCAAGTTCTGAGGACCCTGGAAGAACAATGGTAGCCATCTTTGACTACAACCCCCAAGAGAATTCTCCCAATCCAGACACCGAGGTGAGCGGAGCCTGCTCTTTGCTTAACCTTTGCGGCATTATTCATATGTCGGACTATGAACTACTTAGCTTTATGTATCATTTAAGGGATTGCCATGGGCCCAATAAATCCTGGAGATTGCCTTGTTCCTTTGAGCTCCTTCTAGGAGTATGTGTAAAAATAAGTGCATTCCAGGACAAGCTCTGTACAGTCATAGTGGATGACAAATGAGAGAGAGAGAGAGAGAGAGAGATTAATATTTGCCTGGTTAAGTAGGTCTTTGGAGGAATTTCTGCCCCTCCAAAATTGCTAGTTTCAGTGTATAAACTGAAAATGAAAATAATTCCTTTCCTTCTCACTTGGTTCTGTACTGATTTTCTTATATATTTATTTAAGAATTTTATTATAATAGTAAAATCTAATACAAACTAAACTTAAAGAAAGAAAAGAGAATAGAGAGGAGTAAAAAGTGCAAGGAAAAAGAAAGAAAAAAGAAAAAGAGAAAAGGAAGAACATAATAAAGGAAGAAAAAAGAAATATATGAAGAAATGACTTCCAATCTTCATCCCAACAAGTATAAACTAATTTAGTAACTCTTCACCCTCTCTAAAGTTAAAAACATTGATCTCTTCATCCCATATCCCATCTCTTATCTATCAACAAATCCATAAAACATAATCTTTTCAGTGATTTTCTACTATTGTTCTTGATGTTTTCCTCTAGGCTGAGCTCAGATTTTGTGCTGGGGACATTGTGACTGTGCTCAGTTCCATGGATGATGATGGGTTCTATTATGTAAGCATCATGCCTTCCTTTTAATTAAAACAGTTTAAACAGTGACATAGCCAGTAAATCAGAGGGCTGCGTTGCTATGGATGGAACTGGGTCTGTGATAGTTTCTCTTTTAGGAGGTCATGGGATTGAATTCTACAGTAGTTACTGCCTTCCAGAAAGTATCACTGATGTCAGAAAAACAGGGATCTGTAGGTTCCAGTTTGGAAATGGGATATCTGCCTTTGTTCTGAAAAGACTCCTGTTCCTTCTACAAATACATAATGGGCAGAAATCCAACAGATGATATATATCATCACTCCATAATTGATAGGAAATATAACATGCACAAGAGCTTGGATGGTAGGAAAAAAGTAGGACAGTTCCTCTCTCTGTATGGTTTTGAAACATCAGGAGATCTCCAACCTTATGAACTGTAGAAACATTTCCCTTCTTTATCTGCAGGGGGAGGTAAATGGACAGAAGGGTCTTGTTCCATCTAATTTCCTGGAAGCTTTGCCGTCAGATGGAGCACTGCCAAGTGAGCCAAGCCTTGGAAGGCAGGTGAGGGAGACATCTTGTTTGACTGGGACCCAGATGTGAATATAGGTTTTTATCACAGAACTGGAATGTCAGCCAATGGGTGTCTATTCCTTCATCCATATATTCCACCAGCCCAAATACAGAACTATCTTTGTTCATTTATCTCTTCTTGCATACTCCTGGCATCCCTCAGCGAGTGAGAAAAAGAAGAATCCAGTAATGCATGTGAGAAAGGCAGAGGAAGAGAGAAAGGCAGAGAGAAATCACGTGAGTCCCAGATCAAATCTTTCCAGAATGCCTTGCCAGTTAATAAATTATTTATAACTCTGGATATCTTGGCTTCAAGGTGAGAGCAGGAACAAAGGTTTTCCTTCCCATTCTGCAAATCAAGGTGCCTACTTCAAACAGTTGCTCAAGGGTGGCAAGTGAAACCCTTTGAGTCAGCGCTCTGGTGGCAGCAGTGCCTACAGCTGGTCTGAACTGTCTGGCTGGCTCTTTATACCAGGTTGAGTTTTGCTAGTACATCATAGAACCCCTCTGCACACAGCATTCGTGAAACTCCCAGCTTAATTTCGCACCCTGCCATGGCCTCCATTCTGTGGTACAAGGGTGGTTGTTGCAAAACCAGATCTTTTGTAATACATTTTTCTGGAGTTGCTAGGCAGGCAATTTCCCACTGGGCTCTCTGCTTCCAGTGGCAATTAAGCAACCAAGCCACCATGCCACCCTGTCGCCTGTCTTTTAAATTTAGTAAACCGATAGCTTGACAACTCCCACTTGCAGTAATCATTCCATTTGTTTATGAGTCCCTGAACTAGTGGGCAGCACTTGAAGATACTGTATAGAAGGGGAGGCAAGCCCGATGCTTGTTAGAGGCCAGATCCTACATTGTCCCATCGATCAACTCTTACAGTGCTCTCGGCAGCAGGGTGGCTTAAACAATTGCTAGAGGTGTGGAGATTGAACAGGGCAGTAATGGGGAAATGGCCATCAGCAATGTTGTTAGGAATGTTTCCGACAGAGTAAACGTGCAAAGAGGCAATCAGTCCAGTGGCCTCACTCTCTGCATGCATTTTAATGATTATTAAATATTTTAGAGGAGTATAAACGAAGAGAGATACAAGATATGTAAAAAGAATAAAAAAGTAAGATAGAAACAATAAAATACAGAATGATAAACAAGGGATCTAGAATATCACGGACAGTGCAGTTTTCCAATATATCATTAATTACTTATGAATTATAACATGCATTATATCATTTTTTTAAAAAGTAGGAATCACTATTAAGCTTTAAGTTAAGAATACGTATTAAGAACCATCATCAACATGGTATAAATCACTGACTGAAAATATAAGAATAATAATTTGAGTCAGTTCTGAGAATCTATTCAAATTGGAATTTTCCATGAAGTTAAAATATAGACTCTGTACATAGAAAAACCTAAATTTGAATGAGGTACAAATCCATGTTATAGTCTAGGAATGTTTTCTAGTTAAAACTGAACTAGATATCAGATTTATTTTTAAGGTTTGAAATTATTTTGGACATTGAAGTATCCATTGTTGAGCTAAGGACAGAATGTGAGATGCATGGAATATATTGTTTCCTTCCTCACTTCCTTTTCCTTCCACAGTGGTATCCAGTAGATCATCTGATACACCTTCCATTTTTGCTCAGCACCTGGAGCGTCCACTGCCTCAGATTCTCAGGGTTGGGTGTCTCTTGGGCCTCTCAACCCTGAGACCCGCCCTTCAGGGTAAGAAGAAGAAGAAGAACTTATTCTCGAAGGGGGAAAAAACCCACCTCAGGTCTAGCAAGAAGAATGGTGCTGAGCTCAGCTGCCGAAGAATGTTGCAATAAAAAAGGAATGAATTATGAAGATCAGAAATGTAATCCATAATAGCATTAATTTCCATGGATTGCAAGATGTGTCAAGTGGTTTGTGAAGCAAGTATGAGCTCCAGAAAGGGGGTTCTGTAGAAACATGTTGCTCAAAATCTCTTCTCCAGTGTGTGGTATTGGCTGTAATGTAGTTCAGTGGATGTTTCCTTTTTACCTTTCTTCCAGAAAGTATCTCCTTTTTTTTTTTTTTTTGGAAATCAAAGCTGCTTTCTTAGACCTTTTCTCTCAGCATATCACTTCTCTCCACTCTTGATCCAGAACTTTCTTTTATTGCCTCTCCTCAGCCTGTTGCAATTCGACATTTTTTTTTCTTTGAGGATTGTCCTTCCCAGAAAGAAACAGTCAAGGATCTAATTTGGGTGGGGTTGGCTGAAGGGTGGCTGAATAGATATTACCTGGGAGTTCCTGCCCAGGAGTCATTCGTGTTTGCCAGTGGAAGATTCACACAACTGTCTTCATCTGGATTCTCATTTTGACACAGCAACTTCTCTTTGCGGTAGTCCAATGCTAAACTGGTATCTTGCACACTTCTGTCTCTGAGTAGAAATCAAGTACATTTTACCCTTTGATGGTAAGTTGAGGACCTATTGATTGCCTTGAGGTACATAACTCCATACAGTACCACTAGATAAATAATTTACTGTAATAATCCTGTGGGGAGACCACTAATCAGCTAGTGGAATTTCACATGTATTTTTATCTTTCTCACAGTTTTTCCAGCGTTACACTCAAACAGCTTGAAGCTCTGAATATAAAATCTCGTTAATATCTTGCATCCAGCACTTTTACTCCTATGAAGTCTCCTATGTATGGGGAAATCTCCACTTCTGCTCCAGAAATGTCCTGGGAGCTCCCACAATGCCAGCTGAGACCTGGGGGCAGCATGTCATAAGCAGCCAAATTACCCAGCCGCTCAAGAGCTTCCAGGAAGGAGATTTTTCCCCACCCTGCACCCCAGCTTGCAACCTTTGCTTTTTCATTAGGGAGGCTGAGTCTATGACATGCCCACCACCTTCTGGTCCATAGAATGTTACCTGCTAAAGATGAGTGGATCAGCCAGCCAGGCTCACCCTCAGTTAGGGACCACTCGCATCGCCAAAGAGCTGTACTGCGGCCAGGCTATAGATCATAGCATTTGCCTCCTACATAGGAAAAAAATCTCAAAAGTGCTGCAATCTTGCAAGGCATGGAGATGGTGCTTACACAGATCTCTGGCTACAGATTTGAGGAATATATGCAGCTCGAGAAGAGTTCCAACCGCCCATTTAGAACTGCTTTACTAGATACGCAACTAAGTAAACTTTCTATTTTCCACCAGTTACACTCTACAGTCAGAGCATAAAGGTAAGGAGCCTCCTGGGCTATTGCCTTCAGCTGTTGGTATTCACAGGTGCACAGTACTGGAAAGTGAAAGGTTTCATTGAACCATCTAATCTCAGAGGGTCTCTATTTTTGTTCCATAAAGTTGACTAATTCCCCCTTTAATACCCTCTAAGCCTGTGAGCATCACCACATCTTGCAGAATAAATTAATTATGTATTTTGAGAAGGACTCTGTCCTGAATCTATTGCCTGTCAACAGCATTGATCGTTCCCCAATGTTGGTGTTTTGAGCTTGGAAGTAAAGGCTTGCTGATTCAACCTTCCCTAATTTGGCAGTTTCCAGATACTTTGGGACTACAGCTTCCATTCCCAATTTTGAACTTTTGGGGTGAAAATCCTAAGAATTGCAATTCCAACAACTCTGGAAAGTATCTATTTATGGAAAGCTGCTCTCTTCTACACCCCATGTATAATTTATAATCCTTTGGAGTTTCTGCTTCAGAGTTGCCTAGAACAATTCTTGATCACTGCCTATGATTGACACTGAGACTACCAATTGACCTGTGGCTTAACTTAAATGGACCATCACTTGGGTCACATTTACTTCATTTCATAAGAGATGTTCAACTCACTTAGCCTATGCCCAAGAAAATATAAAAATGCAGATTGTACTGTACTGTGGAAACATAGCCTGTCTTTCCAATAGCTCTGAATGGCATCTTAGTTCTTATCTTGGTAGAAGAATTCTCTGCCTGGGTCAAAGTTGGGCCTAAAATTGGTATCCAAGTTCTTCTGAAGTGAAATTCTGAGGCAAATGTCCACCACTGGAGAAACACTCAAAGAGAGAGAGAGAAAGAATGGCTGAAAAGGTGGATTAAGTTGTTGATATGTACAAGTGTGAGAGTTTACCCCTTGTCCCTAGTTACTGCCATGCTAAGCTAAGAAGGCAGCCCAAACTGGGCCAGTGGCCCTTTCCTGCAGTCTGCCTTTGTAAGATTTCCAGCTCCCAAACCAAGCAGTTCTTATGGTGAGGATCAGTGGGCACAGTGCCAGCCCATGTACCAAGCCTATCATAAGGGGCACCTCTTATATGGAGGTGACACCTATTTCATGGCTGAGAGATTTGTGTGTGTGTGTGTGTGTGTTAATAAATGTGTCCCCCATTCTTGCAGCCAATGTACCTCTGCATGTTTGTTGGGAGAAGGAATCATTCTTGTTTCGTTCAGTTTGGGTTACTGAGTGGGGATATTGGATGAGCTATGTTTTTATTTAAAAAATAATTTATTATATTAAAGTCTATTTTCACAAAAATCAAGTGTTCCTATCCTAAATTTGTTTCTCTTCTGAAGGGGGTGATGGGGGCTGAATGCAACTACTCAGTTGCCCTGATGGTGATGTTAGATTTACCTCTAAGAGTTCAGACTGTCTACATAGCGCTTCCTTCTCCAATTCTTCCCTACAACCACCATCTTGTACAATAGCACTGAAAAGGAACACTCAGCCCAAGTCACCCCAGTGAGCTTCCGTAGCTAAGGGTAGCCTTGAACTAGGGACTCCCTGATCTTAGCCCAATAACTATACCACAGTGGCTTTTTGGGCAGGGGTGGTGGTGGTTAAAATGATGATCTGCATCCTGGGGAGAAAGACCATGTTGTGTTAAAGGAAGTTCACAACCAAAACTGGCCATAATTTAATCACATTTATCAACACTGGTCTTGGCAAGAAAGGAGAAAAACAAAGCAACAGTCCTCCCAAGGACTGTTGTTTTATATTTGAGACTCCTGTACTGTGTCACCAACACAAGATTGTGAGGCATAGCTTTTTTGGTTCACTGACAAGAAATGGAAGGATCACTGAGATCCATTTTACAGTTCATTTTTCTCCTGTCAAAACATCACAAAATCTTTAGATGTTAAAGCTGCAGAACTGCACACATCCAAGTAATTCTTACACCATAGAATACTTTCTTTCAAAAGAGTTTAGAATGATTTTTACCAAGCACATCATTACTACGGTTATTGAGAAATTGTATGGAAGAATAATTCATCCTTTTATGCAGCAATCATTCTCTTATCTGAATGTTTTTCTCATCCACAGCCTGTTTAACTTTGTAATTCCAACAAGCATCCTTTTTATACTTCACATTAACCATAACTCCACTCACTTTTATGGCACTCTGTAGTAAAAATATATATAAGCAGATATTCACTAAACAAGTAATGTTTTCATTTAATCTTGGATCTTCAAATAGTCCAATGATTTTTTTCTGTGTTCTATCAACTTGTTGCCATCTATTCATTCATGTCACCTGATAGAATAGGGGTCCCCCCACACACACCTTTGGATCATGTGCATTTCGAATATTGCACAGTTTTTCTCCAAATTTCTCCCCGGCTCTCCCATGATTAACATTCACAGGATCGTAACCTGGAACTTCCATTAACTTATAAATTCCTATTTTCATACACATCCACAACAACCTAGATAATACCATAATACCAAATTCATGCTGACATACCTTTTAGCCCTTTCAATCATAACTGAACCTACACTTTCATTTCCTTGCCTGTATTTATCAACTCTACATAAGAAGGTCAGACCACCTTCATTCAAATTTATTCTATCCTCCTTTCTCTTTGCTTCAGAGATATACAACATACTTATTTTTTATTGCGTGCAAATCTGTGCTCCTTACCTTTTGTGTGTGTGTGTGTGTGTGTGTGCGCGCGCACACACACACACGCTTTCAAGTCAGTTTTTGATTCCTGACAATTGCCTGGAGTAGTCCCTGCAGTTTTCTTGGCAAGGCTTTTTGGAAGTAGTTTGCCATTTTCTGCTTCCTAGGGCTGAGAGAGAGTGACTGGCCCAAAGGTCACCTAGCTGGCTTCATGCCTAAGGCGGGACTAGAACATATGGTTGTCTCCTGGTTTCTAGCCTGATGCCTTAACTCATTGTTTCTCAACCTTGGCCACTTGAAGATGTGTGGACTTCAACTCCCAGAATTCCCCAGCCAGCATGGCTGACTAGCAAATTCTGGGAGTTGAAGTCCACACATCTTCAAGTGGCCAAGGTTGAGAAACACTGCCTTAACACTACACCAAACTAGCTCTCCTTTAGGTGTCTCTAAATTCCCCAAGTGACAGATTGGTGGTGTGGAAGTGCTTCATACCAGCAACCTGCCATCTGGACTATTTCTGGATACACCTGACTTCTGAACATCCAAATGACAAGAATGAACCAGTCACCTACTCTATAAGTTGGTTAGTGGGGTGAAGGATGACTATGAAGTCAAGCTCCTAGCTGTCATCCATCCCCTAACTTGTCAGCTAGGCTATTTTTGCACTGAAGTTTTGCAGAACTTTGGTGGGCAGATTTACTAGTCTTCCAGGCACTTGGGCTAGAAGAGGAAACTGGCAGAACGCTTGTTAGTTTCTCCAAATCTCTTAATTCCCTAAGTGCTGCAAGGGAATACTGGCGGAAAGTGGTAACAGAGTCCAGAAGTACCCTGTGGAGTATAGTATTAGAAAAGGAGAGCTGGGAGTGCCTCAATGCATTTATGTGGGATATTCCTCTGTAGGACACAGGCAAGGACAAGCAGGTGAAAGAAGTTACCATATTCCCTACTTATACAGGCTAAAATTCTTGAGCCACACTGGTATCTTTCTCACACAGGACTCACTGTGCATTGTTCCAAAGCACAGGTAATTCAGGGCTGAGGTGCACCGGGGACAGGCTTTATTGGAAAAGTTCCTTCTGAAGGATGGCAGACAGCCCAGCACCCCAAGATAAAATCGCTGGGGAAGGCAGCTACAATGGCCTGAGGAGAGGGGCCTGCACGAGCCATTTGCAGGGGAGGCATTGCCCACAGTGAAATAAAGTGCTACAAACAGGCCAAACAGGGCTGCTTGGGCCGGCAGAAGTCAGAAAACACCACTTGGATACAAATGTTAAAAAAAGACAAGCAGACGCTACCATCCAGGTAGGCCTGGAGTAGGTTGAGGGTGATCTTGATAGTGGGGAGAGGACAAGCAAGACATTCAGATGACTCCTTAGTTACCAAGCTTAGTTGTGCCTGCGCTACTTGCAGCATTCCCTGCTAATGATGATGATAGTACTGGTCAGTTTGGGTACATTGCCCAGTATCCCACAAATGCCTTTGAGTCTATGGGCAATACATTAAACTTAATTCTGAACATCCCCATTTTGGGGGTTTGCAAATGAGGATCCTTAATTTAGAGACTGTGGCCTGCACCTCACTAACTCAGAAATACACGCAAGCACTGAAGCATAACTATGAGCCCAACAGCTGCATTCACACAGCATATCACAGTTGGCAAGTGTTTACCTTAGCTGCCTTTTTCTGTAGTTAAATACTTTGTATGCCCCTGGCCCGTTTGGTTAATTTATAATCAAATGCACTTTGCAAATCCCCAAAATGGATACATTTAGAATCAATTTCAATTGATTCTCATTGTGCAAACTCAGAGATGGGTTGAAGATCAATGGCTCAAAAGTTCTGTGGCACCTTGATTGTGGTCAACGCTCCTCTCTGTGGAGGGGGGAAGTGGCATTGCAGCATTTTTAACTGAAGCTGCAATTTCTCACTTGGTCGTATTAACCGTTGCTTTCAAAGGAAATGTGTTGTAATTCCTTTGAATGTGGATCTTCCTTTGTGTAATTCCTCTGCGTGTCCCAAACTGACTCTTGAGTTCATCTAACCCTGCAACAGATCTCCAGAGTTTCAGGCAGAGATTTTTCCCAGTTGCATCTGAGATGTCACGAAGATGAATTTGGAACCACTAGTGCACAAACGTGTGATCTGTGAATAGAATGTTTGTTTTTTATAGAGCTTAGATAGCCACCAGTCTCAATATAGTGATTCTGAGTGGCTTATAATATAAAAAACAAAAAAAGAAATAATAAAGCAGCATTGCAAAAAATGAGGCCCCTAAAAACTGTAATCTAATGAAACCCATACATGTGAGGCTGTGTTAACCGCCTGGTCCCAGGGCCTGAGGAAAAAGCTGGTCTTCAAGGCGTTTGAGAAAACTAACAAGGTCAGGGCCATCTGGATCTCAGGGAGGATGCTGTTCTATAAAGCGGGCACCATGGCTGAGAAAGATGCCTACTGGGTCCCATTAGATGGCACTATTCCAGAGAAGGGACCCAGAAAAATGTCCCGGAGCATGTCTGCCAAAGAGCATGTCCTCCAAGGACTCCACATGTCCATTCTGTTGGATCTGGTGGCATGGGCAAAATAACTCGGGACAGGCAGTCCTGCAAATAATCTGGCCCTGTGCCATCTAGGACTTTGTAGGTGACCGCCAGCACCTTCAACTGTGCCCATATATGGCCCTCATCTGAACAGTGAACCTTTGCATTCACTTCCTATTAAGTGAAATCATTAATCCATGAACAGACAACATTTTTGTGGCAATGACATCATAAGACAAGGCAGGGAAGAATTCTTGGTTTCTTCCACCACCAGCTCCGCCTCCCATTTTGATGGACTGAGTTTGTCATTGTTTTAATTAAAATAGGTGCATTATTTTTTTTAATAGGGAAAAGGAAAATGGCTCCACTATCCAACAGTTTGCTCCCTAATTTCATCAGCACATCCTTGGGACTCTGGGTGATGCCCACCCCTTGCAATGATCCATTTAGTGATCTATTTGCTCTGACTGGCTCCTGAAGGTCTATTTTGTTCAAAACCCTTTCTCTGGAGACTGATTCACAGATCAGTCTCTGGCTATTCTCACAGGCCTTCAGGTAGGGTGGATGCCAAGCCCTTGTAGAAGTTATGTA
Source organism: Python bivittatus (assembly GCF_059951505.1). Taxonomy (NCBI): domain Eukaryota; kingdom Metazoa; phylum Chordata; class Lepidosauria; order Squamata; family Pythonidae; genus Python; species Python bivittatus. The sequence goes on from NW_028277096.1 coordinate 7,721,152, forward strand.
TGTTTTCTTCTGGACACGCTTGATCTATGCTATTGTTTTTTGCTTTTAAAGTTGTCAGCCACCCGGAGTCCTATGGAGTTGGGTGGCCTCTAAACTGTATAAATATATTTTTAACATCCCCAAGTCCAGAGCTATGACTCTTCTTTCCTACAGTCAGAGTCAATGAAAACGTATTTACAAGTAGATTTAAACTAGGGAAACAAATGTATAAATCAAAGCTTTTTTGAAGTAGCGACGTAGGAGTTGTAGCAAAGTCGTTGTTCCTGGGCTTTTAAGTTTGTATAAAGCGTGCTAGAAAATGGGAGCAATTCGAATTCTTTCTGGGAAGAGTGGCATGCCTTTTGTGCATAAAGGGCCACACACCCGCTGCTTACGTAGACTTCCTGAAGAGTAGAGTTGCCAGCTGAGCAGAAACAAATCTAATTATCTTGTACTGAGTATTTTTAAAACTAAAACTAGACATCCAAAAACCAATCTGTGGCTCGAGGAATGGTTAAAGGCAGAACGATGAGAAACAGTAAAAAGGGTGAGTAAATATATAATCTGGGGTCATGCAGCTAAGTGTCTATGGCTCCAGCAATCTTTTAGGATCTTGTTGTAATGCATAGCTGCAATCTCCTTTACCACATAAGTGACACCCAGCTAATGATTCAGGTCACACTACCAAGGGTATCCATAGGGTATGGTCGAAAGGTCAAGATGGCACCCTTGAGAGCGCCACCTTTTTTATGTGTGTCTTGACTTTTTTAACCATACTCTGCAGTTCACTTGTGCTACGCACTGACCACCAAGATCTGCCGGCCAGCCACTCTTTCCCCACATTGGGATCAGTGACTTGCTAAAACCTAATATTAGTAACTACATGAGGCACTCTGAGCTTGCGAAAATCCTCTCACCATCAACGAACTTTCATGCAACAGAAATAGCCTGTGCTGCAAGGCATTGCATGATCTGTTTTTATGGAGAAATAACTTTTTTGTTCCTTGCATGGATTGTGCCATTTTTTGAAGCAATTTCACTTCCAGAGAGAAAAGAACAGAATTTCCTCAGCAAAGGTGATCACCTGCCTCTGCTCCCTCATGTTGAGGATGAGTCTGGAACAATCCGGGTACACATTTGTGCTCAGCCACAACATTGTCAACCAGCCATTTGCTTCCTAATCCAGAATTGTGGGCTCTGGTAGGGTTTGCCCAGGAGCAAAAAGTACCTTTGCGGAAGGCGACCATCCTATTTTTCATGCTCAAATTACTCTCTCTTTATTCATTTCATGACCAGTAAATATAAAAAAACTGCAGTTAGGTAAGAAATATCAGGAGCTCAAATACAGAATAAAAGACACTTTCTTGACAGCAGTCTATGGGGAAAGAAATGGGTAGTTTTAATAGACTCATCTCAGCAAGTGGCAGCACCTGGCTAGGTTTGGAAGTTAAGCAGGGGTCCCAGAAAAATATTGTATATCTTGAAAAGATACCCACCGTGGGCAACATTTCAGAGCGGGTATGGGCGCACTGCCAGTGCCTGTTAAGTTTTAGAAAACTGTTTTTCTGCGCAAGCCCAGGAAAATGCCAGCTAGGTTCAGGGGACACCACCATGGTGCCATGCATGCCCAGGCCCACCCCAAAGCATCTTTTTGGCTTCAACTCTGAAGTTTGCCCATCATTACCCACCAGCTGCACATCACTACCCACCAGCTAGGAGGTACATGAAGTTTCCTGGCGCGCTTGGAGCATCTGCTTAAAATTTAGTTCTAGAACTGAAAACATTTGTGATTCACCTCAGTGAAGGTCACAGTTACAGTTTGTGCTATTTTGAATGTTTTAAAATGATGTAATGTGCGCATTGGTGTCATCAAGCCTGTTGTGGGTACATATAAAAGTAGAAATCTGTAGCTTGAGGACAGCTGCATGTTGTGTTTCAGGGAATGGTGATACTGAAATAAATAGGGATTACTTTTGAGCAAAATTGTGCAGCATTCTGAATAATTGTGATTAGAGGAGGGTTTTTTGGGTTTTTTTTTTGTTAAGCAATATGAATGGATTTGGGAAATAAGGTAAGAGAGAGGAAAGAATATATGAGTGGGCCATTGAAAGACCCAAGAATGAATGAGAATGATGTTTGTTTGGTATCTGCTTACTGTAATGGTATGTGGGAATGACCATGGGGGACAGGGCAAAGAGAGGCAGACAAGGGAAAGGTCAGATAAAAGGCAGCTGAGCCCACAGCAGGAATGTGGGCAGGGCAAGAGGCTCAGAAGGGACCCTCCGTAGTTTTTGGGCTGTAAAGGGGACGTGGAGAGAGAAGTACTTTCAGACTTGCAAAATTCTGTTAATGTAGGTTTACAATAAAGTAGAATTAGCTCATCTGGCTGTGTTTCCTATCTGGTCTACCTAATAAGGCTGACAAGTACATAGTTTAAGCATGTCTATACCTAGCAAAGGAGTGCATATATATTAAAAAGTATGATTGATTTTACTGCCAATAGAAGAGAATATATGTGGCTCAGGGTTGAACTGTGGAGTCCTTGGGGTTATCTGAGCTTGGTTGTTTTCTTGCAAACGTTTTGTTACCTGACTAGGGAATGTCTTCAGTGCACTGAAGATGTTACCTAGCTGGGTAACCAAACATTTGATTTTACTGCTTATGATGAAAGATTGGGAGAATTAGTAAAAGTTGCTAGGGTAATTCTGAACTAGGACAGACCATTTTCTTGGTGGTATCAAGAGTGAATTCAAGGCAAAAATTGAAAGAAAAGGAAAGAAGTAAAAGAGTTAGAGTGAACACAGAATGACTAGAGGAAAAGAAACCAGGAATGCCACAAGAAAAGGTAGGGCATAGGGAACAAGTATGTGTAAGCTGCTTGAAACAGTTTATTACTACAGAGTACCAAAGACGTGCATAGAGATACATTAACTGGAAGTCTGAAAGAGTATAATCAGTGGAACTGGAATGCTGATGTGACAGAAGCTGTGGATGAGAAAAAATGCATAAAAGAGAAGTGTGAAGAAGATACTGTACAATGTTTACAGGAAGAAAAAAATAATTAAATATTAAATTTAATTTAAATTAAATTAAATATAAAGACCAAATTAATGACAAGTATTACAATCAGCTTAGAACACTGAATGTTGAATGAAGACATTGAAATGGTGGATAGTTTCTACTTTTTAGAATTGTCTATTCATAGTAAAATCAAGAAATATGCCACAGACTAGCATTTGGTGTTAGCTTTGGCACTTGTCAATGAACACCTTGGAAAAGATATTCAGATGCCATGACATGTCTATACCTACAAAGATCAAAATTATGCAGGCAATGCTTTTTTTCTATGGATACAAAAGTTGGACTTTGGATAAGCAGGATAGAAACAATAGTGAGACTTTCGAACTTTAGTTTTAGAGAGCACTTTTGAGTATGCATGGGTAGCCAAAACAAACTATTGCATCAGAGAACAAACAAATTCAGAGTTCTCACTTGAGGCACAAATGACCAGGTTCAAAATTTTGGACACATTATGTGAAGACCCAGATCCTTTGAGAAGTTCACAATGTTGGAAAAAGTAGAAGAAAAGAGAATGAGCAGCAGCAAGGCAAATGGACTCGATTGCAGCATGCACCATGGGGACACCTGAAGGGCCAGATTGGGGGCAAATCATTTTAGAAAAAGTCTACCTCTGTGGTTGTTAAGAGTCGACACTGACTTGATAGCACATAATAAATCAATCTAGTGGGGATAAATGATGTGTGAAAATAAATGGAATGCTTAGTGAATGGTTCAACACTGAACAGTGAAGACGACAAGTATGTAAGAGGTTTCCCTGTTATTTCATGTATTTATGGACAAATGCAGAAGGAATATTTGCGGTGACTTTCACTGGGGATGTGATTATGTGTACTTTTATATGCAGATTATGCTGCAAGTTTGGCTGAGAATCTGAACTATTTGCAGCACGTATCAAAAATATTGCTTGGATGTAACAAGGAATATGGATTTGAAAGATAATGTATCAAAGACCAAGGTTGACTGGAAAAATAAAAAATGGATGGAGAAATGCTATGACATGTAAATGCTGGCGGAAAAGTAGTGGGCATTATATCCTCTGTTACAAAGAATGCATTATTGAAAGAAACAAAAATAGCTGTGCATAAGAGTGTCCTTCTGCCCACTTTGTTATAAGGAAGTGAAGGTTAGACATGTCAGGATAAACCTAACAGTAAGTTGAATGAAATCCGGGACTCGGATACTCAAAACCTATATGTGATAAAGCAAGAAATGGTAGGGTCAACACTGGAATGTATGGCAGATGAATGAATGTGGATAGAATACAAAAGTGAGTGACCAGTTTAAAAGAAAGAAGTATTTACATTGAGGTGGTTTGGTCAGATAAAAAGTATTAATAAATGTAAAATAAATGTATAAAAGAAGAGGAAATGGTTTGAGAGAAAGAGGAAGACCATGGATGTTACGGATGCAATGCTGAAAAAAGGAAGAGGTGAGAAGTTTAAAGAACAGATGTTAATGTAGAGAGTGGTCTATGGACATGGGTAGAAGAAAGGATAGAAAGGTATGAGGAAGAATAGTGAATGATGTTGGCATAAACTAAATTGAGGCTTCCATTTCTTTCACCTCCTGCCTTTAATTTCTTTTGTCCATTATATCTTACTCTTTTTCTGAAATTTGCATAAAGTTGCTTCTCCGAAAGAGAATAACGTGATGAGTATGGATAAATGGATGTATTTTTAAACACAAAATATCATGTTACACATTTAAAGCTTGCTGGGTTTTTTTTTAATGTCCTTGGTGAGGTTTCTCCAGTAAAGGCAATGCACACGCCCTCCCTCTCCTGACCCTGCTGAACAATTAATTTTTGCTTTCGATAGCTCAAACCCTACTTCCCAATGTCTCAAATGCTCTGCTCTGACTTAATTCTGTTACTCCCACAGATTCTCAACCAGATTCTTGGTTGTCTTCTAGACAAAGATACTGAGTTGTTGCTCTGTTCTGCAAAGGCCTACCTGATACTCTCCAGAAGCATTTGGATTGCAGCACATCTGGAGCATGCCAGGTTGGGGAAAGGGGAAAGGTAGGATACCAAATCTGGCATGAAAAATTCTGGATGACCACAAGATGTTAGCAAAGCGACAGAGATAGAGAAGAAGTTTACTTCTTCTAGTAGTCCTTTGGACTTCTGCAGACAAGATCTAAAGCCCTGGGAAAACTGCTGTATGGCTTTTCTACATTTTCAGAGCAAAGCCAATGATGGCTCCCGCATATCAGTAGGATGTGTTTTAAGAGGGGAGGGAAAAAAGAAATGGGGTGTGGCTTTTCTCCTGTGAATGATTCCACCCATCTTCCAGATAATAGTTGATTTCCAGGCATCTAAGGTCAGAACTGTAGAAGATGGCAAGTAAGTGATTTTGAAATGCTTCTTAAAAATAATTATTTTAGTGCATTGCTCTGAAACTGCTTTATGGAGTTGGGTTTTCCCTATTTCTTCCATTTTATGTTAGATCTCCTTGACTAATACATTTCCCTATTTTAGTCTTCCTCAACCAGGAAAACTATCATGGGAAGCAGAACATTGCACCTTTAAGTGATGAGCATAACAAGGAGTCTTTTTTCTCCATCAGTTTTGCTCAGTCAGGGCTGTTTGCAGGCTTTTGAGTTTTACATAACAGTTTGACAAATAGGATAGGAGCAAAGTATCTACATGCCATTAAGGCTAGACTACACTGCATTCCAAGCTTTTGGAAATATTTATGGGATGATCATAATGGGATGTTTATTTCAATTTGTTTTTTTCAAGAGGGATATAGCTACCCCATCTGGGCTGCAAAAAATAGGGTGACCACTCCATGTTAACAATATTTTGAATATTTCCAGAGTGAGTTAATAAAAACCTTCTGTATTTAACTTTTCCTTTGGCACAATTAGCAATGTTACTTTTTTCTGATTATAATACAGATAGCCCCCATTTTAAGAATGAGTTCTGTTCCCGAGCTCTGTCCTTAAATCAAATTTGTGTGTAAGCCGGAATAATACTGTATAAGTATTATGTACTTGTAATACTGTATAATGTACATGTAAGCTGTATAATACTGTATAAGTAGTATTGTGTAATTAACTTGAACCATTGTGTATTTAACTCAAATCATTGTGTATTGAACTCAAATTTTGCTACAATAGGCTCCATTCTTAACTATGGGTCATCTGTAAGCTGAGTCTTCTTAACCCAGGGACTACCTATATTATAGACTTGGGAACTTTGTATTCTGTTCTTGAAGAACAATGTGACATTCCTTGATTTTTTTATGGCTAAATAATATGACTCAGTCTTTTCCACACTAGCAATTTATAGTGCCAGCTGGAGTCGTCCTGCCATCACTGAGTCACAATAACTGTAATGTGGACAGGCTTTATGTGACTTCAGCAATGGCTGGGTGATGCTATGAAGATGTTCTATGCCATTAGAACCATAGATGTTCTATGCCACCTAGAGCAAAAAAACTGCCTACAGCAGGCTCTTCTGACTGTGGCTGCGATGGACAGCTGCTGTCCAGAGAATGACTCTCTCACAGCTTTCTTCTCTTTTGCAGAATGCATTTGCTCAGACTCCTTTAGGGCCCTAAACTTCCACCAGACTAGGGGGTTTTTCCCCCCCTTGAGTTGCTGTGATCTGTTTCACGGTCATTCAAGGTTCAGTTCCTATAGCAATGATTTCAACAGCTTAGGCTTTTTCTCTGTCATATGTCTGGGAGCAAAGAGGAAGGAGAACTAGAGTCACTAGAGGATGCATTTTAATGTAAATAAATTGATTTTTCTGTTGTTATTGTAGGCAGAAACAATGGAGAGAGATTGAAGGAGAGAGACAGAGAAAGGAAGGGGGAGAGGCAAGGCAGGCAGGCTGCGGAACAAGCATTTTGATGTATATAAAACAATTGTGGGGGGTTTTGGTGTTGTAAAAGGGGATTGGGATTTTTATTTCGATTTGGTTTTTTCAAGAGGGATATAGCTACCCCATCTGGGCTGCAAAAAATAGGGTGACCACTCCAGTTGCTATCACCCAGGGTGGTCCAGATTTTTCCTGCCCAATACTGATAGTCCTAGGACAGCAGAAGGAAAAAAAATCTTAGAGTTAGCACAGTAAGAAGCATTTTTACACACAAGTAGGATGGATATACACACACATGTCCAAATTCGTATTAAAAATAATTTTAACAATTTTAACAATTAAAGATTTCTTTCCAAAATTATTTGCAAGTAACCCAGTTCAAAACTGTGCTTTCTCCAAGGCCTGAGGCTGGTCCTTGTTCTTTTGGGAATCCTAATCGCAATAAAGCCTCAACAGGCAGAGAACCTCTCTTTACTAGGTAAGCTCTTTCACTTTAGAACTACTCTTTTTCATTGACTTGGAGTGCCTGTCAATGTCTACATATGTCTGTTTCGGTTTTTTCTTGTAAAAAAGCAGTCTAAGCATTTCATCATTTAAGAACAAGCTGGAGGAACAAATGCAGTTTCCAAAGCATTTTGATTGCCTCAGTGTGAAAAACTCACCGCAGCAGCAGAAAGAACCGTGGTCATTTGAGGATAATTTGCTGACATCTGAACAGGTGCAGAACTTTGGTCTGCATTTCCTTTCTTGGTGCATTTCTCAAAAGTCTGCCAAATATCCTTAAGGCAGTACTTCTGAACCTTGCCAGCTTTAAGATGTGTGGACCAACTCCCAGATCATGGGGCTGCCATCTTGATTATTTTGACCTCCCTTGCAGATAACTCTGACTGGAAGCATGCATGTCTGGTAGTTGCCAACGCGATGTCTGTGCATCATAGTGTCATTGTGCAAATGATGGACTTTGTGCCTGTCATATCATGTGAATGATCTGCTGTGTATAATTTGCATCATTTGCATAATAGCATAACAGCATTGTAACACATGGGATATCACACATTGTCTCCATCAAAACTCATGTTTAAAAGTTTATTCCAAAGCTTTGGTGGTACTACAGAGAAGGCCCACCAAGAGATACCCACCCTGACCACCTTTCACACAGGCATGACTGACAGCAAGCTTTCCCTGGCAGATCTCAGATACCAATCCATATAATTAGTAACTGACAAGGTTTAAAGTACTGTGTGAACACAGCCAGGGTCAGTTTTGACCTGTCTATCAGTTTTGATAGATGATTGCTTAATGAAAGACGCCATTAATATTACAACAGGCTTCTCCAAGCTGGTGGCTTCTAGATATGGTGGAATACAACTGCCAGGATTCCCAGTGTATCTGGAAGGAACCAAATCATGGAAGCTACATTCACCCTGGTGTGTTTTTGAGGCATTTGATAGAAGTGTCTCCTTCAAGAAAATCCAAACCAAGTGTCTTTTTTAGACATTGCAAAGCAACTGGGAAGCCGATTCCTTCTGCAGAATGTCGAAGAAGCCAAGGAATTAGTTGATGCTGCCTACGAATACACCCAGAACCGGTAAGGTTTCTATTTTTTGCACAAAAGCTCCAGCAGCAGGCCAGGTTTATTTTGACTTTTACCATGTACAGGCGGCCCCCAGTTTAAGAACGGGTTCCATTCCCAAAGTCAGTCCTTAAGTTGAATTAGTATGTAAGCCAGTGTTGTCCTAACTTGGCCACTTTAAGAAGAGTGGACTTCAACTCCCAGAATTCCCCAGCCAGCTTGGCTGGCTGGGTAATTCTGGGAGTTTAACTCCACTCATCTTAAAGTGGCCAAGTTTGGACAACACTGATGTAAGCCATGCATACATACAAGAATTTGTATTGTATAATACTGTGTAAGTAGTATTGTGTAATAAACTTGAAGCATTGTGCATTTAACTTGAATTTTGCTACAAAAGGCTCCGTTCTTAGTTGTGGGTCGCCTGTAAACCGGGCGTTCTTAACCCAGGGACTACCTATTTGATGGAGGTTTGCTGGATGACTTCTCTGTGTGAAAGCTGCATTTCAGACAAAAATTCAGGCAATGTGTCATTTTGTTTCAACTGGCTATCATGGATATTTCTGTCAATTACAAACTGATTAAATATTTCAGCTATTCCTATTTTTATTCCATATCTTTATCACGCATGTTTTAATATAGCTCTTGTACCGTGGATGTTTTTATTGTTCATTGTGATTGTCCAGAGTTGATTTGGCAGTATATAAATGAAATAAAAATATCTACATACATACGAAATATTTGCTTAGCTGCCCATCATTAAAGGCACAGACGCCTTGCAAGAGGAAGATAACATCCATCTTAGGCAGTAGAATAAAATCAAAGGACTAATGATGACATGAAAAAATGTAAAGTATTAGGGCTATGAAGCCTTGTTCAGCCCTAGATTTCATTAGGTTAACATCGGGCAGCTTCTGCTTCTCAGGTTAGCGTCCCTCAGATGGGCCATTGTAAGAATACACCTTGTGGGAGGAGAAGCCTTTGTTGGGTGGTCTTGATATAGTTATTTTCTGATTCACCAGGTTAAAAGAAAAACTAATGAAAAAGACAGTGCGCCCTTCAGATATCCTAGTCTCCTTTAAACAACCCGTTGGAAAAACTCGTCTGCATGTGAAGGCTGCTCATTATATGTTGGTGGCCCTGGACCTCCTGAAAGAGAAGTTGCAGGATGTAATTCCTCAGGAATTCAATATCACAGGTACTTTGCATCCTTGAACTAATACACTGACCCAAACTAGGTAAAATAAAATGCTGGAAGTCCCACGTTCAGTCTACATTCTTTGCTATCGGCACACCATACAGTACTTCTGCAATAACGTAGCTTAGCACAGACACACCAAAACTAGTGCTAATGCTGAGTGCTTCAACTAAAAAATTCCAACCCAATGTTTATGGTATACAATTTTAAATTATCCGAAGGTGCTCACAAGCATGCAACCCTATGCATTGCCATCTTACTGGAAGTCCACGGAAACTAAGTTCTCCTTTAACAGCTGCCCTTCTCTACTTCTTGCAATACAGTTGGCCTAGTGGAAAACAAATCTATATGAAGGAAAGGTCTGCAGGGAAATGCACCCATTCCTGAAAAGATATACACAGATATGCACTACAGACTCATGATTAGGAGAAACTATTTGCAAAAACCATGGGCACTTGTCAAAACTGCAGACAGAAACTGTATGGTTTGAGGAAAGATGCAAAAAAGGCATTAAAAGATTCATGAAATCTATTTTTTTTTTAATCTCAAATTTGTACAAGAATGAGATGAACCAAAAATGAGGAACTGAGAAGAAACTGAATTGACAGATTTACCCATTCCTTTTGACCACAGAGTATATATATGCTTCTTGGGTAATTGTTTTCAAAGAGGAAGCAGAAGAGAAATGTTCTTTTATCTGAGAATTTAACCATGTTATGTTAAACATCAGTTGATGGTTGGGTGGGTCAAACAAACAAAGCAGACATGGATGATGATGTGTTGGGCTATTATTTTAAAACCTTTTCAGAGAATGCTTTTGACAGTCATTCTTCTCAAATCTCTTCCTGTGCGTCAGGAAGCCCTGTTACACAGACACAAAGACTGTACGTGTTTTTCTCACATAAAACTATTTTATTGTACAAAATTAAATTCCTATCTTATTCTACTATTTCTACCTATTTCTATTCCTACTTAATCTAAAAATTTCTATTTCTATGTTCTTATTCCTATTCCCATGTTTGTAGCACTACGTTTTCTTAAGTGTTTCTTAGCTCTTTTCCCCCAGGGCTTCAGCTCTTATAGCCAATCTCACTCCATTGGTATGTGAACATCCTTTTCACTCCTTCACAGACTCGCAAATGGGCTTTTCTCTCCCCACCCACCCCTGGCACTCACAGTCCTCCGTTTCTGGAGCTGGCTTGGCGAGCTCTGCCCCCAGGTTGCTGCATGCAGTGGGCTTGCTTCCATTTGCAGACTCCGGTTGGGGTCTTCCCCTCCTCTGTCTCAGCTCTGCCTCTCAGCGGCCTTGCAGCTTCTAGAACTGAAGTTTTCTCTTGCTGTCTGAAGATTATTGCTGAGGTCCTTGAGAGGTTTCTCTTTCCCAAGCCTCTGCCGTCTATCTGGCACAACTCCTTTCTTGACACACCCACACACGTGCTTGTTTTCCGTGCCCTTCTTATAAAACAAGCTTTCCAATTAAGGAGAGGGTGGGGCTGTTTTAACCCTCCTTCCCAGGTAACACCAAGACTCTGGATCCCAGGAGGAAAAAATTGCCTGCTCGCTCCAGGTGGTGAATTCACTCTTCCACAAGCCCCGTTTATTTTACCATTTTCAATAGTTTTATGAGGTGTTACACTGGCAGAGTTTGCTGCAGTTTGGGTTCATTTGGATCTGGTTTTCCCTCTGATGTTACTCATTGGGCATTGATAAGAGACTGTAATTAATTGGTCTAATAACACATGAGATCGAATTAAAACTCTGCAAGGTATGGCAGAAAGAAACCTTAATACGGATACATCTACAATTATATCAAGATTACTTTTTAGAATGCTTTAACCAAAGCATATATGAGCATCACATGTTAAGAAGGACATTGGGAAGCTGGAGATGATCCAGAGAGGAATGGTTAAGGTGGTTGGAAGTTAGAAATTAACCCCTATTTATTAACATTATCCAAGAAAGGGGTATGTTTAAGTTTCGGGAAAAGAAGTTCTTCAAATTGGTAGGGGAGGCTACAGCAGAGTTTTCTTAATTGCTCTCAGGGGTAGATCTCAGATCAATGGGTAGAAATTAAAGAGAAAGAGGTTGGGGGCTAAATGCTATGAAAAAAATGGTCAGAGCTGCTAATCAGTGGGACATCTTGTCACGGGAAGTGGTGGCTCTTCTACCTTGAAGTCATTTAAGGACTACCCAAGCAGCCACGCTTCAGAGATGCTACGGTTGCGTTCTGCTTTGCAGAGGTTACATTGTGGAGGAGATTGACCTGGACTTCAAAATGGCTGAAACTGAACAACGTGCTTAAGTTGGTTACTAGTCAACCCATTTTCTGAGTTTGTGCAGTACCTTGACTCCCAAAGCAACTAAAAGAGCTGGCTGCACATGACATGCTAAGCCACAAAAAATTAACCAAAGTTAAAACTAACCAAGCTTAGCATGTTTCATGAATGCAACCACTACGTAAGTTACTGATTACTGTAGGGTGACTTGCTGGAGCTGCTATGAATGGTATTTAATAGCTGTCCAGCACCTCTCAAAAAGGAAAGCGCTTCACCTTTTGAATTTCCTCAATCTTACAAAACATAAACCCTGCTTTAGGTTTTCGAAGTATAATTCAAAAAGCAAATGACATAGTCTTGAATTTCTCTCTTCCTTTTCCGGCCCTGAAGTCTGCATCCTCTTGTTTTCCTGCAGATGTGCTCTCTCCTTCCCAGATACAAATCATCTACAAGGCAAGCGGATGTGCTCTCCAAGATGCATCTACCCAGTCGTGTGATGAGATGAGCCCTTACCGGACCATTACAGGCGAATGCAATAACTTGTATGATTCTAGAGCAGGAATGGACCATCTTTTTGTGGCCAGGGGCCTAACCTAATTGTTTTTTAGGGCTAATGGCTGCTAAATGAAGAGGACCACTCCTAAGTTTGGGGGAAATGTTTGTGGGTCCCCTTTTTTTTTTTTAACTGTGATGTTTATTTTAGGGCTTACATTAGTTTTCATTCATTTCACATCTCAAAATGGCCAGAAAGTGTAGCATCACTTTTCAACAAGTCTTGGTCAGAAGAGGCTCCAAGAGCTGCCTGGGGTCACAGGTTATCTTCCCTCCCTTTCAGTAGGTCTATTGCAGTGTTTCTCAACCTTAGCAACTTTAAGATGTGTGGACTTCAACTCCCAGAATTCCCCAGCCAGCCATGCTGGCTGGGGAATTCTGGGAATTGAAGTCCACCCATCTTAAAGTTGCCAAGGTTGAGAAACACTGGTCTATTGGTCCATGCAAGAGCATATACTCTGCATTTGGAAAGTTGCTGGTTCAGTCCTAATCCACTCTACTTAAGAGGATCTGATGGGAAGTCATAACAAAGTCATCAGTCAGCCCAATGGAAGCTTGCACTCCAACAGTGAGGCCATTTATCACTTTTTAAGCTTTTCTGATTAGCAGCAGAATTGGGCCCGGACCATGTCTAGAACAGCCTGAGCCACTTCCTTGTGCTGGGAGATTTACTCCTGGAAGACCATAGGGCTGCCCCCAAACTGGTGAGAATGGTGTGATCTGGCAAAAGAAGGAAACCTTCCAAAATTCTCCAGAATGTGCCATCTCTGAAGTCAGAACACTTTGCACTTCCAAACTAGATGTCGATTCAGCCAGTTGAATTTTATCCAACAAACTAAGGTTAAACAAACTAAAGCTTGGCATGATGCATCTGCTGAATCAGGCACAGGCGCTCTCTCTGTCTAGCTGGCTGTCCATTATCTCAGCCCCCTCTCCCTTTAAGAGAGCTATCATCATTCAGTTTTACAGTAGAATAGAGTTAGCAGCAGATCGCAACACCTGCCAACCTTGAGTGACCTTGGAAAATAAACAGGTTCACCCTGGATAGGTGGGAGACAACTTGGGGATTCCAGGGTAGTTGACTAGACAAGGAAGTTTAAGAAGCATCTTGGAAGGAAGCAGAGTCAAACCACTTTTATGACATGCCCATTGCCAAGAAGTGTGCATGTATGCCATCACCAGGAATGAAGCTTGTTACCCAGGCATCTTTTATTTCTTGTTTGTAATTCAGTAAGTTATGAGAATCCAGGCATTTTGACTATCTTTGGGAACTAAGCCTCAACATTTAACTAATATGGTTGATATATTTGGCCATAACATGCTATGTGGATACAATTGGGTTTTATTACTTAGGTTTAGGGGTTAGCATCTTGTGTAAAGCAAGTCTTATTCTTTTTTAAAATTCTCTACTAAATAAACTTTTGGCTTTAATGAAATATTGCAGGAGAATTCCTACTTTTGGGGCTAGCAACCGTCCATATGCCCGGTGGCTTCCACAAGAATATGAAGATGGCATCTCTCTCCCACGTGGCTGGACAGAAACAAAGCTGTATTCTGGATTTCCTCTCCCTTCAGTAGGACACAGTCCCCATTTCTCTCTTATCCCATAATGCTTAGTCTGGACAGAGGAAAGGCTCCAGGATTTTAAGGGGGGAAAAAACAGCTGGAAGGGGAGGAGAAATAGGAAGTATTGAGGCAAGGGGAATTAGAAAAATGGAATAATTTATGTAATTAAAGTCATAGCCAGAAATGTACTAAGGAGCCCTAAATTTGTTTGAAGTGCAGAAGTGATCCAGGTAGAGTTTAAGGCCAGTAAATCAGGGTTCCTCAACCTTGACGACTTGAAGATGTGTGGACTTCAACTCCCAGAATTCCCCAGCCAGCAAGGGGAGTTGAAGTCCACCCATCTTCAAGTCGCCAAGGTTGAGGAACCCCGCTGTAAATGATTCGATGCTTTTGTACACTAGGTAGAGCAATGGAAAACAGGAATAGAGTGGCATTTTTATGAAACTGGGACAAATCTTATCTGTATAGTTTCTGCAAATGAAAAGATGGAGACCGTTTAGAAGTATACTGTTGTGGTGAAACCCTGGCTCACTTAAATAAGCCAACTCACTTTGAAAATACAACATAAATATATTAAGTATTAATATTAAGCAAACAACTACAGTCTACAGCGGGCTCTCAATTTGCTGACCAGACCTGAACAAAAGCACAACCACAGCTTTGATACCTTTGGTCTACTACATTTCAAAGACAAAACAAAGAAAGAGGGAGACACAGCGTAATTTACACCATGACACTGGGATTTTTTTTGAGAAACCAATCTGGATGACTTCATTATTGATCATTTCCTAGTAGGTCAGCATGCTAGCTATAGTATCTTTGAGATATGGTCAGGGAATAGAAACAACTGTTGGATGGATATTGTGGAAGGGGTCAAAACCCAACATTTTGCAATGTCTATCGTTATCAGAATTACAGTGATATTTGCTTGAAGGGGGATTGCAGGATTCCATTAATATGTGTTTAAGAATCAGGATCTGAAAAATGATAGCAAATCATAACCATAAATATCTAAACTTATATTTTGTCATCCTCAAAAAGCGACAGAAGTTCTAAAACCTCAGTGTTGTCTTTGGCACTCTTAAACACAGGCTGACCCTCTCTCCCTTTTCATTTTTTTTCCAATGGAAGCTGAAAATTGAGGGAGGGGCTTGAAATATTATCAACCCCTCCCTCCCCATATTTGTAGCACTAATTGACTAAAAGTGATAGCTTCATCCTTCTCAGATGTCCAGCCTGCTGCTCTGGCCAATCTTCAACACTGTCCAGGATGATTTAGACTTATCCAAATGCACAACTTTTTCTAATATACATTGACCAAAGTCTTTTAAATCCTCCTACCAGATTATCCTCCTAAAATCCATATATGCACATGCTTCGTACCCCAAGAGCATAGCTCCTTAAAGCAGGGATAGATAGCCTTTTGGTGATCAATGGCCACATTTAACATTTCTTGAAGGGCTGAAGACCACAACATGAGGGCTGAGGACTATGTGGTGGGGCTGGATCTGGAGGAGCCAAATCTTCTCTGGTTCTCTACATTAATGGAATGACTCATTGTTGTACTGAAGGTTTCTCCTGCTTTCCAAAGCTCCCTGTCTGATACATTTAGTGAGACATCTTGAGATACTTGATGCCCATGGCTATACTGTGTAGATATTGGAGCAAGGAATTGCTAATCCAGCATTGGAAGAATAGAGATTTGGGGGTTGAATGCACATCAGCAGCCTGTTCTCCTCTTCCTAAGTATCTAGGTTCCAAACTGATAACTACTTATACAGAAATGGTATCATATCACTATTGGAGACACTAATAGTACATTCAGTTCTATGAGTGTTTTAGGGATTATTTAATGTTTATTTAATACATGTATATTCCATATTATTATTTTATAACATCTTGAAGCAGGCCATCCAAAATAGCACCATCCAGGCACAAACATGAAAATATTTGTAAGCCCTAGGAGAGAAACAACAACAAAGTTAGGCGAAGAATAAATAAGAGGCAAAAATAAGTACCCAGACAGTCTTGTGAAGACTTAATCTGCTCAGCAGCTGCAGGCTACTGAGGTTTTGTCAAAAGGGGGAGAAAAGAAAGAACCAAGTGCCCCGAAACAAAGCTTGGCTATTTGACTGGATGCTGAGCAGAAGCACTTCAGGTTGCTATATTCTATCACAGGTCCGATATACAAGCCCTCTGAAATTCTAATAGCCAAGTTAGGTAATGGGTTATAAAATCTTTTTATTTAGTCGTTTCAGTTAGCTGCTTTTAATGAAGTTCCAGGGTGTCAAGCATCTGTTTTTGTTTCTCAGGTCATTCCTCTCTCGTTTCATCCAGGAGGAGACTCCTAGATGATTTCATTGGCAGTTTTTGCACGAATATCTTTAAATTCTTTCTAAGAAGTTAGCTTCACTTATCTAACAATCTGTAGTTGTATCCAGATGGGTTTTGATAAGCTTCTTCCCTTTCTTCCTGTCCCTGCCACTCTTCTTGACAATAATTTCTTGGTAACAGGTCCGGGCGGTATCCAATGACATCGTCTTCTTTCCCAATGTGAACGTCACTGATGATCCTTTCCGCTCACTCATGTTTATGCAATGGGGGCAGTTTCTTGATCATGATTTGGATTTTGGGCCTTCCACAACAGCAACCCTCACCTTCATGAGAGGAATAGATTGTGGTAGAAGCTGTGTCAAAGGACCACCATGCTTTCCCATTCAGGTATGAGAAATTCTGTATCTACTTCTCCATGGATTGACAGCTACCAAGAGACACTCAGAATGAGTGGAAGGCTAGGGAGAAACTCAGCATCAGCAGGGAACCCCTGTGGTCTCCATAATTTCAGGGGTTCTACTGCCAACCACTCAGATCTGTCAGCCCCTGTTCTCCATCTTCCCAATGCTTCCTAGCCCTGCTTCTCCATCCCCATTTTCATCTCCCTGTCCATTTCCTTGCTGTCTATTCTAAGCACATGCAAGGGAGGAGATAGAACATCTCTCTGCTTGGTAGACTGGATCCAGAGGAAAAGCATGATTAAATGAACAGAGAATAATAAGGACCTAGGCTCTCTAATGACATTTTGACCATGAGTTTTCCTCTCTGCTCTTTCTCAGAAATGCTAGAATTATTCTATTTTGTTTGAGCTGTTTATACTTCAGTATTTTGTTATTGGCTGCCTCTAAATTCATAAGAATAGATAAAACAATCTAACATTGTTCAGCGGGTTGCAAAGCACATCTCAGACTAGGGTAAAGTTACAAAAAAACAGTATGATGTAACAGGCACTGGGGAAACCCAGGTTCTAGCCATCTTCTGCTATTGAAGCTCGCTGGGTTATTTTGGGCCAACCACTCTCTCTCTTTTAGCCCAGCCAACCGCACAGGGTTATTGTTGAAAGGAAAATGGAAAGAGGTTGCTGTATGTATGTCACTTTGTGCTCTGGACCAAAAAAAAGAGAGGATATCTAACAATAAATAAATATTGTGCCCAAAGTCATTAAAGTACCGAAGTGTTTGAATTTTTTACTTTTTATTTATAGAGGGTTTTTTCCCCCAAAAAATCAAGACAGAATTTGTTAAACATTCCTTATTCATATAAAAAGACAGCATTGCTGAGCCAGCATGCTTACCAGATGTAACCTGTTTCCCTTCCCTCCCAATTTAACTTGAAGGCCTTCAGATGTTCAGTTGTGTGGCCATGCTAACTGGAGCTGAGGGGAGTTGAAGTCCAAAACCCGTCACCAAAGCAAACTCATTCCAGAAGTGGGTCATATTTATACAATTTCCAAGCATCCCTCTGTTGTGTCATATGTTCCTTTTAAACATTAATGGGAGAAAAGAGGAAAGCATGAGGACAATGGTGGCTACCCGTGTAAAACTGCAGGTTGTTTGATATAAGAATTCCTCTATTTGGCAGAATAAAGCAAATATTATGTTCTTTGAACCAGGGAATTTAAGCTCATCTTCATCTTTTTGCTCTAGATTCCACCTAATGACCCTTCAAAACCACAGGGCGACTGCATCCCCTTTACCCGGGCAGCTCCTGCGTGCAACGGTGGCTATGCCATTCGCAATCAGATCAATGCCCTCACATCCTTTGTTGATGCCAGTATGGTATATGCCAGCGAAGACAGGTGGGCAATGCAGCTAAGAAATTTCACAAACAACCTGGGACTGCTGGCTATCAACGAGATGTTCACAGATCGAGGCCTTGCCTATCTCCCCTTCGGCAATCCAGAAGACTTCCCAGAAAGCTGCAATAGAACAAACCCAGACTTCCCCATCCCCTGTTTTTTGGCAGGTAAGTTATTTGAAAGATACAGCATTTGTTCAGGGCTGTTCTTGCAAACGGAAGTCACATCTAGCGAAGGGGATGGCAGGAGGAGACAAAAGGATGATCTGAATATATTGGCTAACACTTGGGGAGCTGCTGTGACTCATCTAAGAGTTTTCAGTTCCCAGTCCCTTACCAGTAGTAGTCCCTGGGAAAACAAAGCTTTTGGAAAATGCTAGGGGTGGGTGTGCTTTTGTGAAGGGCAAAGTACCTGAGTTTAGGTACCTGAGCAGGGCTGTGCAAAGCCTTTGAAAGACATATTTGGCAATCTGAAGGTCTGCAAATGAAGCCTATGCTTTGCACCTTCAAAGCACCTGTGACTTTTGCAAGGTGTCTGCACAAGCATGAAATCTGTTAGGGAGGGCTTGCCGACTGCGGGAGAGGTTATTTGGGCATGGATTTGTCAGCAAGCCACCTTGGTGGCAGCACCAGATCTTTAGAATGGACTTCCAATGGACCTGAGACAGACTCTTCAATTTAGGTTTTTAGAGAACAGCTAGAGACCTGCTGTTCACCAGGGCATTCCCTGAAACCTAAGCGGTTTTACAGTATCCAAGTTTTCTTGTCGAGATTTTCAGGAGTGCCACTGCCAGGGGTTTGCTAGGGCTGAGAGAGACTGGTCCAAGGTCACCTAGCTGGCTGCGTGCCTCAGGCAGGACTTGAACTCATCGTCTCCCAGTTTCTAGCCTGGTGTCTTTATCTACTACACCAAACTGGCTCTCGAATAAATAAATAATCTGTAATAAATAAATGCCTGGGCTAAAGTTGTGATGTAGGCCATGTGTTCCCTGAGCCACAGCCAGGCTCCAGTTGGTGGAAATTGGAATTCTACTGAAAATAACAGCAATATGGAACCTGGAGAGCCATAGATATGTGGTACAAATTGTGTTGATGGAAAAATGGTGAAATGTCACAGTGTCAGAATGCAAACTCTAGTCATTCATACTTTGTCCTGGCGTTGGGCACAAGTACTGTATGTAAGTCACATAGTTTGTGTTGTGACATCATGATGCAGGTTTTGTCATGTACCCTCTCCCCCATCCACCCATAGCCACAAACACCTATGTGGGGAACCCTTATTGTTTATGTTCACCTGATACAACTGTGTCAGCCTTACCAGGTAGACCAGACAGGAAACATGACCAGATGAGCTAATTCTACTTCATTGTAAGGCTACATTAATAGAATCTTGTAAGTCTGAAAGTACAGTTCTCCCCCATCTCTTTTACAGCCCGAGAAATTAGGGAGGGTCTTTTCTGAGCCCTTGCCCCACCCTCTATCCAGCTGCAGACTATGTTGTCTCTTATCTGACCTAGACAGTGTCTCTGGGCCCAGTCTCCCAAGGTCATTCCCACATACTATTACAAGCTGACCCAGTCAGTCCCTCCTCTGGAGTAAACACTTCCAGGCACCAGCAGTTCCCAGTCTCTAGAATTCTCTAGAGAGAAGTTGCCGAAGTTGAGAAGCACTGCTCTAGAGTTTCAGTAAAAAGGACAGTGGCATTCTCCAGCCAGCAAGTTCTGGGGAAGTCCCAGAAGTTGTCAAGGTTGAGAAACACTGGATTAAATCTATATCTATCTATTTATCTTTTGCTTCATATTAGAGTCAGTGTTATAGCAGATGAAGTCAGGGAAAGGGGATGACCTCTCCCCACCCATTTCTGCTCCTTCTCCATCCCCTGTCTTGTGTCTCTGGGTGGGGATGCAATAATCAAATGGAGACAGGGAGCCTAGAGAATCATCTCTACCAGCAGTCCAAGTAGGGGCTTGGGGCCAGTAGCATCATCTCTACCAGCAGTCCAAGAAGATGATTATTTCTATTGTTTCCATTTAGACAGTGTTTCTCAACCTTGGCAAGTTTAAGATGAGTGGACTTCAACTCCCAGAATTCCCCAGCCAGCCATGCTGGCTGGGGAATTCTGGGAGTTGAAGTCCACTCATCTTAAACTTGCCAAGGTTGAGAAACACTGATTTAAACAATATGATGTAGAGAGTTAGCTTACTTCATGTTACCTTGTGGAAGCTAAAACTAACTTCCTCTTATCTGTGTGCTGGGTGGGGTTAATTATTTGCATGACGTATTAACCTCTTCCCTTCATTCAATTAAGTGTGTTGTTGGAGGCAATCTACCCAGCAAGGTATCATTTTTCAAGGCACAGCTCCCAAACGCCTGCTTCTTGTTCAAACTCCTCACCAGGAACAAAACATTGACTTATGAAATCTCTGTTGCAATGATGCTTTCTTATTCTGGCTTTTAAAGGGGACAATCGAGTGACTGAAATGCCAGGTTTGACCGCCTTGCAAACACTTTTTATGCGGGAGCACAACCATCTGTCCACTGAGCTGAAGAGGCTGAACCCACAAATGAATGGAGAAGAACTCTATCAGGAGTCCCGGAAAATCTTGGGAGCAATGATGCAGGTGTGGGATGAATAGATTCTTGTGGTTGTTTGCACAAAATGAAGGCACAATTCTGCACCCCTCTGTGCAGCCCAGAGTAACCAGTCTTACTGTGTAGGATCATTAGGACAGGACACTGAATGACCCAGGCATGACACCTACCATCTAAATTTAGTTGTTATTGTATTTGTCTCTTAGATTTCTATCTCACCTTTCTTCCAGCAGCTCAAGATAACATGTGTAATACTCTCTCCTTGATTTGCCCCCTCCCCAACAACAGCTCTGTGAAGTGTGCTGGCTAGGAACTTTTGTGGCTGAGCCTGGACTTGAACCTGGGTCTTCCTAGTCCTAGTCCAACATCTTAACCAGTAGACCATACTGGCTCTCCTAGAAGTGAACCCAAAATCTATACAATTCAATTTAAGGAAAGAAACCCTTGCTTATTAGCAGAGTTTCCTCCAAATACTCCCACTATCTCAAAGCAGAGATGGTCTACTCTCAGGACATGATGGATGTCTTCATAGGTCAGAGCTTTGGCAGTGCATCTGCAACTTCAGAAGCCTTTCTTGGTGATGATCAGTTTAACTTGGGGCTCATCCTTCTAGCATGTTCTTCCATAACTTTTAAGAAATGCATTTGCTTAGAGGTAATAAGCCATTCTGTTAGGGCAGTGTTGTCCAAACTTGGCCACTTTAAGATGAGTGGACTTCAACTCCCAGAGCGCAGATTAAAAAAAAAAAAAGTCAGCAGAAAAGTATCTTGACAAACAAGTAGTCCCCAGTTTAAGGACGAGTTCCATTCCCAAGGACTGTCCTTAAGTCAAATCTGTATGTAAGCCAGAACAATATTATTGTATAATACTGTATAAGTAGTATTGTGTAATGAATTGGAACCATTGTGTATTTAACTTGAATTTTTCTACAGTAGGTTCCATTCTTAACTATGGGTCATCCTTAAACTGGGCATTCTTAACCTGGGGACTCCCTGTATGTTGTCCCACCCCCACAGCTGGGCATTCCTGTGCCTCCATAATGAGGCTGGTTTTGTTGCTGAACTTAAAATGTTTATTGTGGGGTTTGGGGGCAGTGCTTGATGGATTTCCTGGTTTCTTTTCCCTTCCCATCAGCTTCCTGTATCATCAGGAAAACCAACTACCAAAGGGTCTCCTGAATGTGGAGTGGTGCAGGGTTGGGTTGCTAAGTGTGCTCCCTGTTTCATCCCATGTCCCTTTTAGATTCCATCAGACCACTGAGACAGAATATTTTCAGGGTTTTGGTTTTTTCTTTGCAAGTCAGGATTAATATATATCCATTTTTTTTATCACTTGACATGGGGACATTGATTATTTGATCTCCTGAAGATGCAGAAGGATAGATCAATATTTCCATAGGCCCACCTTCTCCATTCTCTCCCCTTTTAAAAGAAAATATATATAAGCAGGGAAAATGAATGATAATTGAGGGGAATTGCATTCAGGCTTCTATACCTTCCTTGATTCAAATAACTCATTAAATCATACAATAAGCTGATTCTGAAAAGGAGTTCCAGGAGGCTTACTACACTTTTTTCTGTGCCAAAACAAACTGATATTTGAAACTGGTGAATCCACAGAATTTCACAGCCCCTGCAGTTGTGGGTAGAGTGACTTGGGAGAAACAGGTGTTTGAAACAAGAGGTTGCTTCACCCTTTCCAACCCATTTGGATCTCCCTTGTCTTCATGTAAACTGAAATATCTCTTGGGGAATCCTGGCTGACAGCTGCTTCTTCTGAAGAATGCCACGATAGGCATTTCTAGCACAACAAGGACCCAATTCTTTGCTGCCACCCACAAGGCTTACAGAAGGCAAAATTCAGGAAAAGGGGTAGATGTGGGAATGGAGAAGGGAGCATTTCTCCAGATTTAGGGGCTGCTCTTGGGGAAATATTTTTTCCATCCCCGGCTTGCTTCCCATTGTGTGTTTATAGTGCATCCCTCAATCTAGAGGGAATTTGGTTTAATCCATTGCCACCCAGATTTTGGGCAAAATGGTGTGCAAGTTGTCACAGTGGCCAGGTAGGAGATCCATCTGCTTGACTTTCCCTAACATGCAGTTAGCAACCTAAACAGCAGGCAATCCATAAGGAGAAACGGATGTTTCATCCCTCGGACTTCTACAGCATGTTCCAAACTTATACTGATGCTTGATCAGCTTCACGTGGCTGGCTGGGGAATTCTGGGAGTTGAAGTCCATACATCTTAAAGTTGCTGAGATTGAGAAACACTGCTCTAAAGCTGTCTTTGCCAACATGGTGCTCTATGGATGGACCTGCCTTCAGCAGCCATCGAATGTTTGGTCTAGCCTTCACTGTAAAGATGTTTCCAAGCAGTCTTTAATTTAATGCAAGCTATCTACTCCTTCTAGGTCCCAATGAGTCTTTCCCAACTAACAGATCTCTTTCCTGGGAATGACTTTCCCCATTCATGGAAAATTGTTGCCAGAAAGAAAGCTTCAGTAGCAGCTTGACCTGTCAGGGTTTGGTCACTGACAGGGGTCGTAGGGGATCCGGGCAGAGGGTGCACATCGCTGGGGACTTAGTGTCTGCATTCCACATCGTATAAAGCACTGTGTGTGAAACAAGGTTCATGTGTTGTGCAGTTTCAAAAAACTGGTTAATACCAGTTTATGGCTCATAACAGTTCCTCCCTCAGGCAGTGATCCCAACACCATGATTTAGGAAAGGGGTCTTAAATATTTGCTGACATAATATCAATGTCCTGAGTTTAAAGTATTCTGTCTTGTCGTGAGCCTGCAAAAGAGAGAGAAACCAAGCAAGTATATAGAAAACATAGGAATGTAAGAACAAACCTCATGGCATCGTGTTGGGGAAGATTAGAAGTAATATTAGTCAGAAACATTTGCCTGAATTAATAGCTTTCTTCCAATAGGGCCATGACTCTTCTTCTTCTTCTTCTTTTTTTTGTCCTTTTGCTCCAGAAAATCACCTATACAGAATATCTACCTGCAGTACTGGGGAACTCCATGACTCCCTACAGGGGCTACAACGACTCTGTGGATCCCCGAATTGCCAGCGTCTTCACCATTGCTTTCCGTTTTGGGCATACTTTGGTGCGGCCCACTGTGCCTCGCTTAGATAGCCGTTATCAGCTTCTGAGTCAAATACCCTTAGAAGAAGAGTTCTTCGCTACATGGAGAATTATCCAAGATGGTAAGGCCCAGCAAGTGGCCAGCCTTGGCTGATCTCAAATGATTAAGCTGAGCTGGACTTGGTTAGTTCTTGGAAATCCCAGGGCTAGATGTAAGGCAGCAGTAAACCATTTCTGTATTACTGCTAAGAAAACTACAAGAATGTGTCCATAAAGTCACCAGGACCTGGCTCAGCTCAAGAGAGTCCTTAACTTTTAAGATTCCTACAGAAGATGGCATGCTCTAGAATCAGGACTGAGAGTTAACTTCTCACCAAAACCTGATGACTTTTCTTCAGCGGTAGCCTTCTGTAGTTTGTTGAATACTCCTCTTTGAGAGAAGGGGGAGGGGGGTTCCACTGTTTCTGAAGGAGGCAGTGGTCTGGCCCCTCCTTAAGAGGCCATTGCTGGAAGCAACAATATTGAACAACTTTCATCCAGTTTCCAATCTTCCCTTTTTGGGGAAGATTGTGGAGGTGGCAGTTGTGTAGCAGCTGGAAAGAACTCTGGAAGAAGCAGATTATTTGGAGCCCTTTCCATCAGGATTCAGGCCCAGATATGGGACCAAGTCAGCATTGATCACACTCTTGAATGATTTCTGGTGGGAGCAGGATGGGGGTGGTGCATCCGTCCTTGCTCTTCTTGACCTTTCAGCAGCTTTCAATACCATCAGTCAGGGTATCCTTCTGACTGGCTTTGGAGTTTGAGGGTGGATGGCACCGTGTTGTATTATTTCTCTTTCTTCTTCTGGGGCCAGTTCCAGTCAGTGTTGGTAGGGGAGGAGAGGCCAGCCCATGGCCTCTGCTATGTGGGCTACTGCAGAGCTCAGTGCTCTCTCTCCTCTCCTGCTTAATATCTACATGAAACTGCTGGGTGAGGTCATCCGTCAGTTCGGGGTATGGTATCATCAGCAAGCTGGTGATACCCAGTTATATATCTCCATCCTAGGCCATCCAAGTGATGCCATGGAGGTCCTGTCTGGAGGCTGTGAGTGTCTGGATGGTGAACAACAGGCTTTGGCTCAACCCTAGAAAGTCTTTGGGTTTTAGGACCCCCTGGCTCTGGGGCAGTGCAACCCCAGCCTCTGGATGGGGTTGCACTGCCCCAGACAGCTCCTGGGCACAATGTGGGGGTCCTCCTGGACTTGCAGCTCCTGCTCAAGGAACAGATGGTAGCTGTGCCCAGGAGAGCCTTTGCACAGCTTTGTGTTGTGCACCAGGAGGCCCAGCTCACAGTCACTCATGCCTTAGTCACCTCCCAATTGGATTACTGCAACACATTCTACATGGGCTGCCCATGAAAAGTATGTGGAGGCTTCAGCTGCTGCAAAATGCGATGGCGCAGACAGTTATGGATGCTGGTTGTTCAGCACACATGACACAACGACTTTGTGAACTGCATTGGCTACCAGTATGCTTCTAGGTGCAATTCAAGATGCTGGTTGTTACCTTTAAAGTCCTTCAGGGCTTGGGGCTGGGTTACTTACTCTCCCCAGTGATATCTACCCATCCTGTTAGATCCGGCAGGAGAGGCATGCTCTGGGTCCCGTCCACAAGAGAGTTCCACCTGACCCAGGACAGAGCCTGTTCTACGATGGGTCTTTTCTGCTGTGGTGCCCATCCTCTGGAATATCACTCCCCTCCCCCCAATATTAGACTTGCCCCAACCCTGCTGGGCTTTCACCAGCCATTAAAAATTTGGCTTTGCTATCTAGCCTGGGGCCCTGGCAGTACAGGTGAATCCGTTTCATGGCTGATTTGAATGTGGGATGTTATGAGTTGTTCTCAGCTGCCATTTTATGCTATTGATGATTTTTTTCAAATTTTGGTTGTTTTTACTGTTTTTATTTTTCATTGTTAACTGCCCAGAATCATGTATATGAGTTGGGTGGCCATATAAATTTATTAAAGAAATAAATCTTTTAAGATTAAATCATCTTTAAAATTAAATAAGGTTAAAAAAATAACTGGGAATAATTAAGGGGTCTCTGCTTAAATGCACCTGCACAAAACACGTGTGAAAATCTGGCTGAGTTTTGACTGGTCTAGCTATCAACTCTTATTGCTTCCTCCTTATCTTGATCACATTAAGGACAGCATTTGGTGGATGTTTTCCCACCGTCCAGTGATGTTTGGTGGGAGAAATAAGAAATCCAGGGGAATCCACCCATCCTTGTCCTGTACATCATAAACAAGAACGGGGTTATTTGGTGTTATTGTGTAACTGGAATGGCCAGGAAGGGGAGTCAGCAAATGTTATGCCTGTTTAGTTTTCTGCTGCCTGAAGAACTGGTAGGCTACCCACTCCATTGCTGAGGTTTCTCCTTATGTTTGGTTGAGATCTGTGGATGGGCATCACTTTTGAACGTTATTTCCTCTCTGTTCCAGGAGGCATTGATCCCATTCTACGAGGCCTAATAGGTATATCAGCCAAACGGCTGAGACAAGATCAGATAGTAGTAGAGGCTCTCCGAGACCGACTCTTCCAACAAGTTGCTAGGATTGGATTGGATCTACCAGCATTGAACATGCAGCGTGGCCGAGACCACGGCCTACCAGGTAATAAGGGCAGAGTGTTCCCATTTTGCAGCAAACTTCAGAGATTGTGGATTGCTGCTGAATAGCCAGAAAATAATGTAGGTAATTACAGAAGTCCCTCAGGAGCTCAACCTTAAAAATATTTTGAGATTGCAACATAGAGCAGCACTCGAGGGGACATCGTTTTTCCAATGAGCAGAACTTTTGACCGCTTTTCTTGCTCTACAGGTTATAATGCCTGGAGGCAATTCTGCGGCCTCTCCCAACCTCGCAATGAAGCTCAGCTGGCCCAGGTCCTCCAGAATCCTCAGCTGGCCAGGAAGTTAATTCAACATTATGGGACGCCCAACAACATCGACCTCTGGATTGGGGGAGTGGCTGAGCCCTTCGTCCGCAATGGCAGGGTTGGGCCTCTGTTGGCCTGTATCATTGGAAAACAGTTGCAAAATGTTCGTGATGGAGACAGGTGAGCCAATATAGAAAATGTGCCATTTTATTGTGGCCTCTTGATCTTCTATAGAGCAGATTGACCCAAAGTTGTTTCACGACAGAAAAGAAAAATAGAAGGTGGTACTGCTGCTCAGGGACAGAGGATGTGCTTTGAATGAGTAAGATTCAGTCCCCAGCATTCCCAAACACTGTATTTACCTGGAAGGAAGATGGCCCCTGAAAGAAACTACACATACAACAAACACAGACAAAAATCTCTGTGTTGCTCAGTTTCCCCATCATGTCAACTTAGAGTTACCAACTCCAGCTGAAACCAGTGCCGGAGTTCCCCCTGTCCATAAGTGCACACATGTGTAACAGTTGGGCAACCCAAAACACCTGCGTAACTACTGATTAAAATGGATGCAAACATTTAAAAAGAGGAAGGGCAACAAGTTGCTTCAGTAATGAAGGGTAGGAAAGAGGAAGAGAGAGCAAAACTGGACAGGGATGAGGTGAATGAAAAGGATCAGAGAAGGAAAGAAAAACAGCAGGGAATCTAAGTATTTCAGAAAGGGTAAAATCAGGGGTCTCCTCTGGATTGGTAAAAAAAAATCAAAATGGTAGCCACAATCAAAACTCCAGCCCATTTTTTGTGCATTTGACATTAAAAAATGGTTTGGAGCTTCGATCACCCCATTGTGGCCATCCTCTTGACTTTTTTGACCTCATCTTGTGGACAGTAAAATTCACCAGGCAAACACCCCTCCCAGGGAAGAGCTAATCTCCACATTAATCTTTTGAGGTGTTCACCCTTTTTAATGTGCGTCTGCACTCATTTACATCTCTTGTTCATTCCTTTGTTTTCAACAGACTCTATTTTTATCACGACTGGTAATTATTTGAGGGGAAAATCTTATTTTCCTTTTGGATAAATGAGACAGATTTGAAATCTTGGGAAGCCACTGCTAATCAGGTTCGACTATATAGGGCAAGATGGATTGATGATTTGAATCAGCTTCTAAACTTCTTATATATTACAAATAAAATAGCGGTAAAACTGGGAAATGTTCTGTGAAAGTCTCACATTAAATAAAATCTTACCAAAAGAGGGGAAAACAAAATGGAATTTTTAGCTGGGTCCAGCTCCTCCCTTGAGGTCATGTTAGCTTATGAGAGTTCTTTTTTTCTTTCATATATAATACACAGACACACATATAATAAATTGATATGACTGCCCATCTCATATACATGACTCTCGGTGGCTAACAATTACAACAAAATAAAAAGAGTAAAAACACAACCAATAATTAAAAAGAATTATTTTTCTTTTAGGTAAATGAGATAGATTTGAAATTTTGGGAACCCACTGCTAATCAGGTTCTACTACACACACACACACACACACACACACACAGAGTGGCCATATTTTTTTTGGAAAAAATAAAGGAAAAACCTGAAAAAGGGGCAAATCTGAAAGAGGTTCATAAGGATAAATAATTTTCATGGATGATGTCTATAAATTTGCTTTACAAAGGAAAATTCAAGAGTAAAAACAAAAACCTTTACCAAAGCACATATTCTAATAAAAATACCTAAAATCAAACAGTATACATAAATGTATTTTAAAAAATAATTCGATTTCCATATCTTTCACATGAACGTGAAAGACTGTGCATTAAGTGGGACCATTTGTACGGTAAAAGTTAAATGACCAAAATTAAGGACAAATGAATTTTTGAAAAATAAATCTAAAGGATAGCTTTCTGAAATAAAGCGCCGTCCTTTACAACAAAGGATGTATGGTCACTGTGACTATATCGGGCAAGATATATCTGGAGGCCGGTGCTCATAGGACCGTTTTCCTGTTCTTTCCAGGTTCTGGTGGGAGAACTCTGGAGTGTTCACCCCAGCCCAGCGACAGGCTCTTAATAGAGTCACATTGTCACGTATCATCTGTGACAATACCTTCATCCGTGAGGTGCCTCAGTTCATTTTCCGAGCCAACCAATACCCGCGCAATTTTGTCAGCTGCAATACCATCCCAATGTTCAGCCTCTTCCCATGGAAAAAGTCTTCTGAGTAGATCAGCGAAGGTAAGAGGCATTTGGTCTTGGATACAGCTATGCCATCTTTGGATTTGCACTCATGAGCTTTTCCTTGGGAAGTGACATAACCTTAGAACGTTGCTGCCATACAGGAGTTGTTGTTGTTGTTCAGTCGTTAAGTCGTGTCCGACTCTTCGTGACCCCATGAACCATATTGCACCAGGCCTTCCTGTCCTTCACTGCCTCCCGGAGTTTGCTCAGTTTCATGCTCACATACAGGAGTTATAAACCAATATTCCCCGGAACAGGGATGCAAAGATTTGTGGAGGGGGGGAGGTTACAGAGAGGGATATGGGCAGTCTTTTCTGAACCCTCTCCTCCACCCCCCCCATAACTCTTCCCAGTGTTTTGTCCTCTGTTGCCCCAGCTCAGTATTTCTCAACCTCAGCAACTGAGGACTAGCTGGGGAATTCTGGGAGTTGAAGTCCACGCCTCTTAAAGTTGCTGAGATTGAGAAACATTGCCCTTGCTGGCTCTGAGATCAGAAAAAAAGCTCTTGCGGCAATATAAATAGACTAGGGCTGCAAAGGAAAGGGGCAAGCAAGTAGAGCCATGTGTGTGTATGCATACATGCGCAACCTGGATTCACACAATTTGCTAAATCATAACACAACAGCTGCTTCCATCATACGCTAAAGTCTAACAAATGACCCATTTACAGCTTTTCCTGTAACATTCTGAACTATGAGCCAACCAACCCAAATTAGTCTTGTCTAGCATGATGCACAAACCCAGCTCATGCACGCAACATGCAATACTGCAAATCCCCGACTGCATACTGATTTTGTTCAGAGATTCCAGGAGTTGAAATCTGTGGCTTCCTACATAATATGGACAGCTAAAGTGCATCCGATTCCTTGAGAAGATCCAGGAAGAATCTTTCCTTAAACTCAAACTGATCTGAACCCCGAAATAACCTTTTTATGGCTCATTTCCCCTAACGCGGATCCTAAGCAGCCTCTGCCTGTGTTTTTGCAACCACTATGGGCTGTTGAACCAACAGAGGTAGTTTGGTACATACTCAGTTGGGTCGTTGTGGGGACTTAGGAATAGGAGATTTTGTTAGGGGTCCCCTTCCAATGTGTTGTCGGGGGGGGACCACCAGGTGCAGATTCAGTGCCCTGCATCCTAAACCAGCCTCAAATTCATCGCTGCACACAATTTTTGAAAGGAAAGTTAACAGAGGTTCTACCCTTTTCATCCTCCCTCTCTTAGAGATCCGGAGGACAGGTTTATTCAGTTTATGCTATTAAAGCATAGTTGTCATTTTGCTCTGCAAGCAGCAATTCTGCTTTATTTTGTACCAGTTCCCATTTAATTTGATGAAGCAGAATAGCTTCAACATTTCATTCACAGGAGACGGACTTTTGGTGAAATATAATGGACAGAGTGTGGTGGAGGATATGCCACACTAGCTATTGGTTGTACGGAGCTTGGTTCTTTTGACCTTGTCACGAAAACAATTTTTCTAATATTTTTTTTCTCTCTCTCTCCTCTGCAGAAGAACATCCCAACAGGTTCTGCTAACAACCTGGAATTTTTGTTTTTGAGAAAGCGTTCTTTAATTTGCTTTAGCTGTTTTCCCTTGCTGTCATTGCTCAATTTGGAGAAATGAGAAAGGAGCGCCAAATTAAAATAGCTGCTCTACAATGTTCAAGTCATGTATACTTCTTCAAATCACACAAGGCAATGAAATTATACAAGGATCTCTGTTTGGGGAGTGCATGAATATGGTTGCAATCCCCTTCCTGTTATCTTTGAAACAGAGCTGGGTTTGGGGAATGTACAGTTATTTGCCACTGGTATTTAGGTTGTGCAAAAATAATCCCCCAAGTTTTTAAAAGATGCTTGAAATTTCACCCAGGAATCTTTTGAGCCTAACACCTTGTGAACTGATGCATTTTACTTTTTGTCAAACATATGCAAAAATACATGTTCATTTGTACATTTCTAATCCAGAAAGCTTGAATCTGGAGGGAAATGAGGGCAGATGCATAATTAATGTGCTTTAGGGAGATCTATTTAACATAAAACTTGGAGAACTACCAGTCAGACAATATCGTGCCACATAGAGCAATAGCTTACAGGCATAGCAGCTTTTTGTATTTCTGAATTCAAAAAGTATTTACACAGGTCCTTGTATCCATCCATTTTTATTAGTAATGTGATCATTTCAATAGCTCACTTTAAAAATAATCAGATCTTACTCCCAGCTATGCCTAGGCAATCATTAGAATACAAAACTGATTCTAAGCAACAGGATGTTAATCCACATACATTGTACACCCACACCCAGAGTTCATAAGTGACAGTGTTGCATGCCCAACTAACACCAGTACTTTGTGTACATGACTGTAAAGAAATATCTAAATCGAGCTTCACGTTTGTAAATTTTTCAGAGCCCCGTGGAACAAGCTTACATACTCTAAAGAAAATGAAAATGTCTAGTTTATTTATACTTTATTTATATTTATTTATACATTCGATTTTATTCTCCGCCCATCTCTCCCCAATGGGGAGCAAAGTACATATACCATCCTAACAGTGAGAAACATTACAATGCGTGGTATTACGCGATGTGACCAGCAGGGGCCGCTAGGGGGACATCCGGGTTTTTTTCCCTCTTCCGTAGATCTTTCTCGCCGCTCGCATCGATCGTCGGTCGTGTCGGCTGCATTCGAAGTTCGGCCAGCACCGGTATTTTGCTTCCCCGCGCAGCCCCGCCGATTCCTCCCATCTAAACGGGAGTCCCCATTTATCTACTCGCAGATAGTTGCTCATCGAGATGTCTTTTAAACAGCCATACTTAGCACAATGCACCTGGTCCAATGTTTGTGAGCTCATTGTTGGCTAACACAACAGCCTTGTGGAGCAGAAGCTCAGGGTAGTGACTAGATTACTGGAATACCCTTTACATGGTGCTGCCGTTGAAGACTACTCAGAAGCTGCAGTTGTTGCAAAATGAAGTAGCCTGTTTGTGTGCAGGTGAAAGCCACGGCTCTCACACACAACACTGGTACTGATTCTGCAATGGCTCCCATTAAGTTCTGGCTACAATTCAAAATGCTCGTTTTGATCTGTAGAACCCTATATGGTATAGTGTCTGCATTTACTTCAAATTGAATCTATCTGTCCAGTACAAATGTAGCCGTGTTGAGGGTTCCTCTCCTGTGGGAGAGTTGATGGACAGCAACTCAGTAGTGCTCAGTTGTAGCACCAACTCTCTAGAAAAGTCTCCCAGCAGGGCATCCATGGGGAGAGGGGGTCAAAAAAGTCAAGAGGGCACCTACAGCTGTGTGATCAAAACTCCACCCCTTATATATTTTGCATACATGATGCACTAAAAAAGGTGTAGGGCTTTGATTGCATGGTTATCCTGACTTTTTTGGCCCCCCACACAGTTGCCCCTGTCTGGAAATACTCACTGCAACTGGTCCAAATGTTCTTCACTTCAGGAAAATGTGGTAGTTGGGGAAGTGGGTCAGGATGCTAATAAATACTAAATATAGGCAGACCTCACTTTATTTATGTATTTACTTACAGTGTTTGTGTATTGCCCATTCTATTTGACTCCAGGCAGCCGGTGTATAGTTCTTAAATGACCTGGAAGCTATGTCCTTAATGGTGGGAGCTGATCATCACCGTTCTGTTTCATGTTTTAGAGTATGACAGCCAGGGCTTCGGCCTCCTGAGTTCCAGGTCCTCCATGCAGAGTCAAGATATTGTCCCACACTTTCTGACTCATCCTTCTGCCCAGATTTTGACTTTATTCTTTCCAAGCTGACAAATCCAGACTTGGGATTCGGCAGCAGTTCACAAAATCGCTTGGATAGCTGGTCATTTTGAAAATGCCCCTGGTCACCTCTTTGATGTGTGTGTTGTCACAAATCATACGGGAAAATGAATCGCTTTTCAGAGCACGGAGCTGCAGCGGGGTAAAGACCCCACGGTTCTCCCACCAATATCTGCCAAAAAAAGAGGAGAAAAGTTGCAGTAGATGAATGATGATGGGAATAATAATAGTAATAATCATAATAAAATTGACTCGAGGAAGTACAGTGGGGCAAAAAAGTATTTAGTCAGCCACCAATTGTGCTAGTTCTCCCACTTAAAAAGATGAGAGAGGCCTGTAATTTTCATCATAGGTATACCTCAACTATGAGAGACAAAATGAGAAAAAAAATCCAGAAAATCACATTGTCTGATTTTTAAAGAATTTATTTGCAAATCATGGTGGAAAATAAGTATTTGGTCACCTACAAACAAGCAAGATGTCTGGCTCTCACAGACCTGTAACTACTTCTTTAAGAGGCTCCTCTGTCCTCCACTCGTTACCTGCAGTAATGGCACCTGTTTGACCTTGTTATCAGTATAAAAGATACCTGTCCACAACCTCAAACAGTCACACTCCAAACTCCACTATGGCCAAGACCAAAGAGCTGTCGAAGGACACCAGAAACAAAATTGTAGACCTGCACCAGGCTGGGAAGACTGAATCTGCAATAGGCAAGCAGCTTGGTGTGAAGAAATCAACTGTGGGAGCAATAATTAGAAAATGGAAGACATACAAGACCACTGATAATCTCCCTCGATCTGGGGCTCCATGCAAGATCTCACCCTGTGGGGTCAAAATGATCACAAGAACGGTGAGCAAAAATCCCAGAACCACACGGGGGGACCTAGTGAATGACCTGCAGAGAGCTGGGACCAAAGTAACAAAGGCTACCATCAGTAACACACTACGCCGCCAGGGACTCAAATCCTGCAGTGCCAGACGTGTCCCCCTGCTTAAGCCAGTCTGGGCCCGTCTGAAGTTTGCTAGAGAGCATTTGGATGATCCAGAAGAGGATTCGGAGAATGTCATATGGTCAGATGAAACCAAAGTAGAACGTTTTGGTCTAAACTCAACTCGTCGTGTTTGGAGGAGAGAGAATGCTGAGTTGCATCCAAAGAATACCATACCTACTGTGAAGCATGGGGGTGGAAACATCATGCTTTGGGGCTGTTTTTCTGCAAAGGGACCAGGACGACTGATCCGTGTAAAGGAAAGAATGAATGGGGCCAGGTATTGTGAGATTTTGAGTGAACACCTCCTTCCATCAGCAAGGGCATTGAAGATGAAACGTGGCTGGGTCTTTCAGCATGACAATGATCCCAAACACACCGCCCAGGCAATGAAGGAGTGGCTTCGTAAGAAGCATTTCAAGGTCCTGGAGTGGCCTAGCCAGTCTCCAGATCTCAACCCCATGGAAAACCTTTGGAGGGAGTTGAAAGTCCGTGTTGCCCAGCGACAGCCCCAAAACATCACTGCTCTAGAGGAGATCTGCATGGAGGAATGGGCCAAAATACCAGCAACAGTGTGTGAAAACCTTGTGAAGACTTACAGAAAACGTTTGACCTCTGTCATTGCCAACAAAGGATATATAACAAAGTATTGAGATGAACTTTTGATATTGACCAAATACTTATTTTCCACCATGATTTGCAAATAAATTCTTTAAAAATCAGACAATGTGATTTTCTGGATTTTTTTTCTCATTTTATCTCTCATAGTTGAGGTATACCTATGATGAAAATTACAGGCCTCTTCATCTTTTTAAGTGGGAGAACTTACACAATTGGTGGCTGACTAAATACTTTTTTGCCCCACTGTAAAATAATATTTTAATGACGAAGGCTGAAGGGTTAATCATAGGAAACCATTTTCTTTTGGTGAGCTTCTCCGGATGTTTGTCACAGCAGGGAGAAGCAGCTAGCCATCTTGGCTGATCTTGAAAAGCTAAGTTGGGCTGTACCTGGAAGTACTTGGATGGGAGACCACCAGGAACACCCAATGTTGGCAATTGAAAAAGCATCCCAGAAGAAAGCCCTAAGAGCAAACCACTTCTGTACTGTTGCTAAGAAAACAACATGGATGTGTCCATGCAGCCATCAGAGTTGAGTTTAAGACTTCACGCTGTATTTAATATGGAGCTTTATTCTTAACTTTTTAAAAAAAGCTTTCAAAGCTTTCTGAATGTTCTCTACCTTTAAAGCTTTTAGATCTTTGGACTGTTTTGGCTGATGCTATTGAAGATCATCAGCATCCTGATTGCCACAGTGGCCTACAAAGTGTACAGAAAGAAAGGACAAGGCAGATAGAGACTGCACACCTCCAGCACTCATATACTTGAAGAGGGCAAGTGTGGAGTTAGTCCCAACAGCTCAGCTCACACTGTAGGGACTTAGTGGCTGCCTTGGCAGAGTGCATGAAGGATAGTTGGTTTTAACTTTGGTTAACTTTGTAGCTTAACCTGTTGCCCCCATCCCTAATCTGGTTAGTTTATAATACCATGAATCCAGAAATGAATGGGTTCAGTCTCCAAGTTTATTGGTTGATTGCTGACCCAAAGGAGGAGGAGGACCAGGTTATCTGTTCCTCAGCAGTGGACTCTTCCTTACAGTGATGGTTTTGCAGATTAAGGTAGTTCTGCTAACTTCTGATCCTGCAGAAGGTTTGAAGTCGGCATTACTGCTAAAATCCAAAACAGAATGTCCTAGCCCTGGTATAGTGTCAGCGTGACTAACAAGTTGCTGATGGCCCACAAGCATCTGGAAGCTGCAACTGGTCCAGAATGATTGGGTGCACCAAGATATGCCCACATAACACCAATGTCATGTGAGCTAAGCTGGCTTCCAGTAGTTTTTCATTCTATTTGAAAATACCATGGGCACAACCTAAGGAGGAACCTCTGGATTGGGGAAGAGAAGGCGGAGAGGAGAAAACAGGCAAGGAGAGCTGGAAATCCTGCCAAAGGGTGTCCTGAAGTCTAGTGCTGGTCAAGTCAACCACAACTGTTTGCTCAGCCTTCAAGACAGTCCCAAAACCTGAGGCTCATTTATATATTTATCTATGTACATATCGGATGTCTCCCCACCACAATCAAAAGACACTCAGCAAGCGATGATCTCGTCAAATTATGCTACAAAGTCCATGGTACAAAACAATAATCAAAGCAAAATAAGAAATAATAATTAAAACTACCATATCACACAATCGCTTAAAAATCACAAAAACAATTACAGCCAAGAAATCAATGGCAACATTCGGATTCAGCATACAGTTTTCTCTTGATATATAAAGAATTTGAAAAACACTCACCGGTCTCCATCTCGGAGTTTTCTAAACTGGGATCCGATGAGACAGGCTAGGAGAGGTCCAACTCTCCCATTTGGGACAAAGGGTTCAGCCATCGCCCCAATCCAGATGTCAATATTTTCCGGTGTCCCATAAAGGTTGATGAACTGCTTTGCCAGTTTAGGATTGCGAAGGACTGCAGCAAGCTCGGCTTCGTTGCTGGGATCAGAGAGGCCACAAAAACGTCTCCAGGCATTGTACCCTACAAGGAGCAGCAATCAGAGTTACAGACAGGGAGGCCCCCATGTGTAAAAGGGGTGGGACTGCATTTGCATGGTCACGGCTGCCATCTTGACTTTTTCTCCCCCTCCCCAGGTCCCCCCAGTTACAGCTATCCCACTTATGCCGCTGGATCTATGTAAAACCGGAAACAAATCTGACGCATGTCTTAAGATTGTAAAGAAAAAAGTGACGGTACGGCCTTTCCACACAACTGCTTCTAAAATGCTGTAGGATCTGCAAACAGGTGCCTATTTTTAGTGTCTCTATCAGGCTGGGATTCATCTTCTATTCTGAAAAGCTGCTGAAATCATGCATAACAACAGTGTGGACAGAGATGGGAAGGGAAGGGCGATGGAACAGGAAAGAAAAGATGGCCAGAAAGTTTAGAGCAACCTTCTCCTACTTGACACTCTTTCAGATGTGCTGGGACTGCAATTCCAAGAATTCACCAGTCAGCCCACTAAGAATTCTGGGAGTTGTGGTCCTACCAGATCTGGAAGCTGTTAGGTTGGAAGGAAGACTGATTTGGGCAGTCTTTCTTATGTTGGTATCCAAAGGACAGTGATGAATCTGCCTTTACAATAAGCCATTCTACCTGGCAAACCATGGTCTCGTCCCCTCTGCAAGTTCAGAGCTGACAGATCAAGACCAATATTTCCAATTTGCTCGAAGAGATGCTCCTGAAGCTCCTCAACCATCATCTGGTTCTGCTTCATCAGCTTGGAATGGTCTGCCATGAAGCCACGGAGGATGGGGTCAATGCCACCTAGAAGAGAAAGGCAACAGTGATCCCCGAAAGAGATGCATCTTCTAGCCAAGGCTTCCAGAACTTTTGACTTTTTTTTTTAAATTACCAGCTTACTTTCTACATTTAAATTCAGCAGATAACTCTTTGGCATAGTAATTTGAGGAGAGCCAGTTAGGTGTCATGGGTTCTAGTCCTGCCTTAGGCACAAAGCCAGCTGGGTGACCTTGGGCTGGTCCCTTTCTCTCAGCCCTAGAAAGAAGGAGGCAAGGGCAAACCACTTCTGAAAAATCTTGCCAAGAAAACCACAGGAACTATCCAGAA
Source organism: Python bivittatus (assembly GCF_059951505.1). NCBI lineage: Eukaryota > Metazoa > Chordata > Lepidosauria > Squamata > Pythonidae > Python > Python bivittatus. The sequence continues at coordinate 7,758,661 of NW_028277096.1, forward strand.
GTCAACACTGACTTGAAGACACATACACACACACACACACACACACACACACAAATAAATAAATAAATACAGTAACTTGATACAGGGCTTAATAGTTTTGAAGCTTCCTTAGGATTGATTATTCCATTGGTACAATTAGACTTGTAGTGTTTATCCCACAGAAGGGCAAAGTAGACCCACCCTTGTGGTTAGACTACAACTTTCATTTTCCCTCTCACCATTGGCCCTATTGGCAAGGCCAGACAGGACTAGAACTCAATAACTTGGTCTACACCAAAAGATCATAATCTGTGGCCTCAGGGCCCTAGGGAGATCCCCAAATCTTTAAGACCCAGAGCCTTTCAAAAGTAACTGCTAATTTATCATGTCTAATGTGACAAATGGTGACAATTACATAATACATGAAGCCTATATACATGTAGTTTAAATTAATCAGTTGTAATATATGTTTGAATTAAATGAAAGCAAGCCACAGTTTGGAATGCAGCAGCCAGCAAGCCATTAAAATGGGGAGCCTGGAAAATGTTGCCTACTCTGGTTTCCCCCCAAAGCCCATCTTCTACCCTGGTCTCCCACCAAGGCCCATCTTCTGAAACAGGCGTTTTCCCAGGTCCTACTACGTTGGTTGCTCCTTACGCTTCTTCCCCAGTAGCAGCAGCCCCCAGTGCCCTTCTAGCTGGCAGCTGTCTCCTGCCTTAGAGATGTCAATCTGAGGAACTCCTTGAATTGTCATTGTAGGGCAGCCCAAGAGTTGGGGACAGCCATCTGCTTCAGAGAGCCACATGTCTTAGGTGTGCCAGATGTCTCCATTGTGCAGTAGGGATGAGAGCATCTGAGGGGATGCAGCTGGGAGCTGCATTGAAATTGCTTGAGAGAATGTCATATAGGCATGTCAAACTGATGGTGGGCCCAGGATTTTTTTATGGTTGTGTCGGGGGAAAAGCATGGGGAGGGTCTTTGTTTTTTTAACTGTGTTATTTAAAGCAATGGTAGTGTTTGCATGATAGTTACTGTGTGCTCCCTGGATCAAAGCTCCAGGAATGCCTCAGAGAGATTTGGAACATGCTCTCAGGGGCTCTGAGATTCAGAATTGCTCACTCCTGCTTTACCAAAATGATTGTTTCTAGGTGTGTTGAATAGTTCCCAGCCCTCTAGGCTGCACTTTGAACAGGCTTGGTTTAAGTTCTCAAGAAATGGGCAGGATCTCAGAGAAGCCCAGCCCAGAAGGGTTGAGAGAGAGAGAGAGAGAGAGAGAGAGAGAGAGACCAAACTCACCTTCCATCAAAATCCTCCATGGAGCCATAAAAGTGAGATGAAGTGGAGTACTGGAAAAGGGAAGCGAGTTCTGGAAATTCTCATCCAGGCGGGGTACAAAGGGTGGGACAGTACCATGCCCAAATCGGAAGGCCAAGGAGAAAACGTTTGAAACAGTGGGGTCCACATACTTATTGTAGCCCCTGTACACAGGTAACTGTTTACGGACTTCATTCCCCAGCAGCAGGGGTAGGTAATCTCTGAATGTGATTATCTGCAATGATACCAAGACAATGTAAGCCCCAAAGGGCTCGGCCTATTTATTTATTTCCTCTATTTATTCCTACCTGACTATCTGATGAGGCATTCACACTCTTGGTATGGTGATCTAAAACCAAGAGTCCTCTGAGACTCTCAGAAAGTAAAAACAATTTGTAAAGAAGTTTAATGTAAGAAACAAAGGTAGGTCTTCGGATCCGATCCAACATCAGCCTTGTGTAATTCTTTTGCTTCTTGGAAATACAGTGGCCAGATATCCAGTATTAATAACTAATAATAAATATTATGCAAAATAATTTGCAGTTTACAAATTATTTAATATATTAAAAACAAGATAAACAACACAAAACAAAAAGAAGAGTAAAGATGGGTGGATGACAAAACCAGATGGGAACAAAGGAAAACAAGGTTAACAAGAGATGTCAATTGTCCTTGCCAAAGGTCTGGGCAAAGAGCCAGGTCTAAAAGGCCTTTTGAAACCCCAGCGTGGTGATGGGGGGAACATTCAGATCTCAGGGGGAGCCTCATTCCGGAGGGCAGGCGATGCTACCGAGAAAGCACCAGCTTATCCAGATTTTCAAAAGTTTGCCGTTCATCCACCACCATCCTCTGGAGGAATCACTTTTCTGCTACAACTACTACAATGTTTCTCAACCTTGGCCACTTTAAGATGTGTGGACTTCAACTCCCAGAATTGGCTGGCTGGGGAATTCTGGGGGTTGAAGTCCACACATCTTAAAGTGGCCAAGGTTGAGAAGCACGGAACTACAGTACTAGATGGCACCAAAGAGTGGCTGTTTGCTGCCATCTAACAATCACCTCAATTTTTTTCAAACCAAGTGTGGTCCTGCTCTCCTGACAACTTAGGGGACGAGTCGTGGAGGCAGTAAGGGACAATACCAACTTCCAAAAATCTGCATCTAACTTAATGATGTTCTCATTTCTAAAACCCTCTCTAAGGGATTTACTCAGTCCTATGGGCGGGGGGACGACCCTTAACTTTTACATCACTCTACAGTAGTTTGTTTTCACTTGGAGGTGAAGAATCAGACTTAAGGCAGTTTCCTCACTCTTGGTTGATAGCAACACCCAGCTGTGGCTGTAGCAGAAAAAGGGCTGCCTTCACTACTGCATAGTGGTGGTTAGATGATGCTCTAAAACTCTAGTAAGGAAATGGCCTGAGTCTCACATAAACTATGGGTCAGAGGAATGGGGTAGAATGGAAAACAGCGAGAGAAGCACCACCCTGACATCCTGAGATATCAGCATCAAGAAGCAGTGGATGAAATCCTTCAAGGGAAGGGAAAAACTTATTTTCAGGCACTGGTGGCCTTTACTTCTCTCTTGTTTTTTTTAACTTCTCTGGCCAAGTCAATAATAGAATTACCTTAATAAATGAACTCCTGATCTTATGGCATTATATTCCTTTCTCAACAATGGAAACCATTGAAAAAGGAGTGCCTGTTGCTCCTATCAAAGTGAGATCCAACTTTCTTGTGGGTTTAACTCACCTACTATCTATTTTCCAGTGGGATTTGTTTGAGCAAGGCAAAGTATATGGTATCTCTCACCCTCTGCTTTAGGATTCCATGTGTTATTTGAGGTTCTATTTATAAAGTAACAAGCCTCTTTCTGAAATGAGCAAACTTAGACAGCAGAAGAGGTCTGTGTATGTTGATCACAATGGTGGAAAGTATGCCTTGAACATAAGAACATTCCATGCAAGGGAAAAAATTGGAGAAGATTTTTTTTCCCCTTGTTCATTTGTTTTCTTCCTGAAAAGACACCTGTTTTGGAGAGAGTATTCAGTGCTGCAATGAGAAAGCCAGTTTGGTCTAGTGATTAAGGCTACAGGCTAGAAACCAGAAGACTGTGAGTTCTAGTCATGCCTTAGGTGTGAAAACTGGTTGGCTTTCATTCATTTTCATTTTCATTCATTTTCATTCAGTCCTACAATGCCCCTTTGAATACTGCTGCTATGAACAAAATGTTATGTAAAAGCAGCAAAGCCTCTGTGATGAAAAATGAGAACATTCAGTACCTGATTGAGGGCACCAATGATCTTCCGGGCTTCTTGATAGAGTCTCTCTCCATTCCAATGGGGATTCAACTTCTTTAGTTCCCTGACTAACCGGTTGTGCTCCCGAACAAACACGGTGTGAATAGCTATCAGTCCCAGGTTTTCAGGGACCCTTTGGTCTCCTGCAGAGTTAAACCACAACACATTCTACTTAGTTCTAGCATCAAAAACAAAACATATTCTAAACATTTCAGAAAGGAAGGTGGAAAATGTTAACTTTCAGGATTCCCTGCGTTGTCTAGGGGTTATGTGGATTCTTGCAGCCTAAATCTGATATCCTTAGTAAGGGAATGTGGCTGGAGCATCTTGGTTGTGAAGGGAGGCACCTGTCCCAGCGTGTCCACAGGGGAGGGTGTAAAAGAAGTCAAGAGGGTCTTCCCAAGTATACAACTGAAACCCTACTCCTTTTTATGTGCAACTCTTCAGCAGTGGCTTTCCAGAATTTCAAGAGTCTTTCCTCGCTCCTGAAGATGTTGGGACTGTAACCTGGGGATCTTCTGACTGCCAAACAGGCTCTTATACTATCAAACTCTAATTCCTCCCTGACTTTTCCTATATCATCCCAGTGTTAACTATTCCAGTTAGTAAGAAGGTGTCCAGCTCAGGTCATGTCCCTACTGTGACTGCTTTAACAGGAGATGCTAAAGCTGGACTTCTACATCCAAACGATACAACCTGGCCATGTTGGGCTATGGATCTTCACCAAAGCCGTTCTGTTAGGGGTCGTTACCCAATGTTATCTCATAGTCCAGTAGAGCTTTTTGAAATAGCACAAAATAATTGTTACTCCTTTGCATAATTCATCCTGCCATTGTTACCATTCACATATAACTTGCATGTGATGCCCCAGAACTGAATGCACAACATGCCTGAATAATAATAATAACAACAACAATAATATTACAGTTCATGTATTGAAGACAGTAACATATATGACATGGCTAAGGAGTATAACATTCCCCCTGATATTTTTCTGGTCCCCGCCCTGGTTGTGTTTAAAAAAGCCCTTAAAACTTGGCTCTTCCCCCAGGCCTTGGGTCATATTGGATGGTGGATCCTGTGAGTTGTGTTACTTTTTAGAATGAATGGTTCTTCTTTCTCCAGATGCCTGTGATTTTACTTGCATTGGTTAATAATGTTCTTATTACTGAACTCCACGCAGAGTCACTACAGCATTGGGTGGCCTTATAAATTTAATATATTAATTAAACAAATACCTGCTTTAAAACATGGGATTTTGGCAGTTTTATTCGTATGTAGACAGAGGCTGTTGGAATTGTTCTCAAAAGGCAGAAGGGCCAGACCCGCATCGGTGAAGTTCTGGTTGATTGCCATGAGACCAAGCGAGTTGCTTTGGTTCCGCAAACTCCTTGCTAAAGGCTCTTCACTCCCGTACACCGCGCTGGCATCCAGGAACGAGGTGATTGAATTGAGCTGTTCGCGGACAAACGTTTTGGGGTTGCACACTGCGGCTGTCCGAACGAATGGCATGCAAATGCCCGGAGTCACAATCCGTGGATCTCCAGGGGGGATCTGTACAAAAGAGTCACTGAATCAGAACTTCCACATGTCTCTGACCCCAGTCTAACTAGCCTCATACCTGAACTCTTCAGCAGGATTTGGCAACTTTTTCAGGCTTTGGCACTCAAAAATAGACATAAACATTATTTTTAAATACTTTGATTTTTAAGTTAATTTTAATAAATAATTTTTAAAATGGTTTTTAAATGAATTTTAAATTTCATGACATTATCTAATAAGTCTAATAAGAGTCCAGCAGGTCGGTGAAAGAGGTTGTATTTCACAACCTGCAAACTTAGTTTTTTAGCATAGTTTGTCAACCAACCTATTTGATTTACTCATAGTCAATGAACTGCAGGCATCCAGAAAACAGATTAATTCAGTAAGCAAGTGAAATGTGTTGTGTAAGCCCAGTTTCATCAGAAATACATAGCAGGAAGTCTACTGTAGAATTAGGCTTCATTATCACCCTTTTCCTTTGACCTTACAAAGGAGCCAAACAAGCCACCTGCATTTTAAATTCTATTTTAAAGAGACATTATTTATTTAAATGTTCACTATTTTATCAAAACCAGGAAGGAAGTATCCTCACAAGGAGGATCGCACAAAGATAAAACTGATCTGTGGACACACAATGGTATGTGTGTTTTTTCTCCCAATGCAGAATTTCTATTACCTTAATTGGAAAGCAAGGAGGTACATAGTTGCAACTAGTATCACACTCGACCTTCTTATTCTCAATGTTGGTTGGGCTCTCATGAGCTAAGTCCAAGTCATGGTCAATCCACTGCCCCCAGTGCATGAATGCAAGAGAGCGTTCCTGATCAGCCGTGACATTCTCATTGGAAGTAGTGATGATCTCATTGGATACTTTCCGTACCTGCAAGGAAACACCCAAAAACCATCGAAATGGTTTCCGTACCTGCGAGGAAACCATAGCAACAACCCCCCCCCAATAAGGAAACTGGTTTGCCTAGCCTAGTACAAGCCACTGCAGTCTTCTACAACCTAATACTTTCCACATGTGTGTGATTTCATCTTCTTGCAGCCACCAGTCTAGGACAAGCTGGCTAGAATTACAGAAGTTGAAGTCAAATACTTCTAGTGAGCATCAGGTAAACTAATTCTAATCTGGTCTGGCTTGCAATTCCTCTTTTTCCCAAGTGTTCTTTGCTTGGAGTCCGGGTTCTCTCCAAAGGGGATTAAAACTATAGCATCACCACTGGAAATAACAAGGCAGAGGATCACAGAGTCACCAAAATGCATCATCAGATAATCTGCTCTGATTGGCAGTAGCTTTACACCATCTGAAGCAGAACTCTTTCCCAGCTCATCCTAATTGAGGCTCTATTCCTCCACTGGCACCTAACCTCAGCATAAACGTGCCCCAGCACCCTTTTTTTTTTTTCTGCTGGGTCCTCATAAAGTTCTCCTTCCCAATCCATCCTCTAAGCAAAGAATGCAACATTATGGCAACTGGGGGTATGATCTGACCCACGTCATCAACCATTTTACTGGTGGTGCTGTCAGATGATCTTGGGATGGGTGAGAGGATGAATTGGGCCAGTTCCTACTGGCCACTTAGACTGGCGTGGGTGTTTCTCTACCAGGGTCATCTCATCCTATGCAAATATCCCATGATGGTTTAACCGCTGTCCCCTGACCATTCTCTGACTATTGCTAATTTGTAAGAATTAGCAGGTGGAGTTCCCATGCTATTACCAGAGGGAGAGGATGTCCATGATAAAGTTGCCCCTCAATCAGTCCTCTTGGAAGGGATATGCCATCTTCATACTCTGCTGGAAGCCAACGTGCATAGGCATGATTTGCTACTCCAAAATGTGGGTGTTCCCTAGAATGGAAAAGTAATTTAATGCATGGAAGGTCTTTTATGGATGTCCCCATCACTGAATCAAATATACTGGAACAATTCCTAAACAAAAATGACTAAATTCCCTCCCTGAAGATTGGTGTTTAGCTAACCATCAGGTGTTGTGCTTCTCTGAATGTTGAACAAAATAAAACCCATGTGTAAACATCTGTTTTGAGAAACGATCACTGATTAAATATGCATTTTGAAAGCCTGCTTTTAAAAAATCCCTCAAGATTAATGGTGAAATGAAATAAAGCAGAAAACAAAATGATACAGGCTAGAAGCAAACAATTCCACCCAGTCCTTCTGGGTACTGCCATTAACACTGATGCCCTAATTGTGCCTGATATTTGTAAAAGAATCCAATGAAAATTGGATTTCTTTTATCCCATAGAACTCTTAAAGTTGTTTACTTTTCAGCTGAATGGTTCAGCACACACAGATGCTTTAAAGCCAGTCAGACCATGCTTCCATCTAGGTGGGTTACTCATAGCTAGTCTGTAGCTGGCCAGCATTCCCATCAGTGGCTCCAGGAATCCACAGAGTGGACACAGATCCTTGATCTGCTTTTCTCTGGAGAAGTAGAGAAGTGGCAAAAGGGATGTTTTGCACCTTGCAGAGGATTAGGGTTCTCTCTGCACCCCTCAAAATCCCCTCAATCAGCTTTTCCCCATTTTAGAGGGCTTTTAAGGTGCAGAAGAGGTGCCCTGAAAGGCTCGGGACCCCAGTTTTCCTCCTTTAACATCTCCAAAATACACACGTCTTGCACAGAAAATAAGAGCCTAAACATTTCAGCTCCACCTATTCTGACTCCACAAAATCACCATATCCTAAAGAGTCATGCCTTAAGCAGTCTTTTAGCGGGTGTTGCGTACCTGTTGTTGCATTCACCAGTGATGGTGCGGTAAGGACTGTTCAGCACACACCGAATTGGCCGCGTCACATAGTTACAACCAGTTACCTTGAAGAGTATGTCTTTCTGCTGGCTGCTTAATACATCTAAATAGGAAAAATCAATCAGGAATCCAGGATTTAATTTAATGTTAATTAATGTTAATTTAATTGCTAATTATCAATACATTAAAATTAAAAGTCAAGGATAGTAGTCAATTGCTACTGGGGGTGGCCGGCGCCTTGATGACACCACCCCAAGCTACTTGCCAAGTTAACATCTATTCTTGGATTATATTTATTTTCTATTTATTCAGGACCATTTTACATTGTATTTTAAATCAATTTTAACTTCTTCGTAAACTGCCCAGAGCTGTTTTTTAACGAGATGTGTGGTGACAAATTTGATAAATAAATAAATAAAAATAAATTGCTTTCCTTCTGGAAATAAGAAATTATTACTTTTTCTTTACTTACTAGATGTATTGTTACTGATTAGATTGTATTGTATTGCCTCTGTAGATACCTGTGATCAGAGGTACCTACAGAGGCAATACAAAAAGTCAAGATGGTGGCCATGACCACATGATCACAGGCCTATCCCATTTTATGTGTGGGGGGGGTTGTTTGACCACATGACTGCCATCTTGACTTTGGGGACACCCCCCCCCGAAGCCTTGCCTATGTGTAGATTGGGCTGAGTGTGTGTGACCTGCCCAAAGTCACCTAGGGAGCATCTGTGGCTGGGGGGGACTTGAATGTGAGGCTTGCTACTCTTAATCCAACATCTTCTCCATTAAACCACCACACTTGCCCTCCCCCCCCCCCCTAATATGGAGAAGTGCAAAATTCTTCAAAGGAAAGGAGAGCCTGTGTGTTTGAGAAGGGAGGAGGCATAGGTGACAACAGGGGGAAGGATGGCAAGTGACGTCATGCGTTTCATAACTTCCTAACACCAAAACCATGACTTGCCTGTGTCCTAAGGAGGCGAGGATGTGAATGGCAGAGCCTGTGCCACAATGTTGCTATGCGCGTGCCATTTTGTTCCAGTCTTGGCATACTGTAAATACCTAGTAGGAGAGAGGTACTGATCTCTGCAGCACTACTCCTTACCTCTCTTACTCCTTCCCTGCTCACTCCCTCGAAGCTGCAGGCACAGAGAGGCTATATGCAGAGGTTTCAACAACTTGCAAAAACTTTAAAAATAAAATTGAGCACTGGAATTTCAAAATGCTCCAAGTTCAGCATTTTGAAATTTTCACTTTGCCTCTGGCCTCTTCCACATTTTTCCATGCTGTTGAGTTCCTAAATAATGGCTTTTTTTAGGAACAGAAGAGGCTAAGGTGCTGGGCCAGAGACCAGGAGACAGCGTGTTCTAGTCCTTCCTCAGGCACAAAAGTGGGCTGGGTGACTTTGGGCCAGTCTCTCTCTCTCTCTCTCTCTCTCTCAGCCCAACTCACCTCACAGGATTGTCGTTGTGGGGAAACTAGGAGGTGAGATCATTAGGGATCTACTCTGCTTTGAGTTGACCAATACAAACCCAATAATAAAGAAATCATCTTTCAAGGCAGCCACGAAATGGTGAGCTAATCTATCAATCTGAAACTATTTTATCCAATCCAGAACTTCAATTTTACGGAGTCTAAACTGCAGAATTCATGATCTAACATGGGGGATTTTCTGTTTCTTCTCCAGCACTCATCCTTTTGCATTACCTATCTAATAAAATGTTCTGGAGCGCTCCGGAGGTGGATCGTTCTTTCACTGTGATGGGCCAAGGAAAGAAAACAAAGCCTTGTTTTCATGGACCATCATAGGTCTCCCCGACTTTTTTCATCATACCTGTAATATTGAATGGTCTCGGACACTTATTTTGCATTTTCTTCTTTAAGATATTCAAGGCAGCTTCCACATAATTTGCAGCTCGGATTGCAGTCCTGGTTCCTGCCACTGGTGCTTTTAAATATTTCAGAAAGTCAGAGGGGCTGAGATGAGCCCCGTTCAAACTTTCCTTTATTCTGGAAAAAGAAGTACAGAGTGGATGACAGCAGTGGCAATAGAAAATGCTCAGAATTGTCATAAGAAATACAGCTAAAGGTGTGTTTGCACAATGCTGGTTTAAAAATACCAGCAGGGAAATCTCACCATAAAGGGAGAAATTATGGACCATCAGAGGTATTACAATTCTTTCATGCTCTTATAAATGCTTTTGTTATTTCTACTCTTTCTAGGTAGAAAATCAGCTATAGTAAGACAGAGGTCTTCTTCAGCATAACCATTTTACTATCTCACCAAAGTACCCCATTTAGCCAGAATGTATTAATTAATGTATGCAGCCTGAGTCCTTATTTTTCCATGCCACAACAGAATCTGTGTGGGTTTTTTTTCTTCTGTAACAAACCTCTCCTATCTTTAGCATCACTCAAACATCTGGATGTTTCCTTAGACTTAACCCTTTGGGGAACGTGGTCCTTCTACGATATCACATCCAAGAAGCTTGTGTGCTCAGACCCTTCTGTGATTGTACTTTGCTGGACACCCAAACTCTTTCAGAGCAAATTGATTAACTCATTAGCTTTTAAAGGGCTCGTGGTTACAGCAGACCATGAATGGATGAATGAATGAGTATATTTAGTAAACAGGTAGGGGTTTGAGAGTTACTAGACTGAGATGGGCAGTCATATAAATTCAAAAAGGAAAAGGAAAGAAAATCTGCAGCGCATGTCACTCTGCACTGGGAGTTTGGCATCCACCATTTCTCTTCCCTCTTTTGGAGCATTCATTGCTTGATTCTCAAAGTACCCTTAACCAGGACTGTTGAAAGACTTCGGGGCTGCCTTAGCACAACATACAAACTTAGGTTACTTTGTTGTGGCTCAGCTCGTTGAATTAGTTTATGATCATTCTATATATTGTACTAATTGCATAGCCAGTTTAAATGTGTTGTGTGAATGCAGCCATCATGTGAAAACTTATCATTGTCATCTCAGCCTTCAGACATCAAGTTGTTTGTTATTTTTGCTATTATTTAATTTGTTGTAAGGCAGGGATGTATGATTTTTTTTTTTCAAGCCAAAAGCTGTCCTTAATCTCTGGATGGTGTGGTGGGAGAGATACATTCTCCCAAATTAAGACAGGACCAAAATGTGGCTAGAACCAGGACAAAAACTAAATTTAATTTCATTCACATTTAATTTAATACAAGTGTGTGTCCGCGCGTGTGTATATAAAACATTGCTATTTGGTATTTGGGTTAAATTTTGTTTCCCCCTCTGTTTTCTAGGCATATTTCTAAGCTTTCATCATGAAAAATTGCAACTTAGGATCTGTGATTAAAAAAAACTGTCTATAAACATACGGAAGGAAGTTGCCTACAATTTTACACAAAAGAAACTCACCTTTCCCGGGATAATGTATATGCCTTATCCACCTTCTGCTTGGCCTCATTGATGCTGCTGAAAAACTCACTACCAGTCAGCTCTTGAGAGGAAACCACTGTTAAAATTGGAAGAATAAAAGAATGTTAGAAGAAAAACAAGGCTAAATTCTGGCTTCTGTTTTTTTCCTTAACTAGGAGCAGGAGAGATGAAAAGGAGGGCTACCTACATCTTCATAGGTAGCTGTAACCACTTTAAGAAAGCAGAGCTGGCATCTACTGTTTTCCTCTTCCCTGTCCATCTTTATTCCTTGCCTATTGTATCATTTACATTGTTAAGCATGGAGACAAATACTGCCTCCCTGCTGATATTTTACTCTAAAAATCTTCTTGGCTGAGAAGTACAATAAGAAATTGAATAACAAGCAAGCAACACAGAAGATCTAGCAAACAGTCATATTGTTACCAACAATGGCTATCAGGATTCCGTAGCCAGGATTCGGGAATGAAGAAAGACTCAGCTATTTAATGACATTCTGCCCTAAATCAGAGGTGTCCATATGTGCATGTGGGTCAAAAAAAAAGTCAAGACAATGGCATGACTGCACCATTGAAGTCATATTACCATCTTGCCTTTTTTGACCCTGCCCTAAATACTGTATGGAGTTTCTCTTGAGTTAGCAGGTCTAATGGTTATTAATGACACAAACTTTCCTCTTCCATAAATTTCTCTCCTTACTTTTTAACATCTGTAAGCATCCTCTCTCTCTCTCTTTTTTTTTTTACTAGCTCAACTTAATGACAAATATTCTTGTTAAATTATTTGTGGCACACTAGAAAGCTGAAAGGAACAGGCATGATTCTAGTTTATTTAAAAAGAACCTTCTTGGGACTTTTGATAATATTCTTAATTAGCCATAGACAACTATGGTTTGACCATAGTTGCTTCTTGCTTCTATTGACTCTTTCCCCAATCACTGAAATCATCCCTAGATTTCCTCCAGGATGACAAAACCCAACAGATTTCACACTTTGAGGCTATCACTGAATGCTGCTGCCTTAAGGGAGCAAATATTACTTTAACAGCAGTAGATTAAGCCTGCCTCACTCATGGCAAATGAGGGACGAAATGAAGGCAAGTTCATGAAATGAAGAAGGTCTTTTAATTGTGAGTTCTAGTCCTATGCCAAGTCTTAGCCTCCAAGGCTAAGAGAGATGCCATCTCAATCCTCTCCAAACCCTCCACCCAAGCTTTGTGTAAAACAGGGCATCTCCCCTCTTCCTTCCTTCCTCCACATCCTGGAATATCAGTTTGTCTACCAGAAAATCAAAGGTAATTCTCAGAAATTAGTTCCATGCCTAGGGTTACCAGATCTCTGGCAAAAGGAGGACATGACCTCCTTTCTGTCCTCCTTTCCTCCATCCTGCAGGCATAGCCTTAAAATCAAATATTGCCCAGCTTTTAGAGTATCTACAAGCTATCTCTTCCTGAGCAGCTTTTCTCAGAGGCAGAGCACTTCCCTAAAAAGTGATAGCTACAAGTTAACAAGCTCAGCTTTGTGACTTTAATTAGTTGATTAAAACCCTCAGAGCTCCCAGCTGCTGCCTGAAATTGCCAAGACCTTAATCAGTTATTCGCTGAAGGCTTTTGCCTCCTAAGGGGCTCTACCACATTACTGCCACTGGGGGGGAAAAAACAGCCTTTCTGATGCTGGAAAAAGTAATGTCATATACATGTAGGATTGAGTACTTTTTTCTTTTTTCTTTTTCTGCAGTTTTTCACTAATATTTGTCATGAATGCCAAGAAAGTTAATCAGTTAGCATGTCCTCCTTTTCCCCCATTTGTCCTCCTTTACAATTGTCCATGTCCTCCTTTGCGTGTTCAGATATCTGTTAACCCTATCCATGCCCTATAAATATATATATTTTAAATCCCTTGTTCCTTTCCTGAATCCCACCATTTAGCACAAGCTCATAAGCTGTGCCCTGATGGACCAGACCTCTGGCCCATCTAGTCCAGCAGTCTGTTCTCACAGCCAATTGCGCAAGGAAGCCCACTAGTCTCCCAACAGGTGGCCATCAAGGCTAATAGCCAAGATTAATCAAGGCTAATAACCCTTGATCTCCATTTCTGTCTTGTTTATAAATACCCCAAGAGGCTGTTAAAAACTGCATCTCTCCCTCCCAGGAAGTATTATGCTCATGAAAGAGTAGCATGAAGCAAAACAAGATTTATGGTTTTACCTTTCAGGTAAGATTCAGGTGCCATCAAGAGGCTGAATGTTATCAAAAGGTTGAGCAAAGCAACTATTCTCCCCATCTCTGAAAAGGAAGAAAAGAGAGAAGATACAAATTATTCCATTTAGAAAAATAATTTTTAGAACCCTGCAAAAGTAGGTTGCTAAAAGTAAACACAGACTTGGCACATTCTTTAATTTGTCTGCGACTCTCAGAGAAAAAGAAATCTAATTTGTGTTTCTAAGGCTTCACTTTTCTGAGTGAGGTTATTAGCACCTGGGGTAACCTCTATAGGACCTGAACTTCTTAAAGCAAAGGAGGTACTAAATTTCACCCTGACTTCACAGTGTAACATTTAGTTCACAGTGTGTCAGTTTTGCATCAAAGTAGTTTCCAAGACTTATTTCTAACTCTGTTTCCGGATATTCTTGGACATAATTTCTACATCTCATGCCTGGAGAGAAATTCAATATTTGCTATTAAGGTGTGAATACCATAAACCTATCCCAAGACACAGAATATGACCTGACTAATAGCACTCTATGAAAAAGGAAGCAATCGGACATCTGAACTAAACCTTCAAGAAGCATTCCTGATCTTAGGATCTCCATTTTTTTTACATAAGAAATAAGCTCCATGGCAGAGCAACATTTTTTTTAAAAGTCCCAGGTTCAATTACTAACAACTGCAGTTCAAAGTTTCCCAACTAGCAGGACTGGGAAATCTATCTGGTGACCTTTGAGTGTCAGTAGATGGTCCTCAAAGGGATCAGTGGTCTTTCTGATCTCTGATCAGCAGACTTTCTCAAGCAAGGGTCTTCCAGATGTGTAGACCAGAATTTCCAGCAAGGTCCATGCTGGTTGAGATTTCTGAAACTTGAAGATGCTTGCATATCTGGAGTTCACCCAGATTATGGGAAACCATTGTGAAAAATTGAGGATATGCTTTGAAAATGAAAGACCCTAGATTCCTTAACCTGGATCACAGACAGCAAGGCTGAGATGAGAGGCAGGAGAAGGGATTCTTCCTTCTTGAAGATTTGAGAGGTGTTACCGGTCAAAGCAGGCAGTATGGAGATAGGGAGGTCAAAAATCTGAGTATAAAGATTATACTTATAAAAATCTGAGTATAAAGATATCAGGTAGAGCTAGGGAAAGCCAGGAGCTCATCAGGGAAAGATGCCGGATATAGGCACCACTACAGGATGCAGGTTTGCCCTGACCATCCTGCCTCAGGATTTCAGAATCCTTCCAATTGCCAGTGAAAACAAATCCCAGTCCAAACCTTAGCAGACCGTTTAAATAGATTGTTCTGGACTAGATGTGAGAGCCAATGTAGTGAAATAAATTAATAGAACAAAAGAGTCCTTGAAGAGATATTGCTGTTCTAACACTGATCATTTTGGACTAAATGAACCAAATATATTTTAGTTTCCTAAACCCATAAAGAACCCAGGATGGTATTGAGAAGCAGATGAAAAACCAGCTAGAAAGAGAAAGGGGAGATCAGCTTCTCACTGGCAAATCCACTATATCCCCCATTAGCCACAAGATAAGCATTACAGATGGCCACCCTCACCTGCTGCAGCCTTCTCCAAATCCTACTGCTCTACCCTCTTCTGCTGGATGATCTTTTATACTCCGCTAATCAACAGGTGTGGACAGATCCTTCACGTGAATAAGATGGGACTTTAAAAAAAAAACAAAATAACAACCTTTGTTTGGTCTGGGCTAAGAGGAAGTATTTACTGGGCTTTTCCTGGATGAAACAGAGAAAGCCCACTTCCTTGTTCCTGAAATTGAAAGATAACAATTCAGTTTGGAGAAGGAAAGTTCTGCCATTAGGCGATACTGTGCCTGCCACTGATTTTGGACTACAGCTCCCATCATTCCCTGCAAACCAATGTCCGTGCAGTATAGGAGGAGTTTTAGCCTAACGTCTCAGGAAAGCAAAATATTGGCAATTTCTGGAGAATCAAAAAGGACTGAAGGAACTTTGAAATATTCAAGAAAGCGACAGTGATGTCAGAAAATATGCCATTAAAAAAAAAAAACCTCTGCCTCCTTTAACAGTAAGTGAGGCAGAGGAATCTCTTACTTTTACAGAGCCATTTTGTTGCAGCGTTTAAAGGAGCTGGACTAGAAACCAGGAGATGGAGAGTTCTAGTCCCGCCTGAGGCACCAAGCCAGCTGGGTGACCTCGGGCCAGTCCCTCTCTCTCAGCCCTAAGAAGAAAGTAACAGCAAACCATTTCCAAAAATGCTGCCAAGAAAACTGCATGGATCTTTCCATGGAGCCACCATAAGCCAAGATTGACTCAAAAGACCATAACAATATGGAAGCTACGTTCACATTGGTTTGTTTTTGAGGCATTTGATAGAAGTATCTCCTGGAAGAAATCCTGCATGGTTTTAGGGTTTGCCTGCCAATCTACAGATAGTCCCACTTTCTAGTCCAGCACCTTAACCACTACACCAAACTGTCTCTCTCTGTGTCTGAATATGTCTCTCTGTTTTTCTCAACAAGCAAAATGTCTGCCTCTTTACTGGCTCAGAAACGAAAGCCATCTAGTTCACTATGACCACCACCACCATCCCATTCCGTTTCCTTTTCCTTCCATTTTGCTGGGCATCTACGCCATACTATGGAAAAGGATGAGATGTGCTTTTGGGAGAGTTTTATGTGTAGCCACCAAAAACAGAGATGAGGAGTCTGGATTTCTGGCATTCCAAATGCTACCTGAAGAGCTGAAATGGTTGCTGGGTTTGCGTGCATCTGCTGTTACTGTTTAGGGCAGTGTTGTCCAAACTTGGCCACTTTAAGATGAGTGGACTTCAACTCCCAGACTTCAACTTCCCATGCTGGCTGGGGAATTCTGGGAGTTGAAGTCCACTCATCTTAAAGTGGCCACGTTTGGACAACACTGACCTATGGGCTCCCATGGTACTCACTGTACCACTTGACTTTTTATTATTATTTTTTGAAGAATGTTTAGAAATTAAAGGGAAACAGACATGGCAGAAAGAAAGGCATTCTCGCGTAATACTCATAGAGGCCCCTTGGGCACTGTCAAAAGGTTCAGTTGTTGGACTTGGCATGGGGTGGCCCAGCTTCAAGTCCCTGTTCAACCATGAAGCACACTGGGTGACTTCAGTCTCTTGACTCAACCAACTCCTCAAGTTTCTTATTGTAGGGACAAAATGGAAAGATCTCTCATGTATGCCATCATGGGGTCCCCGAGAAAAGATGGAATATAAATTCAGTTTGGAGAAAGAAGGCTGAAGGAACGCCTGATAGCCATATGCAGCTACATAAAGGGAAGCTGCAGAGTAGATGGTCAACAACTATTTTCCATGGCCATCGAAACTAGGATCAGAAAAAATAGGTATAAGTTGCAGCTACCACCATTTCATTTAAAAATAGGGAAAACTTTCTGACAGTAAGATTTATACAACAGTGGAACAATGAGTTGAAGTCCACTCATCTTAAAGTGGCCAAGTTTGGACAACACTGCCATAGGTGGTATATTTTAGGCCTCCCCCTTTGCCCAGTCCTGCCCCACCCCTTTAGCAACAAGCTCTCCCCAATTATAAGTGGTTCCAGTTTTTCCATGCCAAAAATTTCCCATGCTCAATTTTTGCTCAATCACAACTTTTGCTCAGTTGTTCACCCCACCTGACTCAAAGGTATTGATCTAGATAAATATTTGACATACATTGTACACCTGGAATTGCTATCAGTGCTTAGGAGGAAGATTATACCTATGTTTGCTGAGTTTCCCCGCTGGAATTTGAAGTGCAATTTCAGGGTGGGGTAATAGAAAAAGTTATTTTGCAGAGAACTGGTGGCCAAATATGCAAATCCGTCAAAAGCCCCGAATTCACGTTGTTCCGCTATAACCATAGAGGGTTTTTTTTCCATTTATGAATTGCTATGGTGGCACCCATGATAATATTTAACTATGTTGTGGCTCCATATAACTATTTGGGTTGCTTGTTTGGTTAGCAAGGCCTCAGTTTAGAAAATAATCTCCTGCTTTCCTGTTTCTGTTAGCATCCAACTTAAAGCCCAACGTGAATTTTCTCATTAGATTTCTCTTCTATAAATTTAGCGAGAGGACCGTTTTTACTGGTTATAAAACTCAGGAAAAGGAGAAATTCGGCAAGATACAAGAAAATATTTTATCGTTAAAAATGCAAGAACAATCAGACTGATAACATATTTACCACTAGGTAAACATTAGGGCTTATTCTGAACATTGAAAATTTATACGTGTCATGTCACTTGTGTTGTCTGAGTTCCAATTTTCACTTTAAAGGAAGCCAAATGTTTTCTGGGGAATCCCTTAGATGGGCCTCAACTTTTGATCTGGAAAAATTGGGGGTGGCAATTTTCTGGGGTTATTTTAGCTTATTTTCTGAGTTTACACAATAAATGGAGAAATAAACCATCCAAATGGACTGCAGTTGCCAACCACACAAAGCCACCAAAATAAAAACTAGCTCTTGTGGGTGTCTGCAGAGGGACAAGGGTCACACAATAACATAAAGATGCATGCAATGCTGTTGTGGCTTGCCCTAGATGGCTCAAGGTGTGGTTGAAATTGACCAACTTTAGTATATTGTGCAGACGAAGCCACTAAGTCTTTCGGTGACCTGGTTAAGCAGTCATAAGAATAGAACCTAGACGTCAGTATCCGTCCTATTTTCCACTTGGGAACTGTTAATTTTAAGGGGGTCGCAATTTAAAATTTAGGAGAGGGTATACAATCACACTGGCTGGGTTTGCAAAACACTTTAGTCCAAGATAGAATTCTGTAAGTGGTTATTCAGTAGGTTATACGAACTCTTGCATTGTCTTTTCACATTGTAAGGAAACCTATCACATTAAGCCGTACAAAAACATGCTATGTGAAGCCAATTGGATTTTGTTAGCCTGAGTATTTAATGCATTCTGTTGGCCCACTTGCTGAATCAGACACTGGTCCTTTAGCTCAGCATTATCTACACCAGTGTTTTTCAAACTTGGCAACTTTAAGATGTGTGGACTTCAACTCCCAGAATTCCCCAGCCAGCATGCTGGCTGGGGAATTCTGGGAGTTGAAGTCCATACATCTTAAAGTTGCCAAGTTTGAAAAACGCTGATATACACTGACTGATAGAGGCTGTGCAGAGTTTCTGATTGAAGCCTCTCCCAGGCTTACCTGGAGAACCATTAAATCTTCTGCATGCCGAGCCTCTACTACACATTCTGTTACCTCATAAAATGTGAAGGGATGGAACTTGAAGGCCTGAGGATGATCCAGTGACAGAAATGTTGGCTTGTCTCATTAGGTTACAGCAGAGGCCAACATTTTTCAGAGATGGCTTCAATAGATAGAATTATTTTCCAGATTTAACCAGTTTCCAGTTTTCCAGTTCTGATTTTGCTGAAAAACAACTCACCACGAAATGCCAAACAAATGGAGGGGGCCCAAATTTTCATTTTATTTCTCCAAAGCTGGTAGTTACAGTGATTCACTGGTGTGTTGCATTTGAGCAGACCAAGTACGAGAGCCTTACATTACATAAATGTTATGAGTGTGCAGATATGTTAACAGGAGACCTCAGTAGGGAGAACTGTGTTACAACACACAAGAAAACATGATAACCACAAAGAAAGGTGTGGGCATGACAATATATCACACATTCCTTGAAAGGCAACATAGTAGCTTTGATACATGATTTACACCAAAGCCCTCTGATTCTAGCAAGGTCTTCTTATACTTTACTAAAGTCTTGGCTTGAGGCATTAATGCTAAAATCAGTTACAGACACATGTTGACAAAGCAAGAAATTCTACTTGTAAAGGTGCTACATGAGAGATCTACCAAAGATATGTCTATAAGAAAACATATGATGACACAATGGCTTCAATCTGAGCTCCAATTCTACTCCCCCATACTGGAAGAGTCAGTCCATCTGCTTTCATTTGCTAAGAATCACACATGTTAGTCAGGTGCAGAAGTACCAATGCTTTTACAGAGATTTCACTGAGAAAAATACAAACCGCCCACCGGTAGTATCTTGAATTATGTTGGCTAATAGATTATCAATCTTACAGCTGTACAAGATTATTACACTGACTTATCTGATAAAGACATATGTAATGGTTTGTGTGAATAGGCTCACACAATGTAACCAATGCTCATTTGGTTTGACTTATGGTTTGTAAGCATATGGTTTGTGAGCCATGGTTTATGGCTAAGGATGTTGTGTTAACCCTTCTTAGTGTGGTTTATTTTACAAACATGGTTAGGGAAGCTATGATTTTGTGCAATGTATGTATCCAGGGATTTCTTAGCGCTCTCCCCACTTCTTTCTCCACATAAATCAAAAAATTAAATTACAAAAGAATCTCTTCTCTCTTTGCTTTTCACCAAACAGAAATGAAACAGGATTCCAAAATGTGTTAAATCTCCTTTCAGGACCTTTCACCAATGCCTGGTTGTGGTGCTCCCTATCCATCCTTGAGTCAGCAAAAAAAAACTACATTGGTATGAAAAGTGCTTCTCCCATCATCAGACCCCATCCTGTTTCTTTTGCCTCTGTTTCTAGTCTCTGCAGTACTCACCAACTTCCCTCTAAGATGACCAAATCTAACTGATTTTATGCAGCTTGACGATCATCTAATGCTGTTGGCTTAAGGGGGAAAATGCTACTTTTACATTGATGCAGCTAAGGACGAGTTAAGCTGGCCTCACTTACAGGTTGGGACAAGATGGAGGCAAGGTCATGAGCATATGGCCAAAACCAGATACTGCTAAGGCAAGGGAGAAGACGTGATAATTCACTTGGCCTTCCCCAATATGGGCACACTGCAAACTTTCCAGCCCTGCACATACAGGGAGTTCAATGCTGGGGAAGGCCAGCTCATATTTATTTTTACCTCCTCTGATTTAGATATTTGGATACTTTAGAATTCTGGAGCTGTAATCCCTACTCATTTGGAGGGCAAATTAACAAATTCAAACCCCACCCCTTTGGAATGGTTGTGATTTCAGATGTCCCAAAGAGGCAGAACTTACAGCACAAACTGTCTGCTAACACCCAGGACTGAGGATTGCGTGAAGCTGCCAGAGCACCGTATGGTTCCCCTTGAGTGATAAACAAAGGATAAGGAAGCATCTTGTCTATTTTTCTAGCTTGATAAAAACTTCCTCCCTTTCATTTTTTCCCCAAGTACATAATAAAAGAAAAGCAGAGCAACTTTACAATGAATTAGTATTTGATTAATCTAAAGCAAACTCTGTGACAGATTAATATCAATATCAACATTTTCAATAAAGTTATTCATACCAGCGTTGTAGTAATGCACTGCTTCTTGAAAAAATATTCTTCCTTTTACACTGGCAGAGCTAGCCAGAATCTTTCAAAGCCTTTGCAAGAATGGACTTTACAAGGTGGCCTACTTTTCTTCTGCCTAAGGCTACTTTACGCGCCAATGGTGGACACAGCAGACAGAGATCTGTTCTCTTCTTGACAGCCCTGCCTGCGTGTGCACACGCTCTCTCTTTCTCTCGCGCTCTCAGTAGCTGGTTCCCATATTACACAAAACCATAATGTGCTTACTTATGGTTTATGGAATAAACCACTTGGCTGGATCCATAACACAAGTTAAACCTGGCATGCAAACCATAATTGCTGGGTTTATACAACTCATATTTACATACTATTCCTGTTTGGGATAACCAATACTATGCAGAGTGCAGAAAAGAAGTAAGAAATAGCAAGCCAAAGAGATTAGAAGCATGAGATGGGGGCTGGGGAAGGAAATATAGCTAAATCTACTTTGGATTCATTATATGTCTCCATACTTTTCTATCTTGCCAAACCAACTTAACTTCCACTATGTCCGTATATGGCTTCATTCTTTGCCTTTGATTCTTTAAACATCTCACTGTTCTTTTTCGGGATCTCATCACTTCCACCCAGCCACCACCTTCTCTGTCTTCCCCTTTTTTCAGCTTATTCACTCTTCCTTCATCAAAGGGACATGGAGTCAAAGGCAGTCGCTTTACTGCTGAAGGTGAGCCCTTTTTGCTTTCCACTGAGCCAAAAGATGGTTTAATTTCAATGAGTGTTTGGTAACTGATTTTTAGTATCCCTGTTTGATTGACATTTTTAATTGGGTTGATATTGTGAGATAGATTGTTTAGATAGATGAGAGAGAGAGAGAGAGAGAGAGAGAGAGAGAGAGATGTATTTAGATAGATAGAGATAAAGAGAGAGAGATCTTTTAGCTTTTTTGTAAACCACCCAGAATCTTGGGAGCTGGGCAGTATGTAAATTCATATTAAAAAATTAATAATATTTGAATGTGTTTTGCAATTCAGTTTTCCACTCATTCTCTCTATAAGACCATTCAATCTACTTCTTATAAACTGATCACTCATTGTTATAGTCAGTTTTCATTCATTCAGCATCTATTCATCCTTATCGGCATTCACTGAAGTATACTATGCACCTATCATCAATCTATCGATTCCTACCTTCATATGCACCCACAAAACATAGATGACATCACTTCATACTATCTGACATACATTTTAGCCCTTTCATTCATAGGTGAACTTACTTCTTCCCTTCCCTTCCCTTCCCTTCCCTTCATTTATTCATCTCCATATAAGATCAGACCACCTTCAGATCTCTTAGTTTTAGAGATACACAACATATCCATTTTTCTTATTCATTTATTTCATGCATTAATTCATGCTCTTTGCTATTTATTCCTCTTACATTCTAAGTCCCAATCTTCCATATACTTTTATCATCCCCAGAACGGCCCATAGATATTGAACTCCAGTGGTTTTGGTCAATCAAATCTTTTGTATAATGCTTTTTAGTAAGCTAGAAAAGTGTATCTTAGATTATCATCCTTGTGACATGTGCAGCATTCCTAACATTATGGACAGTGCAGTAATTCTGAGCACATTTTGGCTAGTGTGCCACAAGGCAACCAAAGGCCAATTTTTGCATCAGTTATGCAAGCTAGTATCTCATGCAGATGTAATAGGGAGGATCATATGTTCTGATGGCAGCCATTTTGTGAATGCATGCACCATATGGTATCAAAATGCCAGGAGCGTTCATCCCCCCACCCCAAAAAGTGGAAACCCTCTATGCTATGTTATACCATAGCTTGTTGGCTAGGTATCTATTTCTTTAGGCATGACGAAAGTCCATCCCCAAAGGCTAATGGATCCCCATGGTTGTCAAATGTCCCTGCGGGACTTTCTAGCTGATATGAGCCACACCTGTGGAAATTCTGGTCACTCTTTGGAATATGGAAGTGATTCTACCTCAGCTGTTGTCAAAATTACTTCACAGTATCCTCCCCTTTCAATCTTCTGTGGTACACCCAAGCTGGGGAAAATGAAGCATTTCCTCTTAATCTTCCACTGGGGTGGGAGGGACATGAGGCACACCCTCTCAGGATGTTCTTACTGGATGGGCAGACAAAGATTTCTTGTTCCACTTCAATTGTATTTAGCCTAAGACAGGGACTGAAACTGCTCTGTTTGCCCTGCATAATGACTTTGGGCAGAAGAGAAACAAGGTGATATGCTACTGATTTTCTTGAGACTCACTGGTTGTTGAAACCACACCCTCAACTGGGGATGGGTGATTCATCCTTGGGATTGTTCTGTTCATACTTGGACAGCTATATCCAGATGGTTCTGGGGAAAAGGGGGGGGGCATGTCTCACCAATCCCATAGTGTCTAGATCAATGTTTTTCAAACTTGGCAACTTTAAGATGTGTGGACTTCAACTCCCAAAATCTAGCTGGGGAATTCTAGGAGTTGAAGTCCACACATCTTAAAGTTGCCAAGTTTGAAAAACACTGGTCTAGATCACAAGTTCACTTTTGGAGGTATGTGGGTACATTCTGAATTTGGGGAATGACACTCTCATAAAATGGTGGCTGAAGTGGGTTTATCTGTCAAAGATGCCTATTTAACAGAGCAAAATGGGTGGAATTGGTCCCACATCCCATTTAATCTCTCCACAATATTCTCTACTACTTCAGCAACCATTTGGGAGTAGAGGAAAGAGGCATACTTCCAAAAATGTTTTAAAAATGCAGGATCCAGGCCAGTGAAATCTCTCTGTAGAAAGGAGAGATTGTGAGATTGGCCATGCAAAAGATGGACAGCTGCTCCTTGCAAGTATACGGCAGGAACCAAGGTTTTTGTGGTCAGCTTGTGAGTCAAGTGGCTGGGAGTTGAGGGCTTCCATCTAAGTTCTCAGTCATAATGTAGCCTCTATGAACATAAGGTTCGGCCAAGCCTCATTTCTTAATCACTCCTGGAATTGCTTTCTTACTGCCTTTTAAATATTGAGATCCTTTGGAAGGATTTTATGGCATTCACTGAGTTTCTTTCAATCCTTAATGACAGAAGTTTTAAATATGAATTTAAGGACTTAGACTTTTTTTTCTGGATTAAACAGCAAAAGGGTGATTAGAGTATTGATTTTGGAAAGTTATAAACAGACTAAGGGTCCAGATGGATTTAAAATAAGATTTAGAAATTAATTATAAGAATCCTTCCGTGGGAAACTGCTGATGCTCTGAAATCTCCCCCCCCCCCAAAAAAAGTGACAGGATGGGACTTTGACGTTTGGACACTAGAGAGAACCAGAAGGAGTTAAAGATTACAATTAAAGGAGAAGAACACCTAACTTTGACTCGCTACACAGAATAGAGCAAAATACTTTGACATTGGATGCATTGAAAGATATTTGTGAACTATGGACTCAGAAGTTAATTTTCAGAATGTCTGCCATTATAGATAGACTGTGTGTAAATTATGTAATGGAAGAGGAACAATTTCTAACAGACAAGACTGAAGTTGATTTAAATGTAGATTCAAAAATGACAGGTTACAAGAATGATATGAAAAAAGATGAAATACTGGATATACAAATGAAACTGGCTGATGTTTTAATAAGTGAAAGAGACATACAAATAATAAACGAGAAAAGTGATTTGAATAACTTTCTTATATTGGATTTACAAAAGAGACCTGTTAAAGTTCTGAAGGGTTTTGTGAGAAGAGATAAAGAAAAAATTTGAAAAGAAATCAAGTTCTAGGACAGTATTTGAAGGAATTAAGGACCAAGATTGTTAAAAGTAAAGGGAAGGAATATAAAGCTGGTTTATTTGAACATGGTTAAAATAGCTATGTTGATATCTCTGGTAACCATTAATGGACTGTTGCTGACCAGGATTCAATGATGAGATTTTAAGGTCTTGTTTATAGATAAGAGGAGATATGGGAAGAAGAGATCATTTGTTATATTTTAAGTTGATTTGATCAAGGTTAAAATAATTATGTTGGTATTTCTGGTAAGCTTTAATAGAATTTTACTGATTAGGATTGAATGATGAGGTTTCAAAGATAAAAGATGAGATATAAAAGAAAAAGGAAGGAATATAAAGTGGGTTTATTGGATTAAGTTTAAAATAGATATATTGCTATTTCTGGCAACCTTAATTGACTTTTGCTGATTAGGATTGAATGAGGTTTTAAATATTTAAGTAAGATAAGAGATGAGATATGGGATGAAGTGATCCTTGTTCTATTTTAAGAAAAGGTAATAAAATGTTACATTGTTTACCCTTGTGACAAAGGAGGAAGTTACTTTCTTATATATTTCTTTTCTTTATATTTATATATTTATTTATATATCAAATTTGTCACCATCCATCTTGTTAAAAAGCGACTCTATTTTTCTTTTTCTATATTTCTTTTTTCCTACACTTTTTGTTTTTTATTTCTATTTTTATTTTTTTGTAGTTTGTATTAGTTTTTTATCTGTAGGATTGTAATACCTAATAAAATTATTATTTAAAAAAACAAAAAAAACCACTGGGCAGTTGTTTCCTGTTGCTTTCATTTCTGAGAAAATGTCTGGGGTCTAGGTAGATCCACTATTAGAAATAAATATCATGCTGAAGACTGGAACTTTATTCTTCAACACAATTGCTTCCCATTTATTGCATATAATCAAAAATAATATTCAAAACTTAGGTAAAATCTGATGGGACATGGAGCTTGGCAGGCACCAAGGGAGACGTTCTGGGCATGTCAGTGCCCCCGAGCATTACACTTGGAATCCAAGATTTCCCTTGTGGTTTTCTGCATAGTTTTTTCTTGGCCCTTGCATGAAATAACTGCATGAAGGCGTACAGCTATTTCAAGTTCAGCCCAGTTGGGATGCTGAAAACACAGCACTCTTGCCTCTTTTCCATCAAATCCAGGAAAACATTGGAAGTATTTATTTGGGGCCTGGCTGCAGTATCAGATTGGTTGTGGTCTGATAAACTGGAGCTCAGTCCAGGCATGGCAGAAGGTCTATTAGTTGAGGTTTGCCTGTCAAGATTAGCACTGGTCAATCTCTTCTGGAACATGTTTCTTCTCCTGAAGAGTCCAATCTGGATGCTACTAATAAATTTACCTCAGTCATTTGATGCAGCACATACCTTGGTAACCTTAGTTTACCACACTATTTTGTACCTGAAGATGGTTGGGAAGCTTGAGTGGCAGCTGAATAGCAGAGTAGTGACTAGAACTGAATGGTATCATATGACATCATTGAGACAATATTTTTACCAGTTCCCAGCTTATTCCTGGGCCCACTTCAAAAAGGTGGTATCAATTGTTCATGAGAGTCTACAAGCTGAAAGGATATCTATCTATCTATCTATCTATCTATCTATCTATCTATCTATCTATCTATCTATCTATCTATCATTTATCTGTATCTGTACCTATATATCTATATCTATATCTATATATCTATATCTCTCCTATATAACCCCACAGTTGTCATTATCATCATCATCTATTAAATGTATATGCTGCCCGATTCCCAGTGACTCTGGGCAGTTTACAAATTGTTGAAAACATTTAAAACAAGGCAACAAAAAGTAAAAAACCAAAAAAGAATAAAGATGGCAGATGTCATTATAAAGGCCCTCTCCACATGCTCCTACATGACCCTTGAGGGCAGGCCTTCTCACTAATACTAGTACTAATAATAATGTTGTGCCTTCCAGTCAGTCTTTTAATTTTTTTTAAGAACTAAATACAAAAAACTAAGGGAAAAAAGAATACACAGAATTATAAAAGAAGAAAAAACTGAAAAAAGGAAACAAAAACATATAAGATGTGTATTTACAGACATACATCTATGTCAGCTCTTTGAGGTAGACTAGCCTTGAACACCAAGGTTATGAATACTAAAACAACTATTATTATAGGCTTACAGTAACCGAATCTTGCAACGCTGAATGTGCCTCTCCCCTCCCTGCCTTTAGCCTAAAGAGAACTAGGGAGGGTCAAGCTGGAGACATTTTCTCATTTTCCATTCCTGCTTTGCTGTTTTTCCTCTTGTTCCTCAAGGTTATTCTCACAGTCCATTACAATATATTGATAAATTGAAGCCATGATTCATTGCAGTCATCCACGGTTGGTCTACATTAATCAATTCTGCAAACTGCTAAATAGTTGGAGCCATATGTTTGTTTTTTCCAATGATGAACAATAGGGTTTTTTTTTATTATGTGTTTCTTTTCTCTGTCCAAAAGTCAACTCCCATGTGATTGAGACAAACCTCAGGTTGAGTTAATATATGTATTGCTTCCTACTAAAATGGAACAATATATTTAAATTTAGTTTTACTGCATCTCTGACAACATAAAAGCAATATGATCATTTCTGAAATATTGTTTCTTGTTGAAAAGGATGTAATCTAAAAATCCATTGAATTTCAATGGTTTTTTTGTAGTTTCTTTTTTATTGGTTAAAGAAAGCATTCAGGCAAAAAAGAGAGGCAAAAACAAAAAGACAGACACACATAAACACATACTGTACTTAAAAGAATATGAGAAAAAAATTAAAAAGCAAAGCATATGTGCGTGTGTATATGACGGGAATAGACATTGGGACTGAATTTGATAGTGGACCTGAGTATGTGGAAGTTGAACCTGCATAGGAAGACATGGGTGGGGGGCTGGCATATGAGAATGTGTGCATCTGTGATAGAAACTGTGTTCAGTGTTCTTGTCAAGAGTGATATATTCCTTCCCAATGACATGTCCATGCAATTTCTAAAGATAGTCACGTGCCTTATGACTTCCTTGTAACCCCTTGCTTGTTTTTGTAGTCTTTAAGCTTTAAATATAGCTATACTATTTTAATACTTTCATTGTATCCTTGAAGATAAGAATGGTTGTATGATTTGTGATTTCCTTGATCCTATAGAAGAGATGGGAGAGACCAGTTGTGGTCAGTCTGATAAGGGGCCATGGGTGGGCCAACTGACTGGACATGCAAGATCTATATGCCTGTAATGTTACTATCCTGATAGGGTAAGGGGAAGAGAGTTGAGGTTAAGATAAGTTTAAGATGGATAATGAGTAATAATTAATGTATAGCTGGAAGGATGTCCATCTTTGGTTGAAGTCACCATGACCTGGTGAAACAGATGTTTGTAAGAAGTTAACCGGTTTCTTTGTTTAAACTGTCACATGGATCCTGTGAAGAAAAAGTATATAAGCTATGTAAAATGTGTAATCAGGACTCCCTCCTTTCGCTGGGAGTCTCCAGTTTGTTTAGAGCTCTAAAATAAAGTGGATAAAAAGTCTGATTTTCGTCTTGGTGTTCTGTTCACCTTGCACCAAGTCCTGAACCTGGTAATTAGGGTCAATTGGCTGGACCCAAACATATGTATGTATGTATGTATGTATGTATGTATGTATGTATAGGTCTGTGAGATATATAGAGATGGCATTCTGATAGCCCCCCTCTTTCTTTCTCCCCCTTCAACTCAGTTCTGACTCCTGGCAACTGCCTGGACTAGTCCCTGAAGTTTTTTCAGCAACATTTTCAGAAGCGGCTTGCTATTTTCTTCTGCCCAAGGCCGAGAGTACTCCAGATCACAGAGAACTCAGCCTCCTGGTGTCTAGCCTGGTGTCTTTAACCACAACACCCAAAAGTGACTCTGTAGTAAGAGTAGTAGGTCCACAAGTTTAAAATAGCCTCCCCAAAGAAGTTGCCTAGCACCATCTGTTATCCTTTCAGAGGTAGGCAAATGCCTTTTAGCTGAGCTGAGTGGCAACACTTATCTCACCTTGGCTGATCTCATAAAGGTAACCAAAGTCCAACTTGACTGTAGTACTTCAGTAATAGATAACTAAGAAATATTAGGTTGGGGGGGGGGGTCCCCAAAGAAGGCAAACAATGTTATTACCAAGAAAACTACAGACATATCTAGGTACCAGGCTTCATTTAGAGGAGGCTTTTCCTTTAAATATGTCTGTATTCTCCTATACTTGATGTTTGATTTTAATTTTAGTGCTGTAATACGGCCCAGTGAAATACTTAGTCACCACTGTTTTCAACCAATTATTCTGATTTTTTGTTTTAAATGTATTTAAGTTGTTTTATTGTATAGTTTCTTGATAGCTGGTGGTATAGCGTGAATAGTATTTTTTAGAAGGAAAATAAGATTAAAACAAAATTTAAATATGGAACTTGTATTCGGTGGTGCATTCAGGGATTAGCTAGGATGTCATTAGCTTTTTTTTTTTACTTGTTTACCTACTGGGTTCCTCTGCTGTTTTGAACAGAACCCTTTTGGTTTGCATTTTAAATTGTTGGAAAAAGTTTCTGCTAAAAGGTGATCTACAGATACCGCAAATAATCAATCTGCCTGTAGCCAAGCAGCTGAAAGATGAACCCTCCACGAGGAAAGCTCAATTCCAAAATTGTGCCACATCTTTTTGCGTTTTTTTAGTGCCTTCAAATTAATCTTTACTTCCGGTGATTGTCTGGATATAAGAAAAGCTTATATTTTCTTCAGTACTGTATACAAACCTGTTTCTTTTCTAATAATAATGATGGGCTCTTGAGAAAATGGTTAACTTTAATGGGGCATGAATCATCAAGATACATCAGGAAATAGGGCTGAAAATAGAAGACATAAGGCTTACGTAGGATGTCCATTACATGGATCACGGTGTACTTCATTTATAAAGCTTGACTAACTAGTAATTAATCATGTAAAAAAAGACATTCAGCTGAAAAGTAGGAAAAGACATAACTCAGTGGCAAATTTGCGGCTCTTCATTTAATTCTCAAAGCAGTTAATCAGGGATTTTTACAGGGGGCAGTCAAAAGAGTTAAGATGGTAGGCTCACGGAAGCGCCCATATAAAGATACAGCTTTGATCATGCAGTTCAGGCCAACTTGACTTTTTTGACATGCAACACCCCCCCCCCCCATCAGTTCAATCCCCCAACATCCTACTAGAAAAATTCACACTCCAGTGCAGCCTACAAAGTTAGTCTCCTCCTGAGAAAATGCAGCCCTCCACTGGAAAAAATAAAAACAGATTTCTGTACACCTGGCCTAGCTCAATCCAAATAACTTTTTTTAATCTGGAGAAATGTAGAAGTGGCATTCAATATGTCTTTGCATTTAGTACAGCTTTTTTTTTAGATGCACAATGCAGAACCACAGAACAAGAGAAACACTAAGTCTTTCATCCCCCTGCCCTTGATTTATTACTGATTATTACTGATACCAATGAACCTGCCTTGGTTTATTTGTACCAAGGGGTGATTTATGTCTAATGCAGAGTAACTTCAGGATAGGGATTTTCCTCAGCTACCACAGGGGAGGAAGGAACAAAATTATCTGTTCCTTCTGTGTGACTTTCTTTCAGATATTAAAAAGGGCCATCATATTGTTCTCTTTTCTTGGCTTGGTATCCTGATGTTCCTCTTAAGGCCTAGTCAACCCTAATCTGTTCCTTTTTCTCTGATGGCTTCTTAAAATCTGGTGCCCAGAACTGGCCACAGAACTCGTGTGGGGAGTTGATCTTGGATCTGGGGGTTTCTGAAGAAACCCCGAGATATTAAGTATGTTATCAATAATCCTCTAGACCATGCTGGCTGGGGAATTCTGGGAGTTGAAGTCCACACATCTTTCCAAGGTGGAGAAACACTGCTCTAGACATATTTTTGGCGGTAAGAACTTGAGCCTTCATGTTGTATTTTTTTAATTAAATCAAATGTTCTGAGAAAGCTGAATTCCATACTACATGTTGTACTTTTCCTTGCAGCTCTTGCAGGGCACACAGTTCCAACAACTCATTCAACACAGCATAATGAGAATAAAATGCTGAAAGAACGCATAGATTAAAGGTTATTAAAAAGCTGCTAAGACTCTGTAACAATGAATGAGGCCCCAAATGCAACTGCAGTTTGGCTTAAGGTTATAAATAGGGTTAATTTCAGCATAGAAACTTGCATACATAAAGTCTATAAGAAGGACAAGTGAGGTCTCTTATAAGTTAGCATTTTACGACACAAGCTTATTTGAAGTAGAGTTGATTCAGTGTAGATTTTAAAAGCTTATTAAAAACAGATGCAAACGTCCATCCTGCAAACGCTTCCAGATTAATACTATTTGAAATTATTATCAGCCCAGGTGTTGAATGTCCACCGCACTCTCCCTGCGTGCCTCCGAAGACATTGACCCAGGCTTCCAGACTGCAATTGCACTGCCCGGATGTTCTGTGCCATAATTTCATAATAGTTTAGGATTGCTTGATCTCTGCAAACAAGAAGAAGCAATTGTTACCTTTGAGAACTGCTGGTCGAAAGGGAAACCAAGGACATTCATTGCCTCTCCTTCCCCCAAAAAACCCCATGGCAGACTGGTCATTGCCCCACAGAGTTTACAGTGTAAGCTTTGACAGCCTGGAGGAAACTATAGAACGAGGATATTCTTTGCTGTGTGTATGGGACATAATGAGTGTTGTATTTTAACACATCTGGAAGGTGCCAGTTCAGGGAAATCTGTGTAAGAGTGATGAGGAATCATTTGTACATACATCATATTTCAGCACTAGGGACATTTGGTGAAAAGGTATTGGAAAAGCAAATCAATAAGGATAATGCTGTAGAGAAGTGTTTCTCAACCTTGACAACTTTAAGCGGGGGGGGGGTGGATTTCAACTTCCAGAATTCCCCAGCCAGCAGGGGGGAATTCTGGGAGCTGAAGTCCACACATCTCTAAGTTGCCCAGTTTGAAAAACACTGCTCTAGAATTAGTATGAGGGGATTGTGTTTTTCTGCAAATTCTAATATTTCTAGAAATTTGAGTTTGGATCTCATCAGTAAATTACCTCTGTTGAACAATGAAATATAGACAGGCCTCATCCTTTCTATAAAAAGTACCTGAATGATAACAGGTTTAAACTTCAGTCATTTCTTGTGAGTTAGTCCCATCCCACCTCTCCCCCACTGCCATTGGGTTAGCTGCTATGATGTCACAGCATGTGTTCCGTGTGAGGTGACGAATAACAACAAACAAATGTTGAGAGGCCCCTCTCGTGAAGAATGCTCCCCATCTAGAACAAGTATCTAAGTCTACTCAAGTTATTAACTCAGTAATTTATTAAAATTGCCCAGAGCTTGTTAAAAGATAGCTTTATCCTGCTCTTACCAGTGCAAATTACTAGGAAATCCAGAAATGGCATGAATCAAGATTCATTTACTGATCTGAACTGGCTATATATTTCTGGTTGCAGGTTTTGAGCATCAGATACCCAGGTCTATCCCGTCCCTTGTAAGTTCAGCCATGTTATTTAGCTTAAGTTATCTCCACTCAAGGTAGACATTATAACATTTAGAAAAACAACATACAGAGGAGAGTGTTACACCGTGGCACAGAACTACCATTGATATCATGCTCTGCAATTTGAGTTAGTCAAGTCACTGAGTGAACAGTGGAGTTAGTAGATAAAACAGGGGTGTCAGAAAAAAACAACTGTTTGCTTAGATCCCAGTTTTCAAGCTGCATTCTAACAGTCAAGTTAATTGAAGGTTCATTCAATATTTGGATCGCCCATAATGTTAATCCATTATCTAGTATGATTTTCTTTTAGCTGTATATTGTGCAAATCCAGCCAGTGACAGTTTAATTAACAAACCCAGTGTTGTTAACATCACCAGGACATCCACAAAACCTCTAGAAGGTGTCTATGAAGTCCAAAACTAAATAAGTATTTTAAAGTATACATATTTTAAAAATGCACTGAAATCTCATTAAGACCCTAGGCAAGAATTCTGAAATTTCTCCACAATTTAATATTCTTGCAAATAACGTCAGGGAGGTAGAGCCCCTATAGCAAACTAAGATCAAACCAAAAATGGTTTAACATGATGTAAGAACATAACCTATGATGGTCTTCTCCAACCTGGTACTCCCAAGAGGTAATTTCCAGCTACATTGACTGAGAATTATGTAAGCTAAAGTTCACATACAGTATCTAGATCAGTGGCTGGCTGGGGAATTCTGGGGTTGAAGTCCACATGTCTTCAAGTTGCCAAGGTTGAGAAACACTGATCTAGAGGGCACCAGGTTGGGGTTGGCTGCCCTGTAAGCATCACTAACGTCAGAGAAGCTTGCCCAAATTTCAGGACTCCCTGTTCATATGGAAAAAGTCCAGGTTGAATCAAGAACATGTTCAGTTATGACAGTCAAGGGACGGGAGATGGAAAAGACTTTATTTCCCTCTCTTTGCCCAAGTCCCTAGAAAAGTGCCAACAGTAAGAAGTCGGAACACCTGGGAAAAGTGGACCAGGCGTCTCCCATGTTCTCCTGCTACTTGTGGGCAACGCAACCCCAAAAGAATTCAACTGGCATCCCCAAACGAGTAAAACCCAATGATGCCTTTCAGCACAATCCAAGGGAATCTGGTCAACACGCACATTTTCTTTATACTGTAGTGGTTGTATCACAGAAAATGAGAGATAAGAAAAATTTTGCATGCATATTAACCTGTTAAAGAGCTGGTTTGTTCCATGCAGGCAATCTGTGTGTATGTTAATGAACTCCAAGCAGTTCAGACAAAAAAAACAAGACAAGTTTTACCTTGATGGTTTTTATCTTCAGTTACAAATCAGAGAAACTGTCATATCACTAGTAGATGGGAAGAACATTAGGAATAAAGGCTTTACAAGCTGAAATGATAATGACATTCAGACTAATTCAGAGGGACCACTGAGCTGACAGAGTTAGGTCCCTGCTAGCAATTAGCTGCCCTCTCGAAAACACAGGGCCAGGAGACACTGCCTCACATTCTTTCTGCTGAATACATTTCCTACCAAGATTCACTCCTCCAACCATACTCCTCTTATACTCCTCTTTCACTGGAGACTCAGCAACTGGAATCAAAACAGGTTCATGAGAGAGGCAGATTTAGTCTGGAAATTGCCAGTTGCTGATGAGTGCTTTGTAGGATCAAAGGAGGACACATTTTGGATTGATCTGCAAGCTGAATGCGATCTGTGAATGATATTAAATCTAGTTGCGCAGAGAGTAAGAGGAGTACAATTGGCTTTTATCCTGGGTTCTGGAGTAAGCAGCTGTTTGGAAACATTATCACTTTCTGCACGAGGAAGCTTGAAGGGTGGCGGTAAGCAAAATTTACTTTCACCAGATCATCTGCAGAAAAAGATTCTCTCCTGTATGCCAAGCTTTTGCCGGAGGCCAAAATGAAAATGGTATATCCATAAAAGCATTTTAATAAATAAAATATAAATAATTAGGAAGGTATTTGGAGTGCAACTGCTCTTCTGCAGAAGCAACTAAAATAAAAACCCAACTCAAAACATCTAGTTCAGCCATAAAGCTTGTAATATTCCACAGAGATCATAAAAATCATGTACTGTATGTGTCCAATAGATATTTCTTATGCATATGTATACACACACAAAAAGGCCCATTGAATCTGAGGGCTTTTCACCCCTCAAAGAACAAATGCCTGTAAATATTTCCATTTGTAAGACTGAAAGAAATTAGTACAGTTTTAAGGTGCTTTTGCAGTAGAGTGCAAAAAATTATTTTTGCAATAGAGTGGCTGAATTGCGTTTACTGAACTAGCTTTTTATTACATTTAACAGCTTTTCTAAATGGCAGCCTCAGGATAGTATACAACTGAGATAATTATATATTATAGATGCTTTCCAAGCAAAGTTGTGATACCCAAAAGAAGTAGGTATTCTTGACAGAAAATTGGAGTGCTTCAAGAAATACATACCTGATAAGGAAGGCTGTCATACCTAGCCTAAAAAATCTGGAAAAGCAGTCAATGCCAGCAAAGAATGAGTGTCTTCCATGCTCACATCTGGGGGGTCACCCAGATTTTTGCAGCCCAGATACAGCAACCTTAACGATGGCCCATTCTTTTCCACCAATATTCAGAAGTAGACTAAGGAAGTCCTACTTGGGGATATTTATGAAAAGGCTTATGGGTCCAATGCATTGATTTCTACAACCCTGATTAACCCCAGCAAGATTGAAACATAAAACACATTCCCAGTGCAAAATCAGAAGCTCTGACGCTCTGCTCTGCAGAAAATCAGATGTGAGGCGCACAGGTTGAAGCTGGGTTCTATGGAGCAGTGAGGTTTACTGCTGGTGAACCATCCTCCTTGCTGCACAGTGTCTTCTCTGCCTTTGCTGCTGGATTCCTCAGCTACTGCTGGAGGAAGTGGATTATCTAGAGCAGTGTTTCTCGACCTTGGCCACTTTCAGACGTGTGGACTTCAACCCATGCTAGCTGGGGAATTCTGGGAATTGAAGTCCACACGTCTGAAAGTGGCCAAGGTCGAGAAACACTGCTCTAGCATAAGCTCTTATCCACACCAAAGGTTATCTGAAGCCCTAGCAACTGCCTGCTTAAGAGCAGGCACCAATTCTGGACAGCAGGATGAGAACTGGAGAAGAGACCATAAGACCGTTCCTAGAACTCACCTCTCTTCTTGAACGATGATGTCGTTGAAAGCCCGAGAGAGGCGCTTCAGTTGGCGAATGCCCGTGGAGACCAGCTCCAAATCACAATCAAGCTGCCTGCCGTGGACAAGAGAGAAAGGCGAAGGTGAAGAGTGAATCGGGCCACCAGAGGATAGCATTTCTCGGTCTCCAGTTCATCCCTCCTCTCTTCCAAACAGAACAACAGTGCCAAACGTATTCCCACAATTCCTTTGTGGACTGTATTACCCCAAAATACAGGCACAGCTGTTGGGATCCTTTGGGTTTCAAGAGGGATTCAGCTACTTTGAAAAGGATCCTAGCTGTGACTTATTTATATTTTAAAACTGGGTTTCAAACTGGAATGGATTCTTTTGCATGTTGTTGTCAGCAGGCTTGAGTGCCTGAGGGTGGGAAAAGGGGGTATAAACAATAAAGTAGAAGCCATGTTTCCGAGGGTGAGATGAACCTTTGTGGCTAAACAGAACCAAAGTAGCGTATTTTGGAATATCTACACTGAGAAGCAAAAGTAGCAGAAATGTGATCGCCCTGGACCTGGAGCTTTCTAGTAGCAAACTGGGAAGACACCCTCCTCTTCTCTCCCATCGCTAGCATGGCAGAAGTCATACAAGATGACAGCGTCTAGCCAACCTTGTCTAAGCTCAGAAAACCCCCGAGTTATAGGCTGCCTTGAGGAATCAAAAGACACCTCAGGAGGAGGAAGTGGCAACCCACGTCTGCCCTGTTGCCAAGTTCTATCCTTGCAGGCATCAGGAGTGAAGTTCAACTCATTTTACCTCTTAGCTTA
Source organism: Python bivittatus (assembly GCF_059951505.1). NCBI lineage: Eukaryota > Metazoa > Chordata > Lepidosauria > Squamata > Pythonidae > Python > Python bivittatus. The sequence continues at coordinate 7,794,853 of NW_028277096.1, forward strand.
GCAAACATCCTACTTTTCTTTCTTTTTTTTAAAAAAAATTAAATACACACGTGCACATTGGCAAATACATTACAGCAGAGTGAGACATCCTACTTGCCTTCTTGCAGCAAGAGAAACTGGAGAACCGTAGGGGCTTTTCAAGGCTGCAGCCCTCATGGATCTGCGGAGAGGCAGGAGGTGTGTACGCTGACAGGACCCAGGACCCTTGCTGGGAGGGGACACAATCCTAGTGCTGGATGTTGGTGTCGAGGTGGAGGCCAGCTTCTTATTGTTTCGACGAGGGGTCCGGGGAGAGAAGTTTGGAGTTTTAGTGGAGCCTCTGTTCTTGGCTCTGGGGCCCTTGGCTACAGAAGCGGCCAGAGCACGAGTGGGACCTCGGCAGCTCCTTTGCATTTTCTGAAACGCAGAGGCAGTTTTTACTGACACTGGGAGATAATGGGGCTGTTCCCCAGATTGCATCCTAGCAGCTCCCTGATCTCATAGGCAGGGAAAAGGCAACCTGAAAGGTTTTCAAAAATGTGTGAAACGTATTCAAGAGTCATAAAAACCATCCCCCTTTCTACTGTTATTGAAATAAATTTATTTATTTAATTTATATGCCCCCTCTCTCCCCCAGAGGGTGACTCTGGGCAGCTCACAATTAAAATCAAACATCAAAAGCAGTAAAAAAAATATAAATATCCACATTAAATTAGCTAAAAAAAATCATACTATGTAAAAAGACTAAATTATCATTCTATGCACACTTACAGGGGAGTAAGTCTGGGGCTTACTCCCCAGGGCAGGGCTTCAGTTGCATGATTATGGCTGCCATCTTGACTTTTTTGACCCACTCCCTGTGGACACCCTTGGCCTGGAGGAAAGGGATAGGAAGGGTATCTGTACCAGCTGCTACCTTTAATGCAGAAAGCCAAAATGCCTTCCCATTCAAAGCTCCCTACCAATTGTACCTTTATTTTGGTTTTTTTAAAAAAAACAAAACAAAACAGTGACTGGTGTGGGTCTTCCAGGCTGTGTGGCCGTGTTCTGGAAGTTTTGTTTCCTAACGTTTCGCCAGCACCTGTGACTGGCATCTTCAGAGTGCAGGAGCACAGACAGGAGCAGTTCTCTCTGTGCCCAGGGTGATGTGACCCTTTTTGTGGGTATTTATAGAGATCTGAGGGGGGAAGGGGGATTGGGGTTGTGTGAGGGGTGGTTGAGTTACTGAGTGGCTGCTTGTTTTGGTGGCAGCATCTGTGTGTATCTTCCTGGGGATTAGGCAGGGTTTTTTCTTCTATTGGATTGTTAATGAGGGGCTGCTGGGGGTGATTAGCAAGTTCATTGTGTGAACTGTTCACATGTCCTGGTGGCTGAGCTGAGTTCGTTGACCTTTTGCAGGCTGTATTTTTCAGGATTGATAGCCAGGTTTTGTTGATTTTTAGACTCTCCTCTTTTTTATTGAAACTGTGCTGGTGTTTGTGAATCTCAATGGCTTCCCGGTATAGCCTGGTATAGCGGCTGTTGGTGTTGTCCAGTATCTCTGTGTTTTCAAATAGGATTTTGTGTCCAGTGTGCTTGAGAGCATGTTCAGCTACTGCAGATTTTTCTGGTTGCTGTAGTCTGCAGTGTCTTTCGTGTTCTTTTATCCTGGTATGGATGCTGCGTTTTGTGGTCCCGATGTATACTTGCCCGCAACTGCATGGTATGCGGTATACTCCTGCGGCGGTGAGGGGATCCCTTTTGTCTTTTGCTGATTTTAGCACTTCTTGTACTTTTCTGGTAGGTCTGAAGATTGTTTGGAAATTGTGTTTTTCCATCAGTTTTCCCACGAAAGACACTGCAGACTACAGCAACCAGAAAAATCTGCAGTAGCTGAACATGCTCTCAAGCACACTGGACACAAAATCCTATTTGAAAACACAGAGATACTGGACAACACCAACAGCCGCTATACCAGGCTATACCGGGAAGCCATTGAGATTCACAAACACCAGCACAGTTTCAATAAAAAAGAGGAGAGTCTAAAAATCAACAAAACCTGGCTATCAATCCTGAAAAATACAGCCTGCAAAAGGTCAACGAACTCAGCTCAGCCACCAGGACATGTGAACAGTTCACACAATGAACTTGCTAACCACCCCCAGCAGCCCCTCATTAACAATTCAATAGAAGAAAAAACCCTGCCTAATCCCCAGGAAGATACACACAGATGCTGCCACCAAAACAAGCAGCCACTCAGTAACTCAACCCCCCCACACACCCCCAATCCCCCCTTCCCCCCCCCCTCAGATCTCTATAAATACCCACAAAAGGGTCACATCACCCTGGGCACAGAGAGAACTGCTCCTGTCTGTGCTCCTGCCCTCTGAAGATGCCGGTCACAGTTGCTGGCGAAACGTTAGGAAACAAAACTTCCAGAACACGGCCACACAGCCCGGAAGACCCACACCCGTCATCGTATGCCGGCCGTGAAAGCCTTCGACAATACACTAAACAAAACAGTTTCCCATCAAAAGATTCCTTGATGGGCAAAAACATTTGAACGTTAATAATGTTTGAGAATTTCAGAACAAAGTCCAATCAGCTTTCTAGACCATAGGCATGTACCTGCTTAATTTATTACAGTGGCTGGGACAACTTTCTCATGAATCGCTGCATATCTTGCCTGTACCTGTGACATTGTTCCAAATACATTTTTGGCTGTTCTTGTAAGCACCCGGAGGTTTGGGTTTTTCTCCTTAGCCTCCAGGCTCTCCCACGTTGGATTCTCGTTGAAATTCATCTCTACTTCTTTTAAAGGCATTCTCTTCTGGAGAGACATCCGCACACTATTCATGTTGAGAGAAGTCTTCTTCCTGAATCGATCTGGCACAGGACTCTCCTCAAAGTCAGACAGAACCTGATGGCTCCGCCAGCCGATGCGTGATCCCACACTCTGGAACACAGATGCCATCTTTCCCCAGTGCTGGATTCTTCAAAAGCCTTAAAAGAAAAAAGCCTACTCAAGTTTCTAGTCCACAAGTTCACAACATGGGGGAGGAGATGAGGGAGAAATGTACTTTTTGTTGCTACTGTCATTAACGTTATCGAATAGATGCTAGGGAATCCCCTACAAAGAAATGTCATAAAATTTTGACTAGCATCAGCTTGTCTACCTTTCTGGATAGGAGCCACATTTAACATGTCACAGGCATGCTTGCAAAAGAGTGGTCTTGAAGACTGTGGTCAGTCAGCAGTCACTCATTAAGCAGAAAGAAATTATTGAGATTGTTCTCCACTATCCCCTCTAGCCCTCCAAGGTGTTCTCTACTACCTCAACAACCACCCACGATTTATTTTTCCTAAAAAGACTCTAGGGTTTATTATTATTATTAGATTTTTATCTCACATTTTAGTTATTTATATTTATATTTATACACACATACACACACGTCATTTCAAGGCAGCAAACATACCTAATATTCCTTCCTCCTCCGATTTTCCACAGAACAACAACCCTGTGAAGTGGGTTGGCCTGAGAGAGAGGGACTAGCCCAAAGTCACCCAGCAGCTTTCATGCCTAAGGGAGACCTAGTATGCAAAGGCTCCTGGTTTCTAGCCCAGCACCTTCACCAAACTGGCTCTTGATGGAGATTCTTGGAAATAAAGCTAATGCTCAAGGGCTGGGATTTGTTTTGCAGCAGGCTAGGATCCCACTTCCAATTTTCTGTATTAAAGGACGCTTAAAAAAAGAAAGTCACCACCCTTACGTATGTGAAGAGCTGCCACTTGGAAAAGGCCAGACACCTGTTCTCTGTTGACCAGAGAGTACTTTGGGCCAAACATTGAGACAAGTATCATTAAGAAAAGCAGTAGTTTATCAAAGATGCCAGTTCTCAATTCTTCAGGTTGAAAACTTTCTGATTTTATGATCCCAAGGTTGTCCAAAGTCAATATGATAATCATACTTATCAACTGGAGTATACCTGTACAAGGGTTACTCCCTCTCCCCGCCCCCCCCAAACCCCGTATCACTTAACATGCAGTGGGGAATTTGTGGGAAATCTGCTATTTGCCTAATGTATTTCCTGATTGATTCAAGGTTCCAGAAAAGGCTATTTGACTATGGTTTCCTTCCTTTAAACACAGTCAAGGTTGCCACAGGTCAGTAAAAGGGTGGGTTTGATAAGGCTCATGATGGCAGAGGTGAGAGATGCAAAGCAGGAGATAATAATGCATGGTGTAAATAAATTAAATAAAAGCATTGCGGATTTAACTTGAGAACCAGTGCGGTGTTGTCATTAAATGCTGGACTCAGTGTTTCTCAACCTTGGCAACTTTAAGATTGTGTGGACTTCAACTCCCAGAATTCCCCAGCCAGCCATGCTGGCTGGGGAATTCTGGGAGTTGAAGTCCACACATCTTAAAGTTACCAAGGTTGAGAAATAGTGGCTGGACTGGAAACTCAGCTTCTAGTTTTCCCTTAGCCACAGAATCCAGCTGGTGGCCTCAGGTCGCCACTCTCTCTCGGCCCAAATCAGCAACAGGTGGGCTCTGGGATCCCTCAGCTCGCTCTCTCTCACACACACACCCTTCCTGGCATCATGCATTGGTAGCTTCGCCATGAAGCACTAGGCGAGCGCAGTACAAAAGCAGGCGGACCCCGCATCCATGCGGGACAACCACTAAGAAAAGCAACATCGACACGGACTTGGTTAATCACCACAATTATAATTGGGCTAATAGGACGGGAAAAGGCCAGTCTCGCCTTTCTTCCCTTCGCTGCAACTCACCTGCACCGCCTGCTACTTAGCTACGCCACCCCTGCCTTCAGCCAGCTCTCTTTCTTCTCCTGCAAGATTTCAAATTAGGCGCCGCCTCTTTCTCGCCCGCCCGGATTGGCTGGCGTCCGGGGCAGCTCCTCCTCCCCGATTGGTCCGAAAGGGGGAGGGGGGGAGGGCGGAAGCAGTTGCAATGTTGCTCCCGCTGATTTTCTCCATCTGCATTGCTGTTTGAACGCTTGCTCGCTCGCCCGCCCGCGGGAGAAGCACACTTTGTCGGATTTCGGAGTATCGCGAAGGCCTGGCAGGATAAAGTTTAGAAGGTCTTGAAGTCCCCGCTTCCAGGAACTGAGTTCCTCTTGAAGGAGCGATTGCCTTTTGAAACACGAACGGGATCTGCTGGTGCAAATTTATTTATTTTATTTATTTATTAAATTTCTCCCCCGCCCATCTCCCCCCCCCAACGGGCGAACTCTGGGCGATTCACACAGAACATTAAAACCATAAATCTATATAAATACATAAAACATCAATTTAAAAACATTACTAAAAAAGGGAGAGTCCAAGAGGATGAAAAATCTGGGGGTGAAGATAGCAGGCCTCTATGGGGCTAGCCATCCCCCAGGCTTAGCTCCGAAAGAGCGAAAGAATAAGCAGTCCGGTGTGTAACCACTACTACGAGCCCCCTTGCATGAAATCAAATCAAAGGTGTGTCCATTTCCAGACTGTTTATTTCTCAGACCGCCCCCCCAAAGCACTTGAGAGTAATACCACCCTGTGAATTAATTGTAGTACATCTGAGAGTGTAGCAAATTGGCCTTTATTTATTATTGCAAACAAGTGTAAACTGCTGCCTGATTCTTCAGACCCTAAGCAGCCTGCGTAGATACAGCAAAATCATAACAATTGGTAATATATATTTAAAAAATCTGTCTGCTGCTCTCCAGTTAAAACTCTTCCTGTATGGAAGTGAATGGTTTTCCCTGAATTTCTAAAGGAAAGCAGATTGGGGGCTTCAGGGGAGCCTGTGAGTCCCAACAACCTTAATTTCCAGGGGGGAGGTAGGCGGAGCAAGTGTGTTCAGGAATAGCCTATGAGGCACTTTGATTGTGTAAGGTGGACCACTCTGAAAACAACAAAAGCTCAGCCTGCAATGTCAGAGTCTGCACACTCATTCCCAAAATTCAGTAAATCCTCTGGAGACTAAAAGTTCCATCAGAGATTTCTTTATTCAGGAGAAGCATACAGCATCAAAGTTTGTTGAGTCTGATTCAACATAGCAAAGCCTTGTCTTTTTAAGCCCAACTTCCCCCCCTTCTAGGTTTCTATTCCCGCTTGCAGCTCTTCGTGCCTTGCTCCGGTTCTCACACCTCCTGGCCTTGGATGTCTGGTTCAAGATAGAGATAACGGCACCTGGCCTCCTCTTCCCCCCCTTTTTATGGCAGGTCAAGCAAACGGTTAGAATAACATTCCCAGTATTCCACTATTGATCTATGGTTAGCAATAAAAGCAAAAGTATGGTTAGCAATAAAAGCAAAGTAAAAATAATTGAAGGTTCTGGTTTGCGTAGATCCTGACATGCGCAAGGCTTTTAGGTATCAACTGGCACCGCTAAATGGGGCCCCAAAGTTGTGTTGGTGTCACTTTGCTAAGCTATCTGACTCCAGGCAGCTGCATGCTTGTATTGTACCTTAAGAAGTGGTGGATAGAACCAAGACAGTAACTAAAATTTGATTGATTGATTGATTGATTGATTATGTGCCGTCAGTGTTGACTCTTAGCAACCGATGTAGATAGATTTTCTCTATGAACTTGGCCCTGCAGGTCATCCAACAGTGCACCACTGTAACTGAGTCCATCCACCTTATTGTTGGTCATCCTCTTCTCTTTCCTTCCACCTTTCCCAGCATCAGAGCCTTCTCTAGCCTTCACATACTGTGTCCTAAGTAGGATAATCTGAGCCTGGTCATTTGTGCCTCGAGTGAGAACTCTGGGTTGGTTGGTTTGATGATCCATCGATTTGTTTTCTTGCTTCTCCACAGTGTTCTCTCAGAAGTCTTCTCCAACACCAAAGTTCGAAAGCATCAATACATTTCATTAAAATAAAATAGACTATGATTACATGTCCATCGTGTTTAATGAATTTCCTCTTGGGACACATTAAAAACATTAGGTAGCAAATATTTAAAGATTTCTGCAGGATACACTTTTAAAGACTGCCTGCAGCCTTAATTCCCAGATTTCATGTATGTTTCTGCCCTAAATTGTAAATAACAATTCACAGTAGTTGTGTTCACACAACACGGTAAGCCAAAAACAAACCACATTATGGTACGGTTTAAATGTGATGGCCTGATTCACAAACAAGCTAAGACACAATATGGTTTATTTGATTTAGCCATTTGGCTTATTAATTGATACATAATTTAGCACAGCTTCTCAACCTTGGCAACTTTCAGATGTGTAGAGTTCAACTTCCAGAATTCCTCAGCCAGCACTGCTGGCTGGGGAATTCTGGGAGTTGAAGTCCACACATCTGAAAGTTGCCAAGGTTGAGAAACACTGATTTAGCATGTTAAGCCAACACTGTCCTTGAGCTTTTTTCCTTGCTGGATGATATGACATATAGTAGGCCCTAAGGCAGTAAAGGCCCCCTAATGAGGCATCTCTTAGAGGCGGCAATCTTTTTAATGAAAAACAGGCCAATGAGACTTCAGCAATGTTTAATTTAAATAGGAAGTCCAGACAATATTTCTTGTCACGGGGATATTAAAAGACATATAACAGAGAAAGGATAGCACCAACCCACTCTTGTTTGACTATAGTAAAGAAACTTTATTGCAAAAAGTGTATGTCTTCTAAATACTAAGATCCTGAACTGTGCTCTGGCATACTTTAAATCTTGAATAAATGTGATACTAGCTGCATAAGGAATTAGGTAGGCAAAAATAGGATGCCATCTGTGACTCTTACAATAACTACCAAATAAACACTTTATGAGAATTTTTTATCACAACTGAGTTGAAACTGGGCTGAATCACAAATAGTAGATAAGAAAAAAGCATAATGTAAAAGAGTTGCTAAAGTTGTTCAGGAGCTATTGCCTTCTTTGTGGGAAAGCACCACTGGCCAGCTGTTGTAAGGGAGGCAATTACTGGAGGATGAATACGCTGGATTGCCAGATGACATTAGGACCATCAAAATTAACTGGGGTCAAAGGCTCACTTGTGAGCAGACTTAGCATGGTGTTGTCATTAAATCTGGACTGATGGTATAAGGCAGTCTTTCTCAACCTTGGCGACTTTAAGATGTGTGGCCTTCAATTCCCAGAATTCTGGGAGCTGAAGTCCACATAACTTAAAGTTGCTAAGGTTGAGAAAGACTGCCTTATACCATCATAGAAAGGTAGACAGTATGTACCTTCAGGCAGAACCCATATCAATCTGTAAATTATTGTATGTGCTGCCACCATTCTATCAATAAATAATACCAAAAAAAAAAAAGTAACGGATTAGCATTTTACTTGAGAGTCACAAAGGTAGGTATGAAATTCAGTTTTTCTTTTTATTTTGCTTGCTTTCCAAATTTTAAGAACTCTCTTTTTTAAAGAAGACATTGAAAAGGTATGTACAAATCTAAGAAATGCTAATTAGGGCAGAAATTATTAAGGAAGATAATGTTAATTGCATTTGAAAACGCAAATAATTTTAACAAAGCAATCCAGAAGTTAACACCACATTGATGGATCCATGAGAAACACTGAAAAAAATATAGATACAGGCCTCAATCCTAGAGTGATTCTATTTATCCTATTCACAAATAGGATAAAAAATATCCACACACCAAGAGATAGGATGCTTTTTGTTTTTAATTTACTGTAGTTAAATCTCTGCCAGAATGAACAACCTATATAGGCTTGCCCACACCATTGGGCCACAGTTGCTGCAAATCTTTTCAAACATTTCTAGATGGCCAGGCAGCACAGGATTGTTGCCACAGATATTCAGAGAAACAGGGAACCCCCATTCCAGTTTTGCACGACTTAACAACCTTTTCAGGTACTTTCACTGAATAAAATTTAAAAAATTGTTTTATTTCTGGAGTCCACAGACATGGCTTAGGCCATCCCAGATAGATTGCTGATCTCAAGAAAAGCTTCAATTAGGAAAACAGGATGCATTTTTTTTATTTGGGTGGGCCTTGAAGGGCTGCAGGGGGTACAGCTGATCATGCCACATGAACGTTGGGGAAAACATTTTGGCTATTTATTTTTAGGGGAGGTGTTAGCTGTCCCTCACCCACCAAAAATAGGCTACAAAATGTGGGCCATACCCACACAGATGCTGAGGGGACTACAGAAAGTGTGGAGCTGGGATCAGAATGAGAGTATGAGAAGTGGAACAATATGAAGGACACATATGGGTGGAAAGTGAAATTACCTCACACTCCCTGAGAGAGATGAGAATGATAAATTAACAGCATCTACCTGCCTTTTCAAAAAGCATATTACTTACCATTTTCTTTTTGGCAAACAAAAGAAAAAACACTTTGGATAGCCCCAGGACAAATGGAGTCTCAAGTTTTATGCAAAGATTTCTGACGATGTACATACCAAACATTCTCTCTAAGCTCTAGCTTTAAAAATGGTCCAATTTTAAAGCTGTCAGCATCCTGAGATGTCCTTTATTTTGTTTTTTCGTTGAAATCTTGTGTCCATTGGATCAAAGCCTCTTTCCTTAGCTCCAAACACTGCCCAAGGAGGAGTTAGTGCTACGTAATCAGCAGAAGTGAATGTTTTGACTCCTCCACTCTGTTCATATTCATGGACCAATTCTTGAAAGCGATCATAGTCAATCCAGGTGTGCCATTTCCCCTCAATCTTGAACTAAAGGAAAATGTAGATGTATAATTGTGATTATAATAGTTTTTTTAAAAAAAAGTAGTGGCTTGCTCTAAAGGTGTTTACCATAGTTTCCTGATTCAGACAAAACAACATACTCAGACAGTTTTCTCCAACCTGGTCATTCTCGCTATGTAGGGATTTCAATCCCTAGAATTCCCCAGCTAGCATGGCCATTGCTGAGAATTTTGGGAACTGAAATCCACAAATCTAGAAGACAGTGTAGAGAAGGCTGCACTGGACTATAATGCAATCTTTGTTTGGATTAGTGTGCTACATGAAGCCAGCCTTTTTTTTTCAATAAACCATAATTAAATAAATCTTTCTTCAGTGTGCTGTGTGATCTAGCTGAGTTTATTGAAGGCTTCCTAGATACGATGGAGAGCCTTAAAGCTCTGCCTAGGGGTACTAAGACTTCTAGTGAGTTGATCTCCCCACCACCACTCCACTTTCAGGTCTTAACAAATATATCAAATCAAATCTTTATTACAGTCACAGACCAGCATGAACACATGTATGTTTGCATGTCAATTACATACAAGCTCCCTAACCCTGCTCTTCACTCAGATGTTACAATTTATTTACTAGAGCTTGCTCCACCAAGCAGAGATTTTTAATTGTCATGCATAAGAAGCAAAGAACTTCCTGCAGTGGCCCCAAAGACTGAGAATCTCTTCTCATTTGGAGAAGAGGAGCATGAAACATTTTCTTGGTTTGATTAGATTTTCCAGTTCCACACTGTGGCTATTATTTTAACTGCCCTTTTACTTCACTTTTGCCATTACCATTGTTAAATTTACATTTGTTGTGGCCTGAATGCCGGACTTCCTTACATAGCATACATAGATGTCACTGGGCCACAGGTCCATGCTCTTTGCCTCATTTAACTTTGGGTTTAGATTTTCCTAATGGCAATTAATTACAGATCCCACAGGCATTCTTAGATTTTTTTTAAAAAAATGCTGGCTGTCAGCATTGTTAGAAATATGCCCACTTGCCCAGAAAAAAAAAAAAAAGATAAAGGAAGAAGCTGAGTTAACAGAGAATATCCTGGGAGACTAGAAAGGGTAGTATGGAACTGTCTCACCAGAATGCCTTCTGTTAAATGAGCACTTTGAGACTGGCCCCACCCAACAGGGCAGCCCTTTGGCAAACAGGCAAAACCATGACAACCATTTACCGCAACCAGTAACCTGGCCTCAATCCTAAAGGGGCCTGTCGCCAAAAATATTAGCATCCTTATTTTAAAGATGTTTGTTTTCATTGTTTTATAATTGTCATAAAGCACCCTCGAGATCATTACAGCTGAAAAACAGTCTACAACAGTAATAATAATATTTAAATCTTCCTAAACAAAAATTTCAGGAAAAGACACAAAGGTGCTGAGAATCACCTTCTTGTGGGCAATCAGGAGACAGTTGGAGTGCTCGTGTTCGCTGGCAATTTCATAGTCTGGAAGGAGGTCAACCAGCTCTTGCACAAAACGCTTCACTTCTTCATGCCAAGGGACGTTGGCCATTGTAAGGCTACTGGCTGAACTTTCCCCACAGTATGTCACACCCTGTGGAAGAAACATTTAACACTTGAATCCTAGACTTCTCTCAAAATTCATTTTTCCAGTTTTTTTTTTTTCAAACGAACATATTGCCATATAGTTAGGAAACACTACTGCAGTAAAGTTACAAATTACTGAAAGAGAAGGATTATTTTTTAAAGCATAGTCAGAAAGAAAGTAGGATTGTTTCATCTTCGCTAGAACAAGGTCAACCACGAGGATTAAGCAGCCACAAGAATAGTAGCCATGGAAAAATAACACTGGACCTGTTTGTGGTGACTCTGCTGTTTATAACAGGGATCATATGACGGCTACAATAACTCTAAATAGCCTATAAGTCAGATGTAACCCTGAACTACCTCTCCCAGCATCCCACACTAGTAGTCGTGATGGCTGGGGCTTCTGTTAGTTGTAGTTCAGCAACATAGGAGGCTTGGAAATTCACCATCCCTGTTGCCTGTAGGGATTCTTCCATTCTTGAAATTAAATAATTACAGGTCAATACAAAGAGTTATTCCTCATCTCAGGCTTACAGTCTAAAAATACATGCAAAAAAAAAGGGCTGAAGACGGAAAAGGAAAACAGCAATATCCAAATATCAGATCTTAATATTATGTGGGCCTAAGAATGATCGTTCACCTCAGTATCGGAAGGACTTCAAACTGGGTAGAGAATGAGTGCGCAGGCTAGCCCTGCTCTTTTCTCTCCCTAGCCTCTATAGATGGGTCTTGAAGGGGCCAAGCAGATGCTCCCAGGAATCTGACAAGCAGGCGATGAAAGCCATAACGGTTCACATCATCTGCTCTCAGCAAGCAGTGCTGTCTCTGAACATGAATGTTCACTATCATGATGGCTAATGGTTCTCCCACCCTGAATTCATGGGCGACTTGGCAAAGCCTCCCTCAATCCAAAACTAGTTATATAGAATGGGGAAAACAAGGGGTCAGGGTACAAACTGAAATGCAAAATCTGCCCTAGAATTATTTCTGCAAACATTTGGAACCAGGCCTAGTCAAATTTGCCATTTATCATACCATAAAACATTTGCCTGAAGAATGATGAAACTATGCAAAAAGTCAAGTCCGGGAGGCAAGAAGGGCCCACCCTAACAACCAACAGCTCACCTTAACTTCTATGAAATCTGGCTTGCCAAGAGACACCAAGTCTGAATAAGCTTTCAGCTCATCCACGTTCCACGCTTTCACCAGTGTCAACCTGTATACAGTGCGCTGTTGCTGAAAAAGGTGGGAGAGAGTAATTTTCAATTACAGCGTGCAATAGTAAGTAGAAATAAAAAGATATGAGTAGGATTACAGATCTCGATACACAGTGTGAGACAAAAACCACATAACTGGTGCTGAATTAAGCTTCAAGTTTTCCGCTGAAAAGAGCACTAGGCCAAGAAATCTGAACAGATTTGTTTTAGCCATGACGTAGTAGGAGTTCATCGTAATCTGAACTTTTGACTCAGAGAATAGAATTCATAAAGGTTTTGAGTTATCACAACCTGTCAGCTTCCCAGATAGACCAGACAGGAAATAAGACCAGATGAGCTAATTTTACTTTATTGTAAAGCTACATTAACAGAGTCTGAAAGTAAAGATCTCCTGCCATCTCTTTTTGCAGCTTGATAAATTAGGGAGGATCCTTTCTGGGTTTCTTTCTGTGCCCATTATGCAGATGCGAATTCCCCCCCCCCCATCTGATTGTTCCCTAGGCAGCATCTCTTCCCACCGTCTCCCAACGTCAGTCAAGCATACCATTACACAATCTTTCCCTCTACTGTTTCAATATCAAGGGGGAACCAAATGTAAGCTGAATGCCATACCTTTTCAGCTAAGGCTTGCAAGCTATCTAGGAACCGCTGCCAAAAGTCTTTAAAGAGAGGTCGATCGATCTTCTTCAGACTGTCTTTGGTGCTGGCATCCACACTGACATAGAGCTGAGTGACAGGCTGGAGATTCCTGTTTGTGAGGCAACAGGGAAAGCTTTGAAATTGTGGAATGCTGCCACTGAAGACTTTTAGGAAAAAAAACCTACTTCAACATATCTTGAATGGCAGCTGCTCTGGATTCCAGGGCAGCTTTCTGTTCCCAGGTTATTTCCAAGGTTGTGTGTGACACTGAGGTCCAAAACAGGGTAGTGTGGATATAGAAAGCTGTTCTTATCTAACTTTGGGCAACCAGCACAACAGAGACTAAATTAAAATGTAAACCTTGAGGCCACGTGTGCCCTCCAAAATTCTTAGCGTGCCCCTTAGTCCCTCCAAACCTGACCATCAATTTACAATTTTCAGTGAGAGAGAAGGGGGAAATGATTAACTAAGGAACTAAACATACTAACTGTATTTAATTAAGCTGACTGAATTTTAAATTCACTCAGAGTCAGCTCTTGTCCAAGCCCCACCCACTATTCTGGCCTGCCTACATTTCACAATGCAACACCCAGCACAATACACCGATTATAGGCTGAAATGGGGAGGAAGAGGTACAACTTCTTAGAACCTCACCTAATTTCCTCTGGAAACTGCGCATTGGTAACCAAGAAGCTTGAAATGTTGTGATGATGCAGCAGCTTTAGGAACTGGTTGATTTGGGGGTACATGATTGGCTCCCCCACAAGGGACAGTGCACAATGCTTGGCCTCCATCCCTTCTTTGAAGCGATCATCTCTCACTCCAGGGACCCCTAGAAACAGAATGAAATCATTTCCAACCACTGAGGATAGTCTGCAGCAGAGAGAAACAACTCAGGCCCAGTTGCTCTGCAGTGAGATGGGCGGTGACAAATTTGAAATAAATAAATAAATAAATAAATAAATAAATAAATAAATGTGTGTGTGTGTGTGTGTGTGTGTGTGTGTGTATGTATGTATGTATGTGTATATATATATATAAAAAAAAAAAATCAACCCACCTACCCACCCACCCTTCTCCCTGCACTCCTTTTGTGACTCAAGAGCTCCTGAAGCAGAACAGTATTTTCAGTCCTTTTTATTGTGGTGGTTGGAAGTTAAAGGATAATATAAATGCCTTAAGCTTTTCAGATGCTTAAGGAACCATTAACCTTCCCATACAGGCCCAATGCTTAGCTCTGCCCATTAGCCCCTCTCCCTGGGGCTCTTGGAAGCCAAATATGTTACAAGAGCAGCTGCAAGAAAGTTGCCCATTCCTAGTTTACAAGCTTAAATATATATCACAATGTTATGATTCTATAATATTCTAAGCTCCATTGATGAAAGTGGGTCCCACCTCCAAGAATGCATAGAGAAGTATTAGGAAATCAATTAGTTATACTAAAGAACTACATTTCTTTTCATTGGAGTAGAGATAGTATTTTTAATAAAATTAAACTGCAGCTAAAGAACAGTGCTTTAGAAGAGTTATCTCATGATGTAGGTCACAACTTGATTGAAAAATACCCTGTGCATTACAGATTTTCTGTTAATTTTGATACAAGTACTACCATGTTTTTATATAAAAAACTGAGAGGGAAGACAATGATTATTCACAATCTTTTACCAGAGAGTAGAAAATGCTCAGTCTAAGGCTGCATCAACATACATAGCTAAATCTAACCCAGAACTAGAATGTTTCTCCTCTTCCCAGAACAACTTCCATAAGCAAATTTTGTTAACCCAACTAAAATTCATATTCAAGGTTCTTTTGACTGAAGAACATCAAAAGCTTATGCTTCTCCTCATTACAGTATCTTTCCATCTGATATTCTGCTACTGTAATTCCAAGAACTCTCCAGATGCGTTGCTAGTAAAATTTCCAGAAACAAAAACAGCCTAGGCACCAATTTAATCATTTATATCTAGGATAAAAAAAATGGAAGCACTGGCGTTTTCCTTAATAGAAACATGCCTAAAAGGCTCTCTTCCCTCATGTGCCAGCCACTAAGAGACTTCTATATACAAGATCCAACTTCCAAAGAATCACATGTATAGGATCCACATCCCACCTTTAAATTGCTTGATCAAGTTCTGATGGTTCTCAATAGCTTCCTGCAAGATCATCTCTGGCTGGTCCATCTTCCATCGCCACTCTGTGCCTACAGGATTTGTGTGGTGTCTGGGGAAAAAATATATATATATATATATATCAAATTATATATATATGTATATAATTAAGAGATAATGCTATGTTTCTGAGAATTAATCTGGCAGTTAAGGACTATCAAAATTAAAGCAGAGCTTTTTGAACATTTGGCCCTTGGTAGAATCAGTCCCAGAGAGCCAGTTTAGTGTAGTGGTTAAAGCACCAGGCTAGAAACAGGGAGACCGTGAATTCTAGTCCTGCCTTAGGCACGACTGGGTGACTTTGGGCCAGTCACTCTCTCTCAGCCCTAGGAAGCAGGCAATGGCAAGCCACTTCCAAAATCTTGGCAAGAAAACTGCAGGGACTTGTCCAGCCAGTTGCTACACAGTGCCGTCAACACTGACTTGATGGCATAAAAAAATTAAAAAGAATCAGTCCCAGATCTTTACCTCCAACAGAAGACACATTTATTAGCACAAGCCAAGCTGGGTGTTGTCTCCATACAGCGGTGGCTTTCGATGCCATAAAAGGTATGCTTGTAACAGCCTCCTCTGCCACGAAGCATCGACTATCAGACAAATGTGAGCAATAACAAAATAAATAACAATCTCAAGATGGCATTGCTACTACAAGCATTTACCTTAGTCAACCATATTTTATTTTTTACCAATCTAAATTATTCTTAAACTATAGTATACTACATACTATTTTGGAATGAATAGAAAGGCAGGATATAAACCAAATTAAAAAAATAAATAACAACAAATTTTTGATGGCACCACATTTTAAACAGTATGTTCTCTACTGGAGAAAAAAGCATTATGCAAATATGGGGCCACCACTAAATAAATTTTAATACAGGGAGCAAATGAAGGTACCCCACAGAAGCTGAATGCAGTCCCTCCTACCCTCAAAAGTCACACCATCAAATTATTATTATTTTTATTTTACAGGTCTTATAGCCCATCCCAATCGAAAGATAGTGGGTGGGTTGAAACACATTAAAAATATACCAAACAACAATAGATCGTGCACCTCAATGCACATCAGTAACACTTGATTAGGAATGGCTGAGTGAAATAAAACCATAAAGATGCCCAGAGTCTTCAGGAATGGGCGGCTGTAACAAATCTAATAAATTCAATGGAATTAAAAATCTTCAATTATCTTTTTAATATCATAAAGGAGAGAATGTTGCGATCATTAAGATAAATTTGTGCCTGCATCTTCCTTTTATCATTAATTATTTAAAACATTTATTGCTTTTCCTCTGTTACATTTTGATGAGTGTAAAACCTGAAATAGGTAGGTTGAGCCTCTGAGCTGGATTTACCTATTTTAGTTGCCCTCCACACTCATCTGGAGAGCACTAGGTTGGGAAAGACCTTTTATTATTATACATGGTCCCGTATATTTTTGTATTAGATACTATTGTTATCACCGCCATTTATAAAAAAATTGATTAGAAAAGAAAAGCAGCACCTTTGTCCAACGGCAAAGTTTCACTCCAGAATGGCTCCCAATTAATCTATAACCTGAACGAGAAGAGAGGTTTTTGTTTTAGTTTGAGTGATATAGCACAAAGAAATAGCCATAAAGAGCCTGAGGGGATACCAAATACAAGCACTTTAATCCAAGCAGACCTCTTTGTCCAAACTCAGTAGCAGCTCCAGCAGACAACAACTGGCTTCCCAGAACAGTCTAAAGCACAAGATGGTTTATTTGGTTTTGACTAAGAATATTTGTGTGAATAAACTGTTTTCAGTACTGTGCTTTGAAAACCATGATTTATGGCTCAGTGTATGGCTTATTCAGTAAACCACAGTCAAGTAAATTATGGTTCAGCATGACGTATGAGAGAGCCAGTTCGGTGTAGTAGTGAAGGCAACAGGCTAGAAACTGGGAGACCGTGAGTTCGAGTCCCGCCTTAGGCAAGTGGGTGACCTTGGGCCTGTCACTCCCTCTCAGCTCTAGGAAGCAGGCAATGGCAAACCACTTCTGAAAAGCAGAGACTTATCCAGGTAGTTGTCAAGAGCCAAGACTGACTTGAAGGCAAAAACAAGCAAGCAAGCCAAAAAAAAAAAAGTATGAACCTAGCCACTAAATCAGCCTGTCTCCATCTTGTCTCTGCACTGAACCACTATTATAATAAAGTGAGTTTTGAATTTAGTTTCAATTAAATGAAATGGGTCTCAACAGCCTGCATGGTTCTCCCAGCCATTTTATCCTCACAGCAGCCCTGTGAAGTAGGCTAGGAAAAAGAATAGTTCCAATAACTACAATAAAGACAATCATTATAATGAACATCAGCTTAGGTTGAACCTGCATTGCTACCCCATCACCTTGCTTTGTGAGTGCATCACGAAGAGCTGGGGTGATCATCTCTCTCCTCTCATCCTCCCCTCTGCCATGTTGGGTTCCAGTCCCCCTGGGAACCTCTCCGTCAGGTTGATGCTCTCTCTGTGCAAGAACAACGATTAAAAAAATGTAAACTGATTTGTTCTGCTGCCTGATCTTCACAGTTGGGAGAAATCCTTTCATTAAAATGCTGTGTAACTGCTATATAGCCTTGACCAGCTTGATAGCATGGCATTTTTACAATGGACTGGCTGACAATTGGGACTGTCATTGTACTAGTACCTTAGGCTTTCAGCAACAGGAAGGAGAAGGAAGCATGGCTCCTGCTGCTGTCGCTGCCAGGAAACAGCAGTGCAACAATAGGGCAGGCTGGGCAGTGGTAGAAGTGATACCTAGCAGTGTATCCATATTTCTGTTCTGATCCTAGACTTAGCTTGTTCTGATCTTAGAAATACAGGTAGTCCTCGACTTACGACAGCAATTGGGACCAGAACTTCTGTCACTAAGCGATGCAGTTGTAAAGTATGGCTGCATCACTTAGCGATGGCAATCCCTGCAGTCCCAGTGCTCTCATTAACTGAATCCTACGGTTGTTAAGCAAGGCAACTTCCTGCTGGCTTCCCACAACCAAAGTCAGTGGGAAAGCCGGTGGGAAGTTGCAAGTTCCAAGTGGCTTGCAAGCAGGCTGGCAGGCAGATGAGTGGCTGCTGCTGGGTGGGGGAGGGCACAAAGGGGTGTGTGAAGCTGCAAGGGAGGTGCAGCGAGGGTGTGAGGGAGATACAGTGAGGGTTGGGGAGGGTGCACAGGGGTGTGAGGGAAGCATGGCGAGGGTTGGGGAGGGTGCCCAGGAGGTGCACGAGTAGCAGGGAGGCTCAGGGAGGGTGCACAGGGGTGTGCAACTGGCCCGCACAGCACAAGCACAGAGGAACTAGGGAAGCGTGTGCGGGGAGGGAGACTTACCCCAGCAACTTGTGACCTTCCCTGTCAGCTTCCCCACTGACTTTCTGGGGGAGCCAGCAGGGAAAGTCACAAATGGTGATCATGTGATCACAGGGCACTGCAAATGGTCACAAGTGCAAGCCAGTTGCCCAGCACCCAGATCGCAATCACCTGACCGTGGGAGTGCTGAGATGGCTGGAACTCCAAGGACTGGTCATAACCAGCATTCATTCAGCACCATCATAACTTCAAATGCGCTGAACAACTGGTTGTAAGTTGAGGACTATCTGTAGCGAGCAGAAAGGTCTTGGGATCAAGGGCAAAGTTCTCCTTACCTGAGATTTCTTCATGTGGCCCATCACCTTGCCCAGATCTTCAACATCCACAACCTGATCTGCACCTCTGCCATTCTCTGTATCAGATTCCTCCTCACTTGTAGTTTCAAATAAATCCTCTTCCTGAGATGCAGAACAAGGAAAGAGAAAGCTGAAGCCAAGTCATCTGTTCCATTCTCTAGTTAACGAGTTACCAGCTAAGTTGTCCTTATGTCCAGCAGAGCACTGACACTCTTAGATGCTCTCTCCAGGAATTGGACAGAAGTCTGTCTATCAAGAGCCAGCATAATCCAACTCATAAGAGGCCTTGGAGAGACAGATTCAAAATCTATTTCTTCCATGGGACACACCTATAAAACTCAGGAAACTTTTAAAAAATCTTTAGGAGTCTCTAAGGCATAATGTGTTTTGTCTGATTTTGGCTTAGAAAACTATGAATTAATCATACTGGTTTGTAAACAATGATTTCTGGCTTAGCATGAAGTAAGAGCCCAGCCAAATGTGATTTATCATGCAGAGTGTAATGAACCCAGTTACAATCAGCATGACTGGGCAGGAAGAACACAGAGAGTCTAGCAATAGAAGAAACTGTTGACTGTTGGGCAGGAGCAAAGACGTGGAGAGAGACTGAAGGATGGTAAAGTGAATAAGAAGAACCTCAGCTGTTAGGGACACTTTCAGCTGGATTCCTGTACTGAGCAGGATTGGAATCAATACCAAAATAATCCTTACTTCTTCAGGATGTTTGATTCCAGAACAGTAAGAAACAGGAAAGAATAAGAAATAGAAATATTGGAACAAGTACAGTGGTACCTCGGGTCACGAACGCTTCTGTTCACGACCAATTTGGGTCACAAACAGCACCGTTCACAACATTTTGCTTCCGTTTGCGAACTCCGCATCGGGTGACAAACAGGATCCGCGGCCATTTTCCCTGCTGACACACGTGGTCGTGGCTTCCTGTAGGGAGGGGGACTCTCCCTGCAAACAATAACCGCCTCCCCACCCGCCTTCCTGTCCTCCACACCAGAAGTCGCCTCAAGCAAGGTTAGTGTTCTCTCTCTTCATAGTGTACTGTACTGTACTTTGTGTCATATTTTTGTGGTTTAAAAAAAAAAATACATATGGTTCAGAACGGATTAACCGTATTTACATTGAACCTTATGGGAAAATTTGATTTGGGTCGCGACCAATTCAGGTCGCGACCAGTGTCGCGGAACGAATTAAGTTCATGACTCGAGGTACCACTGTAGATCAAGAAGTTAGAAGCTGGAACATAAAGGAAATGAGGGAAGCAGAAGAGCAAAAAAAAAAAAGAAAAAAGAAAAGGCAGGGAAAATTCTCAAATAAAGTTATGGGAACACGTGTGCTGCCCAAGAGAAGGGCAAAAAAAGATCCATGATTGTTCCATAATACATATAGATGAGGTTCAGCACAAAAGAGAAACAACATAGCCAAAATTGTAGCGTTCTACCAGTCCTTTCCACTTACTTCTTTCTCCTCATGCTTTGAGGTCTCTTGCTCTTTTGCTTCTTGGTTCACTTTTGGTTTGGATCTACATCGCCCTTTCTTGCATCTCCCACTACAGGCCTTCTGCTCCCCCTTGCGAAGAGCTTGAAGCCTCGTGAGCAACTTGGCCTTCCAAGCCTCAAAATCAGCCTCAATGCTTCCATGCTGGCTCTTTACCACATTGCTGTCCCCTCGGGCACACGATAGAATGCGTCGAGCACCCAGCATCCACAGCCACTTGTCAACATTCCTGCTTACCTGCCAAGGAAACAAGAGGCAGACGGGCAACATTTGGGTCATAAAAGGCAAACAGTGCTATTCATTCATATTGGGCCTATTTGGAAGGTTCCATGTTCAATGGGACTGACAGTTGAAGGAGTCTATCCCACCTAGAAGCCCTCCAGAAGCGCTGGATTCCATTATGGGAAATGAAGGCCATCACATCTAGTTTGGAAATACTAGCGTAAAGGTCTCACATCACAGGATGGGAAAGATAACTCTGCTTGGGATCTTGGAGGGTAACTGCTACTCAAAATAGGCAAGTCATAACCACCTGTGACTCCAGCAGTAGAACATGCTGTCAGCCTTTATGGCACTTGCCTAAAACCCAAAGTGATTCCTTTCCAAGCATAATTCTCACAAAATCTCTTTAGTAGAATTTATTGAAAAGAAAGGGACTGGACTACAAAAATTCCATCAATTGAACTATTTCCCATCTAGATGAAGATATCCCAATATACATTATATGGTGGAGATCTTTTTATTCTCTTTCAAACTGTCTTCCTATGATCTGGTGATATAGCAGGTCTTTTTACTGGTAACAGAAGCTTGCAGCTGATGATTGACACAACTGTCTCCTGAATCTTTATCAGACTAAGAGCCAATGACTACACACATTCTTTGCATGAAGGTCCTAGACTCAAATCCTAGCAGCTTACAGGAAATGGCCTTTCCTAGTCTTCTTACAATAGGAGATAACAATCAGTAGTCGTCCCCTTTTGTAGCACTTCCAACCCACCCGATCCTGACTACTGAAAATTAACAGGACCATTTTTCACCATTTTGAAGTAGGAAGCAGGTATTCTCTAAACCCTAAAATAGGCATGTAAGAGATTTTAAAAAAGCAAAATCTCCGAATCTCTCCCCTCAAGTCCCCAAGTCCATCCATATAAGACGAGGCTCCACCAGTTTTGCACCCCTCAGTTCCCTCACATTAAATACAGTCCCTGGGCACCAAAAGGTTGCCTACTGCTCTCATATCAGCAAGCTACAAGCAAATCATTCAAGGACCTCTAGAATTTTCTTCTGCTCCAGAGAACAGATCAAGGGCAATTTCTCTATAATAGCGGGTAGTTCCTTAAAGAAAAAGTGGATAGGTGGGGAGTTCATTGACCACATGGGATTGATAGAAAATTTTTTAAAAAGAAGTGGACGTAAAAGCAGTATCCATCCAGGTAAAGCAGGATAGGAAGAACATTGATGCTTTTGAACTTTGGTGTTGGAGAAGACTCCTGAGAATACCATGGACAACCAAGAAGACAAACCAATGAATCACTGAACAAATCAAGTCAAGAGTTCTCACTCGAGGTACGAATGACCAGGCTCAGATTATCCTACTTTGGACACAGTATGTGAAGACCTAACTCTCTGGGAAAGGCTGTAATGCTGGGAAAAGTGGATGGAAAGAGAAGGAAGAAGACAACCAGCATCATTACAATGGTGATGAGTGCACTGTTGGAAGACCTGAAAGACCAGGTTGGGGACAGGACTCCCTCAGGGGTAACCTTGTAATAAATGGCTCCACTTTTCTCTTTTTTACCCATGTTACTAGGCCCAAGCAGTTTTGGAGTGTGTGGTGCTAGACTACAAACACAACACTGGAGTAATTAAGCAAAGAAGAATATTCATTTTAATAAAAACATTAAAGAAAAGATTTGAGGGACTCATTTAACTACCCCAACTACCAAGCCAAGGTTAGGGCTCAGTTATTTACAAACTGTCTGAGCAAACAAGAGATGCAGAAAATTGGAGCAGATATAAAAATGTACAAAACTGAGCAAGCAACACTGAATAGAAATAAAAAATCCCTCACACAACTAAACAAATGTTTCCTGCCTACTTTACCCCCATCTCCATTTCTCCCAGAGCTTTGGGGTGCTGGGGTAGAATTCTTCAGCCCAACTGCATGACAGCGCTTTTGCTAAGATACCTGCTTCCCACATGGCCTAAGAATAAAGAAGCTTTCTTCCCCACCCTCCAAAATTAGAAAGGACGGTGGCTGTATTTCAACCTTCCATATGGCCAGTGAGGCACCCAAAATTAAGAGTCTCCTTAATCCACCACCAAGACATTTCAGAAAAAATGAACAACTTGTAACCACAAATTGATTGACACTGATTAAAATACCTGCCCCAAAGTCAGAATACCCTAACATGGTAGGGTATTTCCTATAGACTTGTCTTCCATGAAGAATTTCAGGAAAACATGAGTTAAGAATTCAATGAAGATCCTTTGAGGACTGAAACTCCTTTGTTAAACAAAAGGGTTACATCTCAGTCTCCAGCCACTTATCAGTATCATGCCTAGGGGTTAAAAAAAAAAAATGAAAGCAGTACTCACAGTGTTGAAGTGGTCAGCATACACTGAATTTCCCAAACCAAAGACAGCGTATCGCAAGCCCTTCAGATATGCCTTGCCAACTCTGAAGTCATTGGCTGCCTCTTCCAGCCACTTGCAGAACCACGCAGCATTCTCCGTGGGTTTGCCCTCAGTGTAAGTGGCAACTAAGAACACGCAGATATTCTGGCTGCTGATCTGGACAAATCCCCAAAGGAAAACAGGTTTTTTGCCTAAGTCACCACATTTAAAACAACCACTGTTCATAGTAAAAAAAAGAAAAAATCAAAATGCCAAAATTCCATTCAAATTAACTCATCTTTGAAGAGCTGGCCCTACCATTAGATGAAGGGAATTAGCCTTCTCAAGCAGCAGATTCTGTGTGCCACTAAAGGATATGAAACTATTAACTGTTCCATATATTATGGCATTTTTTATGCAAAGGAGGAGTTCTGTGGGGGGGGGTTCCTCAAGTGCCCCCAAATAACTTAATTATGTTGGGGCATTATTCTCTTTGATTGGGGACAGACCATCCTGGAGAAGTTCTATCAGGTTGCTAAGAATCGACACTAACTTGACGGCACATAATCAAACAATTAAAATATTATTTTGTTATTGTTGTTAACCACTAGGAGATTGACTGATTGACTGATCTATCTATCTACCTACCTACCTAATTTAGCTCAATCGGCAAGACTTTAGGCAGTGTACATAATTTATATAGTAAAAGAGATTACAAAATCAGATTAAAATTATTTAAAACAGCAACTAAAGATACAAAGCTAAATGTACAGAATTATGGAAAATGGCACCACTGTATACTGTTAATCCCAAAAGACCTTCTAGAAGAGCTGTTTTCACCTGAATCTGGAAGACCATGAGGGTGGAAGTAATCTTTGCTTCAAGGGCCAAGCTATACCAAAGGAAGGGAACTGCTACAGAAAATGCCCACTGTTGCCCACCACCACACCTCTTGGGAGGTGGGGACCCTTAGCAGGCCTCCCTTGATGTCCAGGTAGGATGGGCAGAAACTAATGCAGAAAGACAGTCCCCAAGCCCTGAGCCATATATGGCTTTAATGACCAGCACCTTAAATTGCACTTGGAAATCCACTGGTAATAGTACAGCTCCCGCAGCAGAGGTATAATGTAGCAGTAATGCAACTGAGCATATGTGCTGATGCCTTCTGGACCACATGAAGTTTTGGTGTGGTTTCAAGGCAGCCTCACACAAAGCAAATTAATAGAAAGACTGAGAGGCAGTTTGGTGTAGTGGTTAAAGGCACTGGCTAAAAACCAAGAGATTCAGAGTTCTGCCTTAGGCACAAAGCCAGCTGGATGACTTTAGGCCAGTCACTGTCTTTCTACCCTAGGAAGAAGACAATGGCAAACCAATTCTGAAAATGTTGCCAAGAAAATTACATGTTCTTGTCCAGGCAGTTGCCAGGAGTCAAGGTTGACTCAAAGACACCAAAACAGAGATTATAAAGGCATAAACAACCATCCTCAGTGCCTCCAGTTCCAGGATAACTCTGATAACTCTGTGCACCACCGTGTTGGCTTGCTGAAGGCAGATACTGTTCCCTACTCTGATATAGCATAACTGCTTCAAATGGCCCAAGAAGGACACTTAATTTTATTCCCCAACCACAACCCCAGTGAGCTTGGACCAAGAAAGTGTCATTGGCTGAAAATTACCCGGAGAGCTCCATGACTGAATGAGGATTTGAACTGTGATCTCTCTACTGCAAATCTAACACCTGAAATGCTACATACACTGGCTACATGACAGTTGCAAATTCCAGGCAGGAATCATGGGATGTAGCAGCCAAGAAGCCTCTAATTTTGATCCAGTTGTTGAGTAGAACTACTCACCACCTAAGGAAACATTGGACAGCACTCCAATTGCCCTTCTTATGTCTCTTCTCCACCATCACCACATCACCACTCCCCCAAAAATCTCACAAATTACTTCATTACAAGTAACACAATTTCAGGGCTCATTAGGGCACAATTTCAGGGCACACCGCCCACAGCTGTGCAAAAGCTCTCCTGGCCACTGTTTCTACTTGCTCTTCAAGCAGGAGCCATGAGTCAATGAGGATCCCCAGATGGCATTCCAACCAGAAGAGATAAAGTACAAACCTCATCTATGAGACAGTCATCTGGATCATAATCTTGCATGTCAATAATTTCTGCTGGCAAATTAATGGAGGCAACAGCTTCAGTAAGTATCAGTGCAAACCGCTAGAGAAAAAGGGGGGAAAAATCAGTGAAGATTTATTTCATATAAGGAAGCTAGACTAGGTGACTCTCTGACTGATCCATGAAAGATAAATTGTTTTATCTTTATCCCTTGCAATTTTTCAGGGATTTTTGGATTGCAACACAGGGAGGTGCTAGGGCTTAGCACTGAAACAACAGCTGGGTGTCACACATAATCCCCACGACAATTTAAGGATTGCAGACATCAGGGGAAATCCAAGAGGACAGAGACCTTAGAAGCTCCTGCCAGTATAACAGTGGAAAGCACTGGACTGGATGGGCCAACATTTCCATTGTTACCCTAACTTTTGCAATCCTAAGAATATTGTATTGTACTGTGGCCACCCTTAGCAACTCTTGTGCATGGAAGATGGCCCTACATACAAATTAACATATCTAGACTGGAAGGAAAAAAAACCCCACTCTGAACCGGACTGAGAAGGACTTTGAGTGGGAGCTTATAAAAGCAGAAATGGACAGCCTGCCACACCCAACTTCCCAAACCTTTTGGGGCAGTTCCTTCTGATCAAAAATCAGCAGTAAGGTTTCCAAGCATTTTAAAGTGGAAAAATTCTAACTTTACAGTGTACCCCCTAAAAATAGGCTTACCACAATGAAAACAAAACATCAGCCTCACCACAACCCACCACAACCCCCAAAAATCCTACTCCTTTCCATGAGCAGCCACACGCACTTTGCTTCATCAACTCTCATATTGCAGCCCTTGCCCTCTTGCTCTTGCTATAAGGAGACACAAAGCTCCAACAGGACTCTGATAACTCTGTGCACCACCGTGTTGGCTTGCTGAAGGCAGATACTGTTCCCTACTCTGATATAGCATAACTGCTTCAAATGGCCCAAGAAGGACACTTAATTTTATTCCCCAACCACAACCCCAGTGAGCTTGGACCAAGAAAGTGTCATTGGCTGAAAATTACCCGGAGAGCTCCATGACTGAATGAGGATTTGAACTGTGATCTCTCTACTGCAAATCTAACACCTGAAATGCTACATACACTGGCTACATGACAGTTGCAAATTCCAGGCAGGAATCATGGGATGTAGCAGCCAAGAAGCCTCTAATTTTGATCCAGTTGTTGAGTAGAACTACTCACCACCTAAGGAAACATTGGACAGCACTCCAATTGCCCTTCTTATGTCTCTTCTCCACCATCACCACATCACCACTCCCCCCAAAATCTCACAAATTACTTCATTACAAGTAACACAATTTCAGGGCTCATTAGGACAATATTCAGTAAGACCAGCTGCAAAGGCCCAAACTCTGAAGATAAGAATTAACCAAAAACTATTTCTGAGTGTGCAGGGGGGGAGGGGGGGTTTCTCCCTGAAAATGAACAACCACTTCTATTCAACTAAAGGAGAAAAAAACATGGCTGCAAGATGAGTTAATTCTTCTCTTGCTGGATTAATGCAATATTTACCTTTGCTGTTCCAGTCTGGGAACCATAGAATACCTTCACTCCAGCTACATGGACTTTGTCAAGGCTTGTATCTTGCTGTTCTTTTTCAGCAGCTGTGGTTTTAGGAAGGCTTAATTTTGCAAGGTGATTTTTGTTCTACAAAGGAAATATTTAAACAACAGAGTCCCAGAAATAAACTTAGCCTTTCTCTTCCTGCTGCCATTAAATAGTCACTCAACCCCCCAAGGCAGACATTGTACAAGTTAGAGAGAAAGACAGTTTTGTCCAAGAAACTTTTCTCTTATAGAGGAACACATCCTGTGCCTGAACAAGAGGAATTAAGCAGGCAGGCAGGAAATATCAACTGATACTGAGAGGACAACAAATCAACTTGTCATTCTTGAACAATCATTCTCAGGCACCGCTCAGAAAACTGGTAGTTCACCCTACTCCTAGCTGCTATGGTTGCCAATAATGTCATGTGATTCCAGATGTACTCTGCACCAGGTATTACACACACACACACACACACACACACAATTCTATAGATAGATTTCATTTCCCTGGAAAAAACAATAAATTGCAACTATATTTGTGTAGTTTGCTTCACAGGATTTAATTTCTGAATAAACCTGCACAACAAGACAGTACTATAGTTCTGGTGGAAAGGATTTGCCCCCTTTGGGATTTGTTTGGGGTATATTTTTTGCCACTGAATGTTCTGATAACATTTCAGGAGCTCCATATCAGTCGCTGAGTTTCCTTGTTAGCACTAATTGCCATTCCTTTTAACTCCCTTCTGTTCATGTAAGTTCTTTATTAATCTTTAGAATCCTTGTACAGTACCATGGAAGAAAAAATATTTGCCTTCTTTTGGATGTTCTGATAACATTCAGTGGCAAAGAGATGCAAAAATTCAAAACATCCAAAAGAAGGCAAATATTTTTTCTTCCATGGTACTGTACAAAGATTCTAAAGATTAATAAAGAACTTACATGAACAGAAGGGAGTTAAAAGGAATGGCAATTAGTGCTAACAAGGAAACTCAGCGACTGATAT
The DNA here is from genome assembly GCF_059951505.1 of Python bivittatus. Lineage (NCBI taxonomy): Eukaryota > Metazoa > Chordata > Lepidosauria > Squamata > Pythonidae > Python > Python bivittatus. Next base: position 7,822,593 of record NW_028277096.1, read on the forward strand.
GGAGCTCCTGAAAGAACTGAGTCTCTCAACTGCTGAGAAGACAGGAGGCCACCACAGAAATTCCATCACCTTTCCATCAAGATCAAAATATTAGATACAATGAGAGTCAAAGTTACCTGTTCTTTGGCTTTGTTAAGGAACTGAAGGCCAATCCAAAGGCTGATTCCAAAAACTGCACACGAGTAGAGATAAAATCGATTCAGCCACAGGAAAGTTAAGTGAGCATGGAGATTGTCCCATGTGTCTGCAGGAGTATCTGAAACACAACAGAACAAAATGCTACTATTTATAAAAGCCAGATATCAGGATGAATGGAGGTTTGCTCTCTGGTAAGCATGCTTAGGACCAAATTAAAGGTGGCAGAATCATTATATAATCTTAGAATCATAATGTTGGAAGGGATCATTTAGGCCAGGGTTCCTCAACCTTGGCCACTTTAAGAAGGGTGAACTTCAACTCCCAGAATTCCCCAGCCAGCAAGGCTGGCTGGGGAATTCTGGAAGTTGAAGTCCACCCGTCTTAAAGTGGCCAAGGTTGAGGAACCCTGATTTAGGCCACTAAATCCAACCACCTCTCAGCTCAGGACCCAAATTAAAGCATCTCAGATACATGGTTCATACCCAATGAAAGGAAATGCACCATCTTTGGTCCATTGGTTCCACTGTTTGCTTTTACTCTTAGGTAGTGTTTTTCTGACATTCAATTCAAACTTAAATCCATCATTTTGCTATAATGAAAACATGAGAGAATAGACCTTGATCTTCTTCTATATTACAAGTTTCCAGATATTTGAAGAATGCTATTATATCTCCCCTCAGTTGGTTCTTATTAAGGCTAAACTTAATGAATTCCTTCAATCTCTCTTCACAGGGCTTAATTTCTAGTCCACTGATCATCTTTCTTGCCTTTCTCTGAACCTGCTCCAAGTTCTCTGAATCCTTCTCAAAGCATGGTACCCAGAGCCACCATGATGGAAAACATGAGTGGGGAGGATTCTGGAGTGGAACTTCAAGGTTGCCGGGAGGGGGAAGAGAGGTTTCAGGGAAAGCACCTCCTCAGCCCCCAGCTGGAGTGTGGGAAAGTCAAGAGAAGGAGACTGGCCCCTCCCTAAGGGCATCATGGTTAGTTGCTGTTGTTGGGGATTAGAATTAATCTGGTGAGATTTTGTCTATTTGATGTAAGCTAATAAAGGAGCTAAACTGATTCTGGACTGTCTCGTTGTTGTTCTTGGGCTGAACCTGACAGCTGCATACAGTATTCAGAGCAGGGATCTGACCAAAGCAGAACAGAGTAGAACAATTACTTACTATGATTTGGAAATTAAACTTCTGTTGATGCAGTTCTAAAATTGCATGTACCTTCTTTGCAGTCACTTCATGTTGCTTGCTCATATTCCATTTGCAATCAGTTACTATTCCAAGATTTTTTTCTACCAAGCCTGATATCCCATCAGTCATGTCCTCAGTGGGGATCAAAAGAAGCAAGATGATGGTTGCAGCAAGGTGATCAAAACCCCACTACTTTTATATGTGTATTGACATCACATGCACATACAAAGGAGTAGGGTTTTGATCATACTGCCACAAACACCATCTTGAATGTTCGATTTTTGTTTCCTAAGTTATCATCAGTGTGACGTTCATTGTGGGTCCTGCTAGTTATTTGATATCAACAGTTCATTCAGCTTTTTGGGGAACAGGGCCCATGCTATGCTGGTTGGTTTGTTACAATGTTTTTATCTTGTTTTTAATCATTGTTAGCTGCCCAGAGTTATGTATTTGAGATGGGCAGCCATATAAATTGAATAAACAAATAATATGGAATAAAGTGCCACTGAAGTTCAAGTAAGCTCTCTCCTTATTAGGTTTTAGGATGGATCTAAAGAATATTCAACTGTGCCTTAACATACTTACGTTTGAGCATATTTTGTTTTCTTGTGCTTTATATTTTTAGTTATTCTTGGGTTGCTGTTTTTATTTTACTTTTGTAAGCCACCCAGGGCCATTACAGGAGTAAGCAAAATATAACATTTATAAATGGATTAATATATCCTAAACTGATTACTTCAATTATTACAACTAACTACATTTACAGTGCTTTGACCCCCAACAAAACATTCCCCCCCCCCCGGTCATTTACTACAGCAGAAAGACTGCACATTTATTTGGAAGTATAAGAGTCCAATAGGAACTACGTCTGCATAATCAACATGGGATTTGACTGCAGGATTACACACTTGCAAGCAAGATCCAATACATTTAGAGATCGGGGGTATAGTTCTATGCTATAACTAGCATATACTTGCCCAGAAGTGCCAATAAGCATGTTTTCTTAAATTTCATGTAATGTTTGAGTAAACCTTACAAAATCGTCCTTTTTATTTTCACAGGAAACGTTCGATCGCTGCCCTTGCCTAACCCAGCTTCCAAAGTAAACCCTATTTATTTCCTATGGAAATGATACAAACGCGAAGCTTTTTAGGTTCAGATTCTTTGGCGAGCTACAGGACTTCCGTCTGAGAAAATATGCTAAAGGTTTAGAATTCGGTCGCTTGCCAGAAACCTTTGCACGCTTTCTGGAGAGTAAACCGCATCTAAGCCAGTCCGGCTTCCTTCACAACAAGCGCGCTTTTTCGCCTCCGAGTTACTTACCCATGTCTTCGCACCCAAGCAGCAATCCCCGATCCGATCAAGCGATGCCTTTCTGGTTCTCTCGAAATCGCAGGGGATCATTCCCAAACAGGCCCACTACTCGCCCCACGAGCTCGCAGGCGCAGCCATTTTGCACCCTCCACCCCCGGCACGCTGGGAAGAAGACATTAACCTCTCACTGGCTGAAAGGAAGTTTGCCCTCCAGCACCGGCGACTGCTTCGAAACACTCTCCCTCCGAAGTTTGCCTGCTTTAGTCAAGAAACAAAGGGGCATTTTCCATTTCCACCGCAAAATCGAGAGTATCGGAGAGTTTGAGAGAAGGAGATACGAAAATCCATATATCTAAATAATGCGGATCTTAAATGCTCCGCGTTGGAAGTTAAACAATAGGGGGAAACATTAAGGTTTGCTTTAAAGAGATGGTTGGTTTGGGTTCGTTGTGTGAATCCAACCATCCACTGTGGTGATTAAACAGCCTTCTGGGTCTGTGTTGTATGAATAAACCACAACTGGCTAGTACAGTAAAACAATTTAAACAAACCATGTTTAAATACGATTATATGAACCTGGTCAGTGACAGGTCCAAGATCATCCAGCAAACTTAAGTGATGTTCAAGGATTTGAAGACGGGTCTTCCCAGTCTACCATACTGGCTATGTGTTTTATTTTATTTAATTGACCTTTAAAAACACAAAACAAAACTTGAGCTACTTGCATTTGTGATCAACAGAAACCTCCACGGAAGAGGAGTCAGATCCGTAAACCTCGTTTTTTCTGCGGACCCACCTTGCAAGTAAGCCCTCTCAACCCCGAGAGGTCACTTTTCAACGAGGAATCATTAATCCTCAGGTTTGGTTTCCCACCCGAATGATTTTGAAAACGGATCCTCCCTCCTGGAGACCACATTCTCGCGAGATTTTGGCACGTGTGTCGTCACAACGAAGCGGCGGAAGAGGCTCCCCTGTTGGTTTGCGTTTGCGTCCATCGGCGGCGGGGACGGGACTGACCTAGTCGACGAACCGCGAGCGGGGCTGCTTCGCCGCTGTCATGGCGATCTTCACGCCGACTAACCAGATTCGCCTGACCAATGTGGCCGTCGTGCGGATCCGGCGGGCGGGGAAACGCTTTGAGATCGCCTGTTACCGGAACAAAGTCATGGGCTGGCGGAGCGGCGCGTGAGTGGGACTTGGGCCTCAGGGAGATGAACAGAAAAATCCCGTCGGATCCACTGACATTTGAGAAAGCCAAAGTGTTCTCGAGCTTACCCAGAGTGCAAGACTAGCCTTAAAAAAATCAGTCTATCAATCTAGGGTTGAATTTTTCCGTTTTGCAGCTCCTAAGTTAGCAACAGGGCTTAAAACTTTTACTTTTAAGCACGTGCAAATTGTAGGGCTTAAACTCTGAACTGTGTGGTTCAGATGCTTGTTACAAATCACCTGTAGCATTTACACTTCTGCGTTCATCTTATTTATTTAAATATTGTCTATTACCCAAAGTTCTTGGAGCAACATAAACACCAGATTAGTATGATAAAGAATAAGCAAATAGGTCAGAAGTGTGTAAGTAATATAAAACCAATAACTAATAAATAAATAATAGTTACCCTCTGGGGAGATGGGCAGCATATAAATTTAATAAATAAGGTTAAAAATTATTTATTTCAATTTATATAGCTGCCCATCTCACTCGTGAGAAAAAAGCCTATAAAGCCTGGGGTAAATTTATATCCTGTTTCTTCTCTGTAACTGGGTCCAGAAATAGCTTCTGGCACTGACCAAGTGCTGCTCCAGTTCCACTAAGTGGAGTCATCTTTAACAGATTTCCGTCACTAAGCGATGAATATATGCCTTCCTTATTTTGAGCTGTCAGACTAGAGACAATGTTACATATCATGACCTCAAGCTAGAGATTCCATGAACCCCCCTCATTCGGGGATGGGTGGAATTTACTGTATGTATTCCTGGGCTATTTCCTATTTGCCAGCAAGCAGGAAACTGGTCATACGCTGCCTCCTGTTTGTCAGTAAGTGGTGAAAATACCACAGGTTCCAGTCACTTGTGCTGCATAGCAAATCAAAACTTCCTGCTTGTTTACTTTATGATATGGAACTCATTCCAAAGCAAAGAATGATGCAAACTTTTATGTTTAAGTTATTTAAATTTCTATTCCCCTGTTTGCGTTGCAAGCCAAAAAAGATAAATCTGAGCAAGTGTGCAATGTATTTATTGCCTTGTAATATCTAGTCCATCCCTCCTGCACTTCTTCCAGGGGGAGAATTCTCAACAGGTTCTCCTTGATGGGCAGAGCTGGTTTTGACAAGACATTGTCTGATATATTCCAGTGGTTTTAAAGGAAATAACTGCACTTTGAGTTGGGCCTGGAAAGTGGCAACCAGTACCAAGACTTTGCCTTTGGACTAGTATTGCTTTCTTTAATGGATGTGTTTAGGTGATTTAGATATTTCCTAATCATTTGTGTATTTCTGCTTAACCAAATTACAAGCTTGTTGCTTGATACTATGTTGTTGCCAGTTGAGATAGAATTTTCCAATTACTACAGTATTCTGCTTATGAGATGTAGCCAGTGTTGTTTGTTTGTTTATTAAATTTAGCGCCCAACTCCGCGTGGCTTACAGAATTAAAACCCATAATACAAAAACCAATAAATTGCACCCCCACACCCCTGGTGGCAACAAACACACTCAGACTAACCATTTGATTAGCTCCATATCAGGCCCCCTGACAAAACCATGTCTTCAGGCCTTCCAGAAAATTTGATTCCCCTGCCATAGTAATAGAATCAAAGGCAGTTTTAAATAGCAGTAGTCAACACTGTTTAAACAAGATTATCCAAATATATTGTCCTGGTTGTTTGCATGCATTAATTATCACTTTAGAATGTGTTTAACAAATAAAATTAATTTTCTAGCGAAAAGGACCTTGATGAAGTACTGCAGACACATACAGTGTTTGTGAATGTCTCCAAAGGTCAAGTGGCAAAGAAGGAAGACCTCATCAAAGCTTTCGCCACAGATGATCAGACTGAAATCTGCAAAACAGTAGGTATTGAAAATGTGCAAAAATGATATATTTTCTTCTTTTTTCAGATTCTTTTTTAAAGCAATTCAGTATATCAGAAAGAATGGATAGTAGAAATGTAATCCTTTTATGTGTTTAGATCAGCTTGGGGTCAGTGTTTAGGGTTCTTGAGATTGCTGAGCTATTTAAGGTGAGTTGGGCTGAAATATAAAGTCTGGCCCAAAATCAGCCAGGGAGCTTTTATGGCTAAAAGTGGACTTTTGGGTCTTCAGTCCTGGGTCTGGGTCTTCAGTCCTAATCCAATGCTGTACCACACTGGCTCTCTTTTAAATATTTTAAAAATGGAATTCAAGCAAAATTTATTTTCTTTCATGGCTTCATCCCATATTGCTTATTCTGTGGGAAGGTTAAAATAATATACAGTTTATGCTCTGATTTAAAGATTCAGTCTTCCATTGAACTAATGTGTGTCACTTCATTACATGACTGTTTATTTCCCTCCCTTGAGATATTTAGTTCTATGAGCTTTTGAGACCCAGCTCTTGTAAACATAGCCTTGTTGATATGATGGTTAACAAGCAATACTCACTTTACAGTTATAGCTAGTGGCAATGCTTAGCCAACCTTGGATCATCCCAAAAACTTGACAGGGTAAGAATGGCTTACTACTTGGATGGGAGAGTATCAGGAACTCCCAGGTTGTAGCATAGACTGGAAAGACAAAATCCTGAAAGATGACAAGCCTCTTTTACATTATTGTCCCCCAAAACTATATGGACATATCCATGTAATAACCAAGGGTCAAACTTGATATGAGGGAGTCATTATCTTTGCTTGTAATTTACAGAGATTCTTTAAGATAGCCATTCTAGGGTTCATAAACAGTCTAGAAAGCTGAATCAGAGTTCTGATGATGGTGCATGAAGCACCATCTGAATTTGAAAAAGCCCAAGTCCAAATAAACTTTTCTTTCTTTCAGATCCTAGCCAAAGGGGAATTGCAGGTCTCTGATAAAGAGCGCCACACTCAGCTGGAGCAGATGTTTCGTGACATTGCAACCATTGTTGCAGACAAATGTGTGAACCCAGAAACCAAGAGGCCCTACACAGTCATTCTTATTGAAAGAGCTATGAAGGATATACATTATTCAGTCAAGCCTGGGAAAAGTACCAAGCAACAGGTAAAAAATTATCTCTGTAGGAGGCCACTTTGTGCCTACAGGTTGTAGGCATGCAAAGATACTGTAGCTTTTCCCTATATTAATTTGAAGTAACCAAGAGCACCTGATCATCTGGGTTGACCTGACTTGCCACCAGGTAAACAGGCAAGATGATTTGTTAAAAGTTGCTTCTCTTTTCTTCTGTTTATTAACTGCAGATGCCTGAAGGATGCTTAAATCAGTAGTAGACTGGTAACATTAGTTGGGTATTGCATTTTGCAGAATTTCTTGCAATGTCTGTTTTTAATGCAATACAGTGCCAATCATTGTATGACTGAATATTTTCAAACTGTCTCACATTTTATAATCCTGAAGGCATTACTAATTTTGGAAAATATTAACATCTCCATCATGCAAACTAAGGCTTTACTCCTATACAAGCTTACAAGGAAATAAACTCATTTAAATACAGTGGAGAGAATTGCACTGAAAACAGTAATAGTCCTGTAATATCTGAAAATCAAATCAGTGTGTTCCTATCCTTTGTCAGATACAGCTGTCAATACAGTAGGTTAAGCCTCTTTGGATTTCACTGGGAAGAGAGTTTCATAAAGTTGAAATCATTGCAAAATAGACCATTATCTGTTTCCAAATTGTTTTGCCTGTCTCATGTTAGGGATTAGGGCTGAGTGGACTCATATGGAGAGGCATTATCTAAAATTATTCTCCTACAACTTGATGAACAAAATAATATGAAATAAAGTAACATTTTGGCACTAATGATTCTACCAATAATTCAACCTCCAAATTTCTTTCAAAAAACCCAAGTTCTCATTAACTTTTAGAAGGCCATAAGAGTAGAGTCCACTTTTGCCTCAGGAGTCAAGACGGTACAAAGGAGGGGAACTCACACAGAGAATGCCCCCCATCTCATGGAGGGGATCTTCAGCAGGTACTCCCTGGTCATCTGGTTTCACTAGGCAGAATCTAAGCAGTCTCTTCTTATACGTAGGCTCCAGGCCATATAGAGCTTTATAGAGAATGTCCAGCGCTATGAATTTCACTTGGAAAAAAACTGGAAACCAGTGCAACTCCAGTAGCAATGGTGTAATGTGGCAGTACCAAGACTGCCAAGTAAGCAAGCAAGCCACAGCATTTTGGATCACCTGAAGTTTCTGGATGATCTTCAAGGGCATTATTCCTTGAAGATTATCCAGAAACTTCAGGTGATCCAAAAATGCTGTGGCTTGCTTGCCTGTCTCATATAGAAAGTTTCTGGATGATCTTCAAGGGCATTATTCCTTGAAGATTATCCAGGTGATCCAAAATGCTGTGGCTTGCTTGCCTGTCTCATATAAAATGAATTATAGCAATGTATAGGTGCTGTATTAATCTATTAAAGAAATAACGAGTTTGCCCTGCCCCACTCTTTCTCATGCTTGCAGTACAGCTCTTCTTCAGAGAAAGCAAGAGGTCTTCCCACCAGTTCTGTTTTGAAAGGATGGAAGATTGCCCTGCTGCTTATTCTTGGGTATAAAAATGTGCTTAGCAGAACAAATGTCATATATGGCTGTTAAAAGTATTGAACCAGAAGTGAAGAGGCCCAGGTTTTCCAGGTTTTTTTCAAGGAGGGCAGGATAAAAATATAAAAATCAGTGCTTTGGTTTGGATTCCTCTGTAGGCTTTGGAAGTCATCAAGCAACTGAAGGAGACTATGCAGATTGAGCGGGCACACATGAGGCTACGCTTCCTCCTGCCTCGGAAAGAAGGCAAGAGATTGAAGGAGAAATTGAAACCACTGATCAAAGTAATCGAAAGTGAGGATTTTGACGAACAGCTGGAAATTGTAAGCAGCAGAGTGTTCTTTCCACAGTCTTTCTGTTTAGGAAAAAGAGCTAGTATCTTTAGTTTTATACAAGAAAGTTTATGGTCAGAGTGTTGGAGAGCAGACACAGGGACTGATATTTATAGTGCCAATCATTCACGTGATTGCTCATGAAGGAATCCTCAGTGGTTCTTGCAGGCAATGTTTTCAAATGCATCCTATGATTGCAACCATAAGGCAATTTGATACATGAACGTTTAAGAACACAGCAAATGATTGGGATGCTTCAAAGATCCCATTGTGACCCATCAACATTTCCTTTTCTTCTAATTCAAACAACCCAAGAGAATTTGGCAAAGCTTCTGCACATACTGAGATCTCTGGGGACCTACAATGAATTGCAGTCTTTGGGTTTTTACTATAATTGGGTAGAAGTGTAATATATAGACATTCCAGTCCTATTTAGTGTTGTTTCTTTTCTCTACTCTATTTAAAAAAATACCTTGAAGCTGGTAAAAGTTCTAAAAGGGGCAAATCAAAATACACAAGGAATTATAACATTTTTTTGTGATTAAAGATTTGGTTATCTGTAGTTCAGAAACTAGCAGGGGGCACAACAACTTTATGAAATTAGCCATGGAATGGTGAAAGCAGTGAGAGATGCTCTATGCCCCACATTGCAAAAACGTGGAGTGACATCATGAGACTAATTAGCAACAAATTCAAAATAAAGGAAATTTGTATAATATGCAAGTAGTCCTCATTTAGCAACCACTGTTGGGACCAGCAACTCAGTCATTAAGCAAATGACACTAAAGGAAACTGACTGTGCTTATGATCTTACTTCACCTTTCCTTTGCTTTACAGACCTACAAAGGTCGTAAATGTGAGGATTAGTCGCAAAGTTATTTTTTCATCACCATTGTAATTGCAAACTGTCACTAAGTGAGGACTACCTGTACAACTTGCTACCACATCACCATATATTATGTTTTTGACCCACGAGAGCCAAATGTCACTGAACTCCTGTAGTAGTGAGAGTAAATAGTAGAGGGGTGGTCAGGGAGGTAATGGGAATAAATAGAGGGATGGCTATCACTTTCATACCTTCATTCTTGGAAGCATCTAGCTACAGGTAGTCCTCAATTTATGACCATTCGTTCAGCAACTGTTCAAAGTTATGATGGTGCTGAACAAATGGTGGTTATGACCAGTCTTCAGAGTTCAGGCCATCCCAGCACCCCCATGGTCATGTGGTCGCAATCTGGGCGCTTGGCAACTGGCTTGCATTTACAACCAGTTGCAGTGCCCTGTGATCACGTGATCACCATTTGTGACCTGCCCTGCCAGCTTCCCCAGAAGTCAATGGGGAAGTTGGCAGGGAAGGTCACAAGTCACGGGGTTTCCTCCACCTGTGCATCCTCCCTGAGCCTCACCACCTCCCTCGCACCCTCCCTGACCCTTGCCACGCCTCCCTTGCGCACCCCCATTCACCCTCCCCAAGCCTCTCCGCACCTCCCCGCCACTTGGGCACCCTCGTGCACCCTCCCCGAGCCTCCCCTACCACTTGTGCACCCCTGTGCACCCTCCCCAAGCTTCGCCATGCCTCTCTCACATCCCCCAAGCCTTGCCGTGCCTCCCTTACACCCTCTTACACCCCTGCACACCATTCCCAAGCCTCTCTCGCAGCCTTGCACACTTCTTCGTGCCGTCCCCCACTCGGCAGCTGGCCTGCTTGCAAGCCACCTGGGACTTGGTTGTGGGAAGCTCGCAGGATGTTGCCTCGCCTAATGACCATGTGATTCAGTTAACGATCCAACCGGGACATGTTTACGACTGCATCACTTAGCGATGGAAATTCTGGTCCCAATTGCCATCATAAGTTGAGGACTACCTGTACTTATTTTGGGAAGAAAGATGCTGGGTCCACCTTGGTCTTATTCACCAAGGCAGTTCTTTGTAAGATGTGGCCTTTCCAGTCTCATGTAGTGCTAATGTTGCAGGTGTGCCTTGTGGATCCAGGCTGCTTCCGGGAGATTGATGAATTGATCAGGTGTGAAACCAAAGGCAAAGGAACCCTTGAAGTTCTCAGCCTAAAAGATGTGGAAGAAGGTGATGAACGCCTGGAATAATTGGGTGCCTGTTGCTACCACTTCGCAAAGATGTATTAAAAGGCATCCTAGAGTTGCCTCATTGTGGATTGACCTTTGCTTTTTTCAGTTTGAGGTTTTATATAATTATTACTAGTCCTCTGCCCCTTCCCCAAATTTTGGTGGGTGGTATCAATTGAAGGTACCTTATAAACACATCTAGCCCTTAGATTATCTGATAATTGAGGGATTTTACACTAAGTTTACTTCTGCTTTGGTTGTTTTGAGTATAACTGCAAAATGAGAGTTTTATGTCAAGTGCCAAAATGACCTTCCTTAAAAGCAAGGGGCTTCAAGGAAGGAACTGGCTGCAGTCTTCAAGAATTAGCAGCATGAGCTAGTAGCTGAGGTTTCCTCAAACAAGCACAGTAGTGTCTGGTTTTACCAGCAAGATTTGTAAACTAAGAGATAAACAGCCATTGGTTGCTTTGTATGAAGTGACTGCACAAATATAATATTGTCCTAATTGTAGAATAGCACGATTCTGTGGATTGTGATTTACAGGCGAGAAGAGTTTAATGGCCATCCTTCCAGAGTCAGTCTTGGAATTTGTTCTTGAGTTTGATCCCATTCAGGTGAAAGTATAAAAATACTGACACTAAAACCAGAAGTTGTTCAGATAGTTTATTTTGAAAAAATTTTTTTACAATAACTTAATCTAGAAAATATTTATTAAACATTTTAATTCAGGTAAAAGAACTACTTTGGCTCCAGTGATATATTAGGCTTTTTTTGTTATTATTTGTTATACTAATTTAATATTTAGGAGTAAGCCAAAAGAACAGATCAGTTCATTGTCAACACAAAACTCTAGGGTGACTTTGATTTCCTATGAGTAAACTAATAGGGGTGCTATCAAGAAAAACAAAAGAAGTATTGCCTGATGTTTGTCATTTCCTTATAATGCTTGGAATTCATAGTGCAAACTGTATGAGAATTCTTTGAGGAAAGCTGCACTTTTTACTTTCTCAGACACTGAGTGAGAACTTTAAAGTTGCCATATGTCATATAAATATTGATGTACAACATCACAATCATTTCTATTGTAGAATGTCAGACTTAAGTTTGGAAATTCTTAGATTTTACAAACGAGTTCTCTAATGAATGTAACTTAAACAATTACAGCCTAAAAGCTGTTGTTAATACACTGAGGAAGATACCAAAGCATAGGTGAGGGGATACTTCCATGATGTCTGTCCAGGACCCTTTTTTTTTTTTTTTTTTTAAGAATAAGCACCTTCCAGCTATCATCCTAATCCCCAGCCCACAAGGCTCAGTAGTTTTGTGTCAGTGACTAATTCTTCAACTACATGACTAACAAGAACTTCACGGTCTGTTACTCACTAAGTTTGTCTTTATACAAATAAACTTTACTGCTCTTCCTCTAGACTTTTTTCTGGTGATAAGCAGTCTGATTTCCTTAGCCTCGCTCTTTTGTGCCATGGATACATGAAGTTACGTTTCTTGGTGGCTCCACTGTATGTTGGCCAGTGGTGGGGGAGAGAGAAGACTTTAAAAAGATCTGTGCCAGATATTATAGCAGGATCATCTTTGAGTTGTATTTCCCCTGATCCTATAGATGAGCAGCAAACTACAGCGTGCTCTTCCAGAACCTCATAATTCCTTGGCTCCCCATCAAGTAGCAATTGGCCCAAATTCATGGAAGCCTTACTGTTTCATCCATATATTTAGTCCACCTTTTCCAGCCTGAGTGGCCTCAGTGTTTGCAATCTCTAGAATTTTCTAGCCAGCATGGTCTTGACTATGGATGCTGGAGTAGATATCTACCAATCCAGAGAATTGATAAAGGCTGTTTTAGTCCTCATTGTAGGACCTAACTCAGTTCTGCAGCTGACTTCTAACTTCATTAAGCAGAATATGAGAAACTAAGCAATGGGGACAAATGTTTTCTCTTTAAAAAAAAAAAAACTGATTCTGGCACCAACCTTTTTTCCAGTGTCATCACTATTCCCCGTTACCTCCACAATTCAGAAATTGACTTCCAGTACCTAATTCTTTTGTTTTTTTTAAGTGACACTAAAAATATAACCACAATGCTGTAGTTCTGAGCGTCGGGGTAAAAATGATACTCTAAAGCTGCTTGACACCTGCTAACGTAAGATAACCCTCCTGCCACCTGACCTGAGGAACAGAGGATGAACTGAAAAAGTGGTGGCCAGGTGCCATTTCAATGGGACAGCTCACAAAGTATGTATCAAATGCATTCTGTTCAGAAGTTGGTGTTATTCTCCTGGGTCAGGTACTACTGTACAAGCTTACACAGTAGAAATGGCAGCTCTGTTGAATATCAGATGGCTAGTTTTCTATCTAGCCATTTGAACCTTGTATGTGCACAATATTGCAGGGAAGCATGGTTGCTGTAACAGAAAAAAGAATATGAGCCAACTGTGATTGGGAACCGCCAGTTGTAATACAAACTGGAACCAAGTAATTGAAGAACACCAGTGCCAAGAAAGCTCCAGCAGCAGTCTTCTGTTTAGGCTGGCTTGTAAGGGAAACCAAACCTATTTCTAGCCTTGTTAATTGGCTGATTTTTCTGCCATTTCATTTCTCGCAGAAAGAGAATAAGAATTCTGATGAAAGATTATGTTGCTTTGAATTTTAAGAAATGTAAAACACAGGCTTTTTATTTAGATACTGACATTAAAATAAGCTTATTGTTACCTTTACTTATTTCTTGTTCCAAACTTTTTTGTTTGTTTGTAAAAAAAAAAACCCTCGTTCATTACAGGATGAGATACAAGTTAAATAACAGCACAGTTCTAAGTTTGTTTTCTCAGAGGGAACTTCTATTGTATTAATTAAAACTGGCTGCAGTTCTGTATACACCAGAAGAACATGTTTACTTTTGAGCCTACATGAATAGGATTAGGCTCTATTTTCGGCAAAAGGCCTTTGTGAAATAAACACAAACTGTTTTAGCTTGAGGACATGTACAACATACCTATTGAGTCTGTTTTTAATAAACAGATTTGGGCATTTTGAATTTGTCCTTTAATCCAGGTCACTCACTTAAAAAAAAACATGAAAATAATAGTTGCAGAATACTTTATAAAAATAAAAATATTTATGATCATAAACTTACATTTCCACTTTTATGAAAAATTCGAAATGTACAATCTAGTTAATTGCGATATAATCCAATTGCTTTTAATGAAATTTTACCACAACTTGTTCATAGTTCTTAAGTGACTATGCAACTCAGTTCTTACTCCCAAGTAACTTAACAGGATTTCTGGCTTTGGGAACATATGGTAATAGATCGGTTTGAATTTCTTAAGATTCTTCTTACACACATAAATTGGTATGACAAATCCTCAGTTAATATAATTGAAATCCTCAGTTACTTTCAGGGTGATATGTTAAATATTAAGATGTATTAGACTTGCAAACCTAGATCCCTGGTCAGCTAGTATTACCTGTTTCTGTATCAGAATATGAGCACCGCTTCCGAGGAATTAAAAAGGAATATTTCCATTCTTATGCTTCAAGCAGCAACTGCACTTGTTCCAGAATCTGAAAATAGTCTTTAGAAATCTTTAGATGGATAACTCGAGAACCCTGCTCATTCCGTTTAAAGTACTTCAGATATAGATCACATCTGTTTTGTGTTGTTGAACCTAGGAAGCCCCAAAGAAAGTAGAAGAAAGATATTTCCGTTTACAAAGGCAAATGGACTACATAGCTTAGAGCAGAGGCATTGAAACATTTTAAAGGTACAGGAAAAAACATGACACGTTGCAAAAAAGGGCAAAACTCTGGAATAAGGACTCCAATATTGACATTAGAACTGGAGTAAAATGGAATCTTTCACCACTTCCTACAGCCAAAACGTGAAGCAACCATTTCTAAACCACAGTTGTATAATGGGCCACTAAAAGTATTCACGTACAACAGGCTTGGCTGGTATTTGAAGAGGGCATTCTCTCTCTCTCCATGGAATTATGTGCTCTCCCCTCATCCAGTAGCTCACAGAGATAGAAGGTAGCCCCAGTGGTACATAATGAATTTATCAAATTAAAAATTCATATTAGGCCAACTTCAAAAATCAAAAATGTGCAAGCTTTGAAATCTCTTCATTAGGCAAATACAGTGTTCAAAAATGAGTTGTAAAGGAAGAAGAGAGAAAAAAAGTCTGACGTTATATGGAACTTAAATATGTAACTATCATATTGAGTCAGCCTTTTCCCTTTTGTACTTGTTTTGGAAGTACTAATTATTCTTGAATTTTTCTTAGGGAAAGCACATATTAGATGAAAAAAAATGATTAGAGTCAACATCAGATGAGGTGGATGTGATACTGATAAATAAACAGACAATCTGATAGGGAGTAGAACTATCAGTTGGATCCAGGAGCTGAATGGTACCTCCAAATTCAGTGGCCTACTGAAGATGAGGAACAAGGGAACAACTAGACCTTGTACCCAGCTCACAAGTATCGCAAAGCATCTGCTGGCTGCTAGAGAAGTAGAAGCCCAAATCAATGGGCCTAACTTGAGAGTCAATTCTTGTATAAATATCTCATCCAGATATACACACATCATCCAAGGAAAAGGTACAGGGTGACATGAAGTACAGAAAACGAAATTCAAAGCCAGTTACCTTAATGTTCTTCCGGTGTCCTGTTCCCATGTTACTGACAACCAGGGGATGGGTTGGAAAAGAGTCTTCTGTTGCTGCACTGGGCATGGTATTCTCAATCACATTTAGCAGACACGGTGAAAAGGACTGTTGCAGATTATCAAACAGATCTGCTTCAAGGGTTTTCATCCAAACAGGAGCCTTTAAAAAAGCAGCATATTAGCCATTAATTAGGGGTTTAAGTTAATTCAGGCTAACATGAAACGTTTTGAAAGCCAGCATAAAACCAGTTTAACCTTCCTGGCCTGGAAATTGTCCCTTTATGAAGGACCAAGGCATTCTTGTGTGAAATGCTTAAATCCTCCAGAAATAATTATTTCCAGAGTTCTGTCAATGAGAATTTGGTTGAAACTGATTTAAGAAGCGCATGTATTAAATCCATGATTAAATCAAGGAGTCTTGTACTGCTTGGATTTGACAATATATAGAATCAACTCAAGATTCGATAAGGAT
This sequence comes from Python bivittatus, assembly GCF_059951505.1. NCBI lineage: Eukaryota > Metazoa > Chordata > Lepidosauria > Squamata > Pythonidae > Python > Python bivittatus. The sequence goes on from NW_028277096.1 coordinate 7,838,532, forward strand.
CCTACTATTAGACTCAAGTGGGTTTTTCTGGAGAGTCACCCTCAAAAAAAGATCAGGCTGAAGCACCTCTAAAAGCAGCTTCATGGGGATGAACCACAGGAAACAATTGTGCTATTAGTCCTTTTCCACAAAAAGGTAGCTGCCTAAAGGTTCAGCAGCAGGAGAAGAATGTAGAAGATTAATTCCTCAGGTTGGGATGATTGGGTGGTAGAACTGTCATTCAAAACATGACAATGAGGAGCTCCTCCTCCCAATTTGTATTTCAGGAGGAGGAGGAAAATGGGGGATTTGTGCAGGTAGAAGGACAGGTATGGGGAGGTCTCAGAATTCTGGCATAGAGAAACCTCCATTTGTCAAGAAGACAGGGTTGGAGTGCTATTTAGAAACCATTTTAAGTGATTTAATAAAAGTCCATGGGGGGGGTGTTAAATGTTAGCCAGCTTACTGTGCTGTCCTGTATCTTCCCCACATTATACTTAGCTACGTTACCTTAGAGCAGTGTTGTCCAAACTTGGCCACTTTAAGATGAGTGGACTTCAACTCCCAGAATTCCCCAGCCAGCATGGCTGGCTGGGGAATTCTGGGAGTTGAAGTCCACTCATCTTAAAGTGGCCAAGTTTGGACAACACTGCCTTAGAGAGATTAAAACATAACAAAGAAAAAGAATTTCTAAACCAGAAAATGGTTTAGTGGTAGCAAGAAGATAAACAGAACTTGTGGAGATCTCCCAGAGCTTAGGGGATTTTTGCTTAAGATTAAGAACAAAGGAAATAAGAAAAGGGGCACACGCAAACAGGAGGGGGTGCAACCCAGGTTCTGTCTTGCTTTGATCCCTTTCCGGTATTCCTGCTAAAATACACAAGACTATCAAGTTCAGCGCCTGGTCATTCTTGCTTCAGAGATCAGGTACCAGGGACTGAGAAAGCCTCCTGCAGCAGAACCTGAAAAGCTACAATTAGATAATACAGAGTAAGAGAGACAATTTTAAAAAGTTTAATCTGACGAAAAACAACTTCTATTGTTACCCAGTTAAAGTACTTTGGGTCAAAGCAGTTTGGTTAATTGTTAACATCTTTTGTCAATCTGTATATGACTAAGATAGGAGGCTCGTTTTTAAGATGGTTTGCTTGCTTCTATGTGAGAAAAGAGGCAATTTCTCAGTAAAGAGGAAAAGCTTTTTCTAATATCGTGCATACCATCAGCGGTTTTTACATTTTTTTAATGTATTAAGTATACAAGTCTATTTGATTACATTTATTAATTTCATTGATTAAAAATGAAACCCAATTCCTCCTACTTATCCATTTTTATTGTCCAAAGTCTTAATCATTTGAATCGCTGTGACAGTCCCAAATATTTCTGCCATAGATCCAGGGACAAATTACAAAGAAAGGCCATTTTTTTACACCAGGCTTGCAAGTCCAGGGAGACACCTCTCATTGACTCCTGAGAATGACAAAATGAGTTTTTTGTTTGCATTTATTAAAGATTTAAGAAAGAAATGCTTGACTGTACTGGAACCTTGTATGTCTTCTCTGATGAATGATCCAAAGAGTCAAGGATTACGTTCCAATGAGACAGAAACCCAGCATGTTTCTCTTCAAGTTTGAGAGCATGGATTTCAGTCTTGAGTTCTTTTAGCCGATCTTCAAACTTTCTACTCTTATCTAGGTAGTCTAGTCTGTGAGGCACACACAAAACAAAAAAGGAAACAGGATGATCAAATGGGCTATATACATACTGAAACCGGTACCTGAGCCAGAACGAGTACCTGGGGCTACAAGATGGCAGGACCTGAGAATTAATGGATCAACCTATCTGAGCCGTTCCTTACCAGATGCGTTGGACTATTACAATTTCCAAATTGAATACTCTGATTTGGGATAAGAAGTGTTCAAACCTGAGGCTCCCATACTGTTGGTGGGTAACCTATGCAAAAAAGTTGTGTACTCATGATCTAGCAAACTGAGTCTGCCTAAGATGTAATGTCTGCACTTCCCTTTGGACTCAGACTTTGAGTTTTCACAGATTTAGGTACTGAGTCCATGGCATCTGATTACCAAATCAGAGAAAGCACACACCATCCTTGCTTTCAGTAGGGGAAGATTTATGCTGCATGGCGCTCAGTTTATACAAATGGATTGTTCCATATGTGGCAAAGAAAGAGATTCTACTATTACCGAAGCAGCCTATGCTCAGATTTCAAATAAAAAGTTCAAAAGACCCTGTTAACCTCAGCTTGCTCTATTTTAAGTCAAGCTTCTGTTCTTCTGATGGTAAGAGATCCTTGAGATCATATAGATATGCAAAAACTAGGAAGAAGTCTAATATTTCTACCATTTGGGGATATGGTTTCTATGCTCCACAGCATTGCTGCTCCTCTGCTGCCAGAAATACCTAATGCCAATATACAATGTGAAATAAACAAAGTTTCTGCATAAAGGTATAAAGCATGAAGAATTCCATTCTGGCGCAACATTTCATCCACCAATATTCTGAGATTGGAATTTGCCTAGCCATATTTCAGCAACAGGAGGACAGTCCTACCTCTCTCTCTCTATCTCCAAGGAGAGCCTCTTCAAGTCAATGTCTCTTAAATCCATCTTTACAAATCCTTTGTCACCACTGGTATCCCTGGTGTCAGCAGACAGAGATGGAGTACACTTGACAGTATGCTAGAAAGGCAACAGAAACAAAAGGTATGATATATTGAATCCTATACTACTTAGGAGTAGGTCTTGAATACGTGGGATTGTGCTATGCATCTGTGAATTTATGCAGAAAATGTTACACTGGGTGGCATAATTACAGCCCAGCCCAGATCTGACTGGAACCTGAATGGATAGGCTCTGGTAGAAACAGATTCCTTCTCAGTTTGCCTGGGGTTAACAAACTGTCTACCTTGAAGGCATCAATTACAAACACGATGTCATGGGATCTACCCTTTTACCCTTCTGTCTTTGGCAACTGTTCATATATTTTCCTTTTTAATAGAAGAGAATATTTGTAGTCAGGGATGAATTGTGGAGTTCTTGGTGCTCTCTGAGCTTGGTTGTTTGCTTGCAGACGTTTCATTACAGGTAATGTCGTCAGTGCAAGTAACATCAACACTGATGCTGTTACTTAGTTGGGTAATGAAACATCTGCAAGCAAATAACCAAGCTCAGAGAGCACCAAGAACTCAACATTTTTCTTTTTGATCAGTCATTCCTTGGAAGATGCCCTGAAAATTCTAGCTGAGAAAGATGTTGAGATATCTTTAATGGAATACTACATTTCCCAGGATTCTCTGTCTTCCAGACAACTGAAGTGGATAGAAAGAGAGTCTACTTTATCTGTTGCAGGTTTACCCTTTACCTCAGCAACTGTGCCAATTAAACCATTGTTATTCTACCTCTGAAGCAATCGTGTACTGAAAAGAAAAGACTTACGGGAGGAGAATTAAACTTGCTGACATCTTGAAGCTTTTGCTTTGCTTTCTCTTCAGCTTCTCTGGCTTCCTGTAGGTCCTGTTTCAAATGCTCAGCTTCTTTGGCCCTACCAAATTACCATCATAAGTAAATCAATCCATATATCTCAAAGACAGTCCTTACCTAATGCCCTGAAAGCAATCAATTTTGTCAATAGATGGGATTTCTGTTGGCTGCCTTATGGCTCCATCTATCAAAAAGCAAAACCTAAGACAATTCATGGTATCAGATAACCATGGTAACTGATAAGCCTCAGTTTATTAAGGGTCTCACAATATTAATACTTGAATAACGGGGGGGGGGTGTTCTGTCATTGCAAGGGGTTTTTTTCTATAAGCAGAAACATCATTACAATCACAATCACTAAGAAAATAATCGAGTGATTAGCAGAATAGAGGTAATAATTCACTTCTGTTTCCACACTGATGTGCAATTTAAAAACCATTTAAAATGTATGTATTGAAATAGTATTGTTTAAATTTTAATTTGTATCTAAATATGCATTTTAATTAGCCTACAATTATAAGTGCACATCTTCAAATATTATTTTTAAATTAATTTCTATCTAAATATGCACTTTTGCTGTTTATTGCAATGTTTACACTGCCAAGAATCCCTCTATAACAGTGTTTCTCAACCTTGGCAACTTTAAAATGTGTGGACTTCAACTCCCAGCATGCTGGCTGGGGAATGCTGGGAGTTGAAGTCCACACATCTTAAAGTTGCCAAGGTTGAGAAACACTGCTCTATAATATTCAGAAACCAGGATGCCAGCAGGATTCAGTCCAAAAAGCCAAGATACATCACACATAAAAAACTGATTCTTGGTGACTTCTCAGACAATCCATGGAGTTTTCCAGGCAGCAAGAGAGAAGTGGTTTGCCTCTGCCTTCTCCCACAAAGTTTTATTTCGTTTTACTGTCTGATAAGGATTTGTCTTTTACCTTAACCCCAGCCCTTGCCTGACTTTTTTTCTTGGGACCCCACCAGAAGATAACAAAGACCTGGAACCCAGCATTTAGCTTTTATATGTATGATGGTCCGTAAGGACCGTATTAAAATGTTTCTAACTTGTACTTGGGATTAATTGACTCCAGTGCTGTAGGCAGCCTACAGAAATACACACTGTGTTTTTCTTCCGAAACGCCTGGGGATCACATGCAGCGTGACCCCCTAAACGTCCTGCACAGGGTGTCACCTTCGGTCTGATTCCTTCACCAGCTTCATGGCGATCAGCTCAGCCTCCCTTATCTTGTGCTCCATCAGCCGCTTCTCCTCCTTGGTTTTCAAGGCAGCCAGCTCCAATCGATGGCGTTCCTGCTCCGCTTCGGCAGCGTTCTGAGCCAACAGCTTGGCTTCCTCCTCGGCAATCTGGGCCTTCTCAGCCAACAGCTCTGCTGCTGCCTCCGAACGGCGCTGGAGGGGGATTTAGAAACACACGTGTCCTTCCAGTGGGTGCAAAATGGAGACAATGGCCCAGCAGCCCTTAGAGCACCCACCACTAGGCTTCACTACATGGCAATGCTCACCAAAGCCTCGTTAGCTTGCCGAGCTTCATCTTCCACTTCAAAGAGGCGCTGCTCCAGTTCCTTTTTGGCTCGCTCAGCTTCTTCCCGCAGCTGCTTCTCCCTGGCCAGCCTCTGATGCTCCATCTGAGGAACGAGCAAGGTTGGACATCTGCAGGAACTGCACAGTGTATGATGCAGCTGTGCTCACCCTGCCTGGTTTTTCCATCTCCCCTCCACATTACCAACTTTTCGACTGTAACTTCCCAGGGGCAGGGACCCTATTTCCAGTCATCTTGCAAATAAACCTGCCAAAAATTAGCTGCAGGTTTAAACTTCATATTTATTTGCAGTGGGGTTTTTTCTTACTGTCCAGGAACAGTTCTCTGGAGTATGCAAACAGTTAGAATGCTTTTTTCTTTTTTTTTTAAGTATATTGGTATATAGAGGTAAAAATCTGCATGGAAAACAGCACAACAGATACAATAAAAATCAGGAAGAAGAGAAAGAGGAAGAAGAGCCACTCCTTTTTGTTCCTGATTTTAAAAAGAAAATGAAAGAAAACCCATGTATTAAACTTCCCACAGATATGGAAAGGGACTCAAAATAGAGAAAAGTCTACTTTTCTAAAAAAAAAAAAAAAAAGGTACTTACCTCAAGAAAAATGTATATCAGTGCCCTTTGTTCAGATTCTCATCACTATGTTTAAATAATTTATTATAACGGTTTTTACTGAATATTTATGTTTGGGCCGCAGATGGAAGTTAGCAGTATATCAATGTCACAAATAAGATGTCCACTTTGATCATTGAGACTGATACCCAATAAAGTGTTGCAAACATCATTAGAGCAAAAATGATAATGATAATAATATGCGTCTGATCATTCTCTGCCATACAAGCAACACAGAAGTGAGTTAAAACTATGTGAAATCCTTTAGCATTTGAACCAACTCTAAGAATCACCTTCTTTCTTGCTTTCTCCTCCCTGGCTTGAGCTTTCATCTGCTGGATCTCAATGGGATCCACTCGTCTCCTTCTCATGAACAAGTCGTGGTTTCCAATGAAGAGCTGCATGATCTGCGAGAAAGGAGAAAAGAAAAAGGTCTTGCTGGAGCTATCCAAGAGGAGCCCAGCATCCCATTCCCTTCAGACAGCTACCAGATGTGTCTGGGAAGTCCAGAGTATAAACACAACAGCCCTTCCCCACCAATTACTCCATAATACTCAGTACCCGAAGGGAGGAAGGCTCGATTTAGTTCTCCAGGTAATCCAAAAACTCATCTAATCAAGACTGACTTGGTTTCCAGCAACCACTATCCAGATGCCTCAGGAAAATATAACAAACAGGGCACTACAGGAATGCCATCCCGTTCTGATAATCCTCATTATTTCTGAAATGCCCTTAAAAGATTGATAACCTACATCTCTGTACTTAGCTTGGGCCTGACATAACCTAGGAGACAGTTTTCATTTAGGGCTGTTGTAATGGAGAGCTATACTACATGCTTCTAGGTCCATAAAGGAACATACAGAACCTGGATACAGCCCAGCACTACCCAGAGGATAAATAATAAATGAATCTAAAACAGAATACTAATCTTAGTACCTGACAGAGGTGCTGAAGGGACAAAAGGCATAATTAAGTCCTGTAATGGTTAAGTCCTGAATGAGAGAGTTAAAAGCCAGGACTTTACCTGGTACCAAAGGCAGATAAAGTCACCATGAACCTGGCCTCCAGGGAAAAGGCGTTCCACAAGAAAGAGGGGTGGAATTGGGCATTTTCTATCACTGCCCCCTCCTTTGGGATAGCATTCCCTGAATTACCCCTTTGGTGTTTAGAAAATCTATACAGATTTGGCTGTTTCAACCTGCCCTAGAGATTGAGGAGTACGATTGGCCCTTCTACCAATGGATAAGAATTTTCTTTTGCTTGATTGTGGAATATTCCCAATCCTATGCATGTGATTTTATGGGTTTTATGGATTTTGCATTTTTGTTTTCTGTTTTAATCTGTGTAACAGAGGTGGGAACTGTACACTGCTCAGAGATGGTTCTGATTGGAGCAGGCTATAAACCCTGTAAGATAAATAAATCCCCACCTAGCTTGGCTCTCCTAGCTATGGGAAGTGGAGCATGTCTTATCCTGCAGATCTTAACGTCTAGATAGGTACACACTGAGAGAAACACTCCCTCGTTTGCTTCCTCCTCATCACTTATTTATGTATTTATATTTCAAATTTGTCACCGCCCATCTCACTGCAGAGCAACTCTATAAATAACATTTATGACTTTAAATTTAAATTTAAATGTTATTACTGTTATTTAAATGTTATTATTGAAAACCAAGTCCAATCAGCAACCAGCAAGGTCTAGGCAGCCAGTGCAATTTAGCATCACATGGTCTCTGTTCCAACCAAGGGTAGATCTGTATGGTCAGGCCACTCTCTTTGGCCATGATTATAATGAGACAGAAAGCCTTCTACATAAGAAAGCACTCACCAATTTATTGACTTTAGGCTGTGAGGAGAAGAACTTGAAAACCTCAGCTTTCTTGTCAGCAGGCTTAATTGCAAGCTGAAAGAAAAAAGGAGTTGTTGTTTTTTTCCAAATGATCATTATACACTAAGTGCACGTGTGCAAAGCCTGCTTCCCCTGAAAACCCATGCATGAATTCCACAAGTGGAATTAAAAGAGGTGTTGCAGTCCTGATGCTTACCTATTGTGCCAACATTTTTCTTTCCATTTTTGTTATTATGCTATAAGTTGGTCATTACTGTTACCACATCGTTTATTTGTGTTGTTTTAAAACTTAGACGTCACTAAGGCATTTGATAAAGTAGGCCACAGCCTACTTTGTGATAAACTGGAACAATGTGGGATGGATGGTCCCACCAGCAGATAGATTCACAGTTGGCTGAACAATGGTAGCCAATGCGAGGTCCTTAATGAGCCTATGTCCACAAGGAGGGAGGTATGCAGTGAGTACCTCAGGATTGGTCCTAGTTTGGAGACTGGAACTGAATAAAGAACACAGAACACACCACCACCATACATCCATTTTGGCAAGTACAACACTGAAAGTCTGGATAATTCTGGGACATATGTAGGTCGAAGTGGGCTCTGGAGCAGTAGAGATTGGTCCCCCCATTCCCTTGCCTTTCCTGACCCCCCAGCCCCAGGGTTTTTCCTGAAGAAAAGTTTGTATTTTTAAAATCTGTTTAGTGGCACTTGTGTAACTCTTTTGTGTTTTAGTACATTGGCGTCTCTGAAACATTTTAAGAAAGAAATCATAATGATTTCTTAGAGTAAAGAATTGATTTAAAGAAATCATTAGAGTACTAGTTGTTCATTGCATTTGGGCCATGTATTTATGAAAAATATTAAACTATTTTTTCTATTATGCCTATTTTTTATTATTTTGTTAGAATGGATGTTTTTAATACTATGGAACTTCAAACTTTACATAGCTTACATGTCTTATATAATTCTTTAATTTCGCCCTCAACAGAGTAAATATTCTTAGTTTTTTTCAAAAAGGGACTAAAATCTGTGCTTTTAAAAATCATTATTAATATACGTTAACAGATCAATAGATATTAAGAGCTATTAATAGATGATCAGACCATGATATATAAAGCCATCTCAGGCCCTCCTAGATGGGATCATTGTCATTAGGTGGGTGGGACTAATATTAGTTGTTGTGCCCTTGTCAGTTTGGAAGTACGAAGTTATATTAAATACATGGTATACTTATTAAGTATATGGTAGATGGGTGGGTAGATAAATTGATTTTTAAAAATATTACACAATTTTAGTAGCAACTACAACTCAAAGGCAATTAAGCTACTTTGCTGAGTTAGTCCTTCTCCAATTCTACCATTCCTAATGGTAGATCTACCATTCATCTCAGAGCAGGGTTCCTGCAGCACATCCACCTACCTCTTTCTCAGAATAAGAAATGTTTTGGATGCTGCTCCACTCAAAAGACTTATTTGGAGAGAAGCGGTTATTGATGCTATAGACATGAATCCCTTTGGCATCTACCCCAAGCAGGAAGTCTGTATGATTCTTCTTTTGCTGTGGAGAAGTCCAAGGTGAAAATCAATACATTCATCCTCTGACATCAACCAACTGCAAATTAAATTGGCCTAAAATGCACATTTCACAGTTCCAGGTTCATGGTAAACACCTGCCTTAATTGGGAAATGTATTGTCCTACTCAGTTGCCCTTACTGCTGCTCAATTAGTCTCTCAGCAGTGACGTACATAACCAGTATTTTTGCCTCCTTGGCAGCTTCTTCCCCCATGCTTCATATATAAGTGACAAACCACAGGCATCTATAAGCTAGAATTTACCCTTATGTTAGCTAAGTGGATACACATTGAAAAATGTAAGACCAAGAGATCTGCTTAAGAGTCATGGTATCTTCCCATGGAGAACACTTTTTAAAAAGTCAGGCAAATCATTCCAGGTCACAACAGGCAATGCTGAGACTCCCAGAACTTTTGAATAATGCCCGCAGCCCCCTTTTACTGGCAGTTGGATGGGGCAGATGGGATTTGTAGTCAAACATCAGGGAACTTCAGATCAGAGAAAGTTGAATCAGATACATTAAAAATCATACATTGTTGTTGTTTAGTCATTAAGTCGTGTCTGACTCTTCATGACCCCATGAACCATATTGCGCCAGGCCTTCCTGTCCTTCACTGCCTCCCTGAGTTTGCTCAGTTTCATGCTCATTGCTTCAGTGATGCTATCTAACCATCTCATCTTCTGCCGTCCCCTTCTCCTTTTGCCTTCAATCTTTCCCAGCATCAGGGTCTTTTCCAAAGAGTCCTCTCTTCGCATTAGGTGACCAAAGTATCTAAGCTTGAGCTTCATTATCAATCCTTCCAATGAGCAGTCAGGGTTGATTTCCTTTAAGATTGACTGGTTTGACCTCCTAGCAGTCCAGGGGACTCTTAAGAGTCTTCTCCAGCACCACAATTCTTCAGCGCTCAGCCTTCTTTATGGTCCAGTTCTCACAGCCATACATTACTGCTGGTATGAACTACTATACTACTGTATGAAAAATCATACATACTTACAGCAATTGGAAAATAATTAACCCCATACATCTCCAAATCTTGTGCTATTTTAAGGTAGTTCATCTCAGCCTCATATCTAGAAGAATAAAATATTTTTTAAAAAGGATTTGGAAATGATTGTTCTAGAACAGGAAATGAAAGATGAAAATTAGTTTCATAAAGCAAATATTTTGAACCATATTTTTGTCACCCAAAGCTAAATTTATTGACTGTGGAGGACTTTTATCCAGTTTTATTACCAGTGCTAACCAAAGTGGTTTACAAGTTGCACTAAAGCCTCTATAAAAATCACATAACTACATGGACAAATCAACCATGATGCAGAAATAACCTCACTTGGCACATTCAAACAAATTGGAAATATTCTGGAACAAGTTTTACCTTCAGCTGAGTGATCCCTAATTGAAAAATGCCTTCTATGGAAGGATATTCTGAAGTCCTGGTAATGCTATATAAAAGGTTCTGCTTCTTGGGCCAATCTGTCAAACATCTAAAGACTTTGGACAGAGCAGGCAACAAACAGTGAACTTGGACAGATTCGCATAAGAAGAGACTGTTCTCAACCAGATATGCTGGTTTGAGTCTTTAAAGGTCTGGAGCACACACTTTGAACTGAGATCCCAAAACCAACCAACAACCAGTAACAAGAGTGATGAGAGAACATCAGTTTCTGAGTTCCCATCTGTTTGGGTCAAACTCTGCATAAAGAAATGAAATCAAGGGATGATGAATCTAAATTCTTATTGGCTCCTACTAAGTTCCATAGAAAAATTAGGTACATATGGGCAGAATGTCAAAATCATGAAATGTGTATTGTGACATCATGATGAAACCCTGCCCTTTTTACTTCTGTCATGATGTGGCACACAGGTATGGAAGGAATGGAACTTGTACCACAATGTTGCACACAAATATGGAAGGAGCAGAATTTGTGTCACTGCCCCCACCCCCAGGTGCTAATGGATTAAGTCCTTTTTCCAAGCTACAGTTGCAGACAATGGGGCTGCAGTACCTGGCCATTCCCTGGTGTCCAGCATAACAGGCAGTAATCCTTTCTTCCCACATGTCAGGTGTCATCTGATATTGACGGAGGACCTAGATAAAAGAAAAGTAAAGAACAAAAAGGAACACAACAGCAAAAAGATTTATTCTTCAAACCTCAAGAATGCTGTTCTTAGGGGAACATGCAGATGTGACCAAGTGTTCCACATTGGAAGGGCCTGAACAATTACATATGACTAAAGAGGGTCTAAAAATGCCACAGTATTAGAAGCAAACTGACTCTCATCTCAGGAAGGCTTTCAGCTTGTTGGCGACTTCATGCAGCTCTGCCAGTTTCGGGTAGATTTTGTCATAAGTTCCCCTTCCATGAACAGCAGCCTGGATTCATATCCAGAAGAGGAATGTCAATCCAGAATAGAAAGACCAGGGCCAGGCTATGACACCAATCTTGAGCTGGTTACCCAAGAGTCCCCTGAAGAAGATACCTTTGAAGGAGAAACCTCCCTTCATGGCTGGGAACTCACATTATCCAGTAGTTGCTTGAGAACTGAGGAACATCAGAATTTTAAAGTTTCCCACTCTCTAGAAAGCAAAGAGAGGAACAGTCTGTCCTAAAAGGACAAATAGATATCACTGCTCCAGACTCTTTGGGAATATGTTATTGTTTTATGAGTCATGCAAGTCTCCTGCTCCCTATCTAATTATGCTATTTTGGGTATCTGGGGATTCCTATTCACGACCAGGAGGATAGGAAAGTGTGAAAACACTTACTCTTTTTGGCAAGAGCTCCTCTGGGACTAGGAAACCTGGCTTGTGCAAATTTGGGTCATAGTCACCATACTGTGAGGGAAAGACGTATGAGACAAATTAACAGGAAAAAATTGTATACTAAGAATTAACAACATAGTATAACATCTAAATTAATACTTAAAAGAAAATAAAAAGAAAAGCTGGATCATTATATCATAAATAGAACAACTAAAAAATTGGCTAAAGTGCTCAAATATCTCTTTCCTTTCCTCCTTTGTGGAAAGAAACATAATTCAAAGATTGGCAGACCACCCATTTCTGCAGCCCATTCTGCATGTCAAATGTAGATTTAGCCTTTTGATTTTATATAATAATTCTTTTTATTATCCCACATCTATGAAAATCTACAGTCTATGATATCTTGATAGATTCCAAATGTTATGGATATAATGATGCAGAACATATGCATCTTTAACCAGTAATAATGGATCTAAATCATGTTAACTATGGATTTCAGCCCAAAATGTGGAAATAATAGGAGAACTTCAAAACATGAGAGTTAGTATTCCAACTTCTGAACAGCATTTTCGGTAACAAGGCAACAGTATTGAAAACTTATTAAACAGAATTTCTGTTATACTAATCTCATTTTAAGATTAAAAGAGATAATTTTACATTCTTCAGAATGATCTTCCGCTATGTATTGTCGAAGGCTTTCACGGCCGGCATACGATGGCTGGTGTGGGTCTTCCGGGCTGTGTGGCCGTGGTCTTGAAGTTTTGTTTTGATCTCAATTTCATAAATATCCTTCAACTTCCTTTGAAAGTAAATAACTGAATAAAGAGCCTCAATTTATTCCTCTACTCTAATAATTGTGAAATTTCAGTCCAGTGGCATCAAGACCAAACTGGGAAAGCAACATGCTCTTAAATTTAATAAACTGCCAAGATACACTCCTATGTACACCAAATTCTGTTTTAAGTACTATAAAAGAATTAAAAGCAGCCACCTCAGGACTAAGTTGGTCCAAAATAATGGTGTGAAAGACCCAGTTCAATTAAACAAAGAACAAAAAAAACTGATTCATTGGGTATTTTTATCTCAAATCATCTGATAATGCAAGCTTTTCATAGGTAAAATAATCCAAGTTATGAGTGTGACTTAATATTTTCCATAAGTATCTTGTGGCATTATATGCAATTAATGAAAACGTTCCCTGAACAAAGAAGGATTCTAATACATGCCAAGATTGCAGCAGTCATACGTATAGCTTTCAATATGAGACCAGAAAGAACAGAGAAATCCCTTATTCCAAGGAAAGGAAATGTCTAATAGGCATGAAAGTGCAGAAAATTAAAGCTACCTTTCCATCCAGGTTACTGTAATTTATGCAGTGAAAATGTCATAGGATGCCCCTGCTGAACATTATTTAATATTCTTTAAGTGTGCTTAAAATGTGATAGAATGTGAATCTACCTTGGAGTTAAATTAATCTTCATCACATATATCTTACCCCAAGTATTAAATGAAAATCTAAACTTTCGTCTTTTGTTTATTTCAAAATGGGAGAAATGTTCAGAGATACCAATTGAGAACACTTCATAGGAATCTTTATACCAAGATAAATCATAGATTCAGAACCCAGTGTAAAAACCCAATCCCTGTAGCCAAAATTATTGACCCAGAAGTATAGAGTTTAATTTACTTTAGTGTATAGATTCCAAGTTCATGAATGACAATTGGTACTAAGAACAGAAATGTTTAATCCGTAATATATAATGTACCACTCACATATATAGTGGCTTTATGGACTACCTTTAATATTTTGAGATTTTCTAGTTACACAAATAAGAGGTTCTCAAGCCAGATTAAAAAGAAATTAAAAAAGAAGGTATCCTTGATCTATACCACAACATAAATTTAAAAGACAAGACAGAAGATTGGTGATTCAATGTTCCAGTCAACCTTATCAATACAACATTTAAAACTGAGGAAACTCAAAATAGGGCAAGGATCAAGTAGCTTCTAATGGACTTGTGGGGCCAACAGTGCTGGACCAGACATCAGGACTTTGCAAATCCTCACCGATTCTCTAGCAAGCTTGTTGAACATAAAAGGTGAGAACTGGTTTTGCTCTCGCAGTTCCCAGAAATTTTTGCAAGTGAAATCTGAAGGATGATGTACGTATTGTAATTCCACAGGAGCACAGAAAACCTGCCAGAAGTAATTTTCCTGAGAATTTTGCCTTCCTGTCCTTCAGGACTGAGAAAATATGCCTGAATTTTTACCAGCTGATACCAAATATATACCAATTTACAGCTCAAGAAGAATCCAGCACCATAACTCTTGATGATGCCCTTTTTGAATTTATTTTTCTGTCAACTCCGACACAGTAGAACTGCAGTGGCTCCAGCTGTGGCTTAAGCACCAACACTATCAAGAGGGGATCTTAATGTCTCCTTAAAGAGAAAACTTCAGTTCAGTGGTATGGCTTTGTAAACAAACCATCCAAGCTGGGTTCACACTTTGCCCATAACCTTGGTTTATATAACCGTTGTTGTATGGCTGTTGAATAATACAGTTTTCTGGATGCATACAATACCATGATCATTAAACCACAGTTTGCAGATCATAATTGCAGATCATAAAGTTGCTCTAAACTTTATGTGCTTTGGCTCCAACACCCAGCCCTATTGAAACAAACCCTTAAGAGCTGGCCTAGCTATATCCCCAGGTCCTGAATCAGAGTGTGTGGTATTCTTATTTTTTAAAAATAATTGCTGTTGTTTTTCCAAACTTTTGATGATTTTTGTGTTTGCAGATTCATTTCATTGTTGTATTTCATAAGCCTTCCAGAGTTGTAACAGATTGGGGCAGCCTATAAATTTGTTAAATCAATAAATAAACATGTGGTGTCAACTGAGTTCCAGAGTTTAATCCCAATCATCTCCAAATAGCTCACTATACTAACAGTATGGTGGGACAAATATGACTTTGTACTGTGCGCCAGTTGCACCTGTTCGTGGATCAGGGGGACTTACAGTCACTCATGCCCTGGTCACCTCCTGGTTAGACTACTGCAATGCACTCTACATGGGGCTTCCCTTGAACAGTATCCAGGTGCACTTCACCTGGTGCAAAATGCAGTGGCATGAGCAATTGTGTGTGTTTCTGGTACAATGTACATTACACCTCTGCTTCATGAGCTGCATTGGTTACCAGTTTGTTTCTGGGTCCAATTCACAGTGCTGGTGTTGACCTTTAAAACCCTTCATGACATGGGACCGGGTTATTTGAGGGACTGCCTCTCCCCAATTTCATCTGCCTGTCCTACCAGATCCAGCAGAGAGGGCGTGTTATGAGTTCCATTGCCTAGGAAGCTACATTTGGTGAGCCCTAGGCGGTGGACCTTTTCCGCTGTGGTGCCCGCACTGTGGAACCTTCTTCCCCACGAGGTGAGGTTGGCCTCCTCACTGTTGAGCTTCCAGAGGTCCCTCAAGACCTGGTTATGCCAGCAGGCCTGGGGACCCCAGGGGATGGGTGAACTAGTGAGGTGACGCCATTATTTTTAACATCCCTTCATCTATTATTTTTTGTTTTAGTTTGGTTTTTATTCTTTTTAACGCATTTATTGACTATTTTAACCCTGTCGTACACCACCCAGAGTTGCTTGTTTGTGAGATGGGCGGCTATATAAATTGTGCAAATAAATAAATAAATGACATCCCACTGGGACTGGTGCTATCCTCCTGTGATAGATACAAATTGTATGCCCAGACACATTCAGGGGTAATGAGAGGCAAAAGATCCACTCATTTCATCTGATCTGTCTCAGTTCTGGACTAAGGGTGGCTGATTCCTGCCAGCAGTTAGCAAGGGTGGGTAGAACAGCTCTCAATTCAGTGCTAAGAGGGGTTGGATGAAACAGTTACAGCTGCTACCCCTTAATTTTCTGAAGAGGGATTCGAGGAAGAGCAGAGGTCAGGAAGACACTTTTATTCAGGGACTCCTCCAATGCATGCTAGAATAGTGGGAGAATTATTTTTAATTAAGAAAAAAGGGAGTGGGGAAGAGAATCGACCATTTTACTCAGAGTGCCCGCTGCAGTCTAAACTGCGTTTTGTTCCACAGTTGTGTTTTGTTTAAAACAAAGTGAGATATCTCAGTCTCCTCTCTGCATTTTAATCCACTGACCTCCAGACAAATTTAAACAGGGTGTACTCATTAAACAAAACCTGCAAAACACCCAAAAGCAGAGAGTGATCAGATGAAAAATATACCACTTTCTATTTCCAGCTACACAGCAACACTTTAGCAGATCCTTTTCTGTGTTAATGAACACTCTGTATCTATGTTATAAAAGGTGACAATTATAAAGCCTCACCTTGGCTTGAACTGCGTAAGAAGCCAATAAAATTGTAGCCTCCGGAGAACAGTAGATTTCTTCATCCAATATTTGTTTCTTAACCTAAGACACAAGGTGGAAAAAAAAGAAGAAAAACCTAAGACTCGGCCAAAGCTTGAAAACAAAATAATAGACACCCAGACTTTGTTTTGGCACCTGAAATGTAACCGTTAGCTGAGTTTATGAGTGAAAAAATAAAAGAAATGTTGGCGGCTATAGAGACATGTAGAAAAATACCAAGAATATTCAAGGTAGTTACATATGCTTTTAAAGCACACTGCATAATAACTGCATTCCAAAACTAGTACATAATTCCAATTTGGGGGATCAGTTCAGTAATCCAGCCTTCCGTTTTGTTAGTGGTCAGCCAGATACTGAGAAAACCCACAAGCAGGATAGGAAGGTTATTATTCTCCACTGTTATTTGTTTTCCACCATAAAGACATAGAGGTCTCTGCATGGAATTTCTATCCCTAAGTATCAGGATTAATAAGAAAAGATCTGGCAAATCAGACCAAAGATCCATCTAACCCAGCACTCTATTATCCAGAGCAGTGTTTCTCAATCTTGGCAACTTTAAAATGTGTGGACTTCAACTCCCAGAATTCCCCAGCCAATTCTGGGAGTTCAAGTCCACACATCTTAAATTTGCCAAGGCTGAGAAACACTGATCCAGAGCAATCAGCTAGAAGCTTCTTCAAAACCCAACATGAAAGCTTGAAAGCAATTTATTTGCTCCTATTTTTTGTCATTCTGAGATACACTGGACATGCACGTAGGGGCTCATTCAGATACTCTTCAGGTTAGTTTGGAGAAGCTTAAACACAAACGACCCATTCGGTCCCATAAATATGGCTTTCTTAACCCCAGAAAATAATATGTTCTTTTTATGCGTATTGTGTTCTTCTTATGCATGCCCTGAAGGTACCATCAAGCAAAAATTCATTTTGTAATTTTGAATTCTAGTTTTATGAGAAAAACAGAGGGAGGGAAGTTCCCACTATACCTTCTGTGCTATTCACAACTTTATTTCAAGCATGTAGAAATAGCGGCCCATCGCTATTACCAACTTTCATCAGTTCCAACCATTATGCCAATAGTTGTAGGTTATGGGAACTGTAATCAAACAACAACAGGATGGCCAGAGTTCCCAATTCTGTTTAATATCACCCTAGTCACCTCCCTTTTCTCATTGTCTTTTAATAAAGTTTTGAGTTTATTTATCTTTGTTCCTTGTTCATCTTGGTAGCTGTTTTGTTTTGTTTTATTTTAATTGGGATGTTTAATGTAACATATGGGGAAAAGTGGCCTCATTTTCTCCCAGGCATAGAAGGTTATATTTCCAGCAAATTGGAGAACCCATTGCCAAGAGAGATAAGTTGATTTCTAGGCTATCTTTATTTTAGAAGGCAGTCAAATAGCTGTTCACCCAGGTACTTCTGAAATAACTATGCCGGGATCAGACCGAGTTTTGATTGAGTGTTCTACTACTTTTCTTTTCTTTTTTTAAATGAGTGCTGTTTTGATTTCTGAATTTAGTGTTTTAAAGATTGTTGGTTTTATTTAAAATCGTTTTACTTATTTCTTTGTAACCATTCTGGGTTCTTCCCGGAACCCAGTACAGAAATAATAATTACTAGTAGTAATTCAAATAATTCAAGCTTAGATCTCTCCCTAAAGTCTGAAAAGGGGACAACCCAAGGAAAAACAATTTTTTCCAAGCACGTAGCTCACTGGGTGGCAATTACTGGAGTACCTGATCTCTTACTACCAAAACATTGTTACTTTCTCATTCCTCCTGCAATCAAGGGAACCGTCCTCTACATAATAACTTTGTACTATTACACCAAGCAAATAGTTTAATACAGTCTAGTAGGTTGAATTTCATAAGTATACAAATACTTGTATGTGTTATTCCTCCAACTGTGCTGCAAGTCTGATTTTTAACGTTAGGAACCCAGCAAGTTCAAACGTGTTGCTTTGCCTCCCCTTTTATGTTTCTTTTGGAACTGAAAAAAAATTCCCCAAATTGCATTCCTCCAAGTCAAACAAGCCAAGGCAGGTTTGAAGAAACTAGAAGAAAATGTGTAGCTTTCAGGGAGATGAAAAGAAAGGGAAGGGAAGGGAGGCACAGCCTTCTTTCCAAAATAGCTCAGCCCAAGTAATTGTCAAGGCAATGGTGAAAAACAGAAACCCCATGAGGAAATTGATCCCATCTAGAAGATTAACTCTTCCAAGGACAAATTAGTTCCAAGGAAATATTAGAAGCATGCAGTCAGAGACTTAGCTGGTTAAGTCAAACCAGTCTGTGAAATCCACCATCCCACCCCTGTTGATAGTGATCAGATGCATCAATAACTGTAGGGGCCCCTTTTTTTGAGACCCTTAGAGCACTTCTATAAATGGAGCGGAGTAACTACTGAAAATCCACTGGCATAATTTTTTACTAACAAGGTGGGAAACACATGAATGCTGTACTGTAACTCCATAACAGGCTTGATAAGGTGTAAGTGTGTGTGTGCGTATAAAATGACACAGCCCAAATATACTAGGAAACAAAACAACTCCCTGCCCCAAATCTTAGCACTGCCTAAATTCACAATATGACCATGTTCATTTGGCATCACCACCCTGTTGGTTCCATCCTTGCCCTTCACCGCTACCCCAAACTCCTTAAAGCTGCTATGTCTTTTCCTGGGACCACACAACTCTCCTCCTGTGAAGAGATCTGTTCAGTTTGAGGAGTTGCAAACATAACAGGTGCTATGTGACCCCTGCCAGTTCGCCTTGGATTCTAAAATACCACTCTAGCAGTGTTTCTCAACCTTAGCAACTTTCAGATGTGTGGACTTCAACTCCCAGAATTCCCCAGCCAGCATAGCTGGCTGGGGAATTCTGGGAGTTGAAGTCCACACATCTGAAAGTTGCTAAGGTTGAGAAACACTGCTCTAGTATATAGCATCTATCCAGAAAACATGATTACTTTGTTACCTTCTCTAGTTTCATGCTTCCTGGTCCAGAATAAAACCTTTGTCTCTTCTGCAGAAATGCACATCATCTCTTTTTAAGCCTTATGAAACTTTCTTCTGGCTTCATTTCTTGCCCTCAAATCTCAAGCAACTCTCTACCACCCATCAGGTTTCCTCTCAGCTCACACTTCTTATTAACCTACTGTCTTTCTACTATTGCCCTGGTGTTCCTTCCAGCTGCATTCTTCCCTGCTCCCATGAGCCTAGGGCATGCAGTTTCTCCCAGTTCTTTATTCCCATTTTATCTTGGGCTTTCAGTTAGGGTTAGGCTTCTCAGATCCGTGTTAGATTAATAAACTCACAAGGAATCCCAATGAGAGAGATACTGTAGGCTGGTATCTCAGTGCTAGGAAACTGGATAAGACTCCAAGTCTGGCTAAGTTATACTTTCCCACCCCTGGAGTAGATGCATAGTTTTGATGTTTTCCTGTTTCACCTCTTGTTATCTGGCCCTGATAATCCCTAATACAACTGGCCAGCTACAATGTTTGGTGAACAGGATAATCTTGGTCACGGTTGCCCATGGTCTGGCTACCTCCTGATTAGATGACTGAATTGCTTTATGTGGGCCTGAAGCTGATTCAAAAGCTGCCACTGATGCAGAATGCAGCAGTAAGGATCTTCTATTAAAGCTCTTTTAAAAAGCATATGACAACTAAAGGAGATATGTCACCTGTAGTTCACTACTGTTGGACTTCAAGGTTTTAGTAAAGATGTTCAAGGCCCTAAATGGACAGAGTTAAGGAAGTACTTCTTAGTAGGTATCTGCCCAAACTTTAAGATATGAGTATGGGAAAGGTGTGTTCTATAGGAATGTAAGAAAGAGCTTTCGGTCAAGGTATTCCAGCTTTGGAATGACCTTTCCTTGCAGAACAGGATGGCACAAAGAATGTTTGTTTTTCAATGCCAGATTAAATCCTGGCTTTTTACACTGGCATTTGGGATTTCATAAGAGCAGCCTGACTAGGCCATAATGTCCCTTTAAAAATCTGTTTCTCTCCATTATTGTATTGTGGTTATTTCTGTTTCAAATTTTCAAGGTGTTGTTCATTTTTATTTCACTTTGTTTCATCTTTGTTTTCTGGATTACACCTTGTCCTGAGAACCTTATGACAATGAGTGAGCTATAAATGACTTAATGAATAAATGTTTTCTGGGTCTTCCCTCCCCTCACCAGCTTCTTGGAGCTTCCAGGTCATCTTGCCCACCCACACTGCACACAGCCCTCTCCTCCTTACACCTGCATGACATTTTCACACTTCCACATGCTGGCAAATAAAGGCAAGAGATGCATCTTTTACAAAGGGCAAGGAGTCCCTCAGCCCAGCTTTCTGCACACAGATAGTTTCCATACAGCTTCAAATTACACCATAGTACTTACAGTGCGGAATAACATGGAGGTGCTTGTACAGTAATTGATCAAACATGTGTTTAAGAACAAATATTACCTATGTAATGTGATCTCACTCAAAATTTTGATAGATTTTGACAGCTGTATTCACATCATAATGTAGAATTTTCCAATATTTGTTGCAGTAGAGTCAGGTGATGGCTTAAAAGGGGGCTAAAGCAATTTAAAGTTGGGGGTAGGGGTTGAATGCCAGAATCTCTTTCATCAGAAGCATATACCTTCATCACACATGAGTCTTTACACATATATCAAAGCAAGTGTCTGACTCTTGAAATAACCAATTATAATAAATTTCCTAGGGTTTAAAACTGTGCTTAAAATGCCACAGGTTCTTGCTCTTATCCTGTTTTTTACAGTGATACAAAAGGGAAGCAAGTGAGAGAAAATCTTAAGGCAGATGCAAATGAGCCTGTTTGAATGTAAAACAGGCTCATTTGTAACTGTTAAGTTATTTATTTATAGAGGGAATAAGCAGGGATCAGTGGACAAGAAGGCCACTTAGAAAAGTATATACATTAATGCAGGTTTCCCTACATTGATATGCCCTTCATATCAATTAGACTGCAACCCACATAAATTACAGCCTACTGGGTTGAAGAATAGGTACCAGCTGTTAAAATGGAACTGAATGCAAACATTGCAACTTTAGATTCCTTGCTGCCTTCCCAAATTTCTCTCTGTGACCATGTTGCTAAGGTTTAGAACTACAGAACTGGGGAGGGGACCAAATAGACCTCGTGAATCACTATGAAGAACAACGGACCATCCCTTGGGTGACTGAATCAGGCCAATTTCATACAAAAGGCCATAGATGGAGACTGGGTTCTGGAGAAGGCAGAGCAGAGGGTAGGACGTCAGAAAAATTCTTGGAGGAACTTGGTGGGTTACATTCAATCAAATCCTCTAAATTAGAGAAAGCTAGGCAGAGTTTTGCATCTTCCAATGAGAATCTGGAATTTACTGTGTTTTTTTGCCTGAGAGAAAGAGTTTTAGTAGCAAAGCAACTTCATTCTATAATTCTAGCCAGAAATCATCACACAGGACTGTAGAATATATTTTGATACCTCCATCTACTTCTCTATAAATGCTTCAAGGACTAAGCATAAAGGGCATGGTAGAAACTTGTGTATATATACAGTATACTGGTGAAAAAATACTGATGTTTCTTGGCTGTTAGTGATGGCCATATGGCTGTTTTGGTGTTTTAAAATAGACTACTATCTCTCATTTGGCCTTTTGCTATAATCCCCTTTTAGTCATATAAATTGTGAGACTCTTCAAAAAGGGCAGAACTTCTGAGAAAAGTACAGTAAGCTATTCGGAGCTAAAAGGAAGCGAGGTGGAAATCTCACCCTTACATTCCTGTTGAGCAGCGGTGATCCTGAGGTATAATAATGCTTCCTGATTTCCTGCGAACCAAGGAACACCACCCCTTCCTAACCTAAAAGTAATTTACATTTATAAGATAAAATAGCATAGGAATAAGAATCCAAGGAATAAGAATCCAAGGATCCAAAGTGTAGCCACTGAGAAATGGGCTCCCCGCAAAACTCCTGCATGAATTCTGGGCTTGCTTCCTTCAGGTCACCCTCCAATTTCTACACTGGTGTGACTGGATCATGCAATCATTCCCGGTACAGAAATACAACAAAATTAGCTGCCCACGGACAACATTATCTATTGGAGTCTGAGGGTGTTTCAGTTCCTCTTTCCATTAGTTGACTATATAGCTGGTGCTCTGAATCCCAACTTGGAAGCAGAAGACCATGAGCAACAACTAATACGGAAGAAAGGGCCTGCAAACTCAACAAGCCTCTATAAAACGGAAGCCTGATATCAGAAGTCAGTGTTGTGGAACATCTGACATGATGTACAATCTAGCAAAGGGATCACTGTCAATTCCCAAGGCTTCTTGGTTCTCCACACTTTTACCGCTCACTGAATCTCTGCAGGCCTGCAAGGATGAAGCCATGGAACAGCGTTCCTCATTCTCCTTCGGTGTTCTTCCTCTTGGTGGATTAGGCCCAGAGAGAAATGGCAAGTGAATGATCAACAAGAAAACGGGCAAAAGAGTAACAAGCCCAACACAGACAGAGGGACCCACTGAAGACTCCTTTGCCCCCATCCAATCCTCAGACCCTAAAGTTGCACTAACCTAAGGGGTACCCCAAGGAAGGGGGTGATCACAAATGGTTAGCCACAATGATTTCATGGCAAAACCAGATGCTCAAGAGATAACCATGACACCTCAAAACCAATTCTGAATAAAAGAGATACCTTCTGACCTGCAGAAAGAAGAGATGTTGGGTGATCTCCTGCAGAAGCTCCTCTTCAACTTTCTCAGGGTAAAACTTCACTAAAAAACAGAAATTCACTGGATCTTCTTTGGGAATATCCTGATCTAAAACCTGTTTGAAAAAGAAACCAGAGCAACTAAGCATGTCTGACTGGGAAGAGCTGGTCTGGCAAATAAGAAGCAGAAGCCAAAAGCCTCTATTTCTTACCATGAATTCACCTGGAATCTTTAAGCAAATCTCAACCTCTCTTTCCCCAAACCTTAGATAGCTACTCTCCACCCCCATTTACAGGCCATCCAGTGATGTGAAATGCTGACTGATCCAATTTCATAGTTCCATTTAGCGCTCTTTTGCACCTCACCCATTGCTGGTTCACATGTGCTTATAGCAACTTCTTAGCATCAACGCCCACGGAAGGAAATTAATTTACAACTGCATTTCAACTTTCCCATGTTTAGATGCATTCAGATGGGTGCATTTTTATGCCCTGGTCCTCCTCCTTTTTTACCCAGAAAAAAAGAAATAACCAATTTGAGGAAAGCTTTCCTCCATATTTTCCATTCCCAAGAAAAACCATTTCAGATTCACAAATGCAAATTTCCCAGTCTTTCCCATTGCTCCCCATCACCCTTTGCATGTGAACTGATAGATTCTACAAATGCAGGTATCTGTCCCCCTTTTTATGGTCCTAGGGTGAAAGGTTTTGTCAATTATACTAATCTCTACTTTCCTTCCCCAGACAGTTTCAGTGAAAGAGAAAGGATAGGAAAGTTAAGATAATGATGAGTCACGTGGGCTAGAAGTATTCTGATTATGTTTATATTCCAATCTAGATGCAAAGAGGATTCTAATTAGCTAAAGGGGATACAGGGAAAGTAAATGAATACGCACAGGTGTTTTTTGGCCTCCCCCACCATTTACATTTAGGAACTATCACTGTAAATCAAGGATGGACATGGGTGGTATCTCCCTTCTATTTCTTTCTTTCAGGCCTTCTGCCGCCTCTAAACAGACACCCAGATTCACTGCTACAATTGTGGTGCTGCGCTTTCCTTTTTTTGCATCAAAGATAAACTGCTTTATTCACCTAAATACTCTCAAAACAGGGAGTACCCTACCTTGTGTAGCCTGGCTCCTTAAGGCCTTTTGTCCCTCCCTCAAAATGAACTGATATCTCTGAGCAAAAAATTAAAAAGGCTGACCATCTCTGGTCTATATAAAGGAAACATTTAGGATATCTAGGACTTTCCAGCTAAATAGGTATTATTTTGTAATGACGGTTTAGATTCCATACCTTTTTATCCATCTTCAGCCAAGTGCCCATTCCTTTGACAGAATACCAGAGGCCAAAGAACCATGATTCCCGCAGCCCCAGTGCACGACACACCTGGTCAAACAGGTCTTTCCCCTTCCACTTCATCTGTGGATTGCAAAGGTACAAAGGTACAAAATAATTTTAGAACGGATAATAATGGCGTCTGAGTGTAAAAAAGATGCTCTATTCCTGACATATTCTAAATACATGATTTCAACTATGTGTAAGAATAGAAATGTTAGAGCCTCTTATAGTAAATGCAGAATTAAAATTTCCTAACTTCAGCTTTTTAAAAAAATAGGAGCTAGGGTTTTTTTGTGATCTTCAAGTCTGTCTCCAACCGAACGGCTGAATTCACTCATTTTGCTATGTTATATCATGGCTCATTTGCTTTTGGCTTCATCCTGCCATTTTGACTGGTAAATCATGGTTTATAGTTGAGTGTTATATTAATTCAGCACTTATGGCTGATTTAATGAATTATAACTAAACAAACCATGACATAGCATGATATGTGAATCCAGAGGATGATTCAGAGTTTCCAGTCCTTAAGTTCAAAATCTATATGGCAGTGTTTCTCAACCTCAGTAACTTTAAGATGTGTGGACTTCAACTCCCAGAATTCCCCAGCCAGCATGCTGGCTAGGAGATTCTGGGAGTTGAAGTCCACACATCTTTAAAGTTACTGAGGTTGAAAAACACCGCTATATGGCAACATCAAACAAAGTGGTAATTGAACAAGGCTTGAATAGTTGGAAAAGGAATCCAAATTCCAAGGATCTGTAATGTGCTTCTCAGCTTCCACTGGAATTTATATGGCTACTCTGAAAAGAAAAGGCTGTGGTAGGTTTAGAACTCACCACTTCTCTTATATTCCAATATTAACCATGTTATTATACTTCCAGGTTCTGCAGAACCAAGGCTTAAAAATCTTTGCATGCTTCCCTGTTCTGTTCTCTCAGAATTGCAGACTTACATTTTAAACTTTTGTTTTCCTTTCAGCATACCCAAGGTCTACATAAATATGAATTGTTTTCACACAGACACTCCACATTTAACTCAGTGCCTTGGAGAAGGAAGATTCTAATTTTTGATTGCACGTGAGATGTGATAGTGCCAACGTAGCTTCAAAAGCAAGTCTCAACAAGAACATCAGTCCCCCCCCCCTTTCCTTTAGAAGTCTAAATTATGGAGAACTTTAGTCAGCCAATGTTCTCCAAGTTTCCTTACTGAATTAAAACTGGAAGCATTTCATTTTTCAGCTAGAAACAATGTACTTTTAGAATGCCTAATCATTGTGATTCAGCATGTCACTGATCTAGGCTGGTCATCCAGTTGGAAAGAAAAGACAGCTGTGTCTTCTCTGAGAATGATAGCACAGCAGAATTTATCTGCCATAAGCAGAGGCTGATACTGTAGAAAAGAGGCAAAGTGCTAACAGGCACTCAAGCAGAGATAGAACAGACAGCCTCAAATGAATTCACAGATCAGTAAATGGCACATGAACCAGGCAAAAGGCAAACAGCCTGAAAATCATTGCATTACAGTAGTTGAATCCAGTGATAAGGAATACTTTTAAAATTCATATTATTATAAAAATCCCTGCACATGGACAATTAGCATGTCAGAAAAAGACATTCAATATAATATTTTCCCTGATATGTCAGCTTTCTACATTCAGAAAGAGGTGCTTTTTAAGGCGGTATCTAGGTATATAAATCTACTGTCATCTGGGTAAAAATTCTGGCCTTTATAAATAAAAATACCTCGCAGCTGAACTCCATTTCAGCTTCCATTGTTGAAACTTTCACTTTAAACATTTTGGGCTGCTTCTTCTTTAGTCCCGTGATAGACATATTTTTTAAGGCTGCCTAGAGCTGCACAATGGTAGAAATGGCCTGAAAAAAAATGATACATGATCACTGGCATATCCCAAAGTAAATTTATTTAAAAACAGTCTCCTTTTGTTTGACCTCCAATAACATATTCAGATACAATATTGCTAAATCTGGAAGTTTAATTTAGCTTCTGATAGATTCATGCTTCACCATGACTTTGTCTAATCTCTCTTATCGAAAAGAGTCCTATCATGAACCTCTGGGTTATCTCTAAGAGTCCTGTCAAAGATCCTCCTCTTTCCTTTGGAGGCCGGCCAGATGTTTTCAGAAAGCCCCCAAATGCTTCTGCCCAGTAAATGATTTTTAGCGGCATATTTCTATATTACCACCATGTCTAACAAAGATCCATCTGTTAATTTGACTGATTCCCTTGAAAGTCAGGGAATGGGTCAAATCAAGTCAGTCTAAACTACTGGTTATCACAGCAGACGTTATCACAACCTGTTATAAAATGCTAGGCAGAGCTTTGATCGCACAGTTGTGGCCACCGTTTTGGCTTTTTTGACTCCTGCGGACACCCCGCTGGGAATATTAAAAGGCCGTAAAGCTTCAGCTATTGGTGCCTTAGGCACCGAAACAGCATAAGCTCTAGGCCAAGATAACAAGGGAGAAACAAGCCCAGACAATAATCAGGAATAAACTCCACCTTTTAGCCGAAGAACAAGTTTATTTTCCTTTCAAGTGAAGGCTGCAGGCAAAAATATCCCAAATGACATTTGGAAGATCTCTCTGGAAGCAGATTAAAAATATGTTACGGAAAGGATCCAACCCAGAGGCCATGTTAATTGGATAGTGTCAATAAATTTATTGAATGCTTGTGGGGCTAAAAATAGACTGGATTCACTAGGGAATCCAAATAGTTTGTGAAAACCAGAAAGTTAGAAAAGCAAAGTGAGCGCTCTATGAAGACAGCTAAATACAACTTGATTGAACAGCTTGCATTAAATTCTATGATTCTTACCTCCTGCCTATATTTATGTGACTGGCCTTTCAGGAGCTCTGAGGCATCATGCAAATTTTGATGACTTTTTGTCCCATCCTTTCCGATTCAGGCAAGTGACATGGAGTGAATCCACAATTCTACCCAAATCTTGGAGAAGGGGGGCAGCATGATTTTAAGGGGCATGGACAGAACAGCAAGCCCAGAGAGTTCAGGATCAGGAGACACAAACTCATGAGTTGCTGAAATGCAGCCTTTGAGAAGTAATGGCACTACAGAATAGTAAATTGTTCACAGGATGGTCCTCGCTTCTGTTGGATTCCTGAATTTTCAAAGACTAAGTGTAACTCAGGTAACCTTTTTGGGTTAATTCAAATGTTTTTAAATCCATTCACTTAATCCATTCGTTGCAACCCTAATTTAAATATGTTTCAAGCGTGGTAAACAACTTTCTGCATTCCGTCTTTCTACTGAACACTGGCCTCAGAGACGGCACACAATAAAGAGTTAAAACCGAATAAAACAAACACATAAAAGTCAATATAAATACGCAAAACAACCCATCAAGAAAAAAAACTAGTACGTAAGTAGCAGAATTCAACTCCAAAAGGCTGCAGAAAAGCTTTAAAAACAACTGTTGGCATATGAAACAGAATATTAGCACCTGCGGAATACACCGGGGCAAACATTTCAGAATCTGGATGCCAGCAGCAAGAACACCTTGCTGGTGGTTGCCAGTCTCTCAAATCAGGGATGACTGGCTCAGACCATTTTGTTACCTGAGATAGATAACAGAAACATGCACAAAATCCAGCTGGACTGGAGGTTGAATGTCATGCCACTACTAGCACTAAGATGGCATTTTTGGCACAGTCAACAATGGGGTAAGGGGTACTGCCACCTCCACCTGCATTTGCTACCCGAAGCTCACACTGCATAAAAATAGAGTTGACCCTTCTTCAGTTGTAAAGAAGGTCTCAAAGAGCAAAGCAGGAGCAGATTGTGAGACCCAAGAAGTCTGACCCAGGAGCGAATCCTACTACCACGACTCCCTCTTAAAGTAGTTCAGAAGCACGTTCTGTTTTGCAGACGAGGCTATTTAGGTAACTCTACTGAATGAATTCGTAGCTGAGACTGGATGTGAGTCAAGGACTTTGGGGCTCATGGTTCCCACCTTCGTTATTCCGGACAACATTAAAGGGCGGCGGGTTCTTGGACTACATAATACCGTAGCGCTGCCTGAACGGATCAAACGCCTTGGACAGCCAGCCCACGCTGAAGAAAAAAAGTCGTATTCTTTTGCACGGAGCGAGGGAGAAGAAAGGATGCTGGCTCTGAAAAAGAGAGTTACTGTACTCTGCCTGAGGGATCACACGAAATGACAGATTACCACAAAGCTTCCCTGGAGAAATGCGGGGTGGATCTCGCAGGAGCGATAGAGCAGAGGACCATTGAAGT
Organism: Python bivittatus; assembly: GCF_059951505.1. Classification (NCBI taxonomy): domain Eukaryota; kingdom Metazoa; phylum Chordata; class Lepidosauria; order Squamata; family Pythonidae; genus Python; species Python bivittatus. The sequence continues at coordinate 7,867,102 of NW_028277096.1, forward strand.
CCCCGCGTGAACAGTAAAGGCGCCAATACGAACCGTGGTCCATGTCAAGAGAGCGAAAGAGAAAGAATTAGAGGACAGAGAGAGATTTGCAACACGGTCTTGCAGACAGAGAATATATGTGTCTTTCCCACACATCTTTCTTTGCCACTGTTTTCCATTCCTGGATCTGAGACTAGAAATTAAAACACATTTTAAAAAGCAGAAGCCTCTTATTAAATCTAGCATTATCTCCCGCTCCACGTACACGCTAGTTTTATAATGCTGTTGCTAGAAATCCCCCCCCCCCGGATAAAACTGCAGAGAAAGAAAGACCTGGTCCAATTGCTTTCTTACCGCTCGGTGTGCTGCACGCTTTAATTTCACGGCCGAAGTCAAATTGGCGTCCTAATCTCTTCTCTGATTCAAGGGGATCTAAAATCAACCTCCCCGAAGTTGCAATTTGTAGTCCACACGTGCATCGTCGCTGTGGAAAAATAAGATCCAAGGACTGATCTGTCAGCGGCTCCTCTTCCTTTGTTTGCTCTAAACTGGAGCATGTCAGCTAGGCTGCCTTCCGAGAAATCAAAGAATTTACTTTCCCAGGTGATGGGGGGATGGCGAACCATTTCCTGCCTGGGTGCTGTTTAGACTCCTCCCACTTTGCCATCGCTATGAGTTCTTAAATATTGTTTACCGCAAGGGGAAAAACTCCAAGGTCTTTTAACATCATTGCAATCCATTCTTTCATTGTAAGTTCTGCGGAATTAATGACTAATAATAGACATAGCATCAATATTTGTGATGTGTAAAGTGTGATGAACATGACTGATGCATCCATTAGGAATCAGAGACCATAAGGCTCACTGGAGTGTCTGTTTAATCTGACCTCACTTGTATGGGCTGAATGGGTATGCGTGTGTTGAAATAATTGCATGTTCTTTCTTTACTTCTCCACCACTCCATTTTAGGGGACATTGACTTGTCAACAGATAACTTGCATTGCATCACTTTTTAGTATGTATGTATGTATTTTTATTTATTTATTTATTTATTAGAGTTATCTCCGCCCATCTCCCCCTAATATTACTTGTTCTATATATTTATATCCTGCTTTTCACTTGTATAGCTTCACATGAGGGCTTGCAAATAACAAAGGTACCATACACACACACAATGTCTATGTACTGTGTATACATGCACGCACACACACAACTGATGGAATCAAACTAAGTCAAGACACTTCAAGGCTGTTGGAAGTGATATATGTACAGATATCAGCCAACTACTCAGCGATGGCCAGGGTGTGATACCCCTACAAAAGCTCTTTTTGTACCTGTGTTTTAGCCAACAAAACTTGCCATAATATGATTGCTAGGCTTTAAGGTGCTATAAGCTTTTTGTCTGTTTCTTTAAAAAAAACCAGATGCTTTGTTTTTTTTCATACACTCACACAAATGCTAAAAGAAGAAAAAAGAAGGGAAGGGTCATATACATGCCCTGGGTTTTTAATAAGGATAAAGAAAAGCTGAGTTTGCAGATGTTCCAATCCATTGTTAGCTGAATGATGGTTTATTGATTACAATCAACAAGCTTCATACTACACACTGACAGACTAGATGCCCATGTTTCATGTTAGTGATTTGTATCAACACAACCAAAATTTTCCTTGCTCCAGGGAAACTACAGATTAAATTTTAAACAGCAGACAAGCAATAGCAGAAGGTAAAAGAAATGATCATCCCCCAGCAAGCAAAACATCCCGAGAACAAAGCATAAACGCCCCCATCTCTTTTCCCCAGAAGTGACATTCAGATATAAGCAGCTGATGCATCTTGGAAACTTATAGTAAATTCCTGAGTGAGGTTAGGTAGCCCTCTCTGAAATGTCACAGTCACACATTTTCCTTCAATGGGGTAGCTGCACAGGAGTTTTGGGCATTCTTTAGTCCAGTGTTTCTTATGCTGGCTGGGGAATTCTGGGAGTTGAAATCCACACATCTTAAAGTTGCTGTGGTTGAGAAACACTGCTGTAGTCAAATAAGAAGGCAGTAAATGCCTAGTGGTTGTTGTTGTTGTTTAGTCGTTAAGTCGTGTCCGACTCTTCGTGACCCCATGAACCATATTGCGCCAAAATGCCTAGTGGTACCTCCTTGTAAAAAAAAAATGTCCCAGAATATCTTTAATAAGCACACATACATGGGTTCCATAGATAGCATGTTGGAATGATGTGGAAGAGAAGTAAATCTGAACCAGATCTCAGATCTAATTTTATTGATTAGTCATCTGACCATATCAAAAATTATAAAACCAATACAGAGAAAACAATAGGACATGTTCACCCCTGCAGTCAACCCCAATCTGTTCTAGATAGTTTATCCTCTTTGAAACAGCCTTTGATATAAAAATTGCAGTCTTGCTAGTGATATGCAGGTTCGCTCCCTGCAGGAAATAAGACAGTTTCACCTGGGTGTCCCAATAGTTTTTTAATTTTTAAATAAGGATCTAAGTAAATGTTCCTTTCTGCAGAATATCATTTGCAATCAAACAGGATATGTGCGACGTCTTCAACAAATAAGCAACTGGTGCACCACAGATACACAGTCTTTCTTGTAATGGAACTCATGGAACCTCCCATATCTTACCATGGAATCTAATTCAAAATGTGCTCTAGAGAAAGCTCTTCTAAGATGTTGAAGCATGCAAGTTGTTAAATACTTTTCTAGCTGGGAGGCTAATTGGTGTGGAGCCAGCCAGTTCAAGGACTTAGCACAATTAAGGGGTGTGATACCATCTTGAGCAGCCACATCCAAAACCCTTTGGCCTGGGAATTGGAGGGAGAATCCATACTGTGAGATGGCATTTGAAAGTTAGGCAGCCCAAGCACGCAGAGACATATTAAGTGTCCGCTCTTCGAAACACAACTTGGGTAAGAAGGTAGAAAGTAAACTGAAGAATGGAGCTTTAGTGTGATCTTTTTCAATCTAGTACTGTCCAGATTATGTCAGAAACACAACAGACAGGATTCCCAACTATCTTACATAAATACTATTGTTTGCTACTATGTAGAGAATAGTACTGCCATGTCAGATGCTGATCAACTTACTCAAAAGATCATTTAACAGTTTTCTAGCTTCAGCCCCAAACAGCATTCACATGCTTTCAAAACAATGTCGATGTTCAAATAACATGTTAATGCAACCATGACTTACTCAGTTAAACTCATATTCTTCGATTGCATGACACTGGGTCAAACTAGCTACATCAGCTAGGTGTGGCTTACACAACACACAAGGCTAAATTGTGCTTTGCTGTGCTCACATGACATAGCGCATGACAAAAGATTACAAGTTTAGATGAAATAAATATATGAAGACAATGACCGAGAATGTACTTAGATATATTTTTGTAAGGGAATTGGAGCATCCCAAGTGTTCCCTGAATTTAAACTCTAAAATGATATCTTTAGTGTAATTAATTCTATTTTTAATTCAATTATTTGAAGTATTGATAATTATTAATAATTTAATTTAATACAATTATTTGAAGTATTAATAAGCAAAAATGCAGCAATTTCCAGTAATGGGATTTTCTGGCAAAGATACACACACACAAACTGAATTGTGTCACTATCATTTTTTCATAAGGGTATCTCCATTTGATAGAAATTTAATAGGTTTGCCTTTTCCAAATACAAGCATGCAAATGATGGGAAAGCTTCATGGCTTGAACTAGTGTTTCTCAACCTCAGCAGCCTTAAGAGGTGTAGACTTCAACTCCCAGAATTCTCCAGCCAGCATGGCTGGCTGGGGAATTCTGGGAGTTGAAGTCCACCTATCTTAAAGTTGCTAAGGTTGAGAAACACCGCAGTAGTGAATTTGCTTTCCCAATTCGATTATCAAAGGAATTCTTGCCGAAACCATTTCGTTCTCAATTACGATGCCAGCTTCGCACCGAAACCACCCAACCCCGTCCTCGAAACCGCCCTTCGCGCCCGAGAAAGCCCTCGTAAAGCCGCCCCAGCCTCGCCCCCGCCTTTCCTGATCGCGTCATTATAGAAACGACCGTTCTTCCGGCTCTGGCTCCGCCCTTTCCTCTTTTGGATCCCGCCTCCCGGTTTCCAGCCTGGAGACAGAGAGTGTAAGGGCTTCGAATGACTTTGGGGGAGGGGGCGGCAAACGGGTTTTCCCGGGACCGGGAGAAAGTGGTGTTTTCCTCCCTCTGTGGGGCAGGGGGCCGGACGGGAACGGTGGGTTCGCGCGAGCTGCACGGGGAGGCAAGATAGTTTCGAGCGCTGTCTCCCGCTCGGCACCTCCTCTAAGATCTCCGGTAGAGAAGAGTCTTCATGTCGGTGTCAGGATCTTAATGTTGGTGTCAGGTGCCACGTTTGCACCTTCTAGGCCAAAATGGGGATGGCTGGTTCGTGGCTCAGTGTTGTGGCAAGCCAGCCATTGTCTTAGAACTGCATCATCACCACATTAAGCCATCATATAGTTTGTTTAGGTACGGTTTGATGTATGACCACAACAGTTGTGCTTTGTGAATGCAAGTCTAACATGCTGCCCTTGTTACTACAGCATTAATATCCCTGCTATGGGATGAGCATTGAAAGGGAAGAATATAGATGTCTTCAAGAGTTTTTTTAAGGCTAAAATACTCTATGCCCATTTGCTAGAGGTACTGTTGTTGCTTGTTATAAACAGAATTTGAAGTTACAGCTCTTTCTGGCTTTGGTACCAGCCGCCTATGGATTTTTGATTGCTGATAAGTATAAGTAATTGAAAGCTGTGTGTGTAACCCTTTTGCTTCCTCATTCAGCCTAAACTACATTTACAGAGTAATCTAGATTTTAATCAGAAATAAGTCTCGGTATGTTCAGAGCGACTTACTTCTATTTAAGTAAATGTGCACAGAATTTTAACTTCATCTGAAAAAGAAAATATTGCCCCTGTCCTTAAAATACATCTACTCCAGCTTCCTCAGTTCTGTAGACCAATGACTTGTACTGATGGCATTGTGGGTAAGACTATGTGTCTTGTTTTAAAACACTGAAATATTTATTTAGTGCAGGAATAAATTAAATTAATAAGAGCTAGATTATGCAATATTTCTATAGTAATGTCTTTTCATTTTTTTTTAAAGGGAGATAAGATTGAGAAGTATCCCAGTCTTCTGGTATGATCCTTCAGTCAATAAGAGCTAGTATTTCAGGGGTAACTACAGAGTTAGGAATTATTGTATGACATGTGCCAGTGTATAAGAACTCTCCTTTGCTACCAGTGTACTGCACTTTGAGCTTGGGAAAGAAGCATAATGCCATTATATTGATTTAATTTAAGCCACTTCCTTTTTGAAACAAATGTACAGAACTGAGTAGCTCATAAAAATTATGTAATACTAATAGTTCACACATTGTGCTGAGCCTAAACAAAATGTTTAAAAATACATATTATGGTTAGCATAAGTTAGCATAAATTTTGATGGCCTGAAGCCTATTTAATTTTATGAAATACACTGTAGTCCATAGAAACTAATCCTGCAAAAAAAGTATAGTGCTTTAAGGTGACAGGAAAATCCATTCTCATCATTAAAATCTAGACAGCACAATGAAAATGCTTGTTTTTCATTGTATACATCTGTTCTGCTGCCTCAGTATGTATTTTTTATTTTATTTTATTTATTGTATTTTATTTTTTTCAGTGAACTCAACATTTTTTGCATCCTATACTACTACAAAACTGCAGTAATGTATTTAACTATTTGCTACAAGCCTTACTGTACTTCTAGAATGTTTTTCTTGAATAAGAAGCAGGCTAGATAAGAAAACAAAGACGAAGTCTTTTCACAAGGTTAAGAAAACTAAACTGTTTAGATTTATTATTGACTGTTTGAACCTGTTAGCCCTGATGAAGTGGACAGGGTCATCAGAGCTGTGAATGCAACCACCTGTGTTTTAGATTCCTGTCTCTCCTTGTCGATTAAGGTATCCCTGGAGGTGGCAGGCAGTTAGGTCTGGGCAGTGGTAAATCCTTCTCTGCGGGAGGGGATGGTTCCATCTGCCCTGAAAGAGGTGGTTCTTCACCCCCTCCTCAAGATACCATCACTGGACCCAACAGATCTGAACAATTTTTGTCTAGTCTCCAGAAGGTACTTGGATTACAGCTGGAGGGCCCTGGAAGAAGTGGATTTTCTGGACTCTTCTCAGTCAGAATTCAGGCCTGGTTATAGTACTGAGACAGCATTGGTCATGCTTGTTGATGAATTCTGGCAGGCTTGGGATGGGAGTAGTGCATCCATCCTGACCCTCTTTGGTCTCTCAGCAGCCTTTAATACCACTGATCATGGTACCCTTCTGGGCTGGCTCAGGATTGGGGCTGGGAGGCACTGTATTCTCCTTTCTCCAGGGTTAGTTCCAGTCGGTGATGGTAGGGGGAAGAGGTAGAGCCTGAGGCCCCTGCTTTATGGGGTGCCTCAGGGTTCTACCCACTCCTGTTTAACATCTACATGAACTCTTGGGTGAGGTCATCCATCAGCATGGGGTGCGGTATCATCAGTAGGTTGATGATACCCAATTGTACATCTCCTCCCTGGGCTGACTAAACAATGCTGTCAAGGTCCGTTTCCAGTGCTTGGAGGCTGTGAGGGTCTGGATGGGGGAGAACAGGTTTTGGCTCAACCCTGCCAAAATGGAGACACTGGATTTTAAGCCCCCCCGGGTTCCGAGGATATTCCATCTTTTACTGTGCATGGGGGTGCACTTCCCCAGTCAGAGTTGGTGCACAATTTGCGGGTCTTCTTGGACTTCTAATCTGCCATTAGAAGAGCAGATGGCAGCCATGGCCAGGGGGGCTTTTGCACAGGTTTGTCTTGTGCACCAATTGCACTCCTGGACCAGCAGTCACCTGCTCATGGTGACTCATGCCTTAGTCATCTCCTGCTTGGATTACTGTAACACACTCTACACGGGGCTGCCCTTGAAGAGCACTCAGAAGCTGCAGCTGGTCCAAAATGCAGTAGCATGGGCAGTTTTTGGCATTCCTTGTTACACCATGTAACACACTCTTCTGCAAGCTGCACTGGCTCCCAGTAGGCTTTTGGGTGCAATTCAAGGTGCTGGTCATTACCTATAAAGTCCTTCACGGCATAGGGCCAGATTACTTCTGGGACTGCCTGTCTCCAATTGTTTCTGCCCACCCCACTAGATCTAGTGGAGAGCACATGCTCCTGGTCCTGTCTGTTAAACAGTGTCATCTTGGTGGACCCTGGAGTCGTGTCTTCTCAGTGGCAGACCTGCCTTATGAAACAGTATCCCCCTGGAGATTCAAATGGCCCCAACCCCGTTAGCCTTTTGCAAGGCATTGAAGATCTGGCTGTTCCCCCAGATATTTGGATGAGGAGGTAGATGAACTCTTGTTGTTGTTGTGGGTGAGCTGAATTAATGGTTTTCTTGGGTGCCAGGGAGTTGTCTAGTGGGGTTGTTTTAATCTTGTAAGCCACCCAGAGTCAATTGTGTGAGATGGGCAGCTATATAAATCATATAAATAAATAATCATTTCTCAGATGAACATTGGAATACTGTATAGGAAAAATTGTTTTTAGCATAATGTTTTCTAGGTTTGTTGGCTTCAACAATGCATCTAAGTTCATTATTAAAATGATGCTTGCATTTGTTTTATAGAATACTTGAATGATAGCAACCAAGCCATGTCGGCATTACGTGGAGCTGTTCATGCAAAATGGATCGTAGGAAAAGTAATTGGAACCAAAATGCGCAAAACAGCTAAAGTGAGAGTAACAAGGCTGGTGCTGGATCCTTACTTACTAAAGGTAAAACTTTCTTCAGAGCTAGGAGTTTAGCTGTTAAGCCTCAACTTCTTAAATCATTTCTTTTCTCAGCTTAGCCTAACTCATGGAGTTACCGAGAAGAAAAATTATTATGAGACCTTCTGAGGAAAGATGACATACAAATATAATGTTATGACTATATTAGACGCTGTGTGTCTTGAAAAGTGGTCTTCAACCACTTGATGCCAGCTCCTAATTTTAACACTAATATGCAGTTAATTCTAATTAGCTTTATCTAGTCTGATAGTAACTTTATAATGTTTCTATCTAAATACATTATTTTAAAATTAAAAAGCAGAAAAATTAAGGGAGGAAGAAGACACAAGGTTGTATTGACTTGGGAAATGTAGTATGTCGCAGACACAGAAAATGTTGGCATTGGTTAAAGTTTATATGTAGTTTTTAAAGCAAAAACTGATTGAAAACTCTAGTTACCCATAAAACCCTGGCACAAATCACAAATATATTGAGTTAGCTATGGGTAATAGTGAAGAAAATTAATTCTGTACATATTTAGTTTATAATTCTAGTGACTGAATTGCAGCACTGACAATTGGTTCAGTTAGTTGTGATTATCTATCTATCTATCTATCTATCTATCTATCTATCTATCTATCTATCTATCTATCTATCTAATCTAGCATATTTTACAACTCTAGAGAAGACCTGTTAAGAGTCTCCTTTCCTCATGAGGTACATGGCATGTGGACAAGGTGACAAACCTTCTCCGTAGTAGCCCCCACTTTGTAGAATACTCTCCCCCAAGGTATGTGTGGTCCCCACTTTGTTTCTATTATGAAAGCTAGTTAAATTCATTTTTCAACAAGTCTTTGGCTCTGGCTGACTGAGAGTATCAATTGTAGGCTTTGAATTAAGATTTCATTGCCTTTTTTTAAAAAAATGGTTTAAGTTTTCTTGTATGCTCCCCAGAGTTCTTTGGGATTGAAGTGGATTACAAATGCTGTTAAATAAACAAACACTGGTGGGTAAGCTTCATAGATGGGGTCGTCTTCATTTCAGTCATTTCTCTCTCATTATTGGGTGAAATCTCATTGATGCAGGAATATCAGAGCTGTATATTTCAGCTACTGTATTGTTCTTCAATATTAGCACCAATGAGTAAAATATCAAATTAGGAATGGAATTAGGAGTAATATTTGCAGTTTGGAAAGTTCACTGGGTAATATCAAATAAGTTCTCTGTCTGGCTAAATTACAGACATATAGTTGTCACATGGATAAAGCAAATGGAGGCATATTGTATATCTGCATCAAGTCTTATGAATTAAGAGTAATTAAAGTTTTAACTGTTTTTTAATTGTCTTTAAATCTAAAGCCTTTAGATTAGTGAAAGTATTTTATATGGTGTTTCCCACTACCACTACCAAGCACAAAAGCTGGCTGGGTAACCTTGGGCTAGTCACTCGCTCTCAGCCTAAATCAGTGTTAGGCTCTGCAACAAGCTAATTGAAAAATGATACCCCTTGCCACATCATGCACCAATAAACTTCACTGTAAGAACTAAGGCAGCATAGTACAAAGCAAGTAAAGACTGCAACTAAGCAGGAGAAAGAACAATATCATTTTCTTTGGCATTTCTTCCAATTCAAATTTCAGGTGCTTCTATATATCACAGTACTGTATGCTAGTGAAGATTTTGAACTCATGTCACTCAAGGTATTATTTTAATCCTTCCAAAATAACACAACCACCAACCATTGATCTTCGTGCTCTTTTCCCTCTTCTTCTACAGTTCTACAACAAGCGAAAAACATACTTTGCTCATGATCCTCAGCAGCAGTGCATCGAGGGAGACATTGTCCTTCTGAAAGCTTTGCCTGAACGAAGGAGCAAGCATGTGAAACATGAGCTTGTAGAGATTGTGTACAAGGTTGGAAAAGTAATTGATCCACTGACAGGGAAGCCCTGTGCAGGCCAGAAGTTCCTGAAAAATGTAACGGACACAGAAAATCTGACTGATAGAGATACTAGCTTTCTTAGTGAAAAACTCCAAGAACTAACAGTTTCTTCTCCAGACAAATGAAGGGTTGGAAGATAAGTTGGGACTTTTCTGTCTGTCTCAAAGAAAAGGTTTTATGTGACATATGTAGGAAGCATGTTTAATAATAAACTGGAGTGTGTACATGCAATAAAATATTACGTTTGTTTTTAAAGTATATGTTCACTCCTGCCTGAAAGTACATAAAGCAAAATACAAACTGAATGCTTTAAAAAATTCCAGTAAAGGCACTAGAATCCCATAAAAAACGATATAATAAAAAAAGCAAATCAAAGATCAAAAACAGCAAACAAAATGAAGAAATACTGTGTTTTATTAGTGGAACTAGTTACTTGTTTACTCTAATGTTTCCTTGGAGTGAGATTTATTTGCTTCCTGTAAATATGGAGAACTCTGCTGAGCCTTTTTCTGAGAAGCCTATTCAGTTCAGTTGTTTCACTTTCTAGGAATAATGCTGTTTTTAGGGTTTAATTTTTTTAACCATTTATGGATAATGAGAGGATCACTTGGTAAAAATGTTTGGATAGCAATTTCCATCATCAGTACTTTCCTCCTCATACTGCTGATAGCTGGCTAAAATTCTTCCTGGCCAGAATTTCATTCTCCTAAATACTCTCCTATATACTAATAGATATAATAGTATATCTACTATAGTACTGTATTGATATATACATTCACTATGTCTTGAATCAAATTTGACTCCGGTGATGAGTATATGGGCCTTGTACTCATAAAACTGTAAATAAAAACCTACATCTTGTAGGGTTTTTTTTTTTTTTGCCAACAATACAGAATTAGCTGTCCCTATCTATAGCCCTAGAGTTTTCTGGTGGACTTCCTTCTGAGTATTATACTAACAGCAACCAATTCTGCTTTGCTTTTTTGGGATCAGTTTAGGTGTCCCTAGGTGACATGGGCATATACTGCCAAAAAAATTGTAAGTTCATTTTATAAAAATGTCCTAATTTTAAAAAAGGAAATAAAAGTGTACTGGGGAGAAGGGTGGATCTAAAGAGTTGGTCTGGCTTTAAATCAAAATCTTCATCCAGAATTTGGGAGGTGAGCACAATCTGCATGAACACCTAGGGAGATACTTTGTGAATGAAATGCACTATGTGTATGTTCAGCAATATCTTTTGCTTTGGTAACCATCACTATATCTAAAATCCCCACCAAGGCTGTATTCCCTGCCAGATAGTGGGGAGAAGAAAAAAAACCCTTTCTTCTCGTGCTCTTGGGGAGGGTCCCATCTTAATATTCTCCCATTTCCTCAGGATGGGCTGCTTGCTTTTGAACGTGGCTAAGCCTGTGAAAATCTTGCAGGTAGGAAAAAGAGCAGTAGCGAGGTTTATTAGCGGGCTGCTCTCCTAAAATCTTTTTTGGCTACTCCATTTACTCCTCCTTTCAGTCGCGTCATATGTGCGGCTTAACGCAGACCGCGAACCCGCGCGGAGCTCGCGAGCATCCCGCACTGCGCGCGAGGCTGACCGGCCCTCCGCCCCGCATCCCCTTCGCCGAACTGTCCTCGCAATCCCCGAGGCCCTCTAGTGGCTGACGAGGCGCATCGCGCCCCTCACTCTCTCGGCCTGCTCCCCCCCCGCCCCAGCGTAGGTGGTCAAGATGGCGGTCGGGGCGCTGCTGTGGGGGAGCGGGGGCCGCCTCCGCCGTGGCCCCTTCTTAGCACCGGGGGCCAGTTCCCGCCTTTTCTACCTCAGGTGAGCGAAGCTGCAGGGGGAGGAGAGGGAAGAGTGTCTCGCGCGCGTCCCCCCCTCCCGCGGTGGCCGTCATCCTCAAGGTCACGGGCCAGTCAGGTGGTTTCTTAGGGGCTCCCCCTTCCCTTCGCTCAGGGCACTTGCGGGGGAGGGGAGGGCAGAGCTCCAGCCCTGTCCAGAGAATTGCTGTAAATGCACCAATGCCGCGCCCGGTGCCTGAAAGAGCGCCCGGGCTGGATGTATGTAACCCGTTTCAGAGCCCCTGTTATGAACGCCCCACCCCCGCCATTCTCCAGGGTCTGGCTTCTTGCAACACGCGTGCGCACACAACGAGTTTGGATTGTGTTAACCGAGGGGAGGGCGGCGTGTTGGGTAACCCCCGACCGTTTATGGGTCAGAGTAGTACGTGGAATCATGCGGTCACCATGTGAAGCGTTGTGCGAGTCCAACCAGAGAAAGGGGCGTCCCGTTCACACACTGCGCGCGTGACAACTGGTTCCTTCCTTTTCAAAATCCCCCTAATTCAGCCCCAGCAAGAAGGTCTTGAAACCCCCCCCCCTTATATTATGGGTAGGAACCCCCTCAACTTTATTTCAACCTGTTTTTGTTCTTGTTAAATTGTAAGTGACTCTGGAGACCTTTATGAGAGACCTTTATGAGAGCCAAATGATGGGTTCTAGGCATCGGTTAGCAGTAATCATTGGATAATATACTACATTAATATTTCAGTATATCAAATGCTGTGCAAAGTAACCTGCAATAGTACATTTTTCTTCTTCCTGCCTCCACTTGCAATCCATTGGATAATTCTTTCCCAGTATGATTTACTAAGAAGAAGCAAAAGACTGGTGTAAATTGTATTAAGCCATTCCCCCTCCATTTACCTGCCTCTTCCTGTCATCTGTGAAGCCCATTGGCTTCCTCCCTGCACATGAATTGGCTCTTCCCCAATTATTTTATTTAACATATGCCATCATCTGCAACCAAAGCCCCTCTGGATTCTATGTAGGGCAGATAGGCCAGACTTGGCACAAAAGAATTAGTGGACACAAGTTTGATATCAGGAGATATCAAACAGGGACATAGTAAAAGCAGAACATTTTAACTTCCCAGGGTATTTCATCACAGATCTCATTGAGTGGGAGACAGCTGAGCTTACATACATCAAAATGTTTCAGGCTATCTCAGAAGGATTTAGCAAACAGAATAGGGCTTTTAACACATTACAGCTGTTAATAAGGTACCTGTAATCTGACCTCCACGGAACATTCATCTGCAAAATTACCTTGTCTTCCCCTCCCTTGCCTCATCCCAATGTATTTAAATTCCACGTGAATCGAATCACTTTGTAGTGAGCTTCTACCCACGAAAGCTTATACTTTAAATAAAATTGTCAGTTTCAAAAAGTGCTACCAGACTCTGAATTTTATTTAACAGGGAGATCCATTACAAGTTTCACATGACCACGGAGCTTACTGGATGATTTTGGATTAGTCATCATTGCTGTGACCATGTATATGCCTCATATGGTCATTGTGAGGAAAAAGGAGAGGAAAGACCACATGTGTTGCCTTGGGCTCTCAGGGAGAAGGTGGTGTATAAAAGTAATAAATAAAAATCTGTATCAGAACTTTCCCCTGCCCTTTACACCCCATATCCTGATAATTCACAGCCACCCACACCAAGTCTCTTTCAAATGAATGTTTCAACCATCTAATGCCCTTAGGCACTACACAACTTTTCTGTTTCTATGCACCTTTCTAATTATCTAGAACAGTCTGCCCCAGCCTGGTGCTTCCAGATCTGTCATCCCATGCTGGTGGAAATGATGGCAGTTCTAACATATGTGGAAGAAACTAGGTTGGGGAAAAATCAGAGCATAGGTCTCACTCAAAATCTTCCTTACATCATTCATAAGGTGGGGAAACCTTTGGCCCTTCAGATGTTACTGTACTACAACTCTAGCATGGTAAATTGTAAGGCGCCTGGGAGTTGTAATTCAGCAACACTTGGAAGGCTGCAGGTTCACTGCTCTTGGACTGATATTAATTCTTTATTCCTGCAAGGTAACTTAGCATTCTACTATTTTAGTAGGATCTAAAACAATGTAATATCCAGCCATATGCCTCCTGGTTTTTATCTCTTGAAAATTAGAAGAAAACTCTGACAGTCTGTTTGTTAAAAAGATGGATGAGTGATTATGTATGATTATTTCTCTTTATAAAGCTTTGTCAGTAGCCATTGTCAAAAACAAAATAAACAAAAACATATTTCAGGATTCTAAAGGCAACCATGTAGGAACCAATGTCATGTGCACAGGATGGGAATATTAGAAATATCCGGGATTTTTTAGCCTTGAGAGAGAGTTGCTACTAGGGTGTAAAGAAGAACATATACTTCTATGTTCTTTTATTCGCCATGCTTTAAAAACAATAATGGAAACATAATCCACACTGGGATTATCCACAATGCACCCAAGGTACCAACCAAAACAACTGGAGAAGGCCTAAACCATTCCTAATTGGAAACAATGAATCATCAAACCCCAAAGTAAGGTTAATGTGAATAGGTTGCCCACGTATAGTATACAAGACATGCAGTTACACCATTAGGGAATGACAGAGGCTAGTGTTTGGTAACAAAGGCTAGATAAAAAATTTCTGATTGAGCCACTAAATCCAGAGTGTAAAAGAGACTATGAAAAGGTGTTCTGGTATGCATTGTTTATACTTTGTTAAGGAGTATATATGATAAAGATGTACAAGCAATTCAAACGTCCTTGAGATGTTCTAGTTTCCTAGGAAACAGGCTTTTCTCACAAACCAAGCAATGCGGCCCTGGAACCCTTGGTCATGCATATTATATGATTTACCTCTAGCCAATTAAGTCTAACCATTTGTGACATGAATTAGGAAGCAAAAATGATACTTTAATAGTATGAGATAACTATTGATGGCTGTACCGATATTAATGTCCCATGCATAGAACATAGCGAATATATGTTAGAACATGGGTTAGAGCCACTATTAAGACCTGCCTTGTGGCAGTAAGGGTGGTGAAGCATCAGTATTTCTCTGCCCTTATTGCGTCTGTGGATAGCTGTCCCACGGCCCTGTTTTGGTGACAGGTGCCCTCTTGGGTAAAGGGGGCTCGGAGAATCCCTTGCAGGGGTGTGCAGAAGAATTCACTCGCAGTTGTTGCAGGTCCAGGGGACATGCCTGGGGAGGAGCCTTGCCTGGTTATCTGGGAACAGTTTGAACCTGTTCGGCCTGAGGAAATGGAGAGGGTCCTTCGGCTTGTGCGTTCAGCTACCTGCTCTTTAGATCCATGCCCCTCCTGACTTATTAAAGCAGCCCAGGGGGTGTCGTGTGAGCGGGTTCTAGTGGTGGTGAATTCTTCTTTGAGTGAGGGGGTTGTTCCTTTGCCTCTTAAGGAGAACTTGATTCGCCCCCTTTTCAAGAAGCCATCTCTGGACCCCACTATACTGGACAATTTTTGTCCAGTATCTAACCTCCCCTTTTTGGTGGTTGAGAAGATGGTTGTACAACAGCTTCAGAGGACCTTGGATGAAGTGGATTATCTGGATCTCTTTCAGTCATGATTCAGACCCATAAATGGGACAGAAACTGCATTGGTCACGCTTTTGGGTGATCTCTGGTGAGGGTGGGATGGGGGTTGTTCATCTAGCCTTGCTCTACTTGACCTCTGCAGCTTTCAATACCATTGACCGTGATATTCTTCTGGATCGGCTCAGAGGATTGGGAGTGGGCAGCACTGTGTTATGCTGGTTTGCCTCCTTTCTCTGGGGTCTTCCAGTCGGTGGTGATTGTGAGGGGAGACATCCCGCCCTCAGCCCCTACTGTGTGGCATGCCGTAGGATCTGGTGCTCTCTCCACTCCTCCTGAACATTTACATGGGACCACTGGGTGAGCTCATTTGTCGCCATGAGGCAAGGTATACATCCAGTGCCATGGGCGTCTTATCCCAGTACCTGGAGGCTGTGAGGGCCTGGATGGGGAACTGGCTTCAGCCGAACCTTGGCGAGGCTGAGTGGCTCTGGGTTTTGGGGCCTGCCATTTCTAGGACTGTGCCATCTTTGGTGTTGGATGGGGTTGCATTGCCCCACGCAGACCCGGTGCACAACTTGGGGGGACTCAGGACTCCTGCTCAAAGAGCAGGTGGCAGTTGTGGCTAGGAGGGCGTTTGCACAGCTCCACATTGTGCGACAGTGGTGCCCATTCTTAGATCGGGGGGATGCTGCTCACAGTCACTCATACCCTAGTCACTTCCCAATTGGACAACTGTAATGCCCTTTACATGGGATTGATACACACACACATACGCACACACATATATACATATATACATACACACGAAAGAAGATAAAAACTAATAGAAACTAATATAGAGTAAGAAAAAAAAAGAAATCACAGAAAGAGCTAAAAGTGCAAAAGCAAAGAAAGAAAAAAGATACGAAGAAGTAGCTTCCAATCTCCTTCACAGCAGTTATAAGTACAATTATAAATTTACCGCTTGCTGTATGGTCACAGCGTAGCTCTCTTTTTTCTAATCATCAGAACTATGGGGCTGTCCTTGTAGAGTATCTGGAAGCTTCTGCAGGTGCAAAATTCAGCTGCGCAGGCAGTTACGTGTGCCTCCAGCACAGCACGTGTTACACCTCTGCTCCGCGAGCTGCACTGGTTGCCAGTCTGCTTCCAGGTCCAATTCAGGGTGCTGGTTTTGACCTTCAAAGCCCTTCATGGCATGGGCTTTGGGGCTGGGTTATTTCGGGGACCGCCTCTCCTTGATTATATCTGCCTGACCCCTCAGATTTGGCAGAAGAGGCATGCTTCAGGTCCTGTCTGCTAGGGAACTATACTTGGTGGGTCTCAGGAGGTGGGTCTTCTCTGCCAGGGCACCCACTTTATGAAACATCCTGCTCCCCACCCCCAAAGTGAGGCTGGCTTGGTTATGCCTCAGGCCTGGGGGCCCCAGGAAACTGGCAAGGTACTGAGGTGGCTCCATTGTTGTCAACATCTGCTGCCCTCACTTAGCCTTTGTGATTTTTAATTTTTTTTCTGAATAATAATTGTTTTTTATATGTTAACTGTTTTATAGTTTTATTGTATACCACCCAGAGTCACTTTTTTATGAGATGGGTGGCTATATAAATTTGATGAATAAATAAATAAATAAAAATAAAATATTGTGTATTACAGTGCTACTACATTTATTTGATTAAATTGAGTACAGTATGTCTGTTTCCAACTAAAACATTTCAGTCACCAAATGACATACTTAAAGAATAATACCTTCCACAAGACTTGTGGAAGATAAGGATTTGTGCACTCCAAGTTACAAAGTGTGGAAAATGAGAGAGAATACTTTTTTCAAGATAACCAGGATTTTCACTTGGAAGTTTATAGAGGTAGTTCTATGCTTAATCTTCACTTTTTTTAAACCTTGTTGTACCATCTTATTGAAACAGATGGTGTTGTGTTCTGTAAATTTGGACTGTGGGATATAACTAGGTATTGTGAGTTGGGCTACAAGCTTTAACCACCTTTGCACAATTAACCCCCCTGTTATTCATCAGGGAAGCAGAAAGATTCTTGAATAGCAGATTTTCTGATTCAGTATTTGCTGCACCAAATTTCTTAAAAAGGAAGCATAAAGTTTTATTTCTTCTGACTTGTTTTGGGAAGTCCCAGTTCCTCCACAGTGGAAATCATTATTTCAGTGTCACTTGTGCAGAATTATTTCTAGGGATATGTTGCCTGATGGCAGATGTAGTTGTTATTCTTAGGCTATGCTTGCACAATAAATGTAATTTGATTAATTCGTTAACTGTTTTCTGGGTTTTTATGACATCATCCACTAACAAATGGACTGCATTCAGACACGCAAGATGCTGAATCATAAAAAAATTATCAAGGTAAAAGTTAACCAAGCTTAAGATGTTATATGAATAAAACTGTTAGGTCTTTGCTGGCCTGGTTAAAAGTGTTGTACAACATTCACCTTTAATGTTGCCTTAAATCCTCAACCTTACCATATATCTTCCCTGCTGAGATGAGGAAATTATAGCCCTCCAAACATTACTGAACTACAGTTCCCAGTAGCTTCAATCACCATGGCAAACTGGGAGGATACTGGGATTTGTAGGAAAGCAACATCTGGATGGCCACAGGTTCACCACTTTTGGACTAAATGAATACTTAGATTTCAGTATAATTAAATATCCCTGCTATTTCAGTAGAGCCTAAAACAGCATGGTCTTGTATATCCAGCCTTATGTCTCTTTGTCCTGTTGTTAGACATGTAGATAAAAGGGTCATGCAGCCTTTCAGATCCAGTCTCCGGAACACCTTCAGAGTACACAGGAGCATAAATATAGTACCTGTGTGCAACACCTTAAATCAGCCACGCTTTTTCCTGAGAACTGCACAGCTGCCTACCATGCCTACCGGGAAAAGATGCTGCTGTTTTAAGATGTTGCACACAAATGGTATGCTTATGTTTGAAAGCATTTTTTGGAGATCACAGAACCTTAGTAGATATTTGATAAACTAAAATGGTTAGCTTTTAAAGTTTTTTCTCTTCTAATCCTGAATAAAATAAATGAACTTACAAAATATTTTTCATCATTTATGTTAGTAATTAGTTCTGATTATGATTATATGCCATCAGGTCATTTTTGACTCCCTGCAACCACATAGATTCTCTCCATGATGGTCTATCCCTAACCTGGTCTTGATTAAAATATTTAAGCCACGTCTCATATCCACATACATAACTGCAGAAAGCAAACCATGTATATATGGTTGAAGTTTTGTTTCCACATGTTGCTATTTTTATTCCTAAAATCCTTGAAAAAAATTCTCTGACAGCATGCTAGTTACAGAAGATTTCTCTAAAATGGTGCTTTCTTTTTATCAAAAAAGAATATTGACAAAAGATATTTAAAAACAGAAGAATATAGTGGCAAACATTTAAAAAAAAAACTTTGTATCTCTTTTATATATATGCGTGTGCATAACTATAAGCCTACCCCAATTTTAAACACCCATATACATTATTTTACCTAAAAATACATTTGTAGAGATGAATGTAATCTGTTAGGAATTCATTATTGATATAATTTAGATTTTTCTTCTTTGACCATTTCCTGTAGGGGCCTTGCCTTATCACATAACCAATCTGGAGAAGAGAGTTGGTTGAAATCACTGTTTGTCCGAAAGGTTGATCCCAGGAAAGATGCTCACTCCAATCTCTTAGCCAAAAAGGAGACTAGCAGTCTTTATAAATTGCAATGTGAGCAACTATTTCTATATTTAATATTTCTCTATTAGAGTTTGTGTCTTTCTCTCAACATTTTAACATTGATGTTCAATGTTTCAGTTCACAATGTCAAACCGGAATGTCTAGAGTCCTACAACCAACTTTGGTAAGTCCAGATATCCGACTGGATGCTTTCAAGTCCAGATATCACACTAAATGCTTTGCAGATTCTAAATCTTACGCATACTTACTTAGGAGTTAATTTTATGAACTCAGTAAGACTTCTGAGTAAACATACATAGGGTTGGGCAAATAGTTCATCTTATACTCACTTGAAAGGAGCAAGAATAAGTTATCTTAGACTGAAAAATGGATAGCATTTGAACTCCTTATTGAAACAGTTCCCTGAAAAAAAAACTAACAAGCAGAGCTAGAAGAACCTTTTCCCCATATGCATTTTTGTGCATGCAGAGCTATTTTTGCATACTATAAGATGAGCTGTGAAACATGCAGTCCACTATGTTCAGGGTTCTACCACCTCATTCTGCTGAATATGAAAAAGAGGCCATAATTATGCTATTAAATACTGAGAAATATCCACCGATTAACTATGCAGAAATGCTCTTGTAAGTGCTCCTCTTAAAAGCAATAACAGTGCAGATTTTCCTTTGTCAGGGCACATCTAGAGTGCCAACGTCTGGTGATTTTAAAGTATCTAGATTCTCACAAAGATCCTTAGCCATTAATGTTTTGTGAACATGCTGTGGAGAGATCTCGTAGAGGTCTTCCACCACATAATGAAAATGCAATTTCCAGGAGTCCAAGGGGAGATTCCATCAAATACTGATAGAAGGTAAAAGCACTTGGTGACAATCAACAGTCACCAGTAAATGCATTAGGAGAAAGTGAAGTCCATAACATATGCATTCCTTTTGTTTTTGTTTTTATTAGTCAAAGTGTTCTGCCAAAGATCCATGAAGGGAAGGAGTATCCATGTACAATGGTGGGGACATGGAACACGTGGTACGGAGAGCAAGATCAGGCTGGTAGGAGACAAGACGTAGAGCAGAGTGCGAAATTATGCCAATGATGCGTGTTTGCAGCAGATGTTTTGTTCCAGTCTGGATGTGAAGTTGCAAAGGGTGGGCAAGAACTGGGCACGGAAAAGCAACCAGCATCCCACCACAGTACAAAGTATGTTAACAGGGGGCTGGTTACAGGGAGCTGATTAGACTCAAGATCTGCAAGGTCTAAGAAAGAGCAAACACTGACCCAATAAAATTCAAATGCTGTATGGAATACTTATATCTGATGCAGCAGGGTGCCAGCGGGAACCACCCTATGTATCTCCTACAAGAGAAGAGAACTTAAATATGTGTCTTTTGATTTCAGTCCATCTCTGGCGATATGAGGGCGGCTATCCAGCCCTTACAGAAGTCATGAGTAAACTTCGAGATGATAAGGTAAGATCAGGTGATCTCTATCAATACATTCTGATGTTTCTGGTAAGGTCTGATCTGGGGTTTCCCTTCCTCTCATGAAGAGAAGGTATCTTGCTCCTTGTCCCCCTCCCCCCCCCCCCGCAAAAGCAAACACTGTAAGAGGGGAAAAAAGGAAAATCCTGCTTATGATTAGTGGTGTATGAAGTCAGTGGTCACATGGAAGAGACCTTGGACCCTGGAAGTGGTCCTTGAAAGAGAGTCCCTTGATCTGATGCAGTATAGTTCTCAGGATGCTTTGTCAAGAAAGCTCAGCTCCTCTTATCTACTATATCTATCTGCAAATTTATCTATCTACTGTAAAATTTATCAGACAGAGGCCAGCTTCTGACATGTTCCTGTAAAGCTGACTGTCTCTACCAAGAATTCATGTCTCTGGGACACTGCTATAATATTGTTAGTGAAAGATGGTATTGTGGAAAAGTTTTCTGCAGCTTCATCACCAGTTTCATGCACTTCTTCATTCATAGTGGCCCAATTTTGTTTGAAGAGCTGTACCTCATTGTCCAGCCTCCACCCCAAAATTGAGAGATCTGACCCCTTATTTCTGATAACACCTCAGTCTTTTTATACTATTTAAGAAAAAGATGGGTGGTTTTATGTTAATATATCACAATTTTAGAACTAAATGCAATTTTCTATCTCACTGCTTCTTCTTAAATTAATATGTTTTAATCCCGCCTTCCTCAACCTGGTGCTCTCTACATGTTTTGGCCTTCAGTTCCTGGAATCACTGTTGGATATGCTAGCTAGAGATTCTAAGAGTTGAAGGCAAACACATTTAAATGATACCAGGTAGGGGAAGGCTATTTTAATAACTATAGCATTTTTCATTATATATGTGATCTCTTCCTCTCACTCTCACACCCCTTTTTCTCTTTCTCCTTTAAAATAGATTATGTATTCTTGAATAGCTCAGTACCGCAAATCCTACATAAAGTAAGATTTATGCAAATAGTGTTTACATTATCACTGATGAGTTTTAGAGTTGGGTACCCATTAGGAATCACTCATATTTGGTACCTTTCCATTATTGAGTTATGAATAAAGAGAATCTGGATAAATTCTTTTTCAATAAGTACAATAAGTGTAATATCTTTCCACAATAACCTTAAGGAACATAGTGAATTTTATTTATTTTATTTTAGGAATTTACAGAGTTTCGCAAAGCAAGAGGAAACATGCTGCTGTCCCGCAAGAATCAGTTGCTGTTGGAGTTCAGTTTTTGGAATGAACCTGTTCCCAGGCCAGGGCCCAATATCTATGAATTAAGGTCTTATCAATTACGTGTGAGTGGGCTTTCTTCCACATGTAGAGAATTTGCAGGGCATTTTTAAAAATAAAGAAGAAACATACTTGTTTTCAGCACAACCTCAGAGCCTAGGCTGTATCTTACTGAATTAACAGTAGTTAATTAATTACTCAGAAATCATGTCTTAAAACAAGATTGTATACCTGTGGAAGCTTATTCAGATAATACAACTGGTAGACAAAATGGCAGATTGGTTCTTGACAGAAATGCCTAACTAGAGTGCCAATACTACCTATTTTTACTAGTTTTCTCCTGAAAGTTCTGTCGTTTGACAATACTCAGTGTCATATTTTTCACTGAAATAAGCACTTCAGCATAACCGCTCTTGTTAGTGAAAACTGAAACAGTGTTAAGTCATCATCCCATCATTCTTGTGTTGTTTTTGAAAAGAATCTAAAACTGGTTTCTAGAAACAGGTAGCAGTCCATATTAATTCTCAGTTTGTGGGTGATAAAAAGAAGTCTTTTTAGATCTAATGACGTATATTGTTTTCTTTCAGCCTGGAACAATGATTGAATGGGGCAACTACTGGTAAGAACCATAATGTGTTGGGAATGACATTTTAGGCTGACTTCCCTGCCGTATAAGTTTATATGCTGCTTCCAGCACTTAAGCAAGGGCTGGAAGGAAATTATTGAAAACAAAAATAATTGTGCAAGTACTAACTAGGTGTCATCCAATTCAACATTCTATTTCCCCAATATCTGTTGAGAAGATTATGAATATGATTATCCCATTCAACCTTAGCACCTTTCATTGTTGTGAATAGCTCAGGGAAGAGCTATTGGAAGCCTTCATATATTTCTAAGCACAGCTTAGGGCAGCGACCTCCTGCCCTTTCATTCATCCTTACCTGATTCTCTGTTAACCAGAAGGGCAAACACCTCTATGGTAAACAAACCCGTTACTGGGAAAAATAAAGGTGCACATTAAAAAATGAAAACGATAGGAGAAGAATTTTCCAGCTTTTTAAGAATAAAACGTGTGCATGAGCAGAGTTGGTATAAATACTGACAAGTATAAGTTATACCTATAATGCAATTTATGTCTTCTGTTTTTAGATGTGCAGAATTTTACGACTAGGTTGAGCCTCAGACTCTCACCTGCAAAATGAGAAGAGTAGGAGATTGCTTTGTTGAACTGATTGTAAATATAAATAAAATAAGTCATGTAGCATTTGCCACATCAAGCTAAGGATTATTTTGGATAACATCCTCTTAAGTAATGCTGGCCACAAACATTTTTTAATCCAAAGGACAAAGTAAGAACTTGTTCTAGACACATTCATATCCTTATCCTAATGCAACTGTTTTTTTTCCAGTTCAGGACTACATTAAGATGGAAAGTTAGGAAAATGTCACTTCTACCTGACTGGTGACTGGTCCCTTGCTTTAGGGCAGGCTAACTAGCCCCAGACTCAAAACTATCTGAGAAAAACATATGTAATAGAGGATATGCTTTGTATGAAGCAGCTGCTGGTATCCTGAGAATAACCTTGGCTTCCAGCAGCCTTGAGTAGCTGTGGCTAGTCAGCATAAACAGTACTGCTTGAAACTGTCTAACTCAGTGTTTTTCACTCTTGACAATGTTAAGATGTGTGGACCAACTCCCAGAATTCCCCAGCCAGCATGACTGGCTGGGGAATTCTGGGAGTTGACGTCCACACATCTTAACATTATCAAGGGTGAAAAATACTGGTCTAACTTAATATAAGGCAGTTTGATATTAAGTAACAAGATTGAGGATAGTTATTGAATGACAAATACCATCCTGGGCCTTGGTGTCTGCAAAGCCTGATTTCAAACCTTGGGCATTCTGAAGTGGTCCTGGACAAATTGTTCAGTGCTGGTTCTTCTTCTACAAATCAAGGAAACTACCCTGCCAGATTTGTTTTAATAAAACATATTAATAAGCCGTCCAGAGTTTGGTTTAAGATGGGCAACTATACAAATGTTTTAGATAAATAAATAATTATTGTAAAATCATTAATGGATTCAAAGCACTCTTTAAATTCTAAGTAACCTACATAAGCTGAATTATGTTTTAATGCTGTAATCTAAAAATTGTTGGCTTCTAGTCTTCCAAATTATTTCCATTGCTCTGAATATTATTTATAGCAACATGTGTCTCTGCAATCTGTTGTTTATTGCTGTGTTTGAAATATGAGGCAGCATTTATGTCAACTCCAACATCCAGTTTGTAAACATCCATCTCCTAACTTTCAGGGCCCGGGCCATTCGTATACGGCAGGATGATAAAGAAGCTGTTGGTGGATTTTTCTCACAGATTGGACAGTTGTACATGGTCCATCATCTTTGGGGTAGGACTGGGCTTCTAGGCCATGAATGAGTCATTCCTGTTGGCTTGGGGGCCACGTCAGGGCCCACAATGTGAACAGGATCTAATTTGGAGGAGGTTTTGGAGATTAAAAGGGGTGAAGCAGGAGTTTGAAGCCCCTGCAAAATTTAAGGCACACATTTTTCCCATTAACCCCACGCCTGCCAAATCACCAAAAATACAACAAAAGGACTGAAAGCTTTGGTCCTGCTGTGGTGCACTGGAGGCTGCAAAACAGATTTTGGCAGGCTGAACATTTTGCACTCCTGCCTTAGACATACACTTCATTACCTCTTCTAGTTCAGTCCTAACATAAGAGCAAATTCAACTATTACTTGCATCCTTTTAACATTCCTCTGGAAAATTTGGATTTTGTTCATGTTAAAATATTCAGTTTTCTTGTCCCATATTCTGGGTCATTTCCTGGCCTCCACAGCACCACCTCTACTTGCCACACTACTTGAAAGAATGAAAAATAAAATAAAATGTATCAGTATCAGCAGGACACTTGTCAAGTGGTACATTGACACTTGTAGGTGCCGCACTGTCGAGCCTTGAATGGCATTTTGCTGTATTTTAAACATGTTGATAGCTATCACATCACTGAGAGCTCCAAATCTTTTTTCTACCAATGCTTCCAGCTTACAGAGACTTGCAGGCGAGAGAAGACATAAGAAATGCCGCCTGGCACAAGCATGGATGGGATGAGCTTGTGTACTACACAGGTAACAGTTTAATACTCACAGCTCCTGCTTGAATATAGCAGGTGGAAGCTGTGGCCAGAGAGGCCTATGCTCAGCTTTGGCGGGTACTCCAGTCTGCAGCCTTACCTGGTGTAGAGGAGCTGGCTACAAATAACTCATGTTCTCATTAGCACTTGGATTACTGCAGTAAGTTTTATATGAGGCTGTCCTTAAAGACTACTCAGAAACTGCATATGGTCCAAAATGTAGCGGCCCACATACTTACTGGCTCCTGGAGATGGGAGCACATTGTACCAATTTTGTGGACCCTGAACTGGTTGCTGCTTGGTTTCCAGGTACAATTTGAGGTGTTGGCTTTGACCTGTAAAGCCTTTTATGACACAGCATATGGGTACCTGCAGGGCTGCATATTCCAACCAGTGAGAGTTCAGTCTGTTAGAACATCCAGGGAAAAGCTGCTCATAGTCCCACATTTCTGAGAGATTTGGGAGAGGAGGCTAAAGCTAGAAGGGACTGCTTTTCTTTGGCAGCGTCAGCACTTTGGAACAGCCTCCTGGCAGAAATAATTCTGTGCTCAGAACTGTTTCTGAGGGCATTTTCTGAAGCTGATATAGGACACCATCTTTGTATTTCTTTTTTTCCCCTGTTCTTATCAGTTCTTATCTCTTGCTTATATAGTTCTGGATGGCCCCTCTTGGGATTTTAACGCTGTAACTTGTTTTATATTTTGTTTAAGCCTCTGAGAGGCATTAGTCATTTTGTAGTGAGATAGGCAGTGACAAATTTGAAATATAAATAAATAAAATAAGCTAGATTGCGTTGGGATAGAAATTTGGTGAATGAATAAAAGAGGAAATAAATACTTGCATAAGATGTTGTGGCCCTGAAACCTTGTAGTTTTCTCTCCTAGTTGTTCCCTCTCTGGATACAAATTCTCTTCTCCAAGTACTAGTAATCCCCAGGATGAGGCTGACAGATGGCTAACTGGGAGGTCTGATTTCAGGGCAGTTTTTGTGGTGTAACTGGAGACAGGATTAGCAAGCATTTTGGACCATACGTCTATACTTCTTTAAATGTGATGAGGATTAAAGATAAAGTTTTCTACTGGAGGTTCTGGGATCAGCAGAGTTAGGGTTTTTTGGGGGACAGTATCATAGCAATGATGCTCATCGTGTGTGGAGCTGGTTATGCTGCTGGGGTTGAGGGTATGGGGTCTGAAGCTGCCAAGGCTGAAGGCAGGGAGCTGGAGACCAGGCAAGATGATCAAGGTGCAGTTTCTCTCCATTTCCAAGACCAAGAAATGAGTGACGTGAAATCTGGACAGGAGAAAGACATGTAAGATTAAAACACTCAGGCTGTTACATGTAGAAAACGAGCTTGCTAGATTCTGCAGTCACGGATCTGCATTATTAGGGCTACAGTGTAAACAGAGCACCGATCTGAGCCTTGTCCTTGACTCTTCCGCTTCCAACTCCTGAGTACCAGCTGAGTTTCTAGAGAGTTACTGCTGTGTCCTGGCGCTGCTCTGATAAAGGAGGCCCTTCCCTTGAGCACAGGATTTCTGAGTATTCTGCCTCCCTTTTCCTTTTTCTTTTCTTGTTGCCACTTTTTGTTTCTCTGTTCTCAGGCTTATCCCACTCTAGTCTGTGTCTCACGGGTTGCTCATCTCCCTCATCAGGAGCAGCATAGTCTCTTTTTTCTAAACTCTCAGAAGAGTTTCGAAATGCTACAGAATGAAGCTGCCATCCCATGTCGCGTCTTGATTTCCCCCACAGTGCATCTTTGTCCATGTAAAGCGACCTAGAGCAGAGGCATCTGACGAGAGGTCAAAAAAGTCAAGATGGTGGCCATGGCTGCAGGAGTGAAGCCCTGCCCTTTTTGTGAGTGTATCACACACCTGTATAAAGGGGCGGGGCTTCAATTGCACAGATGTAACTGCCATCTTGGATTTTTTTTTACCTACCCCTTGCAGATGCTACTGACCTGGTTTTCTGTATAACTGAAGGTGTTAGGCATGACTACAGCTTTTTCTTTAACACCTCCAACCACTTCTGAATATATGTTTAAAGTTGTGATGGCTACTTTGACTGGCCCTTTGGGCTGCAGAAATGTGCCTTGTATTTACTTTAGCTACAGCAGCCGTTCATTTTTCATGTGTCATAAGTATCACCTTATTTGTTGTTGTTTTTATTTACAGTACCACTTATTCAGGAAATGGAATCCAGAATTATGATACCCTTGAAGATTTCTCCACTTCAATAAAGCCACTGGTCAGCTGGTGCCTATGCATAGATTTAAAGTGACATTTTTTTGTTTTTTAGTTAATTTTTATGGCATGTGTTTGGCAGTGGAAACCTTGACTTCCAAAGTATTATATACCGAGGCTGGTAAATACGAACTCTTTTTTTCAGATCCTGCAGGAGCACTTAAAATTTTATTTGGAAGATTTGCAGGGTGATCATTTAAGTCTTAGCATTCAGCCCTATAACTACTTATGCACCAGGTATTTGGATAGCCAGCAGGCAGTGATGGAAACACACGCTTCAGTGATAGTTGCATGAGCTTTGAGCATTTGAACATCTGTATTTAATTACAGGGAGACTCATTACATGAACTTTTTTTCACTGTCATAACTGCTTATTAAGCCTGTTGGGCCTTCTGGTACAAATCATTGCTGGCAAAAGCCTTCCTCCTTTCCGATGCCTCTCCAGATTTGGGTAGAGGACAAATGGCATACAGTAGTTGCTTCCTTCTTTCTAGGAAAGTTTTACTGCCACCTCAAGGATGTATATGACCAGTTGCTCCTAAGAGCACAGTTGTTCCCTGTACTGGAAAATGGTGACCACAGTGTTTCTAAAAGTCACCAATATTCACTGTTAGACACTGGGAATGTTGATGTGAAGTTAGAACACAGAAATCGTTTGGTCTGCAAGTACCTGTCATCTGTCAGCCTTTACTCATAAGTAAGTCCTATTGTGTTTAGTAAGTCCAATTTTCAAAAAAAGTGGAGCTCTCATCAGTAGGGGAGACGTGATGATTAAGTCTTCCTCCATTTCTCATTTTTCTTCAACACCTTCCCTCTCATATTTCTTTGTTTGGGGACTATAAGCTTAATTGCAGAGTAAAGGTACTCCTCCCCTTTCTTCTCATCTGTAAATCACCCCGTCCTGATTGCTCCATATAGGTGAAGAGTCAATGGCAAGAAGTTCCCCAGAATGTATTGTGGATGGCTGTGCAATTAGATGAGGTTCAAGCCATATGTCTTTAGCTTTGGGGATGAAGTTCAATGTGACATACCTAGAGAACTCCCTTGTCTACAGCATTAGAATCAGCTAAAGAAGGATCAGTGTCATAAACATTTGGAAACACTTCTAGACCTATGCAGTAAAGTAGGATGTGGAAGGATTTTTTAAAAAAATGATAACATTTATTATTTCAACCATTTCGGGGGGGGAGGGATTGTAGAAGGCAATTCTGAAAAGGTAATAAAAAAATTGCCTATTAAATTACTTAAAGACAAATTAATGTTTCTTCCATGTCTAATTTTCTGTTTTTGATTTTCTTTTAGAATAGATGGATTTTTTTATATGTGTGTATAATGTTGTAGATACATTGAAGTGATTATCTTGTTAATGAATCAGTGCAATTCACTGTTATCTATCATCTAGGAAGTATCCAACATTTCAGTGAGTTTTCTGGCAAAACATGTCAATAAAATCCTATTGATTTTCACATATCATGGGCATTGGGCTTTACTGATAATAATTTATTAGATATTATTGTTCCTTTTTGCTTGGAGACAGAATATAAAGTCTCATTGAATTCACTGAATTGAATTTACTTACATAAGGTATTTTAACCTGACTTTAGTTGGAATGACAGAATAGTACATGAAGAGACAACCCACTCCATAATAGCTGAATAGAATTAATTGTGCCTTAATCAGGAGTCAAGGACAGCATTCTAGAGTTGGTGTGACATCACCTTGAAGGACCCTTGACTGAAGATCAGGTTGATATAGGAAGAGGTGCTTTCTCTCTGGAGAATTGTTGTCGTTCTGAGGAGTGCTGAAGAAGAAGCTGCACAACCACCCCTTTCAGAGCACACCCCTCCCTAACTCCCTCCTTAATCCACAATAAATACTTCTTGGGACCGTCCAGGCATTCTCTCTTTGGCTTGCTGTTAAAGCCTGGCATGGGCGAGAGTCAAGAATGCAGATGTTTGGCCGAGCCCATCCAGTGACAACGTGCATATCCTCAGCCACAGTGCGTGAAATAAGTCCTGTGAAGCCAGACTAGGTAGTACTTTGGACATTTTCATAGAAGGGTGTCAACGATGTCCAATTCAGGGGAAATAGGAGCGATACATATTATCTATATTTTACAACTATATTAGAGTATAAAGAAGAGGTTAAACCATAAAATTACAACAGATACAAATAATGACATAACATTTTTTTAAATCGTACAATTACAGTATATTAAAAGATTAAAGCCAGGGTAACAAGAATGGCTACTTCATCAGCCAAAAATGCAAAGGATCTGCAAACTTTAGTAATAAAAGTCAAGGAACACAGTGAAAAAATGGGACCAAATTTGAATATGAAAACCAAACTACGACAGGTACAACAACCAACCTTAGAACTGATAATGAAGATACTGAAGTGATGGATAGCGTCTGCCTTTAGGGGCAGCCATCAACAGTAAAGGAACAAGCAGTCAAGAAATACACCACAGACTAGCACTTGGTAGATTAGCCATGAAGGTCTTGGAAAAGAGATTCAGATGCCATGATGCGTTCCTACAAAGAACAGCATAGTGCAGGCAATGGACACTGTGACCATCCTAATAGAGGATTATGGTTATAGCAAAAGATAGATAATACGTATCGCTCCTACTTCAAGAAAACAAATGAAATACTGAACAACCCAGAGTTCTCACTCAAGGCACAGATCAAGTAGGTCAAATGATCTTACTTCAGACACATTAGGCAAAGACCTAGTTCTCTGATGAAGGCTCTGATGCTGGGAAAGATGGAAGGAAAGAGAGGAAGAGGACAACCGGCAGCAGAGGATCTCTCTCTCTCTCTCATCTATATCTTTAAAGGTCTCCCACCTTCCCCATCAAAGTCTAATTTCCACAACCATTTGCCACTGATTTCCCAGGAAGATTGTGGAAATAAACTCTCATAAATGTGAGGAGATTCTATTTCAAGTAGTTCAGACACTGAAAGGGTTAAAGAAAAGTTAGTAATGGGCAGAGGCAATGAAACCCAGGAAGGAAAATCAAATCCCAAGAACCAACCAGGAATCTGGGTTTCTCCCCTTACATCAGTTTCCGTAAAAGGAGTATTTTGTCTTGTACTTTGAGGATTTGTGTTTTCTCCTCTGAAGCTAGTTGAAACAAGGGTTCCTGCCTGCTCCCCACCTCACCCGGAGGAACCTGACTCTCCAAATTCACTACAGGTAGTTCCCAGTTTAAGAATGAGTTCCATTCCCAAGGTCTGTCCTTAAGTCGAATTTGTATATAAGCTGGAACAGTATTATTGTATAATACTATATAAGTAGTATCGTGTAATTAACTTGAACCATTGTGTATTTAACTCGAATTTTGCCACAATAGGCTCCGTTCTTAACTATGGGTTGTCCATAAACCGGGCGTTCTTAACCCGGGGACCACCTGTAGGGAATTTGGAGAGTAAGCTATGATAGTTGCAGCATCAATTTTGTTTTATTTCATGGACTGAGATCCATAGATTGAACACTGCCAAAGTTACCAAGAATAAAGCTACAAACAGCGCGTTTAATTTAGTATCCAGTAAATCAGTTTTCTGATTTTGCACCAAAAGATTAAACTTTCCTTGAGCTTTGAACTACATATCTAGGCTTTGCTGACATCTAGTAATCAACTGGATTTTTGCAACCCAGATATAACAGAGTTAACCTAACCTAACCTAACCTTAACCCTTAAGTCAAACTTGATTCCTGGTAATGTAATGGATACATTCATGTTGGTTTCCTGGCAGAATACAGAAATGGTCTGTCCTTGCTTTCTTGCAGGATGATTTTTGACTTCCCAATCTTGCTATAGCCCTGGGATTTCCTGTAATCTTCCATTCAAGTACTGGGCTAACATGCTATGCCACAAAACCTTAACCAAGGTGTAGCTACCAGGCTGGACCTGTGGGTGAAAGGCTGAAGGTTTCAAACTTCCTTGTCTAGAGGTCCACTGAATTTACACAGCTTGGCCCTACCTCCTGCCCTGGTGTAGCAGTCTTCATTATCAGTTCTAAGGTTGGTTGTTGTACCTGTCGTCGTTTGGTTTTCATATTCAAATTTGGTCCCATTTTTTCAACCTCGGTCTAATTCCAGTCTGTGAGAGAAACAACCTGTAGTGACTTTGTAGCAAATAAAAAGTAAAAATGGAAATAATGTAGCAAATAAAAGGTAAAAATGTCTATAATGGAACCTGGTAGCGTAAAAGCATCTTTTAACTTTTTCCCCATTGGGAAATCTCACAAGAGAAAAAATCAAACTATTTTTAAAAATAAACTCACTCAAAAGATACAATATATGAAACCCAATTTACAAAAATGCACGCAATGCTCATGGCAGGCCACAAGATGGTGCTAATCTACTCTAATTAGCATCTGGGCAAGATGACCCTTTGTTATCTATCCTTTCCAAATAAATCAATAAAAAAGTAAAAATAAATTAAAATGTAAATATTGAGCTACTTGTGCAGAGAAATAGGAATTAGAATACATTTTTTAGGACACCTAGACAAAAGAAATTGAAATCTATTGCAACATATAATTAGAGCAGTTACTTCTTCATTAGAAATATTGTGAAGCAAAATCCTCTGCTTTCTTGTTTCTAAACCTCTGCCACCTTCTTGGGGTAATTCCAGCCATTTATCAAAGCTGTTGGGAAGAGAATACACTGTGCCTGTTTATACAGCTCAGGCGCAGAAACACCTTGCTCTGTGTCTGCTGGGTTCTGCCTTTTTCTTCCAAGGATTTAAATCTAAATCCAGCAAAGAGGGAGGGGTGGGAGGGGAGCTGCCCTTTGTGTAAGTGATAGAGTATCTCTCCCTTCTGAATGTTGATTGAAATTCAGATGCTACCTGGCATTTAGACTGGCAGGGAGGCCTGCAGTATTGTGAATCACTGTTCTGTAACTGTAATCAAACTTCAGCATGTTGGGCAAATGTAGCTGCTCAGCCTTTCACGGATCTGGTTAAGCACGTTATGCAAACATAGCCTCTATAATATGCTGGAAAAAAAGCTTTATGTCAACGTGCTGATTTTATTTCTGTTTGTAATTGTTCATACGCAGACGTGGTTAGATAGCATCACTGAAGCAATGAGCATGAAACTGAGCAAACTCAGGGAGGCAGTGAAGGACAGGGAGGCCTGGCGCAATATGGTTCATGGGGTCACGAAGAGTCGGACACGACTTAACGATTGAACAACAACAACAAATGTGGTTTTGTTGTAGAGGCTGCATTTCTACTTTACTCCTTTTATTAAAAAGTAATACTGTCTGAAAAGCCCACCAAATGGCAGCTGGAAGATGCCATGACAGTAAAGTCAAAGTGCTTTATCACTATCCCTGCCTCCAAAGTATGCTGATAATGCATTCCCACTTGTAAGCGGTCATCGGGGCTAGGAGGCTGGTGCTAGGCTCCAGCTAGCACTCTGCCTGCTTCATCGACTGCATCTTCGGAAAAGGGGTGCTGCGCTCTTCCCAGGTAACCGGGAATTTTCAAGAGAGGTAGTACTCTCCCTTGTCAAGCCCAGTCAGATCCAAATTCAGGCAAAGCTTGACAGTGGCTGAGGATACACTGACTTCCATACTTTGGACTATCAAGCCTCTTCCGTAATCGGGTATTCCTATCCTTTTTTTAAAACAAATCCTGAGGTTTTCTATTCTTTTTTATGCGCAAGAGGAAAAGGACCTCAATAAGATGCCCATTGCCTTTTGACTGGCAAACCCCTCCAAGTCTAAAATAAGCTGTAAACATGGAGTCAGCTCTAAGTTGTGTCTATCAGTATGGCTTCCTATTTTTGTTTTTGCTTTTCAGTTGAGAAAAAGTGAAAGTTTGGTGTTGCCTCACCCGATCATTTCCCATCCGCCGTGCTTCTGACGTGTCCGAGCATGTTCCCTGACCCTGAAAGTCAGCTGTTTGCTTTGTCAAACAGTGGAAATTTTCCATGTAAGCCCTTGAGCTTTCTGGCCTCCCAGACTCATCCATGCAGCTTCATTGATCAGTGACTTAATCGTTTATCCTAGCCAACAAATGTGTGCTAATTACCATGCAAGTTTTTTGTTGAAAGGGTTAAATGTTTGGCTAGAAGCTATGTGCATATATAGCCTGCATCCACATGTTGTGTTACCATGTTTGTACTGGGCTAAATATGCTGTGTGAAGCAAGCTGTTACAGCATATTCAATAAACCCTAGGTTAAAAATCCTGGCTTAACACAATATGTAAACAAAGCCACAGTGTCCAACAGTGACTGGAATCCCTGCCTGACCATTCATGCGGTACTACCTCTTACTCATTCTGAAGCACTTTCTATAAATCTTGTATGATCTCTGACTTATCCTGAATCCTCATTCCAACATTTTTGGCTCTCTTTCTTCCAGACTGACTTCTTTTTGTATGCAGCGTTTACAACCATGAATTGTATTGACATAACTTGATTTATCAGGTCATTAAAGTCAGAAAATGCACTTGTACATCATGTTAAATTAGATTGGCATTAACATTGGTTAAAGTCTGTTTCTCTATGTGTCTGTCTGTCTTAGTGTGTTGTGCAAGCCCAGCCTGTTTGGCTAGTGTTTGGTTCAGCATCTTATGTGAAGCCAGAAAATGAATGAATTCAGTAACCAAGCAAAGCATGTTGTGAGAGCACAGCCATACCTCTTTTCAGTTCATTGCTCACAAATGGATACTTTTTGGTTTTGGTGGAAAATTTTGATCAGAGAATGATAGAAAGTCATGGACTCTGAACCAAGCTGCCATCCATGCTGGAGCAAAATTTATTTTAGCAAACAGTGCAAATCCATTGTCAGATCAAGTCATTGTGCTCCCCGATCTATCCAGCAGAGAAGTTCTTAACTATTTTCCCCAGCGATGTTCCCTTCAGCCTGGTGTCTGAAAAGTTATACTAAAAAAGATGCTTAAGGTTCTCCCTACCTAAAGCCTAGGAGTCAAGAACTGAATAAGCCTTGTGTCAGTCTTGGAACTATGGGGAAGTTTTTAATGAGAAATTCTCTTCAAAAACAATATAGCCAAATCTCTGGGTATAAAACAAGCATAATTGGAAAGGGGAAATAGAAGGGGAAAAGCCACCACACATATCCAATTTCAAAAATAAAGTCAATCCAACTAAACGTAAAACACACTATTACTTGCCCAAATAAGTTCCCAAGCCGTTGAACATGCACAGAGTTCATCCTAGCAAGGATATCTTCAAAGGGAGCATCTGTGGCTCCTGCTTGGATGTTGTTATACAAGGCCTCCTTGCTCTTTCCACATTTATGTAGATCCCAGTTTATCTCTGGGAAGCATCATTTGATCCAATCAAGAAAACAAATCAGAAAATACCTAATGGCTGGTCTAGGCCACACAAACATATAGGTTGCATTCACGCATACATTTGCAACCCACTTTTCTTTCATTATGGAACACATTGAACCATAAGCTGACCAAATGGGGTGGCTTCACACAGCATTCTGAAATACAGAAAAACTAGCTAGCTAAGTTTAGCATGTTGTACAGATGTATCTGTTTGGTCCTTAACTAACCTGCTTAAAAGCGTTCTAGGAACACAGTCAGAGGGGTTTGCGTTAGAGAGCAATTAAGGCTACGGCTTGTAAACTTACTACCTTACACAAAGCCTGGCGTTGTTCTCCTGTAAAGTTGGATGAATAATGCAGTATTATGAGTTTTGGCAAAACAATTCTCAGAAAAGCATGTGGTATATCAGCAGCCAGAGTGACACATGTCCTTGGACAGTCTTTTGAGGCCATATCCTGTTTTCAGTTGGAAGAACTGATGAAGGAGATCTCAAGTGAAGCTTCTACAGTAACCTGAAACTCTCTTTTCAGGGTCCAAAAGAGTATCTGTGCTCATCTTTTAGGGCAAATTACAGAACTAGAAGGAGGTGAAGAGGAAGAACATACAAATTGCTTTGCCAACCAGAAAGGTCCAGTTAAATGTTAAGAGTGGTGCATGGTGGCCACCAAAACCTGGTTTTGTTTGGGATGGGGTGCCAGTTATTGCCCTTAAAGGCTGTTTTAAGGTTCTAGCGGTCAGCTGGTCACAGAGTAAGCTCCCACAGTAAGCGGGAAAGAAGATTCCCAGCCACCAAGCAGAACCAAAATAATGCATGAATGTTAAGCATTAAATTATGAATCAGCCCCAAATATTCTGTTAATTAATTTCCTTGGGTATATGCCTCTAGTAGCTCATGTGCCTTGAGGAAGATAGCCATTCCTTGTTATTTGTCCTGACTTTTCAGGAGTTCAGAGCTAGGCTGCTTCTGAACATGGGAGCTCCACTTTGCTAGCATGGCTAATAACTATACTTTGGTAGTCCTTCCTCTTAACCCATTGATTCTTGTCCATCATTAACCCAGTTTACCTACCAACTTTCAACAAAGAGTTTGCTGGAGCAAAGAGTTTTCTGGCTAACAACTATATTGTTAAACAAAAATACTGTGCAGAAGTATTTGTGGACTACAGTCTGCAAGTTTATTAACTATTATTACATTTTCTTCCTTCCTTTTATTTCCATTATGCTGTTCTCCTCTGTCTACTCCAGTGTATCTCAACCTTGGCTGCTTGAAGATGTGTGGACTTCAACTCCCAGAATTCCCCACCCAGCATCAAGCAGCCAAGGTTGAGAAACACTGGTTTACACTGTAATAGCATTAGAGGTCAGAGACCTATATTATTTAGGAATAATAATATAATAATGGACAAAATAGCCTGTTACTCTAATCCAGCACAACTCTTATGTTCTGCTCTCTTTTTTTCCTGCTGAGCAGCCTGCCAGTTATGGATGACCTTAACCTCTGAATTCTAGGTCGTGTTGTTGTTGTTTAGAGGGACAGAGAAACATGTACCTTCCCTATCTCAGCCAGTGCTGCATCATCTGCTGTGCATGATGGGCATTCTGTTCAGGGCCT
Organism: Python bivittatus; assembly: GCF_059951505.1. Lineage (NCBI taxonomy): Eukaryota > Metazoa > Chordata > Lepidosauria > Squamata > Pythonidae > Python > Python bivittatus. The sequence goes on from NW_028277096.1 coordinate 7,902,984, forward strand.
GCAAAACTCCCAAAGGCCTATCAAATATTTTAGCTAAAAAACTGATGCCTGAAAAGAATGCATAAAGGCAGTGTTTCTCAACCTCAGCAACTTAAGATGTGTGGACTTCAACTCCCAGAATTCCCCAGCTAGCATGCTGGCTGGGGAATTCTGGGAGTTGAAGTCCACACTTCTTAAAGTTGCTGAGGTTGAAAAACACTGCATAAAGGCATCATTACATAGAACTATGATTATATGTGACTGTACAATATAAAGCGTGCCCAGGATATGCAACCTTTTTAATCTGGCCCCGTTCTCAGCAATGATTGTGGAGGAAAAGCTTTGATGAGATATTTTCCCAGACTGAGTTCCAACATTATAATAAATGGGGACTGAGCCTTAATCAGTCCTCTTAGTTTAGCAAAATGAAGACTCAGCTGTGAAAAAAAAAAAAAGCAGGGGCAGGGGGTTTCTTTTTGTAATCTCTCCAAGAGAAATCCTGGCACGTTTCAAGCTCTTCAACTTCCAGCATAATACCACAATTGTTTCTGCTTGAAGATTAAGAAGGAAAGCTGCTTGGCAGAATTTTCGTACCTGAGCTGCTGCAGATCTCTGTTGGACTTTTGTGGAGCAGGAGGGCCCAAGGAAAGCCCTGCACTGGTTGATTTATGGGTGGGAAGTATAAACCCAGACAATTGTGGCTTGTTCAATAAATCATACTTACCTGTGGCTTAGCACAACGTGTGAACCCAGCCAACTGCCAGTGCAAGTTTGGGAGTGGGGGGAGCTGTCAAGAATAGGGAGCTGGATCTTCTGGTAACCTGAACACCGTCTCCCTGGCAGTTCTCCACTTCTGATCTCTAAACCTCTTTTTGGCTTAGGGTATGCACATATTGGTGAGTTCTCTGTGCATACACAGACAATACTGCGGTTTGATTGAACCATGGTCTATTAAATAAGCCACAGTTGTATGGTCATATATCATGCAGTGCTAGAAACAGGCAAATCATACTATGGTTGATTTACTATGTGTGAACCCTGTCACTGACTTACATTGAATCATTGCATTTGGCACTTGTGAGCCACTGCATTATGCTTCACTGAGGCAGACTGAGGACTTTCTTAACCCTTGAAGTTGGGATCTAGGGATAGGCCAGTAACCTCCTGCATGGCTTTATCACAGGCCAGTGGGCTCTTCCAGGTCAATTCACACAATATGCTTAACTGGATTGCTGAATTAACCTCTTTTCTGAGTGTGTACAATACACTGAATTATAAATGAATCAGGCTAGTTTCACACATCACACACACACACACACCCCTAAATAAAGTTAAAACTAACCAAGTATCACACATTTGTTGATGAGCCTGCTAGGTAGTTCATTGATATGGTTAAGTGTGTTGTACGAACAGAATCTGTCCATGCAGGATCAAATTAAGCTGTTTTATACCAAGTCAAACCAGGATTGACTACAATGATTGGCAACAGTTTTAGATCAACAACTTCTCAGTCATCGATGCCCATTGATAAATGTTAAAAGGAGGTGCTGCACACTGAACATAGATCTTCATCCTTTTGGAATAGGGGCTTCCTGATTAGGCTTTGCCTGTGCAAACTCCCCATTTGTGGAATTTTACTGGTGTTTCAGTGGAGCTTTAGTTTCCCCCCCCCATCAGGTCAAGATCCAGATCACTTCCACTTACTTTTCAACTGGAAAACCCGTTAATGAGGAAAGGGGCTGTTCCAGTATTGTTTGAATTAGTATTTTGAATTCATTTAGCCTAGTGCTGTCTTATCTAAATGGTAGATACATTCCAATATCTCAGACCAAGTTCCTTCTCAGCCCTGCTTCTTGAGGTATTTTACCTGGGAGAGTCTGTGAGGTATATCTTGGATCTCATACATGAAAAACCAGTACTGATTCTCCAGCCCTTGCTGAGCTATGGGCCTTATCAAGAAGACACTTTCTCCCATATGAGCAACCAACACTTGCTGTGATCAAATAGAAAAGAACCAGACAGTGTCATCCTTGAAAGTTACATGGACTTCTGCAAATCAGGGTTGGTGGCCCCAAAGCTGCAGGAAAGAGAGTCTGGAAATATACTGTATGTTGCTAGTTTCACTGCTTTGGATGGCCTGACTTCAAATGTCTTGATTTTTAAATATTTGCTGAAGAACTGGTGATATTCCTGATGATAGTCTTACACTTATCAGATGTCACCTCAAAAATTAAGACTGAAGCAGGATGTACATTTTGAATTTGAATCTCTTGTTCTACAGTTCCATTTTTGTTCCCTTTGTCTTCTCTTCCCTTCTTTTCATTATGATGCTGCCTTCCTGACATCAGTCTGCTGCTTCCTCCTCTGGTAAACAAACATTACCTTTTCCTGCTCCATTCTCAACTGTTTCTCAGTCCCCTTTCCCTCATGTCTCCTGAGTCCCCAGACTGTTTTTACAAGTGGATTATTGATACTAGCTGTGAGAGATCTCATTTTCGCCCAAGCCTTTGGTGTGGGTGACCGAAGCCCTCTTTTTCCCATCCAGTTTTGTTATTTCTGCTATCTTTATTCTTTTTTTGGTTTTTGTTTTGATTGTTGTTTCCTAGTTTTTAAATGTTTTTAACAATCTGTAAACTGCTCACAGTTTCTGGAAGTCTGGTGGTATATAAATTTAATAAATATTATTATTATTATATATATATATTATATTATAATATATATTATAATATATATAATATATATTATAATATATATATTGTAATATATATTATAATACATAATATTATATATTATATATATATATATGATGATGATGATGATGATGATGATGATGATGATGATGATGATAATAATAATAATAATAATATTTTTCCATCCTCAGTGGCAAATAAAGGTTTGCTGTGATTTTTACACAGGCACAATTTCCTCATACATGGGGCAAAATAATTTTACCCTGAATGTGATCGTAGTGATGGCTATGCCATGCCCTCCTCTGTAGCCAGAAATGAACAGCCCCAAAACTTCCATTCGCAAATAACAATAATATGTTTAATTGCATAATTATATATCTACCTACAATAAGTATTAATAAAATAAACCTAGTTAATAATTTATCGTTCTTCCAGTTCTTTCAGCAGCTCGTCAAAATGAGTGATGTACCACTTTGCTTTTTCCTTTACTTGTTTCCGTATAACATTGCCTCCAAAGCCGATGAAACCGTCCTGGGGAAACAGAAACAGACAAGCTGAGGGTTGTTCTTCCTCCCCCAAAAGACCATCTCAGAGTTCACAAGTCATGGCCAAAATGGAAAGGTGTCCTCACCCTCTGGTAGCAACCTGAACTAAGGCTACAGAAAAAGCAACACTTCTGAACTGCAAAACTGAATGTTTAAGTTTTACCAGCTGCCCCTAGGCCTGGAGAGTTAGATAATTTAGGAATATGGATGTCTGAGAGAATGAAGGTATTTATTAATAGTCAGGTGAATTCTTCAAACACTTGCAGAATTCCTGCCTTTCTGTCTTGGTGCTTCCTGTGGTTAGACATTGTAGAAGGAGAACCGTGTTAGTCTGTAGTGACCAAAAATGAGAAGGTGTTAGTTTCGACTAACTAATTTTATTAAAGTGTATGCCTTTTAATAAAACGTGTTAGTCGGAAAAGGTGCTACCAAACTCCTTTGGATTTTTTTTGCCTTTCTTTCTGTATCTTTTTTCCTTAGCTGCCCTGCACCAGCACTAAATCCTTTAGAGGGAATGATTCTGAAATAACTTCTTTTGGCTAGCCTAGCACCATCTCTTTCCTACCCAGGAGCCACTGCATTGCCCTCTATTTTGTCATCCACATGATCTGATAAAGGAGAAATAATTGCTTTTAAATGTTGTCAAGCAGGCCAATGGCCATGAACTGCACAAGGATTTTGCTTCTGAATGCCAAGTCTAAATGTTCTGATTGTCTCCATGACCTATTCATCGTGATTTGCCTCCCCTCCCGTGGAAGATATGAAAAGAAATTATTAACAATGGGTGATAATCATTAACCAGAAATGAGAATCATGCCTGGTTTCTTATGGAGAAGTATGTACGGAAGATGGATTTTTTTTAAGAGTCCCCTTTTTCATCTATGTATGCTTTGGGGGTTCATTTTCTCTGAGACTGTAAATGGTGTGTAGCTTTTGCACTGTAATATGTAAATTAAGTTGCTTTTGAAATGCTAAGGTTTGGAAAGTATAAGTGAATCTCTCTGGGGAGAGAGAGCTGAAAGGAAGACAGATGAATCTGTGTTTTGGCAGGAGACTAGACTAGGCAGCTTTTCTACAGTATATGCTAGGCAAATCTGCTGGCTATGGTAGACCAAGGGGGTTTATTGGATTTAAACAGGGGGCCAAGAAAGCTCCCCAGCTGACTTTTGGTCAGTCTCATTCTCTGACACACACTTAGCCTGTCCCAGACTCACAGGGTTGCTGTGGGGATAAAATCAGGGAAACTCAGCACAGACTACCCTAGACTAACAGGAGGAAGGGAAAATAAAAATGAAATTGTAGTTGGACCGTCCATGTCCATTTTGATACTCACTGCTGGAGGACAGGCTTCCATATCTGTTGCTCCATCTCCAATCATAACCACTTTCTTAAATTGAAACTGTTCTTTCAAGTAACTGATGACTTGTCCTTTGCCACCTGACTCAGCTGTTGGCTGTGTCTCATCAAAACCGGCGTATTCTCCTAAATAAACCACACAAAAGGAAACCCTTGACTGACCATCCCAAACTGCCAGGGAGAATTTCAAGGAGGTTAGAAGTCTGAGAAAGGGAGAGGAAATGTCCTTAGAGAATGAGGGCGGCCGTGATTGTCGGAATTCCAATATAAAAGTTTCAAGCCTGGGAAATACATTCTCTGGTGTAGAAATCTATCTTATTTTTATTTACAGTTACATTTATATCCTGCCTTTTCATTCAGGAGATCAAGGTTGTGTACATTGCACCACAACATCAGTCCTGTAAGGTAAGCTGGGCTGAGAGAGAATGACTGGCTTAAAGTCACCCAGAAAGCTTCTGGGGCTGAAGGTGGTCTAGAACCTGTGTCTCCCTAGTGCCATTCTGATATCTTAAGCATTGTACCACCTTGATTCTGATCTATCTGTCTTGATAATCCTAGGGCATGAATCTGGCTCTTTATGTACTTTTGTTCTGAAGATGAAGAAACCAGTGCTTCTATATGTTCAGGGGCTCAGATGTCTATTGTTAGCTCATCAATCCCAAAACTCAATCCTGAAATTAAAAACAGGTCCCAAACACTTTAGCTTCTAATTCCATCATTTGAGTCCTTTGGGAAATTACTGTTCCCCACTTTTTCTCTACATACAGACTCCCCACCCTTTTCTACATGCAAAAAAGGTCAGAGAAGCCAGTAGAAGAATTCCAATCTTCCACATTTGCTCATATTTCTCCCTCTGACAATACAGAGTGATTTTTCTAAAGCCAAGTACCACACACTTGAGTGACCCTGTTTATTTCAATGTTCCAGATAAGCTGAGGCTGGTTGGAAATCTGTAATATCAGTGGGATATCACTAGCAGGATATCTTAACCTTGAAGTTGTGTGTTTTATTAGCCGGTGGATAAGAGACCCTGCTGATCTCTCTATAAACATACTGACCTCAGCAACTTCACCCCTTGCTCCTTCCGTGTGCCAAACCAAAGTATTAAATCTTAACCTTTGGAAGGAGTTGTTCATTTTGCATAAGCTGGGCAACTTATGTTTCATAACTGGAACACCAGTTGGAAGGCCTAATTCTTTAAACAGGGATACACAACCACTTATTGTCTAAGGGTTTCACCTCAACTTGTTTTCCCAGTTGAGGGTCAATTCAAGCAACAAATGGGATGGGGCTATGACCAAAAAAAAAAAGGTTAAACGAATCAAAATGGTCCAGAGGGGAACAGGTTTAGAAAGCCCTTTTTACAAGAACAGGCTAAAATCACTATGATTTAGGGGGACAAAGATTTAGTAAGAATCACAGTTGTTTACAGATTATTATCTATGATGGTGGAACAGAACTACTAAGTCAAAATGCCATTGAATCCCAATTGATGGGAAAGCAAACAGATGAAGATACAAACAGCCAGGGACCTGTTGCCTCCATGCTAAGCTTATGGCTTGTTGGCTTCTTTGGGAAGCAGGAAGTTGGACTAGATCAGTCTTCCCCTTCTTTAGTCTTCCAGACTACAACTCCCAGAATTCTCAGACACATGATCAGGTTAGGCACAGCTAGAATAATGGACTTTTAGCAGTGCTTATGTTCTAAAAAGTACATAGAGCCCATAACTGCCAATCCAGAAACTTGAGAAGCTTAAGGCAGGGTTCCTCAACCTTGGTAACTTGAAGATGCGTGGACATCAACTCATCTTAAAGTTGCCAAGGTTGAGAAACACTGCACTAGAAGATCTGTAAGAAATGTGCAAACCTTGGTTCATTGTGTGAATTGGTAATGAGACTTGTCATCTGGCTTGTCAAGGCCCAGGTAGAGGTTTAATTACCTTTCCCTCAGAAAAGGTCCTCTCTGAATGGAGTGCATAGGCATTACTTTGAATCATGTGTGTGAGAAAGGAGTAGCCATTTTCTTCATGCACAGATGAAAATGGAGTGATCTGCCAGTGAGGAAGTGCTAGAGTGTGGGTATGACACATACCTCAATCTGAAACAGGTTCCCACTTCTAATCTAAGTTTTACAGTTTGGAAGTTTAATTTCCAATAGAAATGTATCATCTGGCCATACAGTAATGTATTAGGATGTCATTATTCTCCTGAGTTCCAAACCAAGAAAGAAAGTTCTTTCTTGTGGGAAGTCATTAAGAAAGCACTTCTGCTCATGAGAGGGAATATGGTGCAGTGGTTAAGATACTGGAGTAGGAGTGGGGGGACCCAGATTCAAGTTCATCCTCAGTTTTGGAAGCTCCCTGGGTAACTTTGGGCCAGTCTCTCTCTCTCTCAGCCCAACTTACTTCACAAGGTGGTTGTTGGGGGGAAATTTGATCTTGTGCTTAGAAGTACAAACAAACACCTACTAAATGTAAATTCAACAATGAAGGAAGAAATTATTTAGTCTTGTATGGAATAAACTGCCACATTGATCAGGTAGCCTTCATATAATTCCTATATATTTCATTTTTTTCTGAAAACAACAGATTTTGATCTTCCTTTGCTACAGAATTGAAATGTTCTGTAATTCTGTTTAAAAGCTTAACACTCCATACGGATATAATAATTATTTGTGGTCCCTATGGAAGTCAACAACCTTATCAGTTCTGAGTTCAAACATATGGAAAATCTTACCATTAAAGTAGAACTTCAATCTGTTGGCAAAGACATTTGCTGTTGGAATGTTTAGTTGCAAGGCGACATGTTCAACAATGCTCTGAAACCCTCCAGAAATTAAGAAGACTTGGACACCTCGCTGGTGGAGCCGGTTGATGAGTTCTCTTTAAGGAAAAAATAGAGGGCATAAGGTCAGGGGAAAGAAACCAATAGTGTACATTCAAACAGGTTTTTGTTCACTATCTGCATTATCACCATTCACACAACAGACACAAAGTGAGCAAGAGAGGTCCCAAGGGACCTTAGGGGTCACAAGCCAGGCTCCAGCAATAATGTTTAAATCAATGAAAGGTACATTGGGCACAGAGAAATAAGAGTTCCTCATAGATCTTCCTTCAGAATAACCTTCCCTAACCTAATACCCTTCCTATAAATTGTATTTCAACTTGCATAATCCCTAGCCAGCATGACAAAAGATTGTACAGTACTTGGTTGTGAATTGTGAAATTGAAAACTAAGACATCTGGAGTGTATGAAATTTATAAGATGTCTCTATGGCAGCTTACATTCAGGCATGGCTTCCTGATGTTGTTCACATATCTATGCAGAAAGCCAGACAAATGCTGTGTGTTAATTCACTGATATAGAGCACAGTTTAGTTTCTCCTAGGAAAATGTTCTCATAGGCAGAGGAAGGGATATTGGTGGATCAGAGGTGGAGTTTTAAAACAACAGAGAGATCTTAGGAAGGAGAACTGGAGGGAGAGCTAAAATGGAGGAGATGTAATGACTGGCACACCCTAAAATGAACCTAGACAGGGCTGCTGCTGAAAATGGGTGATTTAATAAAGACAAATGTTGGCTGGTGATCTGAGATGGACTAAACAGTTTTGATCTACATCAGGAATGTTAATTCAATAAAAGGTCAGGCCAAGACTCTCAGAAACAGAGCATGGCATAATCCAGGAGAAAGGCATTAAAGATTAGGGGCTGGCATGGAACGTAATCTACCTGGTGCAAAGATCTCTAGGGGAGCCAGAAAACCAAGATGGGAGAAACCAAGTTTTACCAGCTAGACACAGAGTCAAGGCCAGTTTGAAAGAGGGAGAGTGTGGCCATTATCTTTAGCCCTTTTCTCAATTCTATATAGAGGGAATGCTGGTTAGTTAGTTTATTTAAGTATTTATTTATTCATTTATTTATTTATTAAAGACTGTCCCACTCACATCAATAAAAAACTAGAAAAATTAATAAACTGCAAAAGCAATATAACAAAACATAATTAATACATAGCTGAGACTGGGCATAGGAAATGCTCACTTTCACAACAGAACTGGCTAATCTACCATCTTGGTCCGGTGCATGGGGAAAAACCAAGGTCTTCACAGCTCTATGAAAGGATAAAGGTCAGAGCCACCCACACTTCAGGGGGAGCTTGTTCCAAAGGACAGGTGCAGCAACAGAGAAGGCATGCCCTTTTAGATGACACTGCTTCAAACAAAGGACTTGGAGCATGTCCACCTTGTGTATACTTGTGGGACTACAACAACAAGTATTACAAGAGATAGGTGGTCTTGAACATAATTCAGCCCTGTCCTATGTACGGTTTTATGGATGATAACTAACATTTTAAATCATACCCAGGAGCCTACCAGGAGCCACTGCAATTCGCAGAGCAGTCGTGTTACACAGGCATATCAACAGGCATCTATTTCTGCCTGCACTGATGCACCCTGGACCAGTTGCAGCTTCTGGATACTCTTCAAAGAAAGTCATCTGTAGAGCACACTGCAGAAATCCAACTGGGAGGTAACTAAGGCATGAGCAACCATGAGCAGGGCCTCCTGATCTAGAAATGGGGGCAATTCATGCACAAGATGCAGTCGTGCAAAGGCCTTCCTGATAGGGTCCAGAGCTGTGAGTCCAGGAGGAACCCAAATCGTTCTCTGAGTCAGGGAATGCAGTTACATCCAGAACCAAAGATGGAAAATCCCCAGATCAGAATCCAAATTCCATATTATAGCTTGAAAACAAGCAGTTAAAGAAAAGTTAGGCTGCAGTCTTGAGTACAGGAAAAAATAGTTTTGTTGCAATGGCTTTTAATCTCAAGTGGCAATGGGCAGGAGAAAGGAGGGGGAGCAGAGATGACCTTGCCTGAATTCAAAAGCAGTTTGCATGCTTTGATGGGTTATCTTAAAAAATGGGAAATAAAACAAAAAAAATCCAACTCAAATGTCCAAGTCCTTTGTTGTACTGTGTCTTTCATAAAATCCTGCGAACACACAGGAAGTCACTTGTATAATGAGATGGGCGGCATACAAGTTTGATTTATAAATAAATAAGTGCCTGTGAAAAGCCCATGGGAAAAATATGTCTTGGGAATCCTGCACAACACAACCATTCCTAATATATATCTTACCTTATTCCTGGTGTTAATTGGGGTGGATGCTCTGATATTAGTTTCTGCACTTGTTCGTAAGAAGGTCGTATGAGGCCTAGCCGTGCAGTTAAAGCTGCCTTGAACGTTACTGAACCTCCCATAGCTCTGCGAGTCCTAAATTGAGATTCAGAGAAATTCATATCAGGCTTTTAAGGAGAGCAGAAGAACCTCCTGAGGTGCTCCAATACACAAACTTGATAAACTAGAATAATACATTGTGGAAATCCACTGAAAATTCACTCCGTGATCCATTGTTATAAGAACATAAGGGCTCCCTATTGTATGAAATCATACTATCTAGGGCGGTCTGTTTCCCAAAGGGGCCAAATATCTGCTTCTGGAAACCATAAACAGGACTACTGACTTTTTCAAGCTGCTGTTCAAAGCTAGGACCTGGTGTTAACTAATGCTAAGCTGTTGTTGTTGTTGTTTTCTGGGCCAAATAACACTTTGGATGAATAGATTTCTGTGCATGTTCCTCAGTTCCACTCGCCTGAAGCTGCTATTTCAGTGTTAAAAACTACACATATTCACTGCAAACACAGAATGAACGGCATTTCTAGTTTGGTCCTTAGTGGTTTTTAAAGGAAACACATTCATGGAGGAGGTTGCTAAATGAACCTGTCATTTAAGAGGCTCAGTGGAAATTTACATGTAGGAATCTTGTAGGGCAGAGGGGAGTTCATATAGAAATAAAGTGTCTTGCTTCCCTTTGTCCTGTTTGTCACTTTCCAGCCATTCACTGTTAGATAGGAAAAAGCTGGGCTACACAACTTTGTTCATAGACTATTTGTATCTTAAGTTCTTATGATTATGCTGCATAATTGTGTCTAATACCTGGGAAATGCCCTGTGTTTTTGTACCACAACTGTGTTGAATACTTTCTCAACTACACCCCATGCAGGCAGGCATTTCTTTCATTATTTAAAAGAATTACAGGAACTTGCACAGCTGGTTTAACTAGAAATAGCAAGAGGACAGTGAAAAAATACACAGGTACCAGAGGTAATAACAGCTGTGCAGCTGTGGCCAGCAACTACTTTGAACAGGCATGAAGGATGACCAGCTACAAGAGCTTCACATCCATTGTCAATTCATACTATGTTCTGGCTTGGGCAACCAGAGGATCCAACAGAATCTCTCAGAGTTTAGGTTTGGTCCTGGAGATGCCAGATGTTGACCTTTCCTTTACAACATAGCTATTCTAAAAGTTTATCATTGATGTGTAGCCCTGGTTCTAAATTGTACAGTAAAGTCATGCCAGAGACACTCAAAGATCCATTGTCCCAGTCCAAAACATAAACATGGCATTATAGAAATAACTCATCTTACAGGAGGCTGAATTGAATCTCTCATGATAGCAACTATAGTATCACAAAACCTCAAATTCACACATGAATGTTATACTTAAGGCATCAGGTGTAAAGGCCTTGGATTGACAATGAAATTGTACAAGCACTTTTTTTCCCATCACAGAGTCTTTTCATCTTTGTGTGTGCAGACTCTGTGAGAATTTTCTCTGCATTACTCAGTGAAATGCCAAAGCAAGCAAAAGCACAGGCAAACTTTGGAGTCACATAGTACCCTTTATAAGTCAAACTGCAGAGATGCAAAAGACAGAGCCTGCTGCATTACTAAAGGTCTTAAGATATTAGAGACAAAAGCTAGCAGGGTTCTAGCTGTGCCATGAAGCACCTTTCCAATCTGCTCAATAAGATAGTAGGTGAATCCAAGAGGGGTACATGTTGCCATATCAGTACATTTAAAGCAGTGGTTTAATCCAATAAAAGATAAGCAAGCTGCCTTGTTTAATTTTCCTGCCTTCCATCAAGGAGACTCTATCATCTCTTTCAAAGTTTAGTGCCGAATTGGTTTCTCAAGCAAGAAATAGTCCTGATATGCATATGCTTGTTAGATGCTTGCTGAGAATTCTGTGCTCAAGAAGCCTCATTAGAGGACTTGGTACATGATCTGACCAGACATGATAAAACTAAGCAGCTCTCATCCAGGGCCTAAGATGGGCAACAAAGAGCCCCAAACATTAAACATATAAGTTTAATATGATTAAATTTAATACAAATTAAATAAAAATATATGGAATATAGCCTCCATAAACAGATGTTCACTAGGCAGCTTTTTCAGACTCCTGCAAGATTTGCCCAAACTGCTCTGATACCCGCCACAGCAGAGCATCAGACCCTGAATAGCTGAAGAGGCTCCATTCCTACAAGGATGCATTAAGGCAAGGCAACTAATGCTATTATCTCATGGTGATGACACAGGCTTGCACATTTTTATAAAAATTTCCTTAAAAATGGCTCATATTAATACATTCTTATTAGCCTTTACCATACACCCCGGTTCATCTGTGGCTCATTGATCATCTGAAAGTAAATCCTTGTATGTATAGAGGGGAACACTCAATTATCTTTCAGTTGATCAGTCAGTTGCCATCACATACAGCCCAGTGGCTTTGGACTTCTCAGATTCAGCCCAAAGACACTGAACACCAGACTGTTTGGGAGAACAAATCTCCACATCTGCTCTTTCTTCTCAGAAGAATCAAGCAAGCCATGACCATACTTACATTTCTGCTACTGCATCTCCAACACCACAGAATTTTGCCAGTTCATCAATGCCCTCTTCTTTAATGACTGTGCTGTCCACATCAAAGCAAACAGCGTCAGCATTGAGGAAGATTTCCTTCATCTCCATGACAGAAGACATCCTTTTGGGGACCTTCCTGTTATGTGAAAGAAAGATAAAGTCATTCTGGAGGTCGCCCTGTACCCTGAGTTGGGCCATCTTAGAAGCAGGTCTGTGGCTGAAAGCCCTGTGTTGAGAGGAGACAGCTAATGCCGCAGCTCCTTTTTGAGCAGGAGCAGGGAGTGGAGGAGGAGGTTAGAGGAAGCTGCTGATTTGCTGGCTTCAGGGCAGCAGAGAAATGGGCAGACAGTCAAGGTTGGCACCCCTGCTGAGTTAACCATTCCTAAAGCTTCTCATTGATACAGTCCATCTGAGATTGGGCACACGCAGACTTTACTAAAGAGAAGGATTTTTCCTCCAGGAGTGGCCATCTATCTTGCTCTTTGCTATAAAAAAAAATCCACAAAATGAATGTTACCTCTTGAATAAAAATAATCACCTCCAGTGATGGTTTTAATCAAAGTATCTCCTCCATATATACAGACTTGCTCCCTCTCAATGGCACCATCAATTGGTATTCAGAGTTCTTGACATAAATACAGTGAAACACTAAAAAAATCCACCTTAAATTGGATCGAAGGGAAAGGAAATAATCATTGTTGATATCCCAGGAAATGAAAGCAGAGTCTTAAAGTTTAAACCAAAGAACAAGAGGATAGTGAAAAAGGAGGTGTTAAAAGTATAATAGTGAGGAAGAAGAACCAGCACCATGAGGAAAAAGTAAGGGTTTTTCTTCAGCAACTAGGATGGGACATTACTGTATATAGTAATAGTAAATAATTGGATCAAGATTGGATCCATGGGGGAAAGTCCTGAAGATGCACTCAGTCATAAGAATGGGAACTATACAAGATCCCCAAGGGGGCATTTTCTGTCTCACACCTCTCAAGTTTTGGATCAACTTTACAAGGCCTGGTCATTAGTGAGTTGAACTGTAGTGAAGAACTCTAAAAGCCATTGGATGGGAGCAAAATGATACAGAAAAATCTAACTTTTTGCTGTCTTCATTCAGACTTTTGCAGCCCAGATATGGTAACCCTACTTCTTACAAAAAGAGATGTGGACTCCAGAATAAGTGGCTCAAGGGGCCCATCCAGACAGCTTGTTTAATGTACTTTCCTCCAGTATGTAAAGTGGCAAGAAGTATAAATTTGCTCTGTCCCCTTAGCTAATCTCCTATATACATAGTGAGAATTTCCTAAGTGAAGAGAAAGTGAGAGCTTTTCATCAGACAAGATGGTCAAGAAAAAAAAGTAGAGAAAAAAAAAGTGACTGATTTTGGAATTATCTGTTGGTTTCATCGTTGGACAAAGAAGGGACAACAAGCCTCCAAATATGCAAATTGGGACCTTTCATATGCCTGAGTGAATAGTATTGTCTCCTTGTTGTGAAAAATTGCCCCGCCCCCTTTCCCCCAAATATGAACTACTAATTATTTTCTACATGGTTCTTAAGGCATGTAGGCTGAGGCAACCACAGATGCCTGATCATTCCTGCTGGCCAATTCAAAGTGGCAATGGAGGGAGATGCTGGCAACTGGAGGGGAAGGCTCCAGTCTGCAGCAGCTGCAAGCAGCCAATAGGAGCTGGACAGATCCTGGCCCCTGCCAAGTCATCACCATTAATTGTCATTAATGTGCCACAAATTGTGCACATAGCAAGGCTTACATCAGGAGAGGACGGGGAACACCACTTGCACATCAGATTAGATTAAAGCAAAGTTAGATGGCCTCATGAATGGGCTAGAGGTGAAAAGAAGGACAGGTCCTTAAAGAACAGTTAACAAAGCATCTTCCAACCAGTTAGGAGGGTCATGAGGAAGTGCCCAAACTTAGCTTGTACCTGAGAACAATTTTAGAGGTTTCCATTGCCTTTTGTTTCACAATACCCTGGCATAATGATATTTTAAAATATAACCATAGACTAGCTTTTGTATCAGTAATGGTGATGGCTAAATGTAAAGAATCCTACACATTAAGACAACACAGTCTACAGGTCCCACTACTTCCTGGTAGGATATTAAGGCTGTTTACTTAAAGCTTGTGGTTTGGATGTGGTCAGAATCTGAGAAGAGGCAGTTATGCTAACAGGACAGGCTCTAGGAAAGTGTTGAGAAAGTGGAGCTTCACATTTGCTCAGTAGCAGCCTTGACTTGTTGATGGCTTCCAAATTGCCTGTTTGTTCTAAGCCAGAGAAGGCAGAAGAGAGAGCTTTGACTCTGGGGCAGGGTTGGAACACCATGCAAGATGACGCATTGTTGCACAATGCCATGAAAAAGGCACGTGCTCACAGCTTTGGAGTGCATCCAGCTGTTTTTTTCCATGCACTGTGAAAGGATAAACATCCAACCAGAATTCAATCTCATGTCACTTGGCCAATTTTGACAGGGACATCCTGCCAGCCTGCACCAAGCTGCCTGCGTCACCATGTCTCACAATCATGATGTAATATCTGCTGATCAAGGCTGGACTGCAACAGGCCTATTTGGTGATAAAGGAGAAGATGTGCTTGCCATGCAATGACATTTTACCGGTTCACATTGGTATTTGGGGAGAAGCTTTATAAACATAAATTGGATCATTCCTGGAAAAAAAAGATCCACTTAAGGAAACTAATCAAATTCTTTTCAGCAGATATTATTATATTTTTTAAAAATGAAAATTCTAATAAGAATAAACAAAGGGTAGGCAACCTTTTAAGACCTCAGATTAATTTTTTTTTAACTGCTGAAATTTTGAGAGATCACTAGATTTGGCATCCTCATTTGAAATCTCCCAAAATGCATGTAAGTATGCAAAATCTCGTAAGATCTGGCAACTGTATAAGATTGTGACTATCTTTAATTTTCATTATTACAAACCTTATTTAAAGCTGGAGTTCTGTAGATGCTATCTAGGGGAGCTGTGGGTATCTTGCCACTCAAAACTGCCATCTTGCAAAAGCCTGGCATAATCAGGTAGGACCTCCCCACCACTGCTTTTTTTTAGGATTTCTGTGAGGTACTGAATGCTGACCTAAAAAGTGAACACGGCTATTTGTCAGTTCCCTTTTTTCTAACCAAAATTATACAGAAATTTCAAAACAGCTTACCACTAAAATGCAGTAGTAGATGTTAACAGAGGTCCAAGCCAAAGTTTCCCTACCAGATGGGCTAACTTTGGACATTAGAAGCTTTTCAGACCCTCTAGGGAAGGGAGCACTTTTGTAGCATGGCTGTTACAAAAAAGGGAGGTATGGCAAATGGATGTGCCAGAATACCTAGCCCAACTGCACCTGAAGGTGGGGAAATTTACCAAAGTTGCCCAAGAATGAAACTTTGTGGAAATTTGAAACATGCCAGTGCTGGCTTGCTGTTGTTCCTGTGTGAGCAGTTGATGTGGGAAATGGGGAATACTTAATGATATCTGCAGGGGGTTGGATTTGGAGTTAGATCCCCCCTTTATTTGGTTGGGAGGTTGTTAACCCTTTTATAGGTGTACAAACCTAGCAGATACATAACACATCTATTCTGCAGGAACCTGATAGGAAATTGCAGGGATTTATTTGGTGGTTTGAGACTGTTCAGCAGTACAATCTTGGTTGGTCTCTACAGTGTCCCAAAAAAGGGGTTTCAAAGGCTGCATACCTACCCTTGGCACAAGCCATGGTCCATATACATTCTGAGGGACATAATACAATTAAATTGAGAGAGCAAGCTTTAGGAAATGTCTTTCCTCACCAGTAGGACCAGCACGAGGAATGCTTGAGGCTACTTTACTTTTGTATATCCATTCTCTCTTACATGATTGAGCTCATGGCAGCAAGCAGTGGGGCTTCCAGGCAGGCTCCCCTCCAGGCTTGGGTCAGGCCTCTTCGGATCATCTCCCAGTCAGGGATAAGATCTTGCACCGCAGAGGCTGGGACTTTAAGAAATCTAAAAGCCAAGTCCTCCTTATTTTAGGAATGTACACTCTTTTGGAACGACAATGCAAATGATGTTGTTTTCATACAAACTGATTATACAGAAGAATGTATGCAAATTCAGCCCCTTATTCTTGGGCATGCTTGCCTACAGGAGGTATGCAAATAACTATTTACAGGTCTTGATCTTGATCTCTGGAAAAACTCCCACTTCTCTGATTCTGAGATTTTGCCACAATTTAAATGAAACTTCATAAGCTCCACTGCAGCTACATTCCAAATGTAGTTCATATTATTGTTTGAAAGTATTTTTTTTAAGATAAATTAGTAAAATGAGGCAAATTCCACAAAAGTGTCTAATAACAGAGCTGCAATCTTATGCAGTACACACATTTACCTGGACTTAGTAGTACTGCACTCAGATAGGCTCATCTCTGCATTGGCATTTATGGGACTGCAGCATAAGGCTCATAAAATCAATGCAACAAGTTCACACTAGCTAAAAAGAGAAAGAAAATCCTCCAACTATTTAACATGCAGAACTCTTCTCAGAAGTTCAGTGGGTCATAGGGAGATTTCAGATGAAGCTTTTATTATAATTGCCCTGCTTCATTCATAGGATTTTCAGAAGAGATCCAGATGTTATTACCCCTATTCATAACTTTCCCATAGGTTTTCACCATTTCTTCTATCATTTTTCTCATCAGAAAAAAAACCCAAACAAACAACAGCAACTGTTATTAAATTTAGGTAAATATGCGAGGGGACTGCAACTATGGGCTCCCACACTACCCATATCTGAAGGGATAAATCCCAAGTAATGTGCATGGCACGGCAGCTGAAAAGTATACTTTAAAGTTTGAGTGCCTTTAAGGAGTATATACATTTTAAATTGTAGAGTTTGTCACTCTTCCTTTCATGGTGAGCTTCAAAGGTAGCAGAAAGGGCAACACTTTTGTTTAAGGCTCCTTCAAGTGGCTACTATTTACAAAATAACAAGCAGTTATATAACACATAGCTTGGAGTTTTGTTACAAAGAATGACTAACAGCTGTGTTCATAAAATATGCAGTCATGGTCTGCTTGATCATTGCTTACTAAATAAACTACAATTGGCTCATGGGCAATAAGCTAAGCTATATATCATAGTTTATAAACCACTACCCCTAACCAAATACTCGCGACCACTCCTTCGCACAGCTGCTTCGTTTGCTGCGGTTCTGCCATTCCAGCAGATGGGGGGGGAGGTCAGAGCGAAGAGCCATTTCCGAATCTTGCAGATCGATTAAGGCAGTGTTGTCCAAACTTGGCCAACACTGGATTAAGGGCATAGCAGCGGAGGAAATCCGAGAGCCCCGACAACCTGCGCAGGAAGGATTCGACGATCACGGGGGAGGGAGTAATGAGGGGACTTTACATTGGGGTTTAGCACGTGGGGAATTTAGTTCCAGCTTTTTCTCTGTGCCTTAGAGCTGTGTACTGCCGTTTTCTCAATAAATCTACTTGTCTCTGACCATCCATTGGTTTCGATGAGAGTTGCATTCGTTGAGGACTGAGTCTAGCGGTTCTTACAATACTACTTAACAGCCATCTCCTAAAGCTACTGGGAATTCAGTAAATCTTCAGTGTTGCTGCCTTGCTGGAACTGCAAAAACAAGCAACCCTAGACCAACATCCTTGAATGGTGAACTAGACTTGGTTTAGGGCTACCCAGGTTATGTTCAGTTTCTTATTTTCATTTATTCTTTTATCCGGTACAGCATTTTACAAATATTTGCAGACTATGATTTAAGGAAACTAAAACAAGGAACTACCACCCTTATTGGGGGGGGGGGGCTCCTCTGATTTTCTTGTATCTTTTGTTCTTTAAATTTTGAGCCTGAAGACATGGACTGTTTAATTATTAATAGCTTTGTTAAGTAGCTCTGGAACTCTTTTTGGCTGTAGATACAAATATCAATGCTCTAAATAAATGAATAAGTTATAGCATGGAGGGGATTATTGCCAAAGTAATAAAAAACAGGCATGTGATTTAGTTAGCATTTTTATCCACTTCTATTAGAAGTCAGCTCTAGGACCAGAAGAACCAACTTTGGGATTGCTGAAGACCCTATCCACCAGGCTGGAACTTTGTGGGTGTGATAAGTAGCTGTTTTAGCATTGGGCAACAGAGAGAAGGTGGAGTAACATGAATACTGACTACAGACTCAGCAATAGGAAATGGAAAAATACTTTTGTTTTCTTTGCTATGGTGCTAGTGCTAAAGTTCAAGGGCAACCAGAATGAAAAAATGGCATCAAGCTGCAAATGAAATAAGTTTAAAGGATCAATGATAATTTGAATCTGGCACTAGAAGCATGAAGATTGCTTCACAGTGTACAGTTTATATGTGACGGAAATGCTGTTCTTCTCTGAAAAGCAGGCTTTGCTCCACATCCGGAAAGGATCTCCCTCTCTCATGAAAGAGGAGCCCCCCCCCCGCTTCTTTCAGTTTTTGAACAGCAGTCCAAGTGAGGTGGCTTCACTATTCCAGCTATTGCTGGGAATGAAAGAAGACAAGGCAACCACAGGATGAAAATCCAACAGACACAGAAGCAAGGAGAAGGTCAAGAACATGATACATCCAGGAAAGAACAGTTGGAGAATAGAGGTAGCAAGAGAAAAATACAGCAGCATCACCAGATCTTGGCTTTAGACAGCCAGATCCATATAATCCCTACTCAGAAGTAAGTCCCACTAGGTTCAATGGGGCTTTACGCTTCATTGGGACAATTCAATAACGATATCCAGATGGTGAGATTCTCTTGCAATATGAGCACCTTCTTTATTGTCTTTTCAATGACAAAGTATTATATTATTATATTAAACAATATAATATTAATATTATCAATAATTATAATATACTTAATATTATTATGCCTTTTTAATTGCCTTTGGTTGCCAATGTTTTAATTTGGGGATGTATTATTTTTATTTGAACACTTTAATCTTGTTTGTGCCACTTGGATGTTATGCAATAGTGCAGGGTGTAAATTAGTATGAATGAATCAGGATACACTTTGGTTTTTCATGTATCCTTTTGCTCTCATCTCAATCTCCTCCCTGTGTTTTCTTCCCAGCAGTTAAAACTTTAATGGTGAGCTTCATGGGAGAAAAGGCTAGTTTTTTATATGTAAGTTGTACTGAAAAATATTGTCTATATTAGTAGTGTGAACTAATGAATGAATAAAGAATGTAAGGGACACCTTGTTGGATCTGACAATGATCCATATTCTGCTTTCCACTGGGACTATCCAGATGCTTCTAAGAAACCTAGAAGCAGAGCAGGAAGGAAATCCCCTCCCCTATTCTTGTCCATCCCCAACACGATATAGCTGGAAGTATACAGCTTCTGGACGTTCTACTTTATGAGTTGTTATAGCTATAATAGGTATTGAAAAATCTTATCTACTTCCACTATTGCATTTAATCCCATTTGAACTGAAACACACATGATTTGGTTGCTTCTATTCATGCTTTCTTAACTTTGATTCTCCCTACTCTTCCTCTATTTCCATTGTCAAGTTTTCAGTCTAAAATTAAGAGGGAGTACTGTACACATGTCCAGTAGTAATGTATGGCTGTGAGAGCTGGACCATAAAGAAGGCTGAGCGCCGAAGAATTGATGCCTTTGAACTGTGGTGCTGGAGAAGACTCTTGAGAGTCCCCTGGACTGCTAGGAGGTCAAACCAGTCAATCTTAAAGGAAATCAACCCTGATTGCTCATTGGAAGGATCGATAATGAAGCTCAAGCTCAGATACTTTGGTCACCTAATGCGAAGAGAGATCTCTTTGGAGAAGACCCTGATGCTGGGAAAGATTGAAGGCAAAAGGAGAAGAGGACGGCAGAGGATGAGATGGTTAGATAGCATCACTGAAGCAATGAGCATGAAACTGAGCAAACTCAGGGAGGCAGTGAAGGACAGGAAGGCCTGGCACAATATGGTTCATGGGGTCACGAAGAGTCGGACACGACTTAACGACTAAACAACCAACTGTACACATGCAGGCTTTTTTCCTTTTGCTCAGTTTCTCATAGTGATGGGGAATTAATATTTGCTTTCCACCTTTGGAACTGAAAAAAATAAAACGGAAGACCCTGTGGGCAGCAGTGGAGCAACAGAAGGCAGTAGAAATTGCTGTCAGGATCTGCCAATGCCTAATGTAAGAATTTGAAGTGGCTTCATCTTCAAAGTATCTTATGACTCTGGAATCAGAGCCACACAGAATAGCCATGCTTGTTGAACAAGCCATAAACCACAGTAAAACTAATAATCATTTAATGGGATATGTGAACCCACCAATATTCTCTATGCTAGTATGTCAACTTCCTTGCTTGGTTTTTGCTTTGAGCCTTCTCTCATTTGTGCTTTGCTCAGCATGCAGTAGGTTGACGTTTAGCAAGTTACTTCCTGTAGATGCAATTGGCAAGACCCCATATCTGAACAGAAGGGAATTGGGCCATGCCAAGGGGAGACAAAGGCCTTGTTGCTGCACCACTGCTCAGGGACTTCAAGCATCACAGCCTGAGAAAATGTGCAACCCACCACTTATATGCTTGCTCTTTGTCCACTTGGCTTATAATAGGCAAGTAACAGGTGAATCCAGAATATCTGTTTAGAAAGGAGAGAGTCTTGGCTTTGAGAGAAATGTCTGGGAGACCTCTCCTAAACAGGCCAGCCCTAGATTTTAAAGATTTAAAAAAAAATGTTGACAGTGGAGAATCATCCTTTTTAAAGCAAGGAACTTGAACCAGCAGTTTCAAAAATCTGTTTTGTTTTTGTTTTGTGCAAAGCAGTTCACCCTAATCACCAAGAAGAAAAAGAAAGCTGTGTTAATATGTTAAAAAAAAATTAGAGCAGCATTTTAAGCAGAATTTTTGTCAATATTATTTTTTATATATATCTGTGGCTAT
Organism: Python bivittatus; assembly: GCF_059951505.1. NCBI lineage: Eukaryota > Metazoa > Chordata > Lepidosauria > Squamata > Pythonidae > Python > Python bivittatus. The sequence goes on from NW_028277096.1 coordinate 7,924,268, forward strand.
TTCTTGTCAACTTTCTTGAGACTTTTTATCATTTTTTGCCTATAGGCAAAGTAAGAATAATGAAAATAATAAAAAATATCAATAACACTAATTTCATTAAGCACATCAGTGACGACAACACAGTTTTAAGAATCTGAATTTCCTCTGCATTGGAATCCAATTCCTCCTTTCTTCTACCTTTAAAAAATAGAAACAAAATGTGGGAATATAATGTGATTCCATCAGGGACTGGGAGCATCATCTGTGGAATCTGCTACAAACAATACATAGCTTCGGTATTTGTTAAAAAGAAAAGCTCCCAGTTTCTTGGCCTGGTGGGGGAAAGTCCCAACTGACAGGCATGCAAACTCTCTCTATAAAGATAATGAATTGCAGGAGCTTTGGAGGGTCTCAGTAATCAGTATATGTGAATTTTGTGCCCTGTCTGTTACTCCTAGGCTATTTGTTTCCTTCTGTACCCTTGCTGAACTGTTGATCGGCTCAGGACACTGGCCTCTATACTGCAAATGCTGCAGAAAGCAAGTATCGGTGAGAATTTTGCTTGATACAGATGCGGCAATCCTAAATAAAGTTACATTACAGTTTTCCACTAAACCCAAGGGGTTTCTATGTACAGAACTGATTGCAGAACTGCAGCCCAGATAAACTGAAGGCCATTTACATAACTGCATTTGAAAGGTTCTGCTTTTCTTTCTTTTTTCTTTTTTTAAAGATTTCCTTTCATTAGCACATTGTTTCGGTTTCTTTCAGATAACTACACTCAATACTTTGTTTAGTAACAATGAAGGTACGTTTTCTAACTCCACAGAATCCTGCATTATTTTTCCCTGGCAAAATAAAACATTTCTTCAACATCAGAATATGCAACCTTGGTTCAAATTGCTTTTAAACATAAAAATATTGCTTTAAAAATAGAAGCTTAAAATGCTTTCAAAATAGTGGTCAAACTGATATAAACAGATCTATTGGGGGTGATTACTGATGGGAACAGAATGGAACCTCCATGTTCAGCAGCAGATCTGTCTAAGCACCCAGTGTAAACAAGGCAGCATTTTCACACCCCGTGCCTCAGCTTCCTTGAAGGATCTGAGTGGCCACTGTGAAAAGCAGGCTGCTGGACTACATGGTCTATTTTACCTTGAGTGTAATCCAGAATAATAAATGTAATCTCTTCATAATCAGAGTGTAACCTCTTCATAATAAGAAGTGGTGCAGACAGCAATCCTTGACAGATTTACTTGAAACTAATTTCCACTGAAACAATTGTTGATGATTTGGATATAGCTTATCTTGTATTTTTAAAAACTTTTTAGTGGACGGAAAGGAGCCTCAAAATGATACATGTTATCCAGTATACAAACAGAACAACCTTCTGCTCCTGATTGAGATGCTGATGTTTCCCCTCTTTGGGATTGCATCATTCATTCATTGTGCATTACAAAAAAGCCTAGCGCCTCTTCCAGCACCACTGCAAAAACAGAATCAACCAGCAGAGGGGTTTGGAAGGCAATTCTCTGTGTTAGCTGTCAGTTTGAAGAAGCCACAAAATCGGAGGGAAAAAAAAGAAGAAAAGAAAGGAAATCAAAATACGCTCCCTGAATTTAAACTCCCAGCAACTTACAGTATGGTGGTATCTGTTCCAATTTTGGACGTCAGTGCCAGCTACCTCCTGACTGTGTAGAAGAGAGAAGGATCAGAGAAGTCCTTCAGTCACACAGATGCAAAAGCACCAAATGAACTGGAAGCCAGCCACATTTTCTGAACAGCCCTTTTAATTCTGCTGAGCAAGCAATGGCCCTCCTTTTTTAAAAAAATTGCTGCTTACATGAAAGCAAAGGGCTCAGGTTGTTTACAGAAAGGCTCAGGAAAGAAACATGTAATTTTGCACTTGGGGGGGGAGGAGCCCTTCAAACCCAGCCCTGAAAGTTTCCTGATTGGTTGAGGAGAAGCCGGCAGAGAGAAAGTGGGTGGAAAAGGAGGCGGGAAATTGTCTTGATTTGAACAAGTCACCTTGAACTTGCCAAGTCTGTAGGAGTCAGATTAAGGGATGGGGAGCTGAGCCAGCAGGCCTGGCATGGAAGGCAACCTGAAGAAGAAAACCGAAGAGGTAAAAAGCTGCTGGCTGCAGAAGACAAGGGGAACGGTGGCAACGCTGAAACAGCTCCTAATGTGCGGTTTCGAAGCAGGCAAGAAAATGCAAGCTGTTTTTCCAAAGAGTTCCACAGATATAAAATCATGCAAATTTTGTTTGCAGCAGTTCAGCTCTTTCAGTCTTTCCTTTTCAATGAACTTTTTTTGCATAATTTTGCCTGCCATGAAACTCAAGTGCCTTATATATTCTGGAATAAATTCTGAAGAAAAGTTGGTTAGCACTGAGCCCTGCTAAGCCTGCTGGGCTGTCCTGGACTGCTTTCATGAACATGAAAGTGAATATACACTTTCAAACCTCCCCAGCCCTCTGCAACTCAATAGTTAGTGAGCAAACTGTCTTTTGGGGAAGCTTGTCTTTCCTGCTCATGAAAAATACTGTTGGTAAGCTTCCAAAGTGTTCCCAAATCAATCAAAATCCAGCTTAAAAATCATAGCTCCCCATTTCAGTTTGAGGTAGTAACAGGAGTTATATTAAGAGACAATATATTGTCATACAGTACGAAGGGAAAGCTTAGTTTAACAGTCACAGAGCTGAAAGAGACCAAAAGCTTCTCCATTCAGCCCCTTGTTTAGAGGCAGGATCTTACCCAACACCCACACCCACACTCTCTATCATCTCTTGAGCCTTTCCAAAGGAAGTTTTACCACAGCAAAAGTCACACCTCTCAACCAATTTCTGCATCTGACTTCTGCCACACATCATTCACAATTATTTCAACAGGAGAGATTGGTTCTTGTTTTGTTTTAGCATACTGTGTGAACCTTGCCTATTTGATGTTTATGGTTCAGTGTCTTGTACAAAACCAGAAAAATGGGTTAATTCAGTAACCAGATTGCATCTTATACATTACACAGCCAATATAGGTATCAGTTAATCTGCATTAATTTTTTAAATATATGAGCACATTTAAAAAATCACAACTTTCCCATGTACATCAACCTCTACTGTCTGAAAAAGTTCTTGTGCAAGACCTTTCAAAATCAAGTATGTATGCTGTTCATATCCTACCCATTAGATTTTGAAAATAATAGGACTCATGGCAGTATTCCTGGAGGGGTTCATGAAAGCAGTATGGCACAAGCTACTCCTTTTTGTAATGTGTTGTGATACTGCTTGTACTGCAGTGGGCTTGTGGTCCAGCCATGGGCTGGACACTGCTTGAGGAGTGCAATTCTGCTTTCATCATTTTGAAGAAAACTACAGGATCTTGCGGCATTCATGGTAAGACATATATCTGAAATTGCACTGCACGAAGTCATTTAATTTAACATATATGTGATCTCATTGGGACTTTCCAGGCAAAGAAACAACCCCAGTAATGAGGTGAGATTAATTCTCTGTTGATCACATGATACTGTAGTGGGTGATTGCAATTATAAGCAGTTTCAGTATATTCCTGTGCTGAAAGCATCAAATGCTATTTCAAGGCAATAAAATAGCACTTAAATTGTGCAGCTGCTTTTATTCAATGGGGTGCTCTCACTGAATGGGAATTTTTGGCTTCCTAGCGGTGTATTGGCATGATTAGATAAAGATGTCCAAATGCAGAATTGCCAGGACATCAGCATTGGAAATTTGGAAGGCGACAGAAATTTGTCACCATGGCAAACATGGAAGCATGGGGCTGGGGGGATTCTGCAATTTATTCACTAAAATAATAGGGAGAAGGGATATGTTTAAGGGTTGAGCTGAGGGATGAGATGAAGCACTCACTCATGAGCTAGCAACTTGGCTGATAGCTTTCTGGGTACAGAAGGGGCAAATGTTGTTCTCTGCAAACTCCAGTCAATAAATACATAAACACTTCCATGCGTGTAGAAAACTTATCTATATACTAAGGTTACAGATACTAAAACTCTTGTATCTGTAACCTTCAACTGGGTGAAATGGTGCCTCATAGTGCAACAATTTTTGAACCAAGGTGCCTCAAATGGGCTAACTTACAGAATGCATCCAAAATCCAGGACCTGTTACTCCCGCGAGATTGAAATTTGGGAAATTTGTGGCTCCTTCAGCACTGTGTGGCTGACCTCTTTCCTGCCTCCCTCTGTCCCCTGCACCCAATTGCCTGGTGGCAAGGCCCGACAGGCAAGTGGCAATTGGCTGCTTTGGAAACAAGGCAGAAATCTGAAATCTCTTAACAGCTGTGGGCACTGAGGGAAGGATGAGGGAGTGACTTGGATGTCTGCTGGCGAGGTAGGGCTGGCTGAGGGGCACCAGTGGTCCACGGGTGAGCCCTCTTCCTCCCTCGAGGGGGCCTTTGAGGACATGCCAGAATGGGGAGCAGTGGTGCAGCTCCCTTTGTTCCACCTCCCCCAGCAAACTGGCAGGCATTCTGCTGGTCGGCTGAGGAGGAGGAGGAGGAGGCTTCACCAAGGCTCTCCTGAGAGTTGTGAGAGGAGGGCAAATGGCGCAAGCCTATATTATATGTGGAAATGAAGGGAGGGAGGGAAGGAAGGGAGGGAAGGAAGGAAGGAAAGAAGATTTCTGATGCTCTCTGCCAGCTTCCCACAAGCAAAGTCAATGGGGAAGCCAGCAGCAAGTTGCAAGTTGCTCACATTCCCACTGCTTTTTTAGGTAAGGAAAGATCTCTGAAACAATGGCACAACGGGTTACGGATTGTCTAGTATCTAAATAGATCTAAAAGACCTGTAGAAAACTGATAATTTTTGAGGTCACTGGAGGAAGGGGTTTTTGAGTATTATTTACATCTGAAATACCAGGGGGTACACTTGTGCATGTACATCCATATATTCATACATACATGTACATCCATACATATTCACTTACCCATATACATATACCTTTATACATATCTGCAGACAAGCCAATAGAAGGGTTGAGATAATCTTGTCATTTTCATTTTCCCAAAATGAAGTTTCCCTCTAGCAATCCTACTCGGTATTGCTAATTTCCCACTGCTAATGGCAGATGGAAACCACCCATCTTAATCAGATTTACCTGGAGGAAGGGAGAAGAAATGTAGCTTCCTTCTAAATTCTAGTGGGTTTGATGCAGATCCCTGGTTTCACATACCATTACAGTTGCTGGGGATGGGGGAGGGAGCTCTAATGCAGATTGCCAGTTTCATTCTGCACTACTGATCCAACTGATCAGTTGGCTAGCAGGGAGAATGGTGTAGGGTCTGCACAAGGTTCTCTTAAAGGTTCAGTTACAAAGACCAATTGAAAATTGATAAACCTGATCTGGGCATTATCTATGGATTATACTGTTTAAGGTAAATAGTTATATTTAGTGGATTACCCTACATGTCAGTGGAATCTGACAGGACTGTTAAACATACATTACACATATATTTTAACAGATCCATTTACAGAAATGCATGTTATGGCTATAACGATGACAAAGTAAAGGGCACGTCCATAAAACACTATTTCTATTCCTTAATTCCTCAAAAGCAGTTTGAAGCAAATCTGCCAGCTTTATTCACTCCTGGAATGCTGAGAATATAATGAACCAATCTGCATTCTCCCTCTGGCTGACTAGTAGGAGCTTACAAAAAAGTAAGTGAACAAGTATTCCAAGCTAACACTATTTCCTAGTCCTAAAGCAACAACAAAAATTGCACAACCAAAAGGAAATGAAATAAATGGCTACTGCCCCTCCACGCCTTTTTCCAATACATGTTGCATTTGTTTGGATTGTTTGGAGTGTTGGTAACAAGATGAAGTTGCCTGGCTACCAAATCATAACCCCTCCTGAATTAAAAACTCCACTGAGAGTTGTGACAGTGACATGATGTCATGTCATCAGTTTTGCATCCAAGCATTTTTCTCAACACGGTTCAGGATTGGAAGGGTGACTGATACTGAGAAGATGTGGTAAGTTCTGATCAAAATGCTTACTTCTTAGGCTGGTGGAACTGGAACTAATTTCACAGGCACCTGCAGGGTTATCAAAATTCAAAAGACCACTAGATGGCAGCAAACAGTATGAGTTTAACTGCTGAAATTCAGGTGATAAGAGGAGGGAGAAGATCCTTTAATAGAAGACAACCTGCCCGCAAGCTCTGTAGAATTTATAAGACCTTTATAAGAAGCAAAATTAAAAAAAAAATTGACTAAATTGTCACAGTTAATCAGATTTGCTTTTGAACTAGTACAAGAGTGGAAGGGTCCAAGGAGGAACTTGCATAGGAATTTTGTGTGTGTATATGTGCCTTTAAGTCAGTCTTGACTCCTGATGACTGCCTGGATAAGTCCCTGCAGTTTTCTTGGCAACATTTTGGAAGTGGTTTGCTCTTGCCTTCTTCCTAGGGCTGAGAGAGAGAGCTACTGGCCCAAGATCATCCACCTGGCTTCATGTCTAAGAAAGAACTAGAACTGCATACAAGTTAAACACTCTTAATTGCTGAAATCACAGGTTCAAAGGTTTTGCCCAGTTCCCAGGTTCAGCTATATCCTGGATTTGGATATAATATGGGAAGTTAATTATTAGATCTTCCAAGGCCCAATAACTTTCCTTTCCTCTGTAGGATTAAAAGGAGAGATCATTTTAATTAGCACTGCAAGTTTAAGCTGAATGGTGTCTAAAATGTATTTCCACCCAATACCACTCTCCCCTCTCCTTCTCTGAAACTATTCTCAGTCATAGGGCAGAGGGCAGACAATCAGTTTCAGAATCAAATGGCTGATGATTGATTTAGGGAAATTCACTTGAGAACTAAAGTCTACATTTTCTATTAGCAAGGAAATCAACCCAAGTTTTTGGTTGAAGTATGAATGTACTGCCCTCTACTGTTTGATTCTATATAGGTTGAGATCTTAAGATAACAGGATCCATGTATAAATACATATTGTATACCTAGCTATGGACAGACTTCAGACTAGGGATTCAAAATGAGGGCAGAGAAAATAATATATTATCTTCTTTTCCAGTGGTTTACAAGCATGTTATTGTCTCTGCACCTTTGAGAAGGGGGCATATTTCCTCTGAATTAGAGAAAAAGTGAGTTCCCAGATTCTGCTTTTTCTTTCTGAATTCTATAAAATGGGGAGAAAGCATGTCCTGGAAAATTTATTTCAGTACAGTTTATATCATCCAATTATATAAATTGGATATAATTTATTGGATATAATAAATTGGATATAATTTATATCCAATTTAAATTCAGAGTTTAATTCAGCTAATGTCTGGTAGTATTCATAGAAGAGCCTATATCACAAACTAGCTAAACATACTATAGCCTGATGTAGTGTTCAAACTCAGCTGCTGGGGTATAGTGGTGCAATGCTCTAGATTTCAAGGTAAAATGGTCCTTTGGAGGATTTGGGGATGCAGACATAACACCTGTCTATAGGCCTTAAGCCCAAACAGTTCACTTTAAGGAACTGCAGACAGAGGCTATGTTTGCATCCCAATGCACTCTGAAGCACCTTTTTGGAATCAGACCCAGAATGCTATTTTGCTCTACTATTATGGTTGAGTAAATTGTGTGAACCCAGAGAATTGAATTAATTTGGATGGATAGGTGATGGATAAATTAATCATATATAAAAGTATCATTCTAACACATCCATCTCTAAGGATTCTTTAAAATTTCAGCTTAGAGTGAAATATGAACCAACTAATAATAGCTTACTCTGCAAATCATTATTGTATGAAAATTCTAGTTCAGCATAATGTGTGAGCCCAGTTTAGACAAGCTGTTCTATGTGGGGATAAGAATAGCGGACCACCTTCCAAGGCTGTTTTTGCATTTATCTGGCAACCCTAAATAAATGCTGGAAATTTTAAAAAGAACCAAAAAGAAACTTTCAAGTGTCCGTTAAAAATCATTGTATGCAAATGCAAACAATACAAAGTAGCAAATTTGGAAATTTGGAAACTAAGCTAGAATGGGGGCTTCATTTACCTATTTCCTTTTTTCTTAAAGCAGATCACACCATGAAGAGGCCCCAATACAATTCTAAGTTCCGAACACCTGGAAAATGGAAAACCTGTGTGACTCTCAAAAGGAATTACAGTATGTATTATTCACAATACATAAGACATTCCTAAAGTTTTGTAAACCACTTATATGCTATGGGGAAATTATTAATAGTTATAACTGTATTAATACAATATATTGTTATAATAAGAATGTTTGAATTAAATTATATATACTAATATTTTCCATATCAAATTATGTAAAATATATAAATACTATAACTCTCCTTCCTAACAAATTCAGTGTGAATCCTAACTGGAATGGAGCCAAAACAATGTTTTCCAGGGCCAGTTTGGCATGGTGGTTAAGGTACTGGATTAGAAAGTGTGAGACCATGCATTCTAGTCCTCCCTTAAGCTTGAAAGCCAGCTGTGTGATTTTAGGCCAGTTACTATCCCACAGCCTAACCCATCTCACAGGGATGTTGTTGTGGGGAAAATAAAAGGTATAAGCGTTATGTATATAACTTTGAGTTGTACAAAATAATGGTGGGATATAAATCTAATAATAAGTAAAAATATAAAGGAAGAGATACTAAAAAAATTCTTTAAACGTTCCTTAAAAAATTCTAAAAAAAATCCTAGAAGTGGGGGAGAAGAGTAACAATGCAGTGCCTGCTAAATATTGAGGGTGGAATGTTGAGGATGCTTCTACACAGTCACTGGCCTCACAAATCCTCAGCAGCAGTTTTGTGCTACCATACATTTCTCCCCACTGCTGCCCTCTGTCCTCCCTTGAAGATGGAAGGTACAAAGAAACCCACAACCAGCCAGAGTTCTATCCCCATTCCTGCTCTTCTCTCACCACTTATGCTTTTCACAGCACACAAAAAGAAAGAAAATACATACATACATACATACAGTAGTTGTTGGGATTTGGGCAGCATACAAATTTGATAACTACATAAATAAATACATAAATAAAAACCAACTGGCCAAAGCACCCATTTAAAGCAACTAGGGAAAATATTTATTTATTTATTTATTTATGGATTTATCTGTATCTACCACCTGCAACTAGCACACAAGCCACAACTATGCAAAATCCTCCTGACCAGAGTCCCCCCCTGCTCTTCAAACCAGAGACAGAGTCTGCAAGGACTCCCATACGGTAGGACTGCTCTTTCCAAGGGAGCACAATCCCATCAAGAGTCAAAGATGGAGCAATCTTGGAATCAGTAAGCCTCTGAATCACCAACTTGTCTGGATTGAGTCTGAGCATATTTTTCCATATCCAAACCCTGACAGCCTCCATATACCAGGTCATGGCTTCTACTGCATCTCCCAATAGGCCTGGGGTAAAGATGCACTGTATAACTATCACCTGCATATTGGTGATACTTCACCCCAAACTGATGGATGACCTCTCCCAACAGTTTCATATAGATACTAAACAAGATATGGGAAAGGACTTAACCATAAGGCATTCCATAAAAAACTGTCCTTGGGGTTAACTCCCACCAACATTTGGCTCCGCCTGCAACACTGTGCCCCAACCCCTCAGCCCTCATAGGCAGTGCAGAAGGATACTGTGGTTGACAGTATCAAAAGCTGCTAAAAGATCTAGGAGGACAAGGATGGTCACACCTCCTCAACCCAAGTCCTGCTATGGGTAATCCATCAGAGCAACCAATGCTGTTTCATCCCATGACCAGGTCTGAACCCAATTGCCATGGGTATAGATTATCTGTATCCTCCAGAGCCCTTGACAACTGCAGCTCCAAAACCTTTTCAATAACCTTCCCCAGAAAGAGAAAATTAAAGATAGGACAGTAGTAGTCCAATTTTGTTGAATCCATGCTGGGCCTCCTGAGAAGTGGGTGAATCAGTGCCCTTTAAAAGCCTCTGGCACCTCCCCTTTCCTCAAAGAAGTATTGACTATATCCTGTATCCCACTCCCAGCCCTTTCTCTAGCCACTTTTATTAGACAGGTAGGGCAGGGGTCCAATTCACAGGTGGCTGAGCTCAGACTGCAGAGGATTGTGCCCATTTCTTTAGAATCCACAGGCTCAAAAACATCTGTCTTCTCCATAGATTCTGCTCATGTGACTTCCAACTCAGAATGAACATGAACAATTTAATCTGCAAAATGCTTGGCCAGACAACTAACACTGACCGGATCTTCCAGCACATCCTTTCCCAAATGCCTGGGACATTTTGAACAGTGCAGCTGGCTGACATTCCATGAATGTAATAAGGACAGAGAAGTAATTATGGTTCACTGTCTTTATTACCACAGAGTAAGCTCAAATCTAAGCTCTAACTCATGTCTGGTCACATTTGCTTCTTGTTTTCCACCAGCATTGCTCCAGGCATCTCTTCACCCATTTCATTTCCCAGAGGCCCTCACTGAATCATGGGGCTACACAGGATTGGCAGGCAAGGAAAGGCTGCTCAGGGGCAATTCTATCAAATGCCCTAGCTGTACCTCTGTGTTCCAGAGATCAACAAAGTGTCCAAAAGAGTCTTGACCAAAAGCTCAAGTGCCATTAGGAAACCTGCTGGGTCCATTAGATATCTGGGGTGGGCCATTTTAATAAGCCCCTCCTCCCTGGCAGCTCTAGGGAAAATGGACTGAAGGAAAAGTCCCCCAAACATCCCATTCAAACAATGGCAAAAAGATATATCTAAATTTGTATGGCAAGGGAAATAAACCACAAGTTAAATAAAGTGTTACAAGATGCAAAGGAAAGAGGAGAATTGGGTTTACCAAATTTGAAACTGTATTTTGCAGCTTGTTGCTTGGTCTGGATGAAAGAATGGGTGTTGCTGAGAAACAAGAGACTTTTACAGTTAGAAAGCCACAACCTGAGGTTTGGATGGCATGGATACTTATGGTACGATAAAATTAAAATTAATGTGGATTTTTAAAATAATGTTATTAAATGTGCCATACTGAGAATATGGAATAGATATAAACCCAGGCTGTGCCCGAAAACGCTTCTGTGGATCTCAGCACAAGAAGCATTCTATAGAAGAGAAACAGCAGGCAAAGACAAATGGTTAACGTACCAGGAATTATTGGAAAATCATCAAGGAGAATATAAAATTAAATCAAGAGAGGAACTAATGGCAGAAGGATAACGTTGTCAATGGTTTTCCCATTTACAGTTATCAGACAGATTTAAAATGGATAAAAAGACTTATGGTATGCAAAGTAAGAGAATTTGAAGTATAATTGTGTACCGATGATGAACATGTAATTGCTAAAATGTATACATTTTTGTTGAAATTTAAAACAGAGGAAGAACAGGTTAAAGAATGTATGATAAAGTAGGCTAAGACTTTTGGTTATAATATACTAATGGATCAGTGGGAAAATATGTGGTTAAAAGGGTTGAAATTTACATTATGTTACGATTTTAAAGAGAATTTTTATAAAATGATGTATCATTGGTACATTATGCCAGAGAAATTATCTAGAATGTATAAAGGCATTTCAAATGTGAACAACATGAAGAGACATTTTATCATGCTTGGTGGACATGTAAAAAAGCTTTAAAAAAATGGATTCAAATACATACCGTATTTTTCCAACAATAAGATGCCCCCATGTACAAGACCCCCACTTTTCCAACCCAAAATTAAAAAATCAATATTTTAAAGATAGTGCAGAACACATTTTTATTTAGTAATTAGTTAACATTGACCTGATACACTCGGTGGGAGGAGGTCCAAACCGTCTCTCTGCAGCTCTATTTCCAGGCTCTTTGGCATAACTGATTACATTCAAGCACGAGTGAAACTGCAGATGGCTTGTCTCTGCAAACAGCCTTCCTGTAATTGGTTTGTTCAGCATCAGCTGACATCAGTTACATCAGGCTCGTGATTGGAGGAAGTCTGTTTGGGAGACAAGCTATTTCACTCGTAATTGGAGGCTAGCAATAGGAGGAAGCCTCTCTGCAGAAACAAAGTATGGGCAGTTTTGCAACCGCGCGATTCTCGGCTGACTTCCTTGAATAAGACGCCCTTCAGTTTTTAGGGTAAGGATTTTAGAAAAAAGTATCGTCTTATAGTCGGAAAAATACGGTACATTGATACAGAGGATTTTAAAGATTAATATTCAATTGAAACCAGAATTTTTCTTTTTAGGATTGATGGATAAACATTAGAAAAAAACCATGGAAGATTATTTCAATATATGAATACTGCAGCAAGATTACTACATGCACAAAGATTGAAAGATTTGGCATTGCTCATTATGGAGGAATGGTTGGTGAAATTGACAGAAATTGCTGAGATGGACAGACTGACTTCTTTGATTAGAGAAAGGACAATATCTACATTTATTGGTGACTAGAAACCCCTTATGGACTTGTGATTTATGGTTTTGATGATTAGACAGGATAAATTATAGAAAGAAGAGAGTCATGATGTAACCTTACAGAGAGAGGTTAAAATATAATTGCACTTATAACTGCTGTGAAGAATATCGGAAGCCACTTCTTCATACCATTATATGTCTGTATATCATTTTTCCCCACTTTTTTTTTTATTGCACTTTTAGCTTTTTCTGTATTTCTTTCCTTTTCCATTTTAGTTTGTATTAGTTCTTATTATTGCTCTTAACACTTTCAATAAAAATTATATAAATAAAAAAAGAAAAAGCACCTAAAACAAGATCACAATACATCTGCACCAAGGTGAATATAGTCAGTCACATTAGGCCACTGATGTTTTGGGAGGATCCCATGGTTGTCATCGCAGCCATGAACCCTTAAACTGCCTCTGATTTCAGGGAGGGGAGATTGAAATCACTTAGTGCTAGCAGGCTGGACCACAACAGCACCGTAATGAGATCAAGCAGTTTGGGAAAGGATGTTGCCATGCAGCTGGGAGGATGGTGCAATTGCAGCACCCCCAGCCTATCCCTTTGGCCCAAAGTCACCAGCACATATTTATTAGAAGAGCTAACAAAACAGAATTTTTAAAACTTAAAAACCAAATGTTAGGACTTTTGACTTCTCTAGTTGTTCCGAAGGATATGGCATAATTAATGTAACATAGGTATGTGTATTAAACTATAGGGAAAAATTGCAAATGGTTTGTTTTTAGTGGGTAGTTTTCAAAATGAAAGGAAGAGTAGAATTATTTTACACAAAGTATAGGACAGTGCTATGTATGTTTATTCCTTTGATTTTGTTGAGCACTCCCAGATTAAGGGAGTAATCTAACAGTGCTTTCAGATACATGTGTACAGTATGTTTATATAGACACACACAGGGACTATAACAATATCCTAAATATTCTTTATGCATTTTGTCTTCCTCACACTTACATATTCATAATAACTTTTTAAGCAATTCAGATATCAATATGTATTTAAAAAATTAATCTAATCAGATTATATAGCAATATTTTAAAATTCTATGAATATTCATGACGTACTTCTCATGCCTAGGCCCACCACCATTTTGCATAGCAACCGTCTCCAACCGCCACCTTAGCCGTTGTATCAGGCAGCCGGTGGACTCATGAGCGACGCAGATATTTAACCAATGGGAAGGGAAGGCGGGCTTGCAGCGGACCAATAGGAGGCCAGTGTCTAGGCCTTGATATGGACTATTCTAGAATGAAGGAGGCTGTGACGTCTAGTCCCGCCCCTCGTTTCGTCAGGACTCAGTCGAGTCAGGCGGGAGCGTACGCGCAGTCGCCTTTTTCTTTTTCTCCTCCAGAGGTAGCCGGGAGAGATGGCGGTGAAGGCGCTCAACCCCAAAGCTGAGGTGGCGCGGGCTCAAGCAGCCCTGGCGGTCAATATCAGCGCGGCGCGGGGCCTGCAGGATGTGCTCAGGACCAATCTCGGGCCCAAAGGAACCATGAAGATGTAAGGCAGGCAAGGGGGGGGAGGGCTCGTTGTGGGGAGCACAGGGTTGGAGAGGAGGGGCTACGCCTAGCCCCACCCATCCACATGGTGCTCGACGGCGGAAGCGGCGAGGTGAATCCATGCGCAAAATAGCGTCGAAGGAGCCCCAAACCCAGCTAACAACGCAATATGCTCGTTTGTACAGCGTTGTCAGTGAAAATTTCTTTTATAAAGAGTGTAGGGATCAGGCAGTACCAATAGTGGTATCTATTTAAAAATAGATACATGTAGAGAGAGAGAGCAAATATGTCTTTAAAATGCATATAATTACAGTTATAAAGCTTTGGGCTATACAATAAACTTCCAGATATGTATAAAATATTTATATTTTCTGCCTCAATAAATTTAGGGTGATTATAAATAGGGCTTGCTTCATTTTATCTATGCAGTTAGCTATAAATCTTTATTCAATTTATATCTTGCCTTTTGTACCGGAGCTCAAGGTGCCATACCTAATGCTCCTCCTTCTGTTTGTCCCCACAGTAGCCAACCCCATGAGGTAGGCTGGGCTGAGAACACAACTGGCTCAAAGTCACCCAGTGAGCTTCTGTGGCAGAGGGTGGACTAGGACCTAGAACTTCCTACTCCTAGTCAAACTCCTTAACCCCACTGGCTCTCAAATTAGTAAATTAGGCTTTGAGTATAGAATTGCCCCACCAGCCAGTTAGTTTTGTACCAGTCAGAATTTGAAAGATACTGATTGACCACTGCTATCTTTTTGTTTTGGGGGAAGAGGGATTACAGCTTATGTTCTCAGTTAACTATCACAGGTGGAACACTAGTGGCTATTAGTTATCAAGTACTTGGCTTAGCTATCAATGCATGGTTATAAATCATGACATTGGAGAGCTGCTGTCAGCTGAATGAAAGCATGGTGAGTTTGATTGGCCAAATCTTAGTATGAAGCAATGTCATAAATTTATAATTGTACCTCTCCCAAAATTAGCCCCCTTACACAACTCCTAAAATAGTGAAGTTGTTCTGCCATCTGCATCTGGTTGCTGTAACTGGCTGGTGGAGGGAGATAACACTAGAAGCCTATTCCTTTGATTAATTTAATAGGATAGTCAGTCCCAGAATTGAAAGTAGAAAAGAGAGCCTTGGATGTGATGGTTTGCCATTGCCCAATACTGCAGAACACCTGCCTAACATTTCTCTATTACATGAGCTTGTGTCCACCAGTGTACTGCAGTTTCTGGAGGGTTTCTATTTGTTTATCCAGGTTTCAATGTTTTATACTTCTTTCTTTGTACCTTATTTTGCATAGTGTCTCACACTGACGATGTTTATTATCTTACTGGCCAAGCTATTGCTAGTGTTCCCCTCCTTTCTTCTCTGAAGAGAAAGGGAGAATGGGATGCCTGCCAAACAATCAGAGGATTCACCACATTGGGTTGGCAGTGTGGGTACTTTATAATAATATCCCACATTTCAAATTATTATGTTAGGATTAAGAGGTATACTTTATTAATATGTCTTTCCTTGATTACAGTTCATGATGAACTCAAAGAAACATAATTTGCTTTGAAAATGTCATCTCTTTTTCCAAACTATTGAATCATCCTTTGTATTCTGACACAGGAGAGGTAGTGATGTTAGTAAATTATGTTCTACCGGTCCTTTTGCCCAAATACTTGGAAAAGGAAGGTTGTATTGAGGGGTGATGGCTTTGCTTTCTGTTTTCCACAGGCTTGTGTCTGGTGCTGGGGATATCAAGCTTACCAAAGATGGCAATGTCCTGCTTCATGAGATGGTGAGCTTTCCGTTCCTTCCAAGAATATAGTTTTAAAATATCAGATCAAATAATATCTTCCAGAACTCTGACTACATGCAGAAAAGAGGCACCTTAGTAGATCTTTAGATAGTGAACACTATTGGTGATGTAGGCCAAAAATTATATTTAAAATGTTATGTCAAAAGTTAATGATAATTTTATGTTTTATTTTTCAGCACAAAATGGCATATGTCCAAACTGTGTAACCAACAGTGTGCTGTTGGTCAAAACATGAGCTCCTCTCTGCTTATTTTTGGGTCTAAGATTAATTAAAATGTATGCACTGCTGGTGTTTCTATAGATTGTTTCCTTAAATTATTAAATTGATAACAGAGCACAATAGTAAATGGATGAGGAATGACATTTTGATGATATTCTTTTTGTCCTCTTTGCATCCATCAGCAAATTCAACACCCAACAGCTTCCTTGATAGCCAAAGTAGCAACAGCACAAGATGACATCACTGGTGATGGGACCACTTCTAATGTTCTCATAATTGGTGAGCTGCTCAAGCAGGCAGATCTCTATATTTCAGAGGTATGTGACAGTGTTTATGTACTTATAGTCTGCAAGCATATATTTTTATGAGCACAGCTTCAGTTTGCTTTCAGATTTAAATAAAACAAGCTAAGTTCCGTGAGAAATTCTTAGTATTGCCATTAAAACAAGATTCTTAGCTGCATGTCCATATTTTGCTAGATCAAGGTGAACATCCATTCTATGTTATACCTAAACTAGATTAAAATGTCAAACTCCGACATTGAATCATATTTAACACAAATTATTCTTCCTGCATTTTTGCTATGGAACTGAACTTTTATTTATTCAGACTGGGGGTGGGGGGGTGTATAATTGACTTCTGACCACAGTGTGTGAGAAATTTCTGAACTTGTTGCACAGTGAACACCCAAATGAGCTCCATAGTTCCTTTGGCATAATTCTGTGCTAGAATAAACTGTACTTTACCCTCTGCATTGGAAGGACTATTTCTCCTTTTATATGTATTCAAAAGGACAGTACAAATTGTCGTCATGTATAGCCTCAGGTCATCTAGAAAGGCTTAAAAAAGAAAAGAAAGAAAAGTAAAATAGTTTTCCTTTTTTAAATACCACAGTACTGAAATCACTAGATTGAATCCATTGTTGTGTAGGCAGACTTTCCCTTGTTTTCTTCCCCCTCAACCTTCACCATTAATAAAAATAATAATCTCATAATAACTTATTAAATGTATATGCCACCCAACTCCCAGTGACTCTGGGCCTTTTCAGTACCTGCTCCAGGGATTTAGGGTACCTTCTGGAGTGTTTTTTTAGTTTTGTGCCCTTCAGTTGTAAAAAGAAATTGCTTGTGGAACTGATCACTTGAGTTTTGCCTATAGCTGGAGTGTGGAATTGGATATGTGTGTGTGTTTTTTTTTAATCATTTGTTTGGCATTAGGGGTTACATCCTCGAATAGTTACAGAAGGGTTTGAAGCTGCAAAAGAAAAAGCCCTTCAGGTCCTGGAGCAGGTCAAAGTAGCAAAGGAAATGGACAGGGAAACACTCCTAGATGTTGCCAGAACCTCCCTCCGCACAAAGGTCCATGCTGAGCTTGCTGATATCTTAACTGAGGTGAGTTTCATTGATTTCTTGTGTTCTCCAAAAATAAATTATATACAACTCCCATATTTAAAGTGAGGTGGATCCAGGGGGGTGGGGGGTTTCTAAATCCTGGAAGTCCTGTTTGATGAGGTTTGTTCTCTTTTCTTCGAAGGCTGTAGTAGATTCAATTCTGGCAATCAGAAAACCAAACGAGCCAATAGATCTTTATATGGTTGAAATAATGGAGATGAAGCACAAATCTGAAACAGATACAACGTAAGTATAAGATAAATGGATTCTGTTCCCAAAGCCTTGAAATATATCATTCTTGCATCTCCCTTAGCCTAACCCAACTTGGTATTTTCCAGACATATTGGAATTGCACTTTATGGAATTCTTTGCTGGCATGGCAGAGAATTTTGGGAGTTGCTGTCCCAGACATCAGCATCTGGGCCTTAGGGTGTGGAAGATATGCAACATTGTCTCTGCTTTATTATATCTGATAAAGAAAGTTACTTAGTTATATTTTATTCTGAACTGTTAAAGGAATGAAAGCCAAAGTTTCCTAGGTTTGAAGTACAGTAGTTATAGCTGGGGGCATGGGTGAATTCTGCATTGGCTTTTACAGTAGCTAATGGAGTCAGACACCATGCAAGAATAAAGTTTGCCTCGGATTCGTTTAATGACATGCTGTGCTAAAACAGTGTGCACGGGTCTGAAAAGGATACACCGCAATGTTGTTCCTAGGAGTCCATTTTTAGCAGGAAATGCATGAGACTGTAGACAGGATAAACAGCTGAAACTGAGTTCTTGAAAGGCTGTTTTAAATATCTTTTATAGCCTGATAAGAGGACTTGTCCTGGATCATGGCGCTCGTCATCCTGACATGAAGAAGAGGCTTGAAGATGCTTACATACTTACTTGCAATGTGTCATTAGAGTATGAAAAAACGTATGTATGTATTAGGACTTACAGCCCTAGTTGGGACTTGCAAACTGAGGTTTAATCCTACAGTTTTAGAGGCTGGTTCATGGGATTTTCTTGGTCTACCTGAAAGCCACTCTGACCATTTCTGATGTAAATTGCTTCTGATTCCCCTTATCTTCACATGTATGTTTACTGGGGTTGAAAGCAAATCAGGCCAGGTCTGGTTAGTACTTAAATGGGAGACACCAGAGAATGGGAGCGATCGACTGGACTTGGAGATGGAAAAATCCTGGAAGGTGACAATGGGAAACTATTTCTGTATACAGGTAATCCTTGCTTAACAACCACAATTGGGACTGGAATCTTGACCATTGAGCTAAGCGGTCATTAAGTGAGATGCCTACACGACTGCTTTGCTCAATGACCGCAATCCAGGCACTCCCAGTTGCAGTCATTAAGCAATCTCCTGGGTCGTTAAGCGGACGGAGTGAAAAAGTTGCCTGCTGAAGGATTTCAGCTCTGTGTGGTGCTTAAATCCTCCCTTTTGCAGCCCACCGGAGGGTTTCCCTTCCCCTCCGTGCATGGAGGAGAAATTCTTTGAGGGGCTGGAGGAATGGAGCTCAAATCTTCAGGATTTGACCTCTGTTCCTGAAGACTGCAAAAGGATTTCAGCTCCTCTTTGTGCATGGAAGGGAAATCCTTTGTGGAGCTGGAGGAACGAAGCTCAAATCTTCAGGATTTGAGCTCTCTTCCTGAAGCCTGCAGAAGGATTTCAGCTCCCCTCCATCCCTTCCGCTTGCAACCTTCCCTGCCAGCTTCCTCATTGACTTTCTGGGGAAGCCAGCAGAGAAGATTGCAAATGGCGATCATGTGATCACAGGGCGCCTGTTAACCGGTTGTAAATGCAAGCCGGTTGCCAAGTGCCCGAAATGCAGCTATATGACTGCAGGAGATGGCAGTGCGACATTTTATAACAGCTGGAAGTGCTTTACGGACCGTAAGGCACCCTTTCCAAGGCCGTTGTAACTTTGAACTGTTGTTAAACGAACAGTTGTTAAGCAAGGACTAGCTGTAGTTGCCAAGAAAACTGCCTGGTTTTTGTCCATGTAGTCATTAGGAGTTACGCTTGACCCAAGGGCGTGGTTACTTTTTATGTTTTCTGTATAATTTCAATTCTGACAGCATCCACATTATGTGCTTTTTTTTCCAGTGAGGTGAATTCTGGATTCTTTTATAAGAGTGCAGAAGAAAGAGAGAAGCTAGTTAAAGCAGAAAGAAAGTTCATTGAAGAAAGAGTGAATAAAATCATAGACTTGAAAAAAACGGTTGTTGGAGATTCAAATAAAGGTTTTATAGTGATCAACCAAAAGGTAAGAGAAGGGCTTGGTGTTGATTGAGATGATTGCCTAACAAATGGGCCTATAATGCAAAATGGGCTAAATAGAGTGAAACATTGGTTTAATTGTCTCCCATTTAGCAGAGTTCAGGTGCAGTGGGCAAAATTTGCATCCAGTTTTTGTTGGACAAAGCCCAGAAATAGGGCAATTCATGTAAGTGGTCATTTGTGACAATTTATGTTATTTGTGTTATTGTAAACCGTCCAGATTCGCTGGGAATTGGGCAGCATATAAATTTAATAATCATAATCATTATTATGCAAATAACATAAGTTGATGTAAATTCGCCATTTGCAGACTTTTGGATATAATAACCTCAAGTGATCCATTAAACCACAGTATTATTGCATGTTATCCTTATTTAATTTTTCAATATTAGTTTTATTTAAACCTTAGCAGATCTGTTTATTGTGTACTCTTCTGTATTTTCAGGGGATTGACCCTTTTTCCCTGGATGCACTTGCAAAAGAAGGAATAGTAGCTTTGCGCAGAGCAAAACGAAGAAACATGGAGAGGTCAGTTTCTGGAAGAACCTGGGGGACTGCCTTGGGCTTACAATGCTATTTGTTTCCTTTGAAAATGTTTAGCCAATATAAAAAAAAGAGTGACACCCAAAAGTTTGGAGAGGAGTAATCTTCTCTTATATTGTAATTCTAATCCTAGATGTTTAGAAAACTTGGAAAATGATAAACAATGACTTCTTTAGAATTTCTTCAAAGTACATTTAGAATGCTGGTATAAATCAGTCACTTTAATGACTTTGAATTATTATTATAAAAAGATACGCACATATTGATCCCTTTTTTAAAACAAAGGGACTGCTTAACATTCTTGATTGCATTCAAAAAGAGGAGCAGGTATTCCTATCACCCTAAGCCATGCTTTATTGAATAAATCACAACTGGGCTCACAACTTGCCAAGCCAAATCAAGCAAACTACAGTGTGTGAACCCAGACTATAACAGAAATATCCAAGAACATGTTTATTCTTTATGTTCAGGTTAACCCTTGCCTGTGGAGGTGTTGCTATGAATTCTGTAGATGACCTTTCTGTTGACTGCCTGGGACATGCAGGTCTTGTCTATGAATATACCTTGGTGAGTTTGATTTTTGAAATCTTTAATTCTTTTCAGTTTGACTTCTGTGGCAAGCATGGTAATTAACACCTAATTTCAGTAGTGGTATTAGTGTTGTTCAAGAGCTGGGTGGGTAGATGGATGGATGGAAGAAAAGTAGTTTCATAGAATCCATCTTGGAATTCTTAGATATTTCTCAGTGGAAAAAACTCAAATCTTTTTAAAAAATAATAAGCCAGATAAAAATAGATATAGTAATAAGAATATAATAAAGGTACTGTTCAAAACTATAGAAAATCCAATATATAATTATACATATCTAGCATTTATGTTCCTTAAATAATGTCTGGATTGTTCTCTTTGCACAGGGTGAAGAGAAGTACACTTTCATTGAGAAGTGTGATAACCCTCGTTCTGTGACTCTGTTGATCAAGGGACCGAATAAGCACACACTGACCCAGATCAAAGATGCTGTAAGAGATGGACTGCGTGCTGTCAAAAACGCCATTGAGGATGGTGAGTCTGGGTTAGAAGCATTTCATATTTTAGTAGTCTCAATGCAGCCAGTTGATCAAAGGAAGTTTTATTTTGATGTTACTTTAATTTTGGCAAATTTTGGCTAATGGCTCTTTCAAAAATCACTTTATCAAAAAGAAGTCCAGGAGCTCAGGGTGGCATACGTAGCACTGCCTTCTCCAGTTTTCCCCACAAAGACAGTGTTTAGGGTGGTGTCAGAGTCTGCACACTCAGTTCCCAATTCCAGTAAATCTGGAGCCGGTTTGTTTCCAGTAAAGATTTCTTTATTGAGTAGCAGTATACAGCATTCCATAGATTGCTGAGACTAACCCTCCCCAGCCAGGGCTCTCCTTTTAACCCCCCTCTACTCTATTTTCCCGCTTGATTCCTTTGTACCTCTTCTTTGGTCTCACCTTGCTCAGCCTTGCCGGCACCTCGGGGCTAGATAACACCACACCTGGCCTTTGTTGTTTGTTCTCCATTTCCCCTCTTCCCTTTTATGGCAGGAACAAGCAAGCATCTACACAAGTTATGATTCCTTCCTAAACTAACATTTGTACTTACTAGCTAATTAGCACATGCCTGTTAACATTATAAATTTTCTAATAACATTTTAATAGCCTTCTGATAGTTGCTTGCGTAGATCCTGACATGCTGCCCTCCAACAAGACGAATGTCATCACATTTGAAATAAAATCTGCAAGAAAAGAAACAATATACAGTGGTACCTCGGTTCATGAACTTAATTCGTTCCGCGACTCTCGTTGCGACCCGAATTGGTCGTGACCCGAATCAAATTTTCCCATAAGGTTCAATGTAATTACGGTTAATCTGTTCTGAACCATATGTATTTTTTTTTAAAACCACAAAAATATGAAACAAAATACAGTACAAAGAGAGAGAACGCTAACCTTGCTCGACGCGACTTCTGGCGTGGAGGACAGGAAGGCGGGTGGGGAGGCGGTTATTGCTTGGAGGGAGAGTCCCCCTCGCCTCCAGGAAACCACGACCATGTGTCACGGGAGGGAAAATGGCCACGGGTCGTGTTCGTCACCCGATCCGGCGTTCGCGAACGGAAGCAAAATTTGGCAAACGGTGCTGTTCGTGACCCGAATTGGTCGTGAACAGAAGCATTCGTGACCCGAGGTACCACTGTATACAATACAAATATTGTTGTTGTTTTCTGTTTATCTAGGCTTTTGTGGATATTTGGTGTAAAAATCTTTAATGAGTTTGGGAGCTTTCACATTGTGGCTGCCTACCCATTCATAGTTTGTTTTGGGGAAGTGTTTCCATTGCACTAAGTATTGCAGTTTGCCTTTGTGCTTTCTAGAGTCCAGTATGGCTTGTACTTCAAAATGACTTTCTCCCTCAATCATGATTGGATTGCGATTCTGTTTGGTAGGATGCCACGTCAGGATTATTAAGAAACAGGAATTTACCCTTTTTGAGTAATAACTAAGTACTGATTTCTTGGGTGTGTGTTCTGTATTTTGTTGCAAGTTTGATGTTAACCAGTGATTTTCTTTTTTTCAGGCTGTGTGGTTCCAGGTGCTGGAGCCCTAGAGGTGGCAACAGCTGATGCCCTTGTGAAACATAAGCCCAGTGTGAAAGGAAGAGCCCAGCTGGGGGTTCAGGCATTTGCTGACGCATTGCTTATCATCCCTAAGGTAGGAAGCTTCTGGACAAAAACATCTAGTAGATATCTTGAGCTCTGTAGGTACCATCGAGAAGACTTTACAGCTGTCAGCATAGATACGTCCGAAAGGAAAATGAAAAAGGGGTAAAGAACAGTCAATTCTAAGTATATATTGGGCATTTATCTCCACTAAATACCAAATAGTTCATTTCCTGACAGAGTGAGAAATACAAAATTATTTTTTCCCTTATTTATTCTTACAGGTACTTGCTCAGAATGCTGGCTATGATCCTCAGGAAACGCTAGTTAAAGTTCAAGCAGAATATGCTGAGTCAGGACAACTAGTTGGTGTGGACCTAAATTCTGGTAAGTACAGGATGGTGGCTGCGAATGGCATGATTGACAAGGGCTTGAGATGTACTTTGTAATTCCAAACTGCTGGGTATTTTATGATCATCTTGATTTTTTTTCTTTTAGAAACTAATCTAGCAGATGTGTGATAGTCTTTCAAAATGACAGTTATTATAAACTGGTTCATTTGCAGGCTTTTATTTGGAAATCAGTGGTACTAAACCAACATGAATTTCTCATCTTTAGGGTATCTAGAATTTATTGTGGTGAACTGGTGACAATGGTTGTACTTTTTTTATTTGTGATCCTTTAGCAATTACATAATCTTGTAACTGCTAAAAGATCACAAATCAGAACATTGTAAACAAGGCTTGGTCCTGTTCCTAATAACGCAGGCAAGGGCAGGCTACAACCATTTAGTATGTCACAGATGGGGATCTTGTTACACTGTAGTTTAAGCAAAAATAAACATTTAAGATGATTGCTTCACAACAGTCTTCTTGTGGAGCTCCCATTCTACCTGAACTGTTATCTGAAGAAAAAATAATTTCCAAATGCTCCCAAAGGGAACACAGACAATTACTTGTCAGTTTCTAAACCATTTTTAACTGGATGGAATATTTATGTCTTTAGTTTTCCAAAATTCAAACCAGCTTGCACAGGGTGTGAATACTCTTGGATGTACATTATAAAACAGAACTCTGGCAACCGGTTGAAGACTATGGAATGTATTGTTGCCTTTTAATGAACTTTCTCCTGTGTCTTTCAGGTGAACCAATGGTGGCAGGAGCAGCTGGAATCTGGGATAATTACAGTGTTAAAAAACAGTTGCTTCATTCTAGGTAACATTTTATAGCTAACCATTTAAAAGAAAAATGACATTAACTGCATTTGGAATTGTATGTAGACCTACTTGACAATTAAGACCTAGTTGAGTATACTTTTTATATAAATAGGTTGGTCTGTTTTTCCAGACTGCTTTAATGCTAGTAACTAGATATGGAGTCTCATATTTCAGGATTTTTGCTTTTACTGTATGGAGAAAAAGCAGAAATGTAATTGGCCACGTGAACCTTCTTTAAAGAATGCAAGAAAAAGGGCTGAATGTACTTCTGCTAAATTAACTGTAAACTGACACCAGTGACATCTCTCTTCCTGTTTTCTCCAGCACTGTAATTGCTAGCAACATTCTCTTGGTTGATGAAATTATGCGAGCTGGAATGTCATCTCTCAAAGGCTGAATTGAAAGACCTTGAATGGGGAATCTCTCTACCAACAGTCTCCTGTATTCAAGTTAACAACATCCCTCTTTTCCAACATCTAATTCAGAATGATAGGAAGAAGAAAAGTCTACCTTCAGGAATTTGGCCACTCACAAATTGAAATCTTTCACTTCTGTAGAATCAATTACTATTTATTTTTTACACGCACTGAACAAATGCATCTGAAGTTACTGTCTTTCTACCCAATAAACAGTTTTGCGCTCTGGTCAGGCTTTAGCATGGTCTGTTATAATAATACTTGTCATTTGGATACTGCTTTCTATGGTTTCTGCTGCATTATTGGTATGAAATTCTGTGGCATGTACTGCCAGAAAAAAAAAAACCTTCTTACATACGCACTCAAGGTGATGCACTACAATAAATAAAACCTAATAAATTAATAGAATTAAAATCAAGGTGTTAAAATTAGTTTGAAATTAAAAGCCTGGTGAATGAGGTGCGTTTTTGCCATTTTCCTGAAACCCTCAAGTTTAAGGCACTGAATGACAAAATCTGAAGAGCAGGAGTATGCTGCACTGGGATGTTGGCTGAGGCGCTAGAAGGATTGGTGGGGTGGGAAGCAGGCAGTGGGACCTGCTCGAGCAGGGAAAAGTGAGACATCTTGCCATTCTTGAGTTAGGTTAGTCAACCCTTCCCCATTAGTATATTAAATCAAGCATTTGCCGTACCCCAGATTTATAAAGCAGCCAAAAAGCTGTTTACTAGTTGAAGATTCTGAGTCATCCAGGTGTAGTTATCTGGAGGTTGAGTCATGGCGACTGGACTTTTCGTTTGGTTTGATAGGTTTCGCTGCTTGTCCAAGCAGCTTCTTCAGTCTAGAAAGTTGGTTAGGGGGGACCCCGTAAATGCCTTCCAGGGTGGCTGCATTTCTCACTAACATGATGGGTTCGTTGAAGGGACAATAGGAGATGGAATTAGTAGAGTCTTTGGGATGTGGATGTCTTGCTCCTAATCCCTCACTCATCCCCAAGTGGGTCCTTAAGTGCTGCCTCCCTGTTGAACTTGTCTTAATCTTCCTGGGGACTGATGAAAGAGCAGCATGAAAAATGGGAGACGAGTTGTGTCTCAGGCCTCCACCTCTATTGAGGGGAGGATTTTCCACTTTGGCATAAATGGATTCCCTCACTCCTCTCAAACCACCTATCTTCTCTGTCCAAAATGTGAACATTATTGTCCTCAGATGAGTGTCCTTTTTCCTTTAGATGAAGGATTCTGCTGATTCTGGTCCTGTGTTGTTGCTCCTCCTGTGCTGGGCCATCCTCTTGTGTAAAGGCTGTTTGGTTTCTCCAATGTAGAGCTCTGAACATACCTCACTGCACTGGATTGCATATACTACATTGCTCTTCTTATGTTTTGGTGTTCGATCTTTAGGGTATACAAGCCTCTGTCTCAGTGTGTTAGTGGGTCTGAAAAACAGGTATGTGATGTTTTGCAAATATCCGTTTTATCTTCGACACATCATCCATGTATGGAATTGCAAGATTCTTCTGTTGACTCAGTCTCAGCTCTGTCTGCCGATTTTTTCTTGGCACCAGAAGGAAGGAAGCAAAGGATCTGTACAAAACAGAATGAATGCTTTGTTTCTAATCACTAAGCCACCCTTCCCAAGTCTGCTGTATTGGGGCCACATTTCCCCCAAACCCCAGACAGCAAAACTAAGCATCGGGATGGAGGCAACTGCACAAGGCTCTGAATCCTTCCTCATAACTGCAAGAAGCAGTTCCTCAACACTGTTAGAAGCAGAATGGTGGTGTACTCACCACATCTAAAAGGAAAAAAATGTGTATATATTAATACAACTTGCATTAAGCTCATATAGGGATTAACCCAGCTTTAACTCAAGACAGTGCCTTAGTTCAGGCATGCAAAATTATGCAGTTTGCTCATTATGGCTTGAGTCAAGTGTGGCTTATTCAAACTGGTTAAAAGGAGGGCCTTAATGCAAGTCCATCTCACACCTGGTACATAAATCTTCCAAAGAGTTGTGGTTCCTCTACTGAGTTTGCCTGATGAAGATCTAGGGACCAAAAATGAAAGGAATCGACCAGCAGGCTGGGGATGGCCAGTGTAGCGGGGGTGGAAGTGCCCACCTATACTATCCAACGATAACTGAACAAAACCAGGGTCCTGATTTGAGCATGGCCTTCGGGCACAAAGATTCCCAACAGCCATAAACCCCAAAATGGAGCTTTTCTCTTCCTCTGGGATTAAGGCCAGACAGGGTCAGAACACCAGCGCCACAGCTGGAGGAGAAAAATGGCACGTCTGCGTAATATTCCTGCCAACGCTTGTAGAACTGGATTGCCACTGCCTCCTCCGGGCCGCTTTTCAGACTTCCCAATCCAGTGCACAGCTCTGATCCATTTTTTCGGGGGTCTCCCTCCCTCAAATCCTGCCCGACCCTGCTTAGGTTTTCAAGATCGGCCAGGCGCCAGCACTCTTTCGAATACAAAAGGCGAGAGGCGCTGACGCCAAGCCAAGCCAGGATGTTTGCGAAACGAAGGAAGTTTGCGGAGGTAGGACGGGCCCTGCCCGTACACGTGTGCCGCTCCTGCCGACCCCGGAAGCAATCGCCGTGCTCGGCTGCTTTGCTGCACATCGTCGCTGCCAAAGTCGGGGCGAAGGGAGGGTCCGGTGTCCCCGTCCTCCTCCTCCCCGCGTCAATGTTCTTCTCTCCCGCTTTGCTCACGAGTTTCTTGCCCGTCCTGTTGTCTCCCTGGGCGGTGACCGGGAGCAGCTCGGAGCGCCCCGGTGAGTCCCCGCCGCGGCTTCTTCCCCTCTTCGCTCTGGGCGTCTGTGGTCGAGGCTTGGATTAAATTCTCTCCTTGCGTGCAGCCGGGTGTTAAACCGTGGAAAACCCTCTTCCCCCAAGAGAATGCTTTGGCCAGAAAGAATCGAGGCCAAGAAATAATTCCCCGGAGAATAGATGGAGCTTGCTTCAGGCATAGGCATGCCCATGTCCGATTAGAATTGAAATTGTGATCCATCACACAACATGGAAGCTACCATTTCCAGACTTTTAGGCTGTTACAGTAAAACTGCAGCAAAAATAGCAAAGATCCCTACCAATCCTTGAAAATTAATAATTTTATCATGGCTTTAAACTTTCACAGGATACTGTACTATTATCTGGAAAACAGTTCTTCTGTGCACGTGCAGAGTGTAGTGAATAATTTGTTTCCAGGGGATGCAGCTTTAGGGCAAACATATGCTGCAAAACCTTCCCACTTGGGAGTTTTGTCATATGAATCCTGTTAAAACTATAACATTCCTAAGGCCCCCAGGGATTTTAGGATGGCTGTTGCCCATGTTACAGAATAAATAATTTAATGTAGGTGATTATTAATAATAATAATTTGATTTATATTCTGCCTTTTTATCCATGCAGGACAGTCAATAAAATAAAATAGAAATGTCCAGGTAGATAATGATAAAGCAAAAGCAGCTCAATTAAAACATAATTAAAATTACAGCCAAGCATCTTGCCTTGCCATAAATAGTATGAGAAGGTACCTTAACAATTTTCTAATAAAATGGCACTATAATGATATCATGAAAAAACAGAATATTTAACTTAAAAGAGGAGAAAAAGACAAATGGCAAACAACTTCATGATCACCATGTAGTCACTAACCGTTTACGTTACCTTTAGTGTGCATTTAACAACAACAACAAAAAATTCCAAAGAAACTTCCTTGGCTTCTAAACTGATGGGGTTTTGTGATGGTTTTGTGAAATAATCAAAACAGATGCTATCTTGTTACTATTATAGTAACTCTGCTCTAGGGCTTTAGCACAACCATAGAGCCCCACACACCCACACTGGGCACCACTTTGCCACCAAAATCCTCTGCTATGATTTACCAATGAGTCTCTGAAGTTTAGTGGGAGACCACCAGAAACAATCTCAGAGGATATATTAGGATAAAGAAAAGGATGCTGACAACTGAAAAATAGCCATTATGTAAGGCTCTCCCCATTAAATGGTGCCCTTTTTTTCATTTCAAATTATTTGGGTGTTGCTTTTTTTTAAAACAAAATACAACACTGTAGTTTGAAATAGCTTATTGTCTTTAATTCTAAGAAGAAAATAATAGGGAATGGTGGGGAAAGTGTACGTGAGATTGTGCTCTCTCATTTATTAAAGTTTTCACATTTCTTTGAAGCATCGAAGTGGCTCCTGTTTTGTTTTTCCACTGGCCCTACCATTTCTTCCGCTGACAGACTGAGCGCAGTCCTCAGAATGTCACTCCGGACTTCATAGAACAGTCCTCAAAGGTTGTACCCTGACCTGTAAGCCGTGTTCACACTACCCACTAAATCCTAACCTCAGATTAGCAAAACATAGTTACTCTGTTCATGTAACATGCTGTGCCCAGCAAATAAACCATATACTAGCTTTACATGATGGCTGATTCACACAGCAAGTTAAGGTCATGGAGGCTTTTCCCACGACATCTGGACCACAAATTGCCAACCTTCTGTGAATCCAGCCATTCTTTCCTGAATTTACTCTTTCGTTCTTTGTTACCTCCTGACATTCTTGCTGCTAATTTCAACCCTCCTCTCAGCTGTCGGGAAGGATGAAGACATGGTGCAACTGCCTGGTGGGAAATTGGAATTTAGGACCCAGTTATTGGATGGTAAAACTGAAGACAGATCCTTCAGGACAATCAAACCATTTGTTATGGACAAGTATCCGGTCACCAACAGAGACTTCCGGTAAAGGTCACATCCCACATTGGCTTGTCTTAACATGGTTTTTGCCCTGCAATAGTTTCTCTCTTACCTAATAATACTGTGGTTTCACTACCACTTTGGATTGCATTCACAACTGGCAGCTTTCTAACAATTCTGGGTCAGCCCCTCAAAGTAGACCAGCTGAAGAAACGGACTCTACAGCAGTGTTTCTCACACTTAGCAACTTTAAGAGGCACGGACTTCAACTCTGGGGCTGGCTGGGGGAATTCTGGGAGTTGAAGTCCGTGCCTCTTAAAGTTGCCAGGTTTGAGAAATGCTGCTGTACAGGAAGGCCAGAACTATACTTCGTTGAGAAACTCCTCAAAGTATCGACAACAGGGTTCATACTACAGTAAAAGGTTGTGGAAGCATATTTTGAGGACTAGAATCCACTTCTTCAAATGCAAGAAGTGTTCTCTTAGCTGGCTGGTGTAAATAGAGTTCAGATTTGGGGTTGATGCAGTGTTGGGGAAAGTAAATTGCTAGTACAGCTATTTTGTGGAGAAGTCCAATTAGGGACCAGCTTATTTAATAAGAACAATAATATCCCCAGTCCCAACCTCCTCTCTCTGTGCAAATTGTAGCTCATATTTCCTTCACGCCCCAGGTCTCCTGCTTGCTTTATTTTCAGAATATCATTAGGGAAAACAAGCAGGAATAGTGTGCAAAGGTTATCACAAGTTGGCTAGCCGTGACAAGAAACAGTGCTAAAGGAGAAAGGGCTTAGTCCAAGGGTGGGTGGTAGTGGATCACCTGTGGCCTCTCAGCCCCTTTCTTTGGGACCCTCAGAGACCTCCAAATCATGTGCCAAGATGTTTGCAAACCACCAAATTACAGCCGTGTACTTTCCCACTGATGCTCTATGGGAAGTGGAAGGAACGAGGCACATCAAAGTGATACACTAAGTCCATCTAAATGTATAAAAGAGGCAAATGAAAAAATAGGAAGCCACCAAGTCTGCCCCCATCCCAGGTGGTATCAACACATCATTGTCTCATCCCCTGCACCCTTCTCCTGCCAGAATTATTTTGAAAGCAGAAGCCCCCAGCCACAAAACTGTCCCGGGATCTGCAAAAATGGCTGGTTTGGAAATCAGTTCTATCTTTTGGGCACAGGGAGTTTGTGAAGGACCAGAAATACAACACAGAAGCAGAGGAATTTGGCTGGAGTTTCGTCTTTGAGAATTTTGTCCCGGAAGAGCTTAAAAAGAAAGTGACGCAAAAACTGGAGGTAAAGGGCAGCTTTTCAGCATTTGGGGGAAAGGGGTGATTTTGGCCAACCTGCCCTGCATTCCAAACTCCAGAAAGTCTTACAAGATCACAGATGACTCAGTACCAGTTTATATCAGTAAATGGGTCAGTCAGGTATTGGGAAATAGTTTGGTGATTTGCCAGGAAGAGAAACTACAAGCAGTAAATCCTAGGAAATTATAAATCTAACCTGAACTGTCATGAACTGAATTGATCCATCTCAGCTAATGGAGCTTCTCTGATTTCTTATTGTGCGTAACTTCTGTTGCTTCTAGTTTGGCATGCAACTAGGGCTCTGCGACTTTACTGAGCAACAATTTCACCTTTGATGATTTTAGCAACCATCATTACAACACTTTCCAATGTATTTGAAATCATAAGGGCTAGCAACATAGTCTTCTTTTAAAATGGAAATGTTCAGGAATTGAGATTTGAGGTCACCTTTACACCATCCTGCTTCATTTTCAGACCACCTATGCAATGCTATTCTAAAAATGGAGGACAAACCCATGTTACTTTGGTGAAGGAGGAAGGGTATATATCTGAGATGGGATTTTTTTCGTTGCCTTCATTCTACTTTTATTCTTCCCTTTAGTCTGCACCATGGTGGCTTCCTATTGAGAAAGCATTTTGGAGGCAGGTGAGTCTTTGCTAGAGGACAAGAGGAATCTCCATCCTACAGGTCTTCAGAAATACGTGTTGATCAGTGAACTGTACTTGGAATCCACAGGACAGGCTGGGCTGACATCCAATATGCATAATAACATGAGGCGGTTGTTGGGGCCCTCCACATACTCTGCCAGCAGAAAATAAGCAAAATGTTTTTGCCAGCACCAGAACATCCACAGTATCCTTAGATGGTATCTGCAGGTTCCTCAGATTAAATTTGAACATTAAGCCCTTTTTAAAGGGCAAAAACATTCAGGAGTTCACCAAATCTTGTGAAGAATGGATTTAATATTGGGGGGGTTTAATGAGATTTCAAGTAAGAATTTATGTGATATTTGTGTTTCCAGCTGAGTCTGCCCAAGATCTTTGGGGATGATACTGATGAAATCTCAAGACAGTTTGGCCATCTAATTTATTGATCAATTCATTTGTCTTTCAACACTTGGCACCTGAAAATGTTAACAGACTCTGTCTTGCAGTAGCTGTTTAGGCATACAATTTTAGTTTTAGGATTTGGAGGAACCAGAAGCCCCCAAAGAAATAAAATGGATAAACCCAAGAACCTAGTTTGGTCCATGGTGGAGAGATCAGATAACAGGTCTGTTTGTTAATCTAGTTGGGCAGAGCCCAAGTATATTGGCACATGCAGATGTTAGATTGGCAGAGCATGTGAGGAAGATCCATGCTGATTTTGCTGCTGTTAATCTCATCAAGATCATCTTTGTGAAGAGTTGGGAAAGCTAACCCTTGAGCTTCCCCCAGCTGCCACTTAGCTGGTGGTCATTCCAACAAGTTACCTGAATTCTTTCTCAGCTGATTGTAGTAATAACTATCACTGCTGCCTGAGTTTGTTTTTCCTCTTCCCTCCCTGTTTCTTTTCCTTATGTGTCATGTCACTTAATTGACAAGCCTGAGGAACAGAGAGCGCTTCACTACAGAGATTTGCAAGGCATTCTGGGAGACTTTTTAAAGGAAAAAAAAGGGATAACAATGCCTTAACTAACATCCTTTCCCATCTTCAGCCTTCAGGTCCTGGATCCAGCATCAAAGACAGACTAGACTACCCGGTACTGCATGTGAGCTGGAATGATGCCCAGGCTTTTTGCAAATGGAAAAGGAAGAGGCTACCAACAGAAGAAGAGTGGGAGTTTGCTGCTAGGGGAGGCCTGGAGAGTACGTAAGCAAAGAACCATAGTGGCCTTAGATCCAACTCAGTCCAGTCATCACAACAGCACCAAGACCATCTGCAAAGATGAGATAATCAAGTTCTTGCCCTTTTAATCCAGGCAGGCAGTCTAGAGCAGGGCTTCCCAACCTTGGCAACTTTAAGATGTGTGGACTTCAACTCCCAGAATTCCCCGGCTGGCTGGGGAACTCTGGGAGTTGAAGTCCACACAACTTAAGAACTGCTCTAGAGGTACAAAGTGGGCTGTACTAACTGACCACCATTTTTACAGTCTATTATATTTAAATCAGGACCAGACAAGCTGTAAGTCTTGGGCTACCTATGGCCCCCAAGGCTTTTTATATAGGTCTCCACCTCTTCCTCCTCTGCTATTGCTGCCAATTTCTATATGAAAAGCAATGGTTTTAAGACTTCATAAGATAAAGGAAGGTGGATAGGGATAGATGGAAATCAGTGTGAAAAATATAGATGGGATTGAAGACAAATGTGGATTTAACTCTGGAGATGCCCAATTTCTGCCTTGACACCACTCATCTCCCCCTTGCCTTGCCTCTATGTGGCCTGCAACACATTCCTGACTTCAAAAAAGCTTGAACACCCTTGCTTTAAAGAATCTAAAGTTTGCCTGCTAAAGGATGGTTCAACCTACTTAACAATAAAAGTGGCTTCTAAGAGCAGCAGAATTTAGGGGTTACTAGGTTAAAATCACAGAAAACACAGGTAGTTCTCACTTAGCCTCTGCCTCGCTCAGCCACTGTTCGAAGTTACAGTGGTGCTGAAAAAATAATTTTACAAACCAATGCATGCATTCACGACCTTCACAGCATCCCTCAGTTACGTGATCACCATTATAGTCGGCATGCATTGTCCTGTGCCCAAATTGTTCTTGTTTTCCTGTTGCAGAGTGGAGAGATTGAAGAGGAAGGGATTACAAGAGAGTAAGCAGGCACACAGTGAGGAATACACATTGAAAGGAATGCGGTGGCACCAGCAGCCCTGAGTGTGCTACCCAAACAGCCTGGTATATTCCCCATTGTGTGCCTGCTTACTCTCTTGCAATCCCTTCCCCTCCAATCTCTCTGCTCTGCAAGGGGGGGGGGGAAACGGGCCAGGCACAGGAGAGATTGGCTACAGAAATTGCTTTTTTTTCCTAAAAACCACTGCATTCCTTTTGATGTGTATTCCTCATTGTGTGCCTGCTTACTCTCTTGTAATCCCTTCCTCTCCAATGAATGTAAATACAAACATTAATTCCCTTCTTGTTCATTGTCCCAGCGCTAGGATGAGTATTCCAAAGGGTGGAAGA
Source organism: Python bivittatus (assembly GCF_059951505.1). Classification (NCBI taxonomy): domain Eukaryota; kingdom Metazoa; phylum Chordata; class Lepidosauria; order Squamata; family Pythonidae; genus Python; species Python bivittatus. Next base: position 7,957,927 of record NW_028277096.1, read on the forward strand.
ATGAGGAAAAGGAAAACACAGTCATAGTAATGTGATTTCCCACTTAGCGATTGCTTCGCTTAACGACAGAGTTGCTGGTCCCAATTGTGGTCACTAAGTGAGGATTAATGTATGGGGAAAGATTCTCTTTCTTCTGCAGACAGGTAAATAACAGGATTGGACAGTTAGGAATGAATTTAATTTTGTCAGTTGTAACAAAACTCTGATTTACCCTTACACTTTCAGGCACAGTAGTTTGGGATTCAATCAAGGCGAGTGAGATTGCTTAGATCTCACATAGGGGTTCAAGTTTTAATAATCCACATGATTTTTTAATGTTTGATATTAAAGATAAACCACTCTGGGTCAATGGTCTGTTTGATAAAAAGGGGGGAAATTGGCATGTTTAGAATTGATAGTATGGATTGATGTTATTGTTTTATTTTTTTCTTCCCCTTTCTGGTAGACAGATTGTATCCTTGGGGAAACAAATTCCTAGCCAACCGCACAAACCTCTGGCAGGTAGGAGACCAAAACTGGTATTTTTATTTTTACAAAATGAAAAAAGCGGAAGCTAAAAATGATGATGATGATGATGATGATGGTGGTGATGATGAAGAAAATGACAAAAATGGTTAAAGAGAAAATCAAACCAAGAGAAAACCAAGAATGATTTTTTTAAAAAGGCAGTAATAACCGGGAGAGAGACTGTATGAATGAATTTATATATGGTGTTGAGGATAAATTCAGGGATTTGAAATATCCACATTTAGTACCCAATATGATAGAATTATATTGCTCCTGTATAACATTCATGTGACTTGGTTGCAGTAAAATTGAAACACTGATATTTATTTATTGCTTTTAATCCCCTTAAAAATTCCAAATCCATTGATAACTGTGTTGCAGAAAATGCAATGATATAATCAAATGCAGAAGTAAAATTCCAGTGAAAGCAGACAATCATGGGCCAGTGCAATCCTTCTTAAGAGTAGTGACAATAAGCACTCCCAATCTTTCTTTCTGCTCCATTTGATCCCAATTCAAGGCCATTCCTGTGTAGAGACCAGCGTTTTTCAGACTTGGCAACTTTAAGATGTGTGGATTTCAACTCCCAGAATTCCCCAGCCAGCATGCTGGCTAGGGAATTCTGGGAGTTGAAATCCACACATCTTAAAGTTGCCAGGTTTGAAAAAACACTGGTGTAGACCATCTCCCAAGCTTAGATTCTTTTGTTCCACATGTGCATGTCCTTATGGCCCAAGACTCTTCTTTATTTGCATGGTCAGCCCTTTACACTTTGCAGCTGGTTATACCATGCAATTTGAGGCACAAATGACCAGGCTGAAATTGTCAAACTTTGGACGTGTTATGTGAAGGCCTAGCTCTCTGGAGAAGTCTATAATATTGGGAAAAATGCAAGGAAAGAGAAAAAAAATATGACCAGCGATGAAGTGGATGGATTCAGTTCTAGTGGGTATAACTGTTGGAAGATCTGATGGATGAGGTTGGGGACAGAATGTCCTGGAGAAGATCCATCTGAAGGATGCCCTCTGGAACATCATCCCCCTAGAAATGAGACTTGCCCCGACTCTGCTGGCCTTTTGCAAGGCACTGAAAATCTGGTTTTGCCATCAAACCTGGGGTCCTGATAGCACGGATGAGCCCATTTCATGGTAAGCTTGAGTGTTTATAAGTGTTCTTGGCTGCAATTTTTATGTTATTTTTGTGGTTTGTAATCCAGATAAGTTTTGTTGTTTTTTACTCTGTTTTCATTGTTACCTGCCCAGTGTCATGTAAACGAGATGAGCACCCTATACATTTATTAAATAAATAAATACATCTATTGGTGGTTGCTAAGAGTCAATGCCAATTTGATGATACATAATCTATCAGTCAATCAACCATACCGTGTCATTGTTTCACAGGCTGCTCAGGATTACTCTTGAACTGTCCCCTCCCCCAGAATTTTGGGACCCTGCTTTGAATTTGTTGTTCTTTCGCTTACCCCAGTTGTTTGCATATTTACCTCCCTTTCTATGCACAGGGCAACTTCCCCAAGGTTGACACAGCTGAAGATGGCTTCCGCGGAGTATCCCCAGTAGCAGCATTCCCTCCTCAGAACAACTATGGTAAGATTATGTTTTTCTTGGCCTCAGCATCCTATTATTTGTGTACCAGTGTGGTGTAGTGGTCTGGATGGACTAGGATGGAAGATCCACATTCAAGTTCCCACTTGGGTGCAGAAGCTCACTCATTCACTCAGTCCAATCTACCTCATGGGATTGTGGTGGGATAAAATTGGAGGAATAAATATTTCTCATGCCACCTTGACAGCTGGAGAAAAAGCAGTGTATAAAGCAAAATAATGTGTAAAGACTTATCAGGGCTAGGATATTTAATTTTCTTAAAACACTAATTGAGCCTTTGAGCCAAGCAGCAACATTTACACATGCTTAATATAAATCATACTTAGAATAGGCTTATTGAAACCAGTGGGACTTAAATTCATCTGGCCTTGCCTAAGTTTTAAGGGTGGGATCCTGGCACACCACCCAAGGCCAAGTGAAGCTTTGATACATGCAACAAATTAAGTAACAAAAGTTGGCAATCCACAATGCCTGGATTCATAAAACATGCCCAACCAAAACAAAATCGAAACTGAATTATGGCTTAATGTAATGTTTGAATTCAGTCATTGGAACTGGTTAGTCTGCTGGCCCTGATGTGGAACAGACAGCATTTTAAATAAAGGTTCCTGAAAGTGCTAGCTTTTAGTTCTCTAGCAAGCTAAATTGCCTTCCATGATTCATAGCTACGTTTTACCATGCTATGTAGATAATACAGGCAGATCTCATTTAAAAACTGCCCTGTTTAGTGACTGTTCAAAGTTATGATGGCATTGAAAAAGTAACTTTATGACTGGTCCTCATACTTATGACAATTGCAGTGTCCCCAGTGTCATGTGATTGACATTTAGGCGCTTTGCAACCAGCAGGCATTTACGACTGTTGCAGTGTCCTGCAGTCACGTGATCACCATTTGCATGCTTCATAGCCAGCTTGCAACAAGCAGAGCCAGTGGCAGTAGAATCACAAGTCACACTCATGTGATGTCTCGCTTAGCGACCATGTGGCTTAGCAAGAGAGTTCCTGGTCCCAATTATGGTCACTAAGCAAGGACTACCTGTACTGCAGCCTCCATTCCAGGCCAGCAATTCAGTTTGTGATCTGAGTGCAAGTTTAGTTCTAGAAAATAAGCCAGCATCAGTTTTTCAGAACACAGTCTAGGGTGCGTTTTCCTACTACTTCCTCCTTTCCTTCCTGACCTTCCAAGGATCATATATTTCTCTGAGGGCAGATTAGAGGCTTCCCCAAGTGAATTTCTGTCTTTGCTGGATCACAGGCTTCTACGACTTGCTAGGAAATACTTGGGAATGGACATCCTCAGAGTATCATCCAAATGGTCCTGCATCCCGCCAGTCTGCTCAAAAGATGCGTGTCCTGCGAGGAGCATCCTGGATTGATACGGTGGATGGCTCAGCCAATCACAAGGCTCAGGTTTCAACCAGGTGTGCAGGCAGGCGACGTCTCATCGGCATCCTCTCCCCCCAGCCCACAAAGCTGTACAGGACAAGTGCAACCAGCAGCTTCCATCAGACTGATAAGAGCAACAGCGCACCATTGTGCTGCAGGCCCCACCCCTTTTGCACGCGTGTCGTTATATCATACAGGCACTTAAAAGGGGCGGGGCTTCTGGCATAACAGCAGGATGCTGCTGATGCCATTTGTCAAAAGTAGCCAGGGCTGCAGACACCCATGGGTGCAACTGGGAGTTGGTGGAGTAGTTAAATGGTGATCTAGGACAGGGGAAAGCAGGATCAGTGGAAATTTTCTGGATGACTTTGAGTTGGACCCTCTCTCAGTCCATCCCACCTAACAGGGTTGTTGTCATTGTGGGGATAAAGTTAAGGGAGATCCCCATATCAGGTGCCTTGAGCTCCTGCAAAAATGGAGGGATATAAATAAATAAACAAGCAAATACATTAACTGAAGCTTAAACTAAACTTTGTATTTGTCCACAATTTTTCAAGTATCAGTGATCTTTGTAACTGTTGCCCCAAAATTCAGTTTTTGAGAGAGATTTTTAATAACACCTTTTTAATCCATGAGCCTACACATCTACCCATTTAAATAAACATTATTTTCAAGTAAAGTGCACATTTTATAGCCATAATAATAATAAATGATTAACTTGCTAAAATTATCAATTATAAATGGTATTTTGTGATATATATACTCCTCACTTCAAATCTAGCATAGTCTATGCTTGGGAATATTTAAAATACTATATTGGGGAAAAATGCATTTTGGACCAGAAGGTATCTTTTTCATCTGGTGCAACTGTAGTTATGAATTCTCTTAAAAATATGAATAATTAAAACTCAAGTTCCTAGCCCTTACAGGCATAGAATCTGAGGCAATCAACCAGGTAAATTGTAGTTGTTCAAATGTGTTTTATTTAATTAAATATTGAGGTAGATATTAAAAAACAGGTGCTGATAAAAGTAACATTCTCCTAGTTTTCAGGTAATTCTTGTAAATGGCCCAACAGGAACCAGTACAGAAGAGTCATTTTGTGCTATGTGAAAAAGCAAGAATGCATCTTCTTTGATAGTTTATGATTTATGTTAGATATTCATTTAAGAATACATTGATGTTTACCATTGCAGAATTGAGGATTCCTTCTTAAACTCACCCAATTTAACTGATTCAGTGGATTAACACCCAACCTTCCCCAATCTGGCATCCTTCAGGTATATTTGGATTGCTGTCCCTAAAATTTCCCAGGCAGGATTCTGGGTTGCAGTCCTAACACATAGGAAGGCAAAGGGTTCAGGAAGGCTGAGCTAGCTCTGGATTTGGGCCAGATGACTCAGGAAACCTTCTGCTAAGAGAAACTTTGTTCCTTTAATCCATAGGATGGGGAACACCCCTGATTCTTCTTCAGACAACTTGAGCTTCCGATGTGCCACCAGCCTCGTCAAGCAGCCAACGCTGGAAACTATCAGCAAAAAGACCGAACTCTGAAGACAACACTAAACTCTTCCAAAAGACCCAGATCTTTTCTCCTATGGAGATGGGTCAGCCTGCATTTTTGCTGGCAAGGCTTCAGGATTTTTTAATATGAGATTGATGAAGGGCAGTATTAATGTTTGAGCTAAAAATGAATAAAACCTTTCCACTGGCAGTAATTGTAATTAAGATACACAGACGTTGTTTGTTATTTGCAGACTACCAGTTTCATTCACTAACCATAGTATTACTTAAGCCAGGATTGGCTGGGCTCATTCATCACTCTAAGCCATATGTTTGCTTTTAGCACAGCATTTTCTGAAAACCCATCTACTAAGATTTGCAAGCTATGGCTTGTAGCCAGCATGCTGTGTTGGTTGATTAATTTAAGAAACCACAGTTAACAAAATAATAGTTTGGCAGGATGTATAACCTTTTTGGCCCACACCGTGCCTAGGAACCACAAGGGGCGTGGTTGAGGGTGCTGTGATGTCACTGGCATGGCCCACACCCTTTTTTGGAAATGATGCCTGAACCACTGATGGCTTTCTTCATATAACATTGTAATCCAAAATCAAACCAATCATGTTATGGTTTATCGCCGTGTCAGAATCCAGCCTCTCATTCTCTGGGATTTCAGACAGAGATCTCTGCCAGGAACTGCTTACAACATTTTTCCCCCCCACAGAATACCGACCCAGCAGATCAGACACCATACAGCAGTGTTGTCCAAACTTGGCCACTTTAAGATGAGTGGACTTCAACTCCCAGAATTCCCCAGCCAGCCATGGAATTCTGGGAGTTGAAGTCCACTCATCTTAAAGTGGCCAAGTTTGGACAACCCTGCCATAAAGTTTCCTGTAGTACCCAGCCAAGTGGCTCTTGGATGCTCACTGTCAGGGCGCAGTGATGTTAATTGCAGTGCAACTGATGTAGGCTGCATTCACACAGCATGCTTTTAACATATTTTAATTAATGAATATCTATTTTAATCAATATTTATTCTATTTTTACTGTAAACCGCCCAGAGTCACGCCACAGTGAGATGGGCGGTGACAAATTTGAAATATAAATAAATATATATAAATGCTTAGCCAAGACAGTTACAAACCTAGCAGCTGCATACATATAACATAGACAGTTTGGTTAGTCTTCATCTTGGTTAGTTTCCTTGGGCTTAATATATGAACCAGCCCATCTGATTAGTTTTTTAGTTCAATGTAATTTGTAAACCCATAAAGTGGGTTAATTCATTTACCAGGTTAAGAATGTTATGTGAACACCGTTATAGAGTGCTTCTGTAGATGGAGGCTCTGGCTATGCATTATTGGTAATAGCCTAATTTGCACAAAACAGTCACAATGGCTGGGTTCACACAACACAAAAATCAAACAAACCACACTATGGTTTAACATGTTAAGTAAAACTTTTCTATGAATGTATTTGGTACATCAGATTATTTGTGGGCAAAAGGTCTCATTCAGTTTGTCTTCCTGCCACCTCCACCTTTTTTAAAAATAGGATGGGAACAAAAGAATCACCATTTGTTCCAGAGCTGGAAAAAAATCCCATCTGCTTAACAGTGGGGAGAACTAAAGCTAGTTGGAGTCTGCAGTAGTTCTAAGTGAGACAGGATCATGGCCAATTTGGGATAACATTCTGTCAACTTTGGACGAAGTTTAAGAATCCACATGTCACAATTCAATCGTGTTGAATAAATAAAACACATTTATTGATAATTAAATATATATTTTTTAGAAAATTGACATTTTTATGTGCAGCTGTAATAAATAAGAAATATTCCTGAACACAGCCGTGTGGGCCAATGCTAGACATTTCTCTGTCATCTTCAACATTACAGATAATGGCATTGCTTTTATTAGATGTTTTCTTTGCCTACTTCTGCTGGTGTGGAAGATGCATCATTACTATTATGGCAACCTGGATCTCCAGAGCCCATCGAACCAAGATAGCGTCTTCTGGCTCAACATATATCAGTGAAGCATGACAGCAACCCCCACTCCCCTCCCCCCCATGGATCCACAAGAGCTGGCATTCAGAAATAGGCTGTCTTTAAACACAGAAGTTCCATTTCAGCCATCATTCCCAAATATATCTTCCTCTTTTAATGGCAGTCTTAGGTTCTAAGACATGCTAATCCAGTATCCTGAATCTAACAGTGGCAGGGAAGCCCAGAAGCAGGGCTCCACTCCAGGAACCCCTCCTTCTCCAATGTTTCCTTTCAAAAAATAAATAAGATAAACTGCATTGAACATGGAGGATTCATTTGGTCATGGTATAAAATTTGTTCACTCCTTTTTAACACCATTTAAGGAAGGGATTGCCAGCCTAATCTGTCATATTTCATTCAAAACAATCCCGAGAGTTTGTGAGCCTCTGGACCTTTCCCTGAGAGAGGTTTTCAGCCTCTAAGTAGCCACGCAGTCCTGGGATGAGAGGAGACTTCTTCACTGATTGGGACAGGTTCCCTATGAAATTTTTCATCCTGTGACCATCAGAAGCCATTCTGAGGGGGAGAGCAGCCTTCGTGATTGGCATTAGAACTGCATTCAGAGCTTTCCATCCTTAGATCTCATGGGTTTGAGAAGTAATAATAATAATAATAATAATAATAATAACAACAACAACAGCAGCAACAGCCCCCAGTGAGGCACTACTTGACAATTGTTGATAAGAAAGGCAAAGAAGTCTGGATAGTGGACACTGCAATAGCTGGAGATAGTAGAAGAGAAGAGAAAGAACTGGAGAAAATCACAAAATACAAAGACCTGCAAATAGAAGTAGAACGACTGTGGCAAAAGGAAGCAAAGATCGTACCAATACTAACAGGCGCCTTGGGTGCAATCCCAAAACATCTGGAGCACCACTTGAACACCATCGGCATTGACAAAATCACCATCAGTCAATAGCAAAAGGCAGCTTTACTTGGAACAGCTTACATCCTGCAACGATGCCTTTAACACCATCAAACAACATCTGCTCTAAATCCAGTCTAAACATCTGGTTGACTGTGTGACCCACAATAAACATCTGCCTATCCCAGGTCCTTGGGAAGGACTCGATAGGTGGATAAAAATGCCAAATCCAGTCTAAACATCTGGCTGACTCTGCAATTCACCATAATAAAAATTTGCAGTTAAGGAAAAGGTATTCTGATCTGTATTTCTCTTTACATTTTCCTACGCTCATTTCTGACTTTGCAGTAGCTAGAGCACTGTCTCTCAAACCTCAGCAACTTCAAGAGGGGGGGACTTCATGCTGGCTGAGGAATTCTGGGAGTTGAAGTCCACGCCTCTTAAAGTTGCCGAGGCTGAGAAACACGGCTCTGACCTACCTGACAGGGTTGTGGTGACCAAGTAGAAGAAGTGAGGGCCACGGTCATGAGCTCCCCAGAGGAAAGGTGGCATTTTTGAAACTGAAATCAGTAGCAAGTATCTACTGATTTCAGCCTGTTGGCCTCTAGGGCCACAATTCCCATCCTCCTCAGCCAGCACGCTCATACTGGCTGGGTATACTTAGGGGCTGTCGTCCCACACTTTTAGAAAACACCAAGGCAGAGATGGTTGCCTTAAAGTAGTGTTTCTCAACTTTGGCGACTTTAAGCTGTGTGGACTTCAACTCCCAGAATTCCCCAGCCAGCATAGCTGGGAGATGAAGTCCACACAGCTTAAAGTCGCCAAGGTTGAGAAACACTGCCTTAAAGTATTAAGCTAGACTTCTCCGCTCTCAGGCCCTTTGGATGTGTTGGGACCACGCTGGAACTCCCACCCGGCCCGCCTGGACAGGGCCCTCCCTGGAGTTCAGCAGAGCTCCTCTTCAGCGGCCAAGCTAAGCAGGATGGCTTTGGGTGTGTTTTCAAAGAGAGCGGCTCTGTTTTGAGCTTCTCCCTTTTTCACCCAGTGGCCATAGATCCGGAAGGCGCAAGCGTCAATCAGTTTGCGGAGCGGCTTCAGGCTGTAGGGGTCGCGCTGCAGCACGTCCTGGGTGATCGGCTTGACGTTGCGGTAGGTGAGGTAGATCCGGACCGAGGCTAGGACAGTCAGGCAGATGACCTGGGAATGACAGATGCTGGTTAGCCTGGCAGGGAGGTCTACCACTTTCTTTATAGCCTATTGATTGATTTACTTATTTATATATATTGTTATCCAGTAGTAATGTATGGCTGTGAGAGCTGGACCATAAAGAAGTCTGAGTGCCGAAGAATTGATGCCTTTGAACTGTAGTGCTGGAGAAGACTCTTGAGAGTCCCCTGGACTGCTAGGAGGTCAAACCAGTCAATCCTAAAGGAAATCAACCCTGACTGCTCACTGGAAGAATTGATAATGAAGCTCAAGCTCAGATACTTTGGTCACCTAATGCGAAGAGAGGACTTTTTCCAAAGACCCTGATGCTGGGAAAGATTGAAGGCAAAAGGAGAAGGGGACAGCAGAGGATGAGATGGTTAGATAGCATCACTGAAGCAATGAGCATGAAACTGAGCAAACTCCAGGAGGCAGTGAAGGACAGGGAGGCCCGGCACAATATGGCTCATGGGGTCACAAAGAGTCGGACACGACTTAACAACTGAACAACAACAAATATATTGTTAAAATGACTCTGAGCATCACTTTTGTAATTTGTAATTTTGTAATTCTTTTTTCCTTTTAACAGACGTGTTAATTTATCCATCGGGGAAGGGCCGCTGCCAGTGAAAAGAGGCTATTTTTACATGCAGAAGGCTTTCGGTTCAATTCCTCATCTCTCCGTTTGTGGTAGGGTTCACACAGCACGTTAAACTCAGGTTAAGTATCAGGGCTGCTATGTTCACCTAACGTGCTGGGCTCAAACAAATACATTCTATTATGTTTGAATGTGATAACTGGATTCCTGTAACATGCTAAGTAATGGTTGGGGTTCCATGATACCCTGTACCACCAATTACCCATCCCCATTTGAGTTTAGTTGGTTGGTTGGTTGGTTTACGTGCCATCAAGTCGGTGTCGACTCTTAGCAACCGCATTAGATAGATTTTCTCCATGACAATCTGTCCCTAACGTGGTCTTTCAGGTCTTCCAGCAGAAGCCTAGCTTAGTATGCAAACACAGTCAATCTATTACTGTTATTATTGCTATTTACCAATTTTGGGCAACATTCTCAGGGCTGATTCATGTGACATGCTAAACCATAGCTCGCTGGATAAACCAAAATAATGAGCTTGCACAATGCACTGAGCTGAAACTGAGGAAACTGTGCAATGGTTTAGTGTGTTGTGTGAACCTATCTTGCTTGGCTAGGATCCACAGCTCAGCAGCACGGTGCATACAGAGTACAAATGCAGCTCCTGAGTCAACCTCCCCATCTTCCGCTTGGAAAGAATCCCTGATCAGTCAGCAGCAGGGGCATCCATGGGGCAGGTCAAAAAAGTCAAGATGGTGGCTACAGCCGCACAATCGAAGCCCACATCTTTTTTACATCCATGGCACATAGAAAAAGGGCAGGGCTTCCATTGGTTGTGGCCACCATCTTGACTTTGTTGACCCCCACCCCTGACTATGGCTGAGAAAAATGGCCATCCCTTTCCCAGAATTCTCTGCAATTTGATAGGCAGGTTGGGATACCCGGAATTTCCGGAAGGGGCTGAAGTGCCGGACTTCCTCCACCATGTACTGCTGGAAGAAGGGGTGGGAGAGGGCATCATGCACGGTGTAACGACTCTCCGGCTTCACCACTAAACAGTGGGCAATCTGTGGGCAGAAGAACAGAGTTTTGTTGCAGAAGCTGAGGCACAGCTTTTGTGAATGCAATGGAAAAACACAGCGGGTCTAGCATTTCAGTTAGTGCTAAGTATTCAGAGGATCCCCATAGGATCTCATTAGACAGACAGTGAACACAGAGACCATTTTCCTACTGGGCCCAAGTGCTGTATTTTTGGCATTAGGGTTATTCCTTAGTCATCAGCTCTCTTTCAAATGGGGCTGTGCACATTTGATCTGCCTAGTCCAGCCCTTCTGGTCCCCTGGCTTCCAACCAAGAAGCCACAGATAAAAGTAATGGCTTCCCTTGTTGTTCAGTTGTCTCTCACATATGGCATTCCAGGGTACGCTGCCTTTGAATATGGAGGCCTCACTAATCCCCATTAGTAAATCTCATCTCCTCCTCCATGAAACTATCTATTCTACTTTCTCCATCCTTTTTACAAGCTTGCTGGTTCCAGCAGATCCCTTTTTCTCTGTATCCCAAATTCCCCAATGCTTTTAGCCTTCCCTCATTAAGCAGGTACTCCAATTACTTTTATCTTTTCCTACCCAGCATTTTTCTCCTTCACTTTTCTCCAACAGCCTCGGGATCCATCCAGGTGAAAGTCACCTACCAAGTCTTTGACGGTGTCTGACTGGTCATCCCACTCAGGAGACCCAAATTTGTAATCTCCATTCATGATCATCCTTAGCATCAACATCTGCTTCCGGTGCCAGAATGGAGGGGATCCGGCCAGCAGGGTGTACATGATGACTCCTGTGCTCCACCTGAAACAAGGAAACCGTCTCTTCCATCACGAGAACTGATTGAACGTTTTTGAAGACTGATGTTTGTGAACTGCCTCGGCAATAGAACATTTTAACCATCGGCAAACAAAACGTGCGTTGACCAAATCTGAATTTTTGTTTCCTAAGCTACATCATACAGTAGCAGCCTTTACTGATCAGCAAAAAGATGAACAAGCAGGTTGATGGAGGAGAAACATCTTCACTGCAGCAGGACGACAGATTTTTCTGGCTCTTCTCTTCTAGCCCCCAGGGGGCTACTAAATATTTTAGCAGGCTAATTATTGATATGGTCTTATTTACCCAGCAGTTGCACCACATATTGTAATTATTACTCACAAAGAATTATCTGTGCTGATACTTAAAGCAATCAATTATTCTTCATCCAGTTTATGCTGGAATTGCACCAATCACCGGATGGAATGATACAAGGTATAATCCAACATATTAAGAGGGCGTAACTTTGGACAAGATTGCTTTGGGGAAAACTGACATTTAAGAAAGCAATAAAATGGACATAGACAAAATATCATATCCATAGAACAGTATTTTTCAACTTTGGTGACTTTAAGATGTCTGGACTTCAAAGTCCAGACATCTTAAAGTTGCCGAAGTTGAGAAACATTGCCATAGAAGATTGGATGGGAAATAAAGTAGGTTCCCCTAAAAGCTACATTTACTTTTTCATTAGGAGAAGTTTAGCTGGATTCACATTCTAAGTTATGTTGTACCTAGACATGGTTTATTGAATAAGCCGCTATTTATTATGTTCATGCATCACACTAAGGCATGAACTGTGTAGGATCCTCTCAATATCCAAAACTCACATACAATATTCTTAAACTGAACCTAAATAACCCAAACTATTGTTTAGGGTAATGGGTGAACTTGCCGCTTACATGTCAATTTCTTTCCCATAACCTGGATGATCTGAATCCATGGAACATTCTAGTATTTCTGGAGCCAAGTAGCCAGGAGTTCCACAGATCTCTGCAAGAAAAGCAATGAAAAGTTGGACTGAAACTTTGGGGCCCTTGTTTCTGGAGATGCAAGTCTTGCTGCACCCCCGGGCTCAAAGCAAGTCGGAGCAAACTCAACCAGGTCAGTTAAAAGCTGCATTCATACAATGTGTGAAACTCAGTTCTCCTTCCTGGCTTAGCATGTCATATAAGCCTAGCCCGAACTGGTTACATTATGGTTCCACATACCAATGAAATCCAGTAAATGGGCATTATAGGAAGAGAGCTGTAATGTAGCAAAAAATCAGGAGTCTGGCAGCACTCTGCCAGAATAGCAAGTTTTAATAAAAGCCACGAGCTTTTGTGAGCTGCGGCTCATTTCATCAGATACGGGATAAACAGAAATGGGTTAATTCAGTCACCAGGCTAAGTGTACTGTGTGAATGTAACCACAGTAAAGCCCTGGACCATATGGCACAGTGAAACGCGGCTGGTTGTATTAATGCAATGTTTCTCCACTTGGCAACTACAACATTGCTATCAGTCGGTGTAGAGAATGATTTACACATTGCATTATGCCATAGTTTTCCATGGCTTACTTAACAATCCACAAATGACTAGGTCCGCTGCCTCATGCCAAGTTTTAACCCATGGTTAGCAAATTGTGATAAGTGGATTCATATAACATGCTAAGCCAAACCCTGACCGGCCATATTCATAGCTGGTTTGAGCAAGCTGATTCAGTGTTGATCTCTCCTTAGATCAGTGTTTCTCAACCTTGGCAAGTTTAAGACGTGTGGACTTCAACTCCCAGAATTCCCCAGCCAGCTTCTGGGAGTTGAAGTCCACATGTCTTAAACTTGCCAAGGTTGAGAAACACTCCCTTAGATAGCTAAGTTTCTAGTTTCATGGCAGCAGGCAAGTCCACTAACTTCACAGCCCTATCCCTTAAAATTTCTGCACAAGACAGACAGGCCACCTTTGAGTTTTTCATTTTCCTGCATCTGACATGAGAAGCCAAAGTCAGTTAGTTTGATGTTCATATCATCATCTAGCAGGATGTTCTCTGGCTTGAGATCTCTATGGACAATGTTCATGGAATGAAGGAACTGGATCACTTCCAAAAGAGCACGCATGATTTTCCTGCAGAGAGAAAATGGCCTGTTCAGTTAAATGAGCAAATATCCAGAAGAAAAGACATACATTCCTGTTTCCCATGCCAAGGGCCCATGCTTGGTTCCTGCCGTTTCCCATTAATGAACCTTAGTTGGTTTTCCCTAACTTTCAGATGTCTTGGGAGATCTCCAACACATTAGGAGAGCATGCCAGGTTGGGATATCTTGACCTCACAGTCATTAGGTGTGAATGAAGGAGATTTGCATTTTTGGATGATGTCACCAGGGCTACCGGCTCTGGGCTGCCTGCCCAATTCTAGACAACCAATGATGATGATGATGATGAAGAAGTTGGTGTTGAGACTAGCGTGCAATTTGGATTTAAGTGAGGGAGAGTTGCACAGCATCGCCCTCACTCTCTCTTGCCAATATATTAAAGATATATTAAAGGCCTCCCTGAAGTTGCCTGACATAAACACGACCACCTGGGAAATGCTGGCACAAAACTGGCGTGGCCTCATCCATAAGGGCTGTCAAGCTTACGAAGTAAGGTGCACTGCAGAAGCACAACATAAGCATGAGCTGTGCAAGTCTAGAGCCATCACTGCAACAACTGCAGTGTCTACACGTTTGCCCAACATGTGCCAGGACATTCTGTGCCCGAACCAATCATCTTCGGACACACCTCATTTGGTTTTAATATGACTAATAGTGTTGAGGTCTTCATCAACAATGATGGAGGAACAACAGAGAACCACTAGATGGCAATAAAGAGATGCAAGAAATCCTATAATCTGTTTTCATAGAATTATAGAGGGTAAGGGTCAGAAGGGAACCTGGAGATCATCTACTTTAACTCCCTGCCTGATACAGAAATCCATTACTACAGCATCTCTAATCAAATTTCACCCTGAGCACCTCCTGAAATTGCTTGAAATCCCCATATTGAATTGAAAGGTGAATCAGCTGCCCAAGTAGAGAGAAGAAAACATTTCATACATGTCTCAAAGTATTTCATATACACCAAACTATGTCTGAGCTGAATCACAATACAGATCTAGACTAAGTGTGTTAAGCTTTGTTCCTTATTTTAATCAATGGGATTTCAGTCACAACTAATCTGTGTAATCGATTACACAGAGGAGGGAAGTTTTTTTTTTTATCCCACCTTTATTATTTTTATAACTCAAGGCAGCAAACATACCTAATTCCCCTTCCTCCTCCTATTTTCCCCACAACAACAACCCTGTGAGGCAAGTTGGGCTGAGAGAGAGGGACTGACCCAAAGTCACCCAGCTGGCTTTCATGCCTAAGGCAGGACTAGAACTCATAGCCTCCTGGTTCCATGTTTTGACAGATGACTAGATTGGCAGGTTGGTTGAAATATCTCACCTAGTTTCCTTTTCACTTAAGGTCACCTTCTCTGTAAGGTAATCAAAGAGCTCTCCTTTCTTCATTCTGTTTAGGGAGAAAAGATGGACATGTAGAATATATTAAAAATGAAGAGAGGTATAAAAATAAAAGGAGAAGGGGAAAGGGAAACTTCTGCCTCTGTGTTATATGTGACCAAATATCCTATTTCAGCTAATGCAGAAATGTGCCTGACATCTTTTGTTCCAAGTGCTGATGGATGGAGGGAGGTAAGATCGAAGCAGTCACTCATGCAGAGACACAGCACCAGCCTCTTCCAAGTAATTTGGTAGAATAATTGTTTTGAGCCCATACCTCACATGGGGCTAATAATAATATCTAATAATACCTAATGCTAAACTGAGCCAGAACCACCTATGTTGATTTGAAGAAAGCTAAAACCAAGCAGTGAGTTATCCAAGTATGAAGAGTCTGTGCTCACAAGAGCCTCTACTTCAACTTTCCTTGGCCTGGATT
Organism: Python bivittatus; assembly: GCF_059951505.1. Lineage (NCBI taxonomy): Eukaryota > Metazoa > Chordata > Lepidosauria > Squamata > Pythonidae > Python > Python bivittatus. The sequence continues at coordinate 7,973,484 of NW_028277096.1, forward strand.
CTTCTAGTTGTATTGCGACTGTAAATTTCAAAATGCAAATTCCAAAATTCCTATCCATAGCCATGTCTGAAGGGCATTGTAGGAGGAGACCCATGTTAGTCTATGGTAGCCAAAAATCAGGAGTCTGATCCTTGTTTTGCAAAGCTGACTGAGAGATTGTGGAATTTACATACATCAAAAGGTTTCAGACCATTTTGGAAGATCTCAACAAAGACAATGGGTTGTTAATCTATTACATTTGTTAATTGATAAGGTACTTGTAATCTGCCTCACATGTAAACTGTATCTGCTTAACCACCTGTCTTCTTGCTTCCCCTCTTTCCCCATACCACCTCACCCCAAATTATATCCTACATCAATTTAATCACTCCATGCATATGAAAAAGTCAGCTTTAACTCCCAAAAGCTCATGCCTTTTAATAAAATGTGTTCGTTGAAATGGTGCCACCAGACTTCTCATCTGGAGGACACTGAATCAAGGGAGGCTGATTTAAATATTTCATTTATGCCGTTACTGTAAACATTACAGATTGCTTGAAAATCACTGTTCTACAAACTACTGTATATTATGAAGCAGTTGTTATATCCCTTTCTAGCCCTAGAGATTTTCCATTCTAAGGGCAAGAATCCTCAAATGATCTGTTTTAAACAACTTCTTGGATTTTGGAGTTTCTCTTCCTACGGAAGCCGTAACGCTGCTAGAGCTGTTTCAAGCGGTTTCAATACCTGAAAGTATTACACAAGTCCAGGATGCCTAAAAATAGTGTGGATCTGCGACAGCCGAGACCTTCGCAAAGGTTATGGGGAAATCTGAGCAGGCTAATGATACAGGAGTAGGAAGATGAGACAGCTGCATGCAGGCTTAGCTCCCTTGTGGGTGGGAGGCTTAGTAGATGGTGCTGAGATCAGCAGAGACCTTCACAAATGGTTGGACAAGCTGGCACAGATATCAGATTACAATAAATGGCTGGAGGGAAGAACGCAAGAAGAATTTAGCTGGAGTCGCCATGCTCCACCTTGCTCCTAAATGCTGTGCCCTTTACCAACCAGCACAAGGCCTTTAAGAAGCTGGCAAGCACACCTCTCTCCTCTCATTTGCCTAAGAGATAGACTGCTCCTGGACATGGACATTCCACTTAGCGATGAGGACTTCTTGTTATATTTATATCCCCACCTTTCCTGTATGATACAAAATGGGTAAACTACATACCTCTGATGCACCTTAATCCTCCCATCTTATCTGAGATACGCTAGGCTGGGAGACAGGGACTGATCAAAAGCAACCCAGCCAGTTTCTTGACTAAATGGAGATCAAAAATTGTTTCTCCTCATCTTAGTCCTACACAGTTATCATTTTTATTTGCATTATATTTTAACATGATGTGTGAACCCTGTCAACGATGGTTTATTCAATAAACAATGGTTAAAACAAACCATAACTAAAGGTGATGTGCAGACACCGCCAATGAGTAGACATGTATAGGATTGCTTGGTGAATTGGCATTGTCTCATTTTGTGTGGTGGAAAAAGGGACATCCATGATGATGATGATGATGATGATGATGATAAAAATGAATTTGTTTAATCCCCTTTTCAAGTACTCAAGTTAACAGTCTACATCTGGTGGTAGAAAATTCCAGAGTTGTAATTATGTGTTTTATCAAGAAGTGTCCTCTGGAGTAGGCCACTGATCTACTTCAGTGAGGCTCTTCCTATATTTCCTCATTGGTGATCCATGTGCCAACTCCAGCTGGCCAAAAGATGACGGTTGGCATCATTGTTCTACCTAGTTTCCAAACTGCTTCCTAGGAACGTACTACAGAAAGCACATGGCAATCATCAAGCTTGAAAAGTCACCATCGTGTGAACCACAGTGACCATTTCTCTCTTTTTTAGGAGGATATATTTGGCATTTCCCTCCCAAACGAAAGAACACTGGTACTTACAGATCAAACACCAGGAAGAAAAAAGTGTGAGATTCATAGCTGTCCTTCAGCTGGACTGGAAATAAAACAGGATATTTTAGGAATGTGAAATAACTTTGCAAACTGTTCTTGAAAACTAAGCAGGAATGGGAAGGTATTGAAGCACAGACCCTGGGCTGCATTGCAGGATCACATTGATGGTTCTGCCTCTCCTCCAGTGTGGCCTAGATCTTCAGCTAGACACCTCTGAGGCTGTCCACACAACATCAGCAGAAGATGCTGCTGCCTTATCCTGAGCCAGGCCAATGGTTCACCTATCCCAGCCTTCTCCACTTTGACAGTCAGTGACTTTCTAAGATCTCTGGTTTTGAAAAGTAGCAGAGTCTGAACATGGAACCTTCTGCATGAAGAGTGGTTGTTCTACTGACAAGCCACGACTCCTGCTAATCACATACTTGTATTCCTCATGAATGGCTTCAAAAATCACAAAAATCACCTGGCCTGATTTTAGTCTTATATCACTCTATCTCTGTGGTCACTAGGAGTCGAAAACAACTTGATGGCACATAATCAATCAAAAATAAGATCCATATTCTATAGCAGGGTTCCTCAACCTTGGCATGGCTGGCTGGGGAATTCTGGGAGTTGAAGTCCACACATCTTCAAGTCACCAAGGTTGAGGAACCCTGTTCTATAGCATTCCCAGCTGAACTTAGGGACACTGGGGGCAGAGCAGCCTAGAAATGTTAACACTGTAATAAACACATCTGACATAGCTTGCATTGTAGACATAAGGATCCACCTAGCAAGGATGAGAGCAGACTCAAAGAAAAAATCCAAAGGAATCATCTTCTGTAGGTTTATATTAATAGCACACACACACACATACATTTATATGATCTTGTTGTTATCCATGTTTGTCTAGGAAGGTTTGGGATGCCTTCCAGACCAGAAGATGCCAACCCATCACTCTGAATGGTTTCCTAGAATCAGCACAGGGATGATAAATTTGGTCACAGCTTTCCTTCATACTAGAAAGTAGCAATAGTTGGCATTAACTGGACGCTCTTTTTCCGAACACATACTCGTCCTCTTGAAATCATACCCTGCACTTTACAATAATGCTAATTCATCAGCAAACTGAAACTACAACACCTCTAGTCGTGCAAGGGGCCTAATCTGGACCACTGGATCAAATGAGAGTCCAACAGAGTCCAGAGAGGAGGGCTGTCTTCTGGAAAAGGCCGACAGTGAAAGTGGCTGGTAGATCAGGATGTTTTCTGGTTGATCCACAAGGATTTTGGATTTTCAACTGTTTAAAAGTAAGGAGAGGCTCCCAGAATTATAAATATCTTTGTAAGAACATTGTGAACTCTGCTCTGGCACCATCTTTTAAAAAAAAAATAACTTTGCTCCTAAAGTAAAGAATACTGTATATTTAAAATAACACATATTACTAGGCAAATTAAATGTATTGTTCATAAAAAATACAATCTAAGAACATTATCTCTTCCCCCCTGTTTTGCACCTGACTCCAGAACAAACATATGCACACACTCTTTCCTCTTTTTCTAACAACACTCCACTGTTATGCAGTTGGACAAAATACCTTTAAGAACAGCCTTCTAATTTAGGGAATGCTCATATGTATATTTGCTAGAAGATTTTGGCTGCAGTCCTTTGTTTATAGGAGTCATAACCAGCCTCAGAAAGTTGTATTATATTTGGCACCACAACAGGAGAGTCAAAGATGTTTATGTGGAAAGACTGGAAATCCTCTCCATGGTTCGGAAAGTCATGTTTAGTGAACCTTCAATCCAAAAAAAGAATCTGATATATTATATCCTTTGATCAACTTTCCCTATAGATGGATTGGATGGACTAGATCTCTCATAATCTAAACCTGCTTTAGGTAAGGAACAAAAGAACTGTAGTCCAACATTTTTGGAGGGTACTGGTTAGGACAGATGGCTTAAATTCAGATTAAATAGCATATAATCACTCTGTTTGCAAGACATATAAAGAAGGGTGACTACTTGGTGGTTATGCACGTCATGCAAACCCAGCCAATAGTAGTTTCAACTTATTTGTCCTCACTGGTTTATTGCTAAGGTACAACTAGGATGATTTGGAAGCAAAATCTGACTTACTAATGTTTGGATGTCCAGAAACTTTCCGGAGGATGTTGATTTCTTTCAGAGTGGCTTCCCTCAGCTCCCGAACTTCTTGCGGGGATAGATTCCCACCTGTGATGTCTATAATTTTAACAGCATATTCTTGTCGAGTGATTTTATGAATGCATCGACGGACAACACTGCTTACTCCTCTGAAAGGACAGTCCACATAAAAGGGATCTTAATTAGAGAGAAGGAGGGAGACAGACTCAAACACGCACACACACATATATGCACACACAAAAACACACATCTCTAAAAGGCTGTGTTACTCCTTTGTTGTTCACTCATGTTCAAAGTAACAAGAGGAATAGCAAGGATAAATGGGTTTGTTAAAACTGGCAGTTACTGGAAATGCTACCGCACCTCATCTGAAGAACTGAGAAACAAAAAAAGGTTTCATACTGAATTTATATCCATTTTACAGATCGGACAGTTTTAATCAAGTGACTATAATCCTATATATACTTAACTAGTACTAAGGTCCATTGAATGAGAGAGGATTTGCTTCTGAGTAAATACGCATAGGATTTCATTGTTGATCAACTATTAAATAACATGCTTCTAACTGTGTTTTAATATTACTGTTATTTAATCAAAACTTAATAGTTTAATGTACATTTTGGAAACACTGGATGGCTGGAAACCACACTGGTCATTTTCATGGATGATCTTTAGGGAGACTTGAATGGAGGGAGTGTGACCATCCTCATCCTCCTAGATCCCTTATAGTCTTCAGTACTATCAACCATAGTAGTCTTCTGGATCATTTACAATGGCTGTGCAATGGTATGTGGGGAAGACCTTGGGAGACTGGGCAAAGACATGCTGCCAAGGAAATGGTCAAATTAGAGGCAGCATAGCCCACAACTGGATAGTGGGCAGGGCAAGAGAAGAGACCCTCCCTAATTTCTTGGGCTGTAATGGAGATGGGGAGGGGGAGAATTGTATTTTCAGAATTGCAAGATTCTGTCAATGTAGCTTTACAATAAAGTAGAATTAACTCATCTGGTTATGATTCCTATCTGGTTTACCCCACGAGGCTGACAAGCTGGGAGAAGATGACAAACTTTTATGGTGGTTCCACTGCTTCCAAAATGGGCAAGTCCAATTGGTGATGGCAGGGAGGGAGAGATCAGGCACATGGATACCCCATTTGGTATCCTGTTTAACATCTACATGAAACTGCTAGGAGAGGTTATCTTCAAATTGCAGTGAGGTATCATTAACGATGCAGATGATACTCAGCTATATATCTCCATCCTGGGCCAAATGCAGTAGAAGTTTTGGCCCAATGCCTGGAAGTTTCAGAACCTAAATGGAGAGAAGCAGTCTCAAACCCAAGCAATGTGGAATGGCTGTTACTTCAGAAGCCTACTGATTCCAAGGCTCTACCAACTTTAACTCTTGATGAGATTGTGATCCCCCAAGACAGCAAGCTAAGAACTTGGGGTCTTCTTGGACCCATGTTCCTGCCAGAAGAGCAGTGTGAGAGACTGTGGGAAGGAAGTGGAGAAGGAGTTCAGTTTAGGTAAAAAATCTAGACCATTTGGAAATATACTGTTGCATTTTCTCAGTTTTAGAAAATAAAGTTTTTTCAGAATAGATAATAGACTCATTCTGAATCTATTCCTTAATATATCAGAAGAATAGGTTTCTTTCCATTTATGTAACATTATCCTCTTTGCTGGGCCCCATGCTTGGTAGAGCCAAAGCTCTTCATGAAATGACAGGTTCCATGTTTTAGGAATAGAGGTCAGCATCACATTTACAATTTTAGATATCATATTACTTTCCAAAACTATACAACCAGTCCTTGTTTAGAGACTACCTCAGTTAGCAACCGTTTGCAAATACAACAATAAACATAGTAAACGGTAGTAAACAGAGGTAAACAAATCATTTTTTGACAATATGACCAAATTTCTGCACCTGACAACAATGCACGTCAGAGTGAGAATAATGCTGGCACCACTGCACCAGAGAACATCTAAATGAGACAGCAGCAACCAGTGATCTTCACAGCATCTCTGTCACATGGTTCACTTAGTGACCATTTTGCTGGAATGGATTATGGTCACTAAATGAGGAGAGCCTGTATTAACAATTCCGTGTGCTTCTTGCTTCTTTGGTTTGCCACATGGGGTTTGAGAAAAACAATGGGCTAGTCATGATCACTCATGGCCTTGCAATCTCCTGTTTAGATACCATGATTTGCTCTGCATGGGGCTACCCTTGAAGACCACCTAAACATTTAACTGGTGCAAAATGCAGTGGCCTGCATGTTTATTGGCTGTTCATAATACTGCCATGTTACACTTTTCTACTGGTATACAGATAGTCCCCAGTTTAAGAATGAATTCTGTTTCAAGTCTGCCCTTAAGTCAAATTTGTATATAAGCCGGAACAGTATTATTGTATAATACTGTAGAAGTACTGAACTTGAACTATTGTGTATTTAACTCAAATTATTGTATATTTAACTCAAATTTTGCTACAGTAGGCTCTGTTCTTAACTGTGAGTCGCCTATAACCCGAGCATTCTTAACCTGGGGACCCCTGTATTTCCAAGTACAATTCAAGGGGCTGATTGCTCCTTGTAAAGCCCTATGTGACTTGGAGACTGCCTTTCCCAGAATGATCAGAGGCTATTGGCTAAGGGTTTCCTCCTACTATGAGGTAGGAAAGGAGGCAGCCAAAAGTAGATGTTCTCAGTGGAGATTCCCACTCCTTTGAATAGTTCCCTCCCCAAGGAGAGTGGCCACCACTCTCATAGTCTTCCAGAAGCTGATCAAAACCTGATTTTTCTACAAGGCTTCCAAGGATTGCAAAGCCATCAGTGCCAAAATTAGTTTGGTATACAGTGTTTACTTCTATTGATCAATTTAACCCTACTGTTTTTATTATTAAAATCTGAACACTGCCTAAAGTCCATTTGGACTGAGGTGGCAGACAAACTGCATAAATAAAAAATAAATCAAATAAAAATATCACAACACCAAGACCCCTTTTTGTATTACTCCAGACCAAATCAGTAAATAGAGAGATATAATATATTGCCAGAGATATATCCTATGCATTGACCTGGATCTGCAATATTGAATACAGCTTACCTGGTTTAGAAATACTGTTTTGGAGTACTTCCTAAACCCATTTTATAGTTATAATCCTGAATAACTTGAATTTTGTCTTGTTACTTCTAGCCCCAAATCATTTACGAACATGTTAAAAAGTATCACCCTGATGTTGTGTATCTTTGTAGCCAAAAGTGATAAGTTTGTAGGCATTATTTTCATGAAACAGCAAAAGATCTTAACAGCAATGTAACTGCTAGAGCAATGTTGTCCAAACTTGGCCACTTTAAGATGAGGGGACTTCAACTCCCAGAATTCCCCAGCCAGCATGGGGAATTCTGGGAGTTGAAGTCCACTCATCTTAAAGGTGCCAAGTTTGGACAACACTGTGCTAGAGGGTGACATCCAGTTATTCCATTCCATGCCATTTCTTTATGAATTATTGTGTGCCATTTTTATGTTAAAATTGTTCACACAGGTGGAGCCAGAGTCTAGATTAACAGCACATTTAGAGGTAATGACTGAGGATATGAACATTGTTGAGAGTTGAAGCCAGTCATTTTGTTGAATCAAAAATCATTCAAAATAGTGTGATCTTCAGGTGTTTTCTATTGACAGAAGGGATTTTTTATATTAGAAAATAATTCTTCTGTAAAGAGATGTTCCTTTGGATCTGATTCATGGTTTGTGAAGCATAACATTTCATTATTCCCTTGGAGAACTAGCAATTTTTTCCTTTTTATAAAACTCTCCAAACAACTAGCCTACCATTTCCTAAACCTTTACCATTCATGTTAAAATATTTTTTTCTGAATTGTCTTTACTTTTTTCAATCAACACCAAAACATATTCATGACATGAGCTGTAATTCATGAAAGGCTTTAAATAAAATCTGTTAGCCTGAAAAGAGGCCACCAGACTTCTGATTTTTTTTCTGAATAGGTAATATTCAGTCTGTGGGATTTTATTTTTTTAATATTTATTTATATATCAAATTTGCCACTGCCCATCTCGTTAGAAAATGACTCTGGGTAGTTTACAGAAAAGATAAATATTAATTAAAAAGCACAATATAACAATGCTACTAAACAGAGGCAGGGCTGGAGAGTAAAAGAGGTTAAAAAATTAAATTATTACACCAAATCCATGAAATTTTCAATGGGAAACAGACCACCTTTGCTGACTGCATGGCTGTGCGGTCCATATTGTGAATTTTAAAGCTAAAAATAGCTTTTCCTTGTTAGTGAAAACAATAAGAGGAGGTGTGTGTGTATGTGTGTGTAAATCATTAATTAATTAGAAATGGGAAGGCTACATGGAAGAGCTGTCTGTTTCCTATTCTTTAAACAACTATAAGAGATCCATCCTCTTAACCCAGGAAATTCTCAAGAAATTGAGTAACAGAGTTTGTCAAAAAGCTGTTGAAATCTGCAGTTAGGATGAAGGCAACTAAATGTAATTTTGCTTATTTACACAGCATGCATGGGGCAGAAGAAGGGGAGAACTGTAGGTGAATGGGTTGGCAGTAGATTCTCAACGGAAGAAAAATCCTTTCCCTAATGAAATTCGCAGGCAGAAGATGCAATGGTCACTATATTAGATGGCTTTAAAAAGGGATGAAAAAGTATCAACAGCAGTAGGCCTTGAGGGATCCGTAGAACCTCCTTGTTCAGAGGCTGTTTATCTCTGAATCCAGTATCAGTCTGAGAGCAGCAAGAAGACTCTGTGGTCAGAAAATGAGATTTCTAAGTGTAAGTCATGCAAAAACCGCAGGTGGTTTGGCAGGTGGAGAAATGTGAGAGAGGTAGAAGAGGAGTGTTAGAGACAAGGTGTTAGAGATGTAGAAAATTGGAGGCTTGATCGAGAGGCAACCTTCGCTGAATTAGCAAAGCTAGAGGCTTGAGCGAGTGGTAACCTTTGCTTAATTAGCATAGCAAAACGCACACCCCAAAGGTGGGAATTTTAGAAAACATAGAACATGCTAAGCTTATTATGGGAGGTTGATATGTAACGTGGAATCAGATGTATCTGCGCAACATTGAAACCAATTATACCTATTTTCTTATCTCAATGTAACCAATTATGTTTATTCCCTTTTTTTCCAACAAGTATAAAAATAGATGTAAAAGTTTGCTTGGGGCTCCTCTCCCTTTAGAGCAGTGTTGTTCAAACTTGGCCACTTTAGGACATGTGGACTTCAACTCCCAGAATTCCCCAGCCAGCCTTGCTGGCTGGGGAATTCTGGGAGTTGAAGTCCACATGTCCTAAAGTGGCCAAGTTTGAACAACACTGCTTTAGAGAGACCGAGTCCTTTTTCTTGAAGTGCTTCAATAAAAAGAGGAACAGCTAATTCTCGTCTTTGGGGCCTTACTGGGCAGAACCTGGGGGGAAGGGGTTCCATGCTTTGCGGCGAACAAGTTATTAGTGGAAACAACCAATTGTTTCTGCCAATTTCATGTGTAGTTACGGGCTGCTCAGAAGCAAACAACATCTAGATTGTGGAAACTATAATCCGCTACATCTGGAAGGGAAGAGGCTGTTCTAGGCAGATTATTTTCAGTTTTTCTATTCAGTGGTAGCCCTGATTCTCTGGGATTCTATTCTGAGAAAAAATACACCCTGCTCTCTCCGTTGCCACTTTTATGAAAGCTTTAAAACACAATAACTTCTTTTCTCCAACGTTTACCTAAATGCTTTGACTATACCTATGGCTCCTTTTGCAGGAGAGTTGAAGTTCCAGATTTAATTGTTTTCAATTGTCTGTTATGGTAACTAAATTATTTGAAATATATTCAGATTAAGTTGCTATGCTCTGAATTGATCATGTTGAAGTTGGCTTTGCTTCCTAAAATGCTGGTTAAAGGAACAAATGCAATGGTTTTGTTCTGAGGGTCATGTAGCAAACTACCTGTTACAATAGCACCAACTTTCAAATATTTACCTTCCTAAGATTTCTTTAGGTTCATATTTTTCATAAAATTCTTCAGAAGTATGGTTATCTGGCGGTTCTTCAGTTCTGGTCATTTTGGTCTTCTTTTTAGGAGCCTTCTAGAAGATTACTCCAAGTTGACAAAATGCTGCAATAACAGAAACAGGAAAAAAAAAAACCCAACCCATCTTTCACCTGATTATAATTACAGCAAGGAAGGGAGGGGGGAATTCATGTCACGTTGCACATGATAAATATTCTTTAAGGGTAAGCTTTCTTTGTGCAATTCTAGATCAGTGTTTCTCAACCTCAGGAACTTTAAAATGTGTGGACTTCAACTCCCAGAACTCCCCAGCTGGCATGCTGGCTGGGGAATTCTGGGAATTGAAGTTAGCACATCGTAAAGTTGCTGAGGTTGAGAAACACTGTTCTAGATTGGTATATAAAGTTATAGGAATGACTGTGTCAAAATATTTTTAGACCTAAAACCTAACTGGAATATATGTTAACTGAACCCATCTGTCAGTCTTCAGAGAGACATCACACTAACTCTTTCATTCCAGAAACTCAGTCCTGCATGAACTACAGGTAGTCCTCGTTTAGAAACCACAATTGGGACTGGCAACTTGGTCATTAAGTGAAGCAGTTGTTAAGTGAAACCATGACTGTGCTTATGATCTTAAGTTTTCCTTTGCTTTGTAGACCTGCGAAGGTCATAAATGTGAGGATTGGTCACAAAGTTACTTTTTCATCATCGTGGTAACTGCGAGCGGTTGCTAAATGAGGCAGTCACTAAACAAGGACTACCTGTGGTTAAGAGCAGAAGTTTCATAGAGTATGAGTAGGTAAGTTGCTTTATTGCTGACAAAAAAGGAAACATATTTATGCCGAACTTCTGCCTATTTCAGAACACAGAAATCAAGTGATCTTTTTTTTCTCTTCCTCAGTTCCAGAGTTTAAGCAGTTTCCTTTCTCCCTTTCAAATCTTTGGACTCTTTGTTCTGTCTAATTCCCATTCTGCCAGCTTCATTGTGCCATGTAAATCCATAAAATTGGGTTACCTGAATAAATCATGGTTCACTTAATCTTGGTCAAAATAACCACAGTCAAACACAGATAAAAACATAGCAACTGGTGGATTCACACATTTCACTAAACTAAAATGTAGTTTGCTATTTTTTTAGTTAAAATGATGACAGAATCTAGGCATTGTGGCTTCACAGGATTTGTGTACTAGGCTGCTGTGATTTGATCAATAAACCATGACTCATGGTTTCTAACTTTTAAATATGTATCTTTAAAATCTTAATAAACTATTATAAAAAAACAAAAGCAAACCATGACTCATAAATTTGAGGCTTAGAATTCTGTATAAACACTGGCACTGAATAGACCAGTGTTTCTCAACTTTAGCAACTTTACGATAAGTGGACGTCAACTCCCAGAATTCCCTAGCTGGCTAGGGAATTCTGGGAGTTGAAGTCCATGGATCTTAAAGTTGCTAAGGTTGAGAAACACTGGAATAGACTAATTCAACCCTGAGAGGATTTACTCATATTCAGTTGCCCTGGGCCTATCTGAACCTTCCCTCTCTTGGATCTAACTGCAGTACCAACTTATCTTTATTTACTGCTCCATCCTCATAATGTTGCCTTCATCTCATCCCCAGCACATACTCTATGCCTGTCAGCGATTGTTCAGGCTGCTTTTAAACACAGGTTTAGTGCTATTCTGGAATAGTGCTAAACCAATCTCTTTTGAATGCACCTGTGCAAAACTAAAATGTATGTTTAACTCAGCCATGCAAAGGACCCCTTTCTTTTCTTCCTGACTGGCTTCTGTCTTTATACTGCAAAGCTACCCAAGATATTAACCTTTCTGCTCTCTTTAAATTACAAGACAGTTATTGTGTTTGCTTTTTGGAATTAGCTCCCCCTCCCTAGATTTGGATAGCTCCAACCTTATTAGCCTTTCACACAACTCTGAACACCTGGTTTTTCTTCCCTGCAGTGGGCCATCATGACAACTAAGCCTGCTCTGCTGATTGCTTACCGATATGTGTACGTAGTTCTTTTTTCTTTTTATGTTATTTTATGTTCAATATTGTGCTTCATACATGTACACAGACCAGAGTCATAAACTTACTATTTCCTTAAATAAGTAAAAAATAGATTTACTGACACTGCTTTATAAATAAGAAGCTTTTGTTTAAAAAATGTAACAAATGTCCAGATGTCTAAATTGGAACATACCACAAATGATGAGGATTCAGTGTGGGAAATGTTGACCTGCCATAATCTAATTTCTCCATGCGCATAAGAAGGATAGTCAAGACAGTTGCAGTTGGTTTTAGAATAAGGCTGAATCTGGATGTTCTCTTGAACTAAGTAGAAATTCCTTTGTAAGCTACATGGCAGCCTGCTGGAAACTGGCTTTACACATGGTTCCCCTTGAAATCAGTGACATAGATTAGTTATGACTTAAGTCCCATTGATTTAAATAGAGAACAAATTTAGTCTGGATTGGAACAGTATTGTGATTCAGTTCAGATGTAGCATAGCGTGTATAAATTAGTTTGAGGCGTACACAAAATGTTTTCTTTTCCTGATTGCTAACTGTAGGCAAGTGATTCACTTTTTAAAGCAGTAATTGGGGAATTCAAGCAATTTCAGAGTGAAGCTTCCCTGGAAAGCAGACCGTAAGATCAAAATCTTTGTCTTCCATTCTAGAAACTTTGAAGACATAGAAGTCAGGGAATGGAAAATGCTACCTTTTTCTGTACATTCTACTCTTATTTTTAATATAGTGCTAAACCCAAACTCTGCTTTAGCCTTATTTCCCTGCATATATCTCAAAATTAACCATTACACTTACAAAGTTGCATAATTTAATTCATTGGCTAAACAAGACCACTTTCTTGATAAAAGACACGATTACTTACCGTAACCGTCATTTACACAATCTGCGTCTTCTAACCAAGAGTTTTCTAACTGGCACAGCAGATCAAATCCCACAGCCCAGCTTGAGAAAGAATTGCCTACGTTACATGACAGCCAGCAATTAAACAACATAGCAGCGTCTCACATTCTCTGTTAATTTGTTGCGGATCACTTGCGCTGCAGGGACTGCATTGCCAAAAATAAAAATCGCAGTGCAACTCGAGAATTGTTCCAAGCCCTCCTGTTTGCACAGTCACTCCCTGCTTATGTCGGAGTGACCCTCCTTTGAGGTGAAGGAACTCTTCGACAAGCAACAGCGCTTCCATGAATGAGTGGACAAACAGGGCTTCCTTCTCCAAGGAAACGAGAACCAGGCACATCAGCTGGAATGCATGCAGAATAGGATTCCACAGGACACAAAATGTGAAGTGCAACAGGACTGATTTTTGTTTTTTAGCTCTGTATCTTAAGAGGGCACACTGAGGGGAAGGGGGCTGAGAATGCAGTTAGCCCTAAGTGGCACACTTGGAATCTTAATCAAAAAGTAAGCAGGACAAACACAAATCAATGCTTTTGTGGGATCAAAACGCAGGATGCAAATGCAGAATAATCAAGGCTTCACTGCAGTGTTTATTGAGCAGTACGTACTGGAGGGGGACCCCACCAGAAGTTAGTGGGAGGCACTCCCCTACAGGCAAAATGGATGTTCTGATATTTATACAGTTCTACAAGAAGGGGAAGGGAATACGCATACATATTCATATGATGATGCAGGCATGCCTAAATAGGCAATAGTTCTCAAGTTACTCTCTGCCTCTCTGTTATCTGTTAACTGCTAGTAAAACAATAGTGTCACAGAGAAGACGCAAATTAGTTCAAGGTGCCAAATGCCAAGAAGAAGGCATCCTCCCTCACGGCAGATGCCTAGGTTGCTATGGGAATGTTTGTGATAAGGAGTTTACAATTGGCCTGGTTCACATCAGCTTCAAGGATGCTTCCACATGCCTTTATGTTTCAATCTTATTGAGGCGATCCCATTCATCTGAGGCCTCTAGAAACTTGTCTTTTTCACCCAAAGATTCATTTTTCTCACACTTTCATTTAAATTTGATTGGATTAGTTTAGTGTTTTTCAAAGTTGGCAACTTCAAGATGTGTGCACTTCAACTCCCATTCTGGAGTTGCTAAGGTTGAGAAACACTGCAGTAGACAAGACACTAAACCGTGGGTTAGTGATTTAGCCAAAGCATCTGGGTTACACAACCACAAACTAGCCAAGCACATTTGAGTTTAATGTGTGGCACAAAGCCAGCCCACGTTTCTTCAGTGCTGCTACTGATTCCAGATTGGGTTGAAGTTGAGGTGGCTCTGATTGAAAAAATTGCTGATGCTGGGTAGGAATTCTGGGAGTTGAAGTCCACACATCTTAAAGATGCCAAGTTTGAAAAACATTGGATTACAGTACTATAGTTCAATATAGCCAGTATACTTACTTTCTCTCTACCTAATCATTTAGCCCTTCATGTTTAAAAATTTCATCCTGGAGAAAACCAGGATCTATGTGGTTGCTAACAGTCAACACCGACTTGATGGCTCATAATCAATCAATTAAAAATTGCAGTTGGGTGATAATTTTTGGGAGGGCTCTTGTGCGGGGTCTACTGAAGGTTTTCAGGGCTGTGGTTTCAGTATTTTCTTCCCTGGGCATCAAGTGGTCTTGCTGGCTGTGTCCATAGTCATTTATGTAGATGGCACCAGATTTGAGAAACTGAGTCTATATCTCAGATATCTTTAGCTATATCTAAAAGTGTGTGGCCAGTGCTTAGTGAAACCTTAGAAATCAGAGGGGCTGCTAAATACCACCTGTAGTGATGACCACCTTCAATATTTTGTATTTTGTCCCCAAGAAGACTATGAAGAGCAGACTAAATTATGAAAGGCTTAAAAGGGCAATATGATGTAAATTTAGAGAAAGCATGTACATTTAATGCACATAACTCATAAAAATTAGATTTGCTCTTCACATTACTCAGTAAAGCTCAGGTTGGCAAACAGGGATATTACTGACAATTCCAAGGCAAATTTGAGTGTGTAAAGGAGGTGCAGCTTTCTATCACTCTCATGCATGCTCTGCGTTGGGTCACTGCTTTGACTCATGAAAGTAAATCTTCTGAATAATGCAACAGTTATGATTTCAGCTATGTACAATTTTTTAAATTTCTGTGCACTACAAGGCTTATTGAGGCTCCCCAGATTGTCTAATATTTTGATTACATAGATATAGCTGACCATTGTTTATGAATTATACAGATCTTTAACAGATGTTATTTCTGTATGCTCTGACTTACAAATTAGATGTGCGCATTTACACAGTAAATCATCTAATATTTGAAAAAAAAGTTTATCATTTGGACCAGTGTTTTTCAAACATGGCAACTTTAAGATGTGTGGACTTCACTTCTCAGAATTCCCCAGTCAGCTGGGAGTTGAAGTCCACAGATCTTAAAGTTGCCAAGTTTGAAAAAAACACTGATTTAGCCAGTTCTAAAATTAAAACATATGAACTGTCAGTATAGACCAGTGTTTCTCAATCTTGGCAGCTTGAAGATGTATGGGACTTCAACTCTCAGAATTCCCCAGCCAGCCTTGCTGGCTGGGGAATTCTGGGAGTTGAAGTTCACACATCTTCAAGTTGCCAAGATTGAGAAACACTGGTATAGACATTAGCATACAGCTGAGGCAGATGTTTTCCCAGGTAATTATATTTAGAGTTGAGAAGGCATCAGAGAAGTGAATTAATGAAGAGGTGGTTGCTTCATTAGATAAAAGAAGCAGGTGGGACATGTGGCCTCTTGTGTCCAAGGTATTGTTTTGAAGCACTGGCATTCAATGAGACACACTGAAAGATAACAGGATTTATTCAAGGTAGGTTTTCACTGACACAACTTTAACAGAAGACAAACTAATGAGGATTCTTCCAGTCATCTTTTTTAGTCCCCAGAATGCTCCTTATTCCCAACTTATCTTTTTTTTTTTCTGGATTGACAGGCACCATTTCAACAAAGCACTAAACTGCAGCTACCCAGTCCCCCCCCCCCCCAAGTGTATCACTGGGACCCAAAACAATGAATGGAAATACTGTAAAGGTGATTGCATTTTAATGCTTTTGAGGGTCCATTAAATGTATACATTTTGGAATATAATCATATTAGGATTGTGGTTATGGTTAGTCTTTTTTTGGCAATTAAGCAAGTTCAGTTTAAGAAAGGCACATTCTAATTCATCTTGATGCTGTTGCCTATTATTTTAAATAACTAAGACCATTTTTTATATTAGTATCCCAATGATTTATTGCAGCTTTCCTTAATACAGGCACTTTCCAGTTACAGTATAGCCTTCAGTTCCCAGAACTTCCCAGCACTGTCAGTTCTGGAAATTGAAATCCACATTTCTCAGGGGAAAGATAGGTTCTGTGCAAGTGTGACCTTTATACAAATTCAGTTACTAATTGCTATGGCTGGGTCTCTATGCACTGAATTCATGGAGTGGGACTTGCAAAGGTCATTTGAAATGCCCATGTTGCTTTTTCAGAACTGCAACTGAACGTATGCATGCTTCCATCATGAGAGTTCCTGAAACATTTTGTTTACTCAAGGTAAGGAACTTTGGGATCAGTGCTGAATTTTGTGATACCTTGGTGACATGGGTGGAAATACTATAAAATATTAAGAAATATTTTGCAGTTGAGTCTGATAGTGGATGATTTTGAGCCCCCTGGGGAAAGAACATCTCTTCTTGACAGGTGTTTTCTGGTACCTGACATACCGTTGGCATGATCATGTCTGGGCTGACTTATTTTTCTTCCATGATTTAGTTCTTCTACTTTTAAGGTGCAAGGTGCAGTTGCAATTCAAGGTGCAGATGGCCATCTATAGAGCCCTTCATGGAATAAAGCTCCGGTATTTGTAGGACTGCCTTTCCTCTAAGATCTAACAGGCTCGGCACGCTCTGGACTCCATCCATTAAACCAGGGTTCCTCAACCTCAGCAACTTTAAGATGGGTGGACTTCAACTCCCAGAATTCCCCAGCCAGCTGTGCTGGCTGGGGAATTCTGGGAGTTGAAGTCCACCCATCTTAAAGTTGTTGAGGTTGAGGAACCCTGCATTAAACAAGACCATCCTATGGAATCCAGGAGACCGCCCCCAACCCATATCCAAGGCTTTTAGAACTGGCTCTCCCTGCACACTGGGGGCTGTGTCAGCATGCGGCCCTGCTAATCACCAGGTAAGTATAGCAGATTTGATTTTGATTTTCCTCCTAAGGAGAGTTTTATTTTAAAGTTGTTTCTTCTTTTATTTTCTTAAGCTGTTTTAACCCTTGTAAGCTGCCCACAGTATTGGTGAACAGGCAGCCTGAGATATGGACTAAATAAATTATCCTCCCTCCCCAAGTTGCAAAATGTGAATTCGTCCCAACTGCCCAGGAAAAAGTAATGCTGCATTTTATTCTATTTTGCACTTTTAGCAGTAACACAATTAAGATGACAAATTCTTAACAGTTACACATAAAGTAACCCATCCCATCTCTCCTCTGTTCCCAGTCATTATTTATCAAAGACTGTGAGGCAATCCAAAACCTCATTTTTTATTGAGGATCATACACAATCACAATTAGGAATAACGCAGGTGATATAATCCTAAAATTGGATGATCATTCTACTTTCCCAACCACAAGCAATAGTTTTCATTGCCACAATTCTTCTTGCTGGAAACTTCATGGATGGACAACTGATCACAAAGACAAGCCAGATAGCATTTACACATTAAAGAAAAGTTCACTAGCGATGCATCTCTTGGTGATGGAGCCAGATTTGATCCTTCAGAGTTTAATCAAGTTTAATTAAGATAAGCCTGTGGATTTGAAGGAAAAAGTAAAACACACATATAAGTATCAATGCACAAAAAGGATTGCAGGATCCAGAAAACAAACTTTAGGTTCTCTGACCTTTCATTATCACATTTAAGTACTGTCACAGCCACTCCTCATTTTTTCTCCACTTTTTACACCAAGCCAACATTATTTTTAATTCTTCCATCAGAACTCTAAGAATGAGCTAGGAGAAGTGGGCTGCTGGATACTAAATTCTACTGGAAGATTTTTAGTACAGACTGTCCCAAGTTGCACATCCATGTGACACACAATCTTGATCAAACACAGATATGACCTTACTTTAGTGCATACTTGCATTTCATCAGGATACAATGAGATCAACAGATAGCCAATACTGGACCTCTGGGACTAACCGAGTACTTTCAAAATGCCTCTTCTCCTCATAAATGTTTAGATTATGCCCTATGTCAGGAATGCATCACAAACTCTGAATTAACAGCTTACCAGAATGTACACAAACAATGAAGATCTTAAATTTTCAAGATAAGCTGGCATGCAATTGTAGAAATCAGTTTTAAATTGTCATTCTATATGGAATAATTGAATTCACTTATCACTGTAGGTAAGCAATATTTAATGTGCTGTATGAAGTTAAAACATTCAAACTCTTTCCTAACATTGTAACAATCACCCTCAAAAGCCTCCAGCAATGATCCACAGCAGTGCCTATAGGAGTTGTCCTCCTTCTCAAGCTCTGAAAACAAGCCTATTTCCAATTTCCAGAGGAAGCCACAGAAGTTACATACCGTTTGCAAATCGGCATTGCTTCAGCACCTCGCTGAACCCTTCACACAGCTTCAAATCAGTCTGGTTCTGAGCACACTCCAGGAACTGCTTCATCTCATACTGGCAAGGCGTGTACTGGGACTGCTGCATAGCTGGCTGGGCTGCCTGAGGCTCCTAAAGAGGAAATGCAAGCAATGATTCAGGGAATTGGAAGTGGGGAAGGGCGAGAACGACAGCTGCTTATGAGGAAGCCCAACTGGCACATCATCTTATTACAAACTACAAAATGAGGAAAATTCTTAGGCCTGCTGACAATTTTATATTAGTCCTTTTTTAATCAGCAGGCGTCATCCTCCAACTTCTTCAACTAAACACCTCAAGCATTCCAAGATATCTAATACTATGATGCTAATAATAACAGCAGCAGACTAAAAAAGATAATAGATGATTTCTCTTGTGGAACACTATGAAGAAATGAGCTCCTAAAGAAGTGGGGTTTATGTTAAAATATCACTTTTATAGAGCACCACATTTCCTCCCTTTTTTGTTCTCCTTATTTACTGGCCAGAAGGGTCTCTACAATTCATGATCTTACTTGGCATGTATACATTTCAGAAATGGAATAATCTCTTTTACCTGGTAAGTGATGTCAGGTCTTGCAGCTTCGGAGTTTCCACCTCCAAACCCCCCAGTCATGGCATGTCCTAGAGTATGCCCCACAGCAGAACCTACAGCGACGCCTGCAGCTGTGGTGGCCATCTGGGCCATCAGGCCAGGCTGCCTTGGGGCAGGAGAAGCTACTGCTGAAGCAGGGGCTGGAGCTGGGACAGGAGCACGTGCAGCTGTGGTTGGAGCTGATCGCATTGGTGGAGCACGGCTATCAAAAGAAAGGGGGGAAAAGGAAATAACTTAAATTCAGATATAATTCTGAATGCCAACTTCTCCCACATTTGAAAATTACTGTACAGATATGTTTTCATGAATTGCTGCCACATTTCAACCGATTTATTGTTTGTTATACTTATATCTCACTTTTCATTCAGGAGCTCAAGAGGCATAATTACCACTCTGCTATTTTTTCCCATAGCAACAACCCTATAAGGTAAATTGGGCCGAGAGAAGTCATAATCCAGAGCACAGTCTGAAGGGACAAGATGAAGCACACCAGCGGTTTGTCAGTGCTTGGACATGAGACTTCCTGAGAACACCATGCACAAAGCCAGTATAGTAAATTCAGGAATGGTGCAGTGAAGTTCCAGTTGAGATTGGGAATTATTTTTTGAGTGTCAGCCATATTCTCACATACTTTCTCAACAGATAAGTAAATAATTGAGGAGGCAGACAACACCAACTGTTTCTTCTTAGCGTCTTGCTTCATTACAACATATAAGAGGAGCTCAAGAACTCTAATTCCTTTCTCAATTGCAATATTTATGCTCATGCCAATACTTTGGCTTCTCCTCCTTTCAAGATGCTTGAGCAGAAGAAAATATTTAGGCTTCAACACAACTCCTCTCACCATTCCCCTTACATTCAGATGAACCCAGTTTGTATCAGTCATATAATGTGCCTGTCACCTGGAGCACATAATCCCTTTCAGACATGCTGTCAGAACCATCTGATGGTACACTGATATACTAAAGGAGACAAATTTTTCATAGGCAAGGTGAAGGCCTCTGTACACAGAATAGGGTAAGGGTTGACTCCTTGGAAGAATCTGAATTTTTTCTTAAAGACAAACATTGATCTTGCCTACTGTAAATTTTAACTGAACTGTCAACATACCACATTACAAAGCTGTGACTCTGTTAGACAGGTTAAATATTCACACAGAGTTTGTTATCTAATCTGCACTGCTTTTCCAAAAAGACAGAAAAACACACTATGGCTGATCTTAGATCAAAACTAGTTGACATTTTGTCAGTCTTTTAAAGCTTGTTAAATGAAAATACATGTTAGAAAATGAAACCTACAATTAAACAGGTTTTGATTGTCCACACACAAGCCATTCTGAATCATGTACAAAAAGTAGGAAGATGCAATTTAAAGCCCAATGTGTATTTATAATTTATAACTCTATTTTTATAATCTGCATTTACAATTGTGACTTTTACACCATATGGAAGCCAGCAACTGCTGGTTTTGAAGATCTAACTAAATTATGGGATTTGACACATCTAATCAGTGCAGAGCAGACCATGCTTCCCCAAGATAAGCCTATAGCTACTAAGATTTTAGACTTGACCAGAATGTTTAAACATAAATCCTTAAGCCTCCAAATCACCCGAAATATGTGTACAATTTTGGGCTGTTTCCAAAAGGATACTGACAGATTAGAAGAGGTTCAGAGGAGGGTGACAAAAATTATACAGAGACTTGAAGGCATGTTCTGTAAGGTCAGGCAGAAGGAACGTGGGATTCTCAGTCTGGAGAAAAGACAACTGACGGGAGACATATATCAATGCTCAGTTACATAAAAGGGTGCTATAGAGAAGACAGTCAGAAACTCTTTTCTATTGTCACAAAAACTAGGACTAAAAATACTGGATTTAAGTTGTGACTATCTAGATTCTGTTTAAACATAAGGAAAAACTTCCTGATGGTAAGACAATACTGGAACAGTCTACTCATGGAGTTTGTGGGATGTCCATCTAGAGCTTTTAAAAACAGACTGGATAGCCACCACTCAAGGATAGTTTAATTGGTTTTTCTGCACACTGCAGCAGGTTGGACTAGATTATCTTTGTGGTATCTTCTCATTCCATAATTCAATACTTCTATACATGGCCATGGAACTTTTCTATCTTGCAGCCCATCACTTCCTTTTGACTGTGCTTGAGGTTTTGTTTTTTGTTCCTTTCACTCCTTTCTCCCCCTTGGCCCACTATCCCTATTGGATAATAGGAATTATTACCCAAATAAATCAGAGATTTGTAAAAAAAAATTGTGCCAATTTTTTCACTGCCACATATAGGACATTTAGGAAACATTATGTTCCCCTCCCTCCATCATGCACTGAACAGGAGCTAGGAGGACCAGTGGACCAGATTCAAGTCCACTCTCAGTCCTTGAACCTTAGTTTGGTAACTGTGGGTCAATCACTCTCTCACAGCCCAACTTACCTCACAGGTTTGTTGTGTGGCAGCACTGAAGGAAAGAGAGCTATATTGCTGCTTTGAATTCCTACATGAAGAAGAGCCAGTTTGGTGTAGTGGTGAAGGCGCTGGACTAGACACCAGGAGACTGAGTTCTAGGCCTCCCTTAGGCATGAAAACCACTGGGTGACTTTGGGCCAGTGCCTCTCACAGCCCAACCCACCTCACAGGGTGGTGGTTATGGTTTGCCGCTTTGAATTATATATAAAAAAGCGGGATAAAAATCTAACAGTAGTAGTAGTAGTAGTAGTAGTAGTAATAATAACAACAATAATATAAAGCCGACAAAACTCCCTCCTACAATCGGCATTCTTTCCTCTTTTAATTCTGCCCGCCATGTTCTTCCCCTGCCTCTCTAGCCCAAGGATACTCCTCCCACTTCTCCGAGGCCTCGCCCTCCGAACGGCCTAACCTTCTCTACCTGACGGGCCGCCGCTCGGGGTCACGTGGCCTCTCAGCTGGGGTAAGGCGAAAGAGAGCCTGCACCCCCCCCCCCGCTGCCCTCAACCGCCTTTCAGTGCACTCCCATAAGGAATCTGCCCCCTCCCCAGGCCTGTTTAAGATCCACCACTTTCTCTAGTGATGTCCGGATTTTGCAGCCCGGATTTGGCCTCTCTGGCTGAATGCTCCTCTTACCTGGCGGGCGGCGCCATCCGAGACGTTCGGCTTCGGCTCCCCCTCGGCATGATGATCAAGGATGAGTTCAACCTGCCTTTCGCTCAAGCGGTTTCTCCTCCTGATCGACGCTCGCCTCCTCGCTGCCTTCCCCACTGCGTCCTCCGCGTTTTGCGGTGGTGTTTTTCTTTCCACTTCCGACCCAATAACCACTTCCTCCAGGCCCAAGGTCACCGAAGCCGCTCCGCCTCAGAAGGCATGCGCGATGACGCAGCCGACTCTGCGCCGTACGAACTCCGGGTTTGTGGAAAGCAGGGCGGCATCGGCGCTTGGATCCACATGGGCGGGGCGGGGCCCGAGAGTGACGTGAAAGAAATTTGAACGTTAGGCCTCGTGACTTGAAGTCAGGGGCGTGGCCAAGAGGCGGTTGGAAGAGCAGTTTCTTTAGTCTTGCGCTCAAAAGCCCTTGCCTGTTTTTTTCTCCTCCGGTCTCCTCGGTGCTCTTCAAATGCGCCGGATTTCAGCAATAGCTGGGAGCTGCGAGAGTTGAAATTTAACACATCTGGAGAGCATCAGCAGAGAGAAGCTGCAAATGTCCTTGTCAGGATGTCGCTGCGGCCGTTCTTTTTTCCCTCCCTATTCGCCCAGCATTGGAGAGAGACACTGGAACAAACATTGTACGGTGTAGTCTTTGGGAGCATCAGCCCGCCTCTTCTTTCCCCCGCTGCCTACCTGCAGGCAGCTGTTTCTCTTTAAATAGAGCGCTTTATGTGTACTGTACAAACATTTATACCGATTGTTTATGTAGTCCTGAGCAAAGAAGGCGATCGTGTACTCTCTTGTGGGCATCCTACTGAATACAGTAAATATTGATAGATATAATCCACATAAACCAATGCTCTTTGGGGTCCTCAATCATTTTTAAGAACGTAAAGGGGTCCTGAGACCAAAATGTTTGAGAATCGCTGTTCTAGATCACCATCCACTTAATATGCGGTATTCTGCTTGCTGACCTCAGGAGTTATCAGCCTTTATTTGGGCCAGGACTGATTGCATGATCTTTCTTGCAGTACATGCTCCTCTTAGCAAACCTATCGCCAACTACATCTGGAGACATTTGTCCTCCCTCTTAGTGTCTACCTCTCACAGCCACACATTGCTACTTGAAAGACCAATGCTTTACTATTCTGGTCTTCAGTGTCACTGAAATATCTTTATCCTTCATGACCTTTTCTAAGTTGCCTAAGTCCCTTTATCCCTAAATCTCTGCATCTCCAGCATATTTCCCTTCTTCATCTGTTCTTGAGCCCAAGAAAACTAATCTACCACTATTACTTCTTTGGCATGAAATGGAAGTTGCTAAGCATGCAGGTTGAGATAACTTTTGTCTTAATATTTAACATTAATTTGGATTTTTTTTTTTTACTATTGGGAAGTCATTTTAAACTTAGTCTAAGTTGCATTTTTGTAAAGTGTGTGTATGGAAATGACTATGGGATAACTCTGTATTTAATAAAATGTATTTCCCATCAAAATTGTGGTCTTAACCTTTTTTCAACTGAGCACTTGAAATTGAGCTGCTGATATTTTCACTTTGGTCTCCTGGGTGAACAGGAAAATTAAACATTTGAAGAAGAGACAGCTTTAAGCAGGGGATTAACAATTTTTGCAGGCTGCAGGTACCATCAGATTGTGGCACGGGCACCATAATATAAACACTGTAATTTCATTCAGTATTGAATATATTAAATGTATGGCCAGATTGCTGTAAACTCACAAGGTATTTGTTATATTACCCAAATGTTGGGAGAATTTCATGTGAAAATACTGAAATTTCACAAGATTTCAGCCTTTTTATTAAAAAAACCATTTAGTTGTGAAGTTTTGTATTACTCATCTATTATCAGTGTTGTGATCCCCACCAATACCTGCTGACTTCTGACTTAGGCATCTGCAGTATTTTCCTTAAACCTAACACTGACAAGCATAGAGAGAAAGCAAGGAAACTACCTAATAATAACCAATATGACATGGCACTGAAGTTAAGAGAGTCTCAAGGGGGCTGCAGAACAAGTGCATTAGGCAATGATAACTTCTGCAGGGGTTAATTTATACCTAGCATTCATAAAGAAAGAATAATAGATGATCCCCTTCCCCTTTTATGAAAACACACAGGCAACTGAACATCCAATCCATTGCCTACCACCTGGCGAAACACATAGCCTCCTAGCTTGGCAGACAGCAGAAACAAAGAAACATGTCAGACATCTTATCAATAAAGACAGAAAATTCCATTTGCATATAAATTGGAAAATGCCAAGGAAATTCAACTCTGCAAAATTTGACTCTAGAAAGGGAAACTTGAAAGTGACAGTCAAAAGGATCAAATAATGCCATATTGCTTAGGGATTACTCAAAGCCACAGTAGCTCAGCCCCGATATAAAGGTCAGGTCAAGAAATACATCATGTCCAAGACTCAATGGATAACTAACAATGGCAAGGAAGCTATGAAAGAAAGCTTCTTTCAGAAATGAAAGCCTTAACTGAATGAAGAAAACATAAGACATGACAGTTGGATAAAAATGCAAGGAGATAATGGAAGATGCCAAAAAAAAAAAAATTGTAAAGCACACCGGTAGCAACATTAACAACATAATAAATATATCAGATTTATACCACCTGAGAAAGCAGTTGGACTATTGGATGATAAGAGAAGTAAGGAAAGGCACTGAGAAACTACAGCCTTTTTATCAGGCTTCATGAAATGAATATTGGGCATATACCTTCATTGTAGAAAAATTAGGGTAGATACTTATGCCAGCATTAATATTTTAATATTTAATATTTCAGAAAAGGAGCTCGTGGCCATGAGATAAATACAAATGGCAACAAGATGAAGTTGTACATCTTGCTGACAAATTAGAAATGAACAGTTGGTCCAAACTGCATCCA
The DNA here is from genome assembly GCF_059951505.1 of Python bivittatus. NCBI lineage: Eukaryota > Metazoa > Chordata > Lepidosauria > Squamata > Pythonidae > Python > Python bivittatus. The sequence continues at coordinate 7,998,924 of NW_028277096.1, forward strand.
TGAATTCTGACTTTAATTAAGAAAGCACTGGTTTTCTACCAGAAAATTGTCTGGAAACAAGCTTGAGAAATAACTTTGTCCCAACAATTTGTCACATTTGGAATTTTGAGAGTACGCTTTAGGTCTTAACCCAAAATGGCTGCCACAGGAGATATGGCCATTTATCACAAGGTAAAGCGATGATGTTCCCATAAGTAGGAATGTGCAGCTATTCAGATCCAGGGCAGAAGAGGTGCCTCAGAGGGTGCCTAGGCATGCCCACTGGACCTGTCAGGGCCTCCTTATAGATGTACCTTTTGCTGGGCTTGCCCAATAGCTGCATGGTCCCAGGAAAATACATGTCTGAATTAAGGGCTTGGCAAAAGGATGCAACTTTGAGGCCCATGCCCTCTCTGAATCATGGATCCAAACAGTTGCACATTTGTATCCTTAACCCTCTAGCCCCCAGGATACTCCCTATATCCCCAACTTGTTCTTCTTTTTTTCTGGTTATACAGTACACTTTGAGAAGAAAAAAAAAAGTAGGCTGCAACAACCTGCCATTCTTATTTATTTGACTTTGACACTGTCCGACTCGAGATTGTCTCTTGTTTTTTTAAGAATACCCAAGGGGTATGAGAGCTCAGAGGAATCCTTGAAATGAAAGATACTGCTGAACAACTGCAGATTCTTTCATAGCAAAATAACCTTCTGTTTCATCTTATTGGGTTAATATTCTTTCATTTAACAGTTTAAGGTGGTATGCATATCACTCTCTCCTCCTGTTTTTCCCCACAACCACCAGTTTTAAAGCTAGGTAATGTTTGGTTCATGATAAGAGAAGGATCTACTAGTACTGTGCTGAGAAGCCAGTATCCCAAACATTTAATCAGCTACCTTCTGTGTAAAAAGCATGCACTTCCCACTGAGCTTGTTTTCTCCTAGTTCACAAACCTTTCTTAATACTGAGATTCTCTAAACCAAAGATGGGCAATCTAAGACTTGGTTTAGTGAAATGCAGCCCTCAGTAGTAGTGGTAATATTTTTATGTTTCAGGCACCTATAGCTAGGGGCAGTTAATACTGTCTTTATTAAGAAATAGATACAATAACACACTACAATCCAATACCACAACTAAATTAAAAGACCTCAATATTCTGAGTGGCCTTTAAATGGTAACATTTAAAGCCATAATTAGAACCCAGATCTAAGTAACAGTAACATTCCACATTTAATTTATACTTAAATCAGCTTCGCAGAGTCTCATAAAAGAAATGCTTCTAATACTTTTTAAAATTTTGATACATTAGACTCAAGATGAAATTCTGATAGTTGATTTGAGACTGGTGCTAAATGGGAAAAAGCTTTCAACCATGTTAAGGCTGTTATAATAGGGGAAGATATCAGTCAAACCTGGCTAGCCACTTGAGTCAGGTATAACAGGCACATGAGCTACAAACAGATTTTCCAAATAATCAGTCAACACCAGCAGCTTACATTGTACCTTTTGTGAACCCTTAATCAATATACAGATGGTGATCAAGGGATATAGGGATGCTTGAATCCCTTTTTATGGCTTCTGGAACTCCTGACCATACCTCCTGAAAACTGGCAACATGGGTTTCCACCATTTTGAGATGGGAAACACATGCAAATTGATATGCGTATTTTAGTGTAAGCCCTAGAACACACTATCAGAAAGCTCTAAAATTCCAACCTCCACCCCCACCCCATATGTGATACAGACTCACTTTGTGGTTCCCAGCCCTCCAAAAATTGTAAATATGACCTGTGCCACTAGCAGTTTACCCACCATTGCTCTAGGTGTTGTTGGATCACTACTCTCATTACAGTATGCCAGGCCATTGGGTATGCTTCCTGGTGCCAATGGGTGTTGGAAGCACTGATAACTTAAGGGCCAAGCTTTTCCATCCATTATTAGTTTTTGCCCCGCCCTTTGACATGAATTTAACTAGAAAAAGAAAGGATTAAATCTCAGGTCTTCTGTATGCAAAACAGATGGCTTATTCCTAAACTGCAATTCCTTTTCAGTCTTAAGTAATCTTCCAATATTAATTTGAACCAAGTGATATTGTGAATAATCTTTTTTACCAAGTTTTGTAACAAAAACAATAGATAACAAAAATGAAAAAAAAATGATGCAATAATGCAAGGAGTGGAACAGAAGTGCCCAGAATTGGTGTTATTGAAAAGAAATGGCTTCTAAGTGATACAACTGGGAACTGAAGTGGAAGGAGACTCTGGAATGCAGCAGCATACCCTGAACAGAGCTTCTTCAGCTACAGAGCAGTTGCAGTCAGAGATCATGAGAAAAGATGCTCAGCAGCTGACCATTTCTGGAACCTGAAAAAAACCAAAAGGTGCCTTGAATCTGCAGCCCAAATGATTACCTTGCCCAGCTTTGGCAGCAATACACCTGTGGAAGCAAGGTCCACTGCCTTGGGGGAAGACACTTAAAAGGTGTTTGTGGAGCCCCTGAGGGCACCCATTCAAGGCAGAATAGGAATTATCCTCTGTGCAATTAAACTGTTACTAGGCTGTATCTGTAGATCCAAAAGAAGCAGGGATGGGAAAGACTACAGCAGGGGAAGGCAAGTTTTTTTCTGGCTTGCAGAGCCAGAGGATATGTCTGTAGAAGGCATTTTACTCCTGTATGTGAGAACATGGAAATCAGACTGTTTCATTATTAGGCAGGATCCCTATGTATTTACTTGGGAAAGCATTCCAGTCTTGAACAACCAAGAAGGGAGCTGTTTTTTCCCATTAAAAATGTTTTATTGTATGAAGGACTCCTGAATCCTGACTGCGCCAGTAGTGTAGTCCCCAAGGGAAATTTTGGACTGTCTTCCTTTAACTGACAATTAGATGAGCAAGGAAATAAGACATCTCCAGAACTGTACTAGGAAGAGCTTAACAGTACTAATGTATTTTATAAAATACTGAAGGACACGTGTATTTCTCTAAGGCCTGTCTTATTGCAACTGCCTAATTTCACCAGGAAGCCACCTGCAAGAGAGCTAGGACTGACTGGACCCCACTTGGAGAAGGAAGAACGTGGTGGATCCTTTAAGACTGAGGGGGAATGTATTGCCACTCGACTTAAAGGAAAGGTAGAAAGCTTAACTAGAGAGCAAAAAAGGCATTTTTGTTCCAGACAGAAGTACGATATTGGGGAAGATGAGATCAACAGAACTCGGGCAGCAGGTCTATTATTATACATACAGTCGAAGCCCCCTTATTGCTCTGGAGATGGGAGGGAGGGCAGCCTTATTCCCAGCCTGACTGACGATCAGCCGTGCAGCCTGGGGAGGATGGGCGTCCTAGCTTATCCTATCTGAAAGGCACCCAGGTCGGGGGAGGCTCGGAGGGCGGGACGATGCTTGTTTGACCCCGCCAGCAAAGCCCCGCACCTTAGCGGCGGCTCCCGCGCGTTTCCTGGGCTGCAATGGGGCAGATCTAGGCCCTCTCCCCGGGCGTTGCTGGAAGCGACGTTTGGCCAAGCTAGCGCGGATCTTGGCGGTGATCTTCCGTTCGTGGCCGGCCGGGACGCGCCAATTGGTGCGCTGTTCCCTAGAGCGGCGGCTGCGGCCCTTCCCACCGGAGCCGGGGCCCCGCGGGCCATCGCGCCACGCCCGCTCCCGCAGGCGCTCCACGCGCTCCTCCTCCCACTCAGAGTCCTCCGACCCAGAAGAGGGCGACCCTACCACGGAGGCCTTTAACCGGCTCCGTCCTTGCCGCATGGCAGCGCCCAGGCTGGCCTTCCGCCCCGAAATGTTTTCCCTCCCGAGGCGGGTCCTCCCTGCCTGCGTCACAGAGCCGGAACTTGACAGCCACGCCTTTTATCTCCTCGCGCTCTCGGGGTTGCCGTGGTTACGTAGGTCTGAGGTTACAAACTGGAAGGTCTGCAAATCTATCTACAGTGGATGAAAATGGTTATGATCTGTGCCGTTATTTTCAGTCCATGTTTTAAGTATCGTTACAGTTCCGATGTTCAGTCTGTATGGGAGGCATTAATTACAAATGAGAAAAAAATGCGCTTTTAAATTTAAAAAACGAAAGCTTCCAGGTAGATATTAAAAAAAGTCTGTGCTGCTCCATGAACAAAAGACAAAAATAGCCGTGGTCATTCTTGTTTTATAAACATTATTTTGGAATTGTTTACAAAATATAAAATATGCAACCTCCTCCCATACCAGTAAATTAAAAACTATAAAATTTACAGTACAACGGCAGGGTGAAAGGAACACAAAAACAGAACAAAACAATTCAGAAAAGGCCTAGGTGAAAATTTTTCAGCAGGAGCCCTGACCATAATCAACAGAATCATCTTTCTTGGCACAAATAAGGCCCTGTTTTCCAAGTGCTAGTAATGTTACAAATTTTATCTCCGTAAGTGTCATCATTATTAGTTGACAAGATAGCATCCCCTGCTTAAAGCACATAGAACAAGGATACAGTTACAAAAGAATAACAGACTGCAGTGGAAGCCGCTAGAATCTCTTTATTTCTTTGAGCAGAAGTGAGACTTCCCATGAAATAAGACCATAAGAACAGCCTCAGTGGATCCCATCAAGGCCTTTCCTAGACCAGCGCTTTGTTTCTCATAGTCACTAGCCGGATGTCTCTGCAGGAGATGAGAGAGATCCTTCCTGCCGCTGCTCCCCTGCAACTAGTATTTGGAGGTATGGTACCCCTGACCCAGAGATAACATTGGAACTTAAGCCATTGAGAGATCTGTCCTCCATGAGTTTATCTGGTCACCTTTAAAGCTGTCCAAATTAGTGGTTGTCATCATGCCATCACAAATTAACCATGAATTCCACAAGATAATTATGTGCTGTGTTAAATACTTACTTTGGTTCTCCTTCCAGTCAGCTTTATTGGATAATTCCTGGCTCTAGTGTCTGAGAGGGAGAAAAACTCCCTGTCCACTTTCCCCATGGCATGCATGATTTTATACTGGCAGGAACACAGGAGAGAATTTGACAGAGGGCAATCAATTGTTTTATATGGCTTCGTTCTAGAATGAAGTAAAGATTCTTATCTAGTTGTGCTGTGTCATGTATCTGAGAGCTTCTAGCTGAGTTCAAACCTAGCTGCTAACCTGCACCATGCTGAGTGTCTGGAAATTTCTCTGAAGGTTTTGCTAGGGAGCCTGACAGGTTCCACTTCCAAAATGTGTCAAAACTGATTGGCATAGTCCCATAACTGTTAGCAGAGAATACTACCGATGGCATGGATTCAACCACATATCCAACATTTTTTCTTTCATTGAATTATGGAATGTAAGGATTGGACTTTCAGAGGATCAAGGGACCTTAACATCTCGACGAACATTGCACTCACTGCAGGAATCTTCTACCACAGTTTCCTTAACAGATGGCCATCCAACCTCTGTTTGCACACCTCCAGCAAATACCTCCCAAGGCAGTCTGTACCATTGTTGTTGTTTTTTTCTGATGACCAACCAAAATCTACTTCCTTATTATTTAAACCCACTGTTTCTTGTCCTTCCAGAACAAGTCCGCCCCATCTTCTACATGGTGTCCCTTCAGCTGTCATACTGATAGTTATGAACAGTTATCATGCTACCCAGTAGTCTTTTCTACAGGCTAAATATATTCAACATCTCCAACTGTTTCTCATATTTTTTTCCTTCTAGGCCCCTTATTATCTTGGTTCCTTTCCTCTGGTAATAATCTAATTCATCAATGCCTTCCTAAACTCAGTGCCCCTAACTGGATGCAATATTGTAGGTGCATCTGACCAATGCAGAATAGAAAGGAATAATAAATTCTCTTGAATGTTTGCTAGTGCAGCCTAGGACTGTATTCACATTTTTGCAGCTGCATTATACTGCTGGCTCATATTCAGCTTATGATCCACAAGACATTCAGATCTTTTTTGTGTGTACTGCTGCCTAACATAGTCCTCTCCTGCACCCACATCCTATAACATTTTTTATTTTTCCTACTCAAATGTAGGGCTTTGCATTTGTTTCTGTTGAAGTTCAGCTTGCTTTTTTTGCCCAGTGTCCCAGCTTATCAAGAACCTCCTGAATCTTGATAGTGTCCTCCAAGATGTTTGCTGTTTCTCCTATCAAGTCATAAATACGTTGAACAGCACAGGGCCAAGGATGGAGCCATGCAGTATTCCACAACACTTCCCTCCAGGTTGATAAAAAGCCACTGGTGTATGCAATGGTTCTATATAAGATGGCCTACATTTTGCCATCTTCTCTACTAGACTTTCACAGGAGATTTTGTAAAATGGTTTGCTGAAATCAAGGTATGTTATGTCCATTGTCAGCTAAACTGGTCACTTTATCAAACAAGTATGTCAGAGAAGTTTGGTGTGATTGATTCTTGATAAACCCATGCTGGCTCCTGCCAACTATGCATTCTTTTCAAAATGCCTCTATGGCTGGTTTTGCTGTGATTACTAGAGGGATTGGACACCTTACTAGCTCATTTCTTATTTTTTGTTGTGGCCCAATATCATGAATCTTCCATGAGACTGATATTCCTATAAGTACACAAATGGATTGTGGGGTGTATCATGGGGATGCCCCCGTTCTCTTAGTACTCCCCCTTTTCCTGTCCTCTTTGTGGAGCCTGAAGAGGCTTAGCAGAGCAGGATAGCCAAGAGTTGTGGTCAGCTGAAAATTCACTAGTCCTCCAAAGCAACTCTGGCTGAAATTGACTAGCCTGCTGGTCATGCCTACCAAATTATTGGGCTTGGGTGGATTAGTGGATGTCCCAAAGACAGATCCAGCATTTCAGGGAGCTGCAGTGACTTACTACCCCTTCTGCATACCCATCCTGGCTGACTTGTCATATGAGAGAGATTGCTGTGAACGTGAGAAAGAGCTCAGAATCTATCACTGCATGGCCAAATATTGAGGACAATGGTAACTATTTGAGTGAATCACGGATGTAGATATTTTGGGTTTGTTCCCAGGCGGAAGGTGTCTGTTTCTGAGGCAAGCAGCAAATTTAAACCAAGTGTTTCTTCCTGCATGAATTTAGTCAGTGCACAGTCCTATCTGATAAAGAACCTGATTTGATTAGGTCAACCTTCGGGACCTTTGTTCTATGATCTAAGGAAGCAGAAATTTCTACCAAAGTAAATACTTTATAGCCACTGTGTCAAGAGAATGGAGTGTAGCAGCTAACAAATGCCAGATCCTGCATTCCTTGGCTATTCCAGCCTTCAAATAAGCAGCTTTGGCATCTAGAGATCCCAAAGTCTTGAGGTATGGAAGAAAGGGGGTAGTTGGAGTGCCTTTAGTTGCTGACCCATTGTGTATTTTGATATGAAAGTGTGTTCCATTGAGTCCATTGGGTTGGAATCTCAGTGGGAAAAGTAAACCAAGCCTCCCCTTCCCCATTACTTGGGAAACATATTGGAGTGGATAATGAATTTTGAACCTCAAGTAGAATTCTGATTTAAATGTAGGAAGTTAGACTGGATAAGGTTCAATTGATATTCCATGGCTAGAAGTTTCTAAAAAAATGTTCCATGATTATCAGCCCATGTAAAGAGATGTGGTCTACTCCTCTGATGATCACCTTGATAAACACAAAAGTAATAATACCTACATGCAGCTTACAAGCAGAAACCCACCCCATGCCATCTTAAGGGCAGTGGTTGATGGTTAGTTCTCCTATCAGTAGGTAACACTGGGTAGGAGAGGAAAGAATGGCAGGGAAATCATGTACATTGATTTTGTGAAAGCAGCAACACTACCAGCAACACTACCAGCCTTGTTGCTAGAGTGTGATAAAAGTAGGCTGATAAAAGGGCAGCAGCAGTTTTTATATGGGAATACTTTTCTCCCATTCATAGCTATATAGATGATCCCAGAGAAAGAAGGAATTAAATGCAAAACAAATATATGAAGTGAATGGATGGATAGGGGAAAACAGAAAGTTGTGATTGAATAGAGCTGATGAGATCTCCAAAAATGACATTATATACAGTATGTAAAGTACAAAAGCTATGTGTGAATCTGTATATGAACATGGTGGAAGCAAGGATTGTTTGTAAGGATGGAAAGATTTGGAGAGAAATAGCACATAAGAGTCCTGTAAATCAGATCTACTGTAGTTAGATTTCCTTTTCTTTTAAGTTCATTTGCTTACAACTTTTACTGCTCTTCTGCCTTTGTATGTTACTTGCCATGAAGGAGAATAGCCTGATGAATACATATGTATGTATCTTTTTCCTGATTAGTTATAGACAACTAAGACCTCATCAAGTTAGAGGGTTTGCCCCAAAGGTTATTTTATACTTACTTAAATTGAACTGCATTTGCCATTTGGTTGACTTAATTTAAAGAGATCCTTGTGAACTTTTCACAATCACGTATGATTTTCACCAACCCAAATAGTTTGTTATCATCCACAAACGTGGCCAGCTCTCTGCTTTCCCCTTGTAATAAATGGAAAGGCAAGCTCCTACCCCATGTTCACTGATGCCCAGACATACCCAAGTTTCAATTCACACTCGTCTCAAGCACAGAATTCACATTTGCACAAGGGACAGTTGCATACCCAGGTTATCTCTCCCCTTCTGCAAGACAGGATAGGCTTGTATCTTTGAAAATACTGCAACAGAACTCTAAGAGAAAAGGAGCAAACTGCTCTATATTTTTCCTCTTTTAGAGTGAATGTTGTACACATGACCAAAGTTAAAAAGGAAAACCTACATTCTTACTTTGCCTTTTTTTCTAATAAAGTTTGATTCTATTTATCCCTTTTGAGTTTAGCTTATATCCCTACTCAGGAGCCGATGATTTTGCTAGTCCTATGCCTCAGTGCTTTTCAGGAAGGCCTGGCACAATATGGTTCATGGGTCACGAAGTTGGACACGACTTAACGACTGAACAACAACAAAAATGCCTCAGTGCTACAGGGCCATGAAGCAACACTATATACTGTAATGTATTTTCCTTTTATCATTTTCCCTCCTTTTTACTTGTCAGTAAGACATACAGACGGTGGGAGCTTATGCAACGGTTAGAGGGAGGGCGCCAGGTAAAGGCATATCCGTCGAAGGTGGTGGCAGCAGTTGCACCCCAAGGTCGGTAGCAGAGCTAGGATATACGCTGCTGGAGCACTTCTGAGGGAGGGTGTTTGAGATCTTCGGCTCTCACCGTAGGGCTCGGCTCTACTGCAATGCATTTGATGAATGAATTCAGCGAGTCAGTTTATTCAGTAAGCCATAGTTGAGCAGCTGAGCTATTATGTGTTGCAAGCTATTCTAGGGATATGATCACCAAATCTTTGAAAATTTTTCTCACTATAATAACAGATTATGAGAAGAAGAAACAAAACCCGCCTTCAAACGCGCGGTTTTCTGAAAGCGAGGGAGATACAGCCCTCTCCCTCGCTGTTTCAAAACGCGCCGCAAGAACGTCTCGCGATGCTGTTAATTCTTAAAAGGCTGGTGGGCGGGGTTGCCTCCCGCGCTCGCGGATTGATTGGTTAGCTGGTTCCGCCTCTGGCGCGACGGAAAGCGCCACGTTCTGCTCTGCACAGAGAAAAGAGGAGGAGAAACAGCCATGGCCCGGCAAGTAGCCGAAGCCGGGGGAAAGTGGGCGTGGCTTTTTTCACGGCGACGAACCAATGAATAAGTGGTGCGCGCGCTCCGCATTTCGGCGTGCTGTGGCGTGTCCTGCGCGCGCACAGGGGCGAGGAGTCTCCTGCCGGGTCCGCCTTAGCGAGGGCTGGGCTAAGATGGCGGCGCCCGTCCTGCTGCGAGTCTCGGTGCCGCGCTGGGAGCGGGTGGCCCGCTACGTCGTGTGCCTGGCCGGAATTGTTCTTTCGCTCTACGCCTGCCACCTGGAGCGTGAGAAGGGTCGCGACCTCCAATACCGGGCGCTCTGCGACCTCAGCGAGCGTGTCCGGTGCTCTTCTGCCATCGCCTCCAGGTCAAGCAAGCGGGAAAATACGGGTGGGGGTTGAGGCGGAGGCCGCCAGGATCCTTCTTGGATTTGCTCTGTTGGCTAGCCGCAATCGTGCGAAAGTTGCGAGAGCGGCTGAGTGTCTGTAGAGTTTAAGTTACCCATCCTTTCTCCAAAATGATCCTGATTCAGATGTCGCTTGTCCCTCAAGTTTTTTGGGGTGTGTTTCCTCAGTCCTGAGGCTTTGCCTAAATTCACCCCGTGACTGAAAATTCATTTAGTAATACAAGAGTCGTAGAAATAAGTCATTCCCAATATTAATTTTTCTCTCTGAAGTCTGCCTTGTAAATAATGTTGGTCTGTCTTAGAGAGCTGCTAATCACTGAGCTAAAGGGATGCAAAGAGCGTACATTGTTTTTGTGGATCATAGTTTTCTTTATCAGAAGGCTGGATGCTGTTTTCAGTTAACAAGGAAGGAAAGAAAAAAGTGAAACATTACAAAGTCATGAGGTCAAAAGGCCTAGCATTGCAAAACAAACATACTGTGTAAATCACAACAGGAAACAGTGTGACTTACCAACTGGATTAGTTAAGCAGTATTAATAATATTAATGTATACAAAAAGACAGTGGTTTTGACAGAGCAAGTCCATTATCTATCTGATGGTGGCAGATATGTGAATCTTGTTATAATTGCCATTCATTTCCTGTTTTTACCTTAAGAGAGTGACTTTTTATGGTGCTTTGCATCAGGACTTTTAACTGAATTAAATGGAAAGGCACCAAGAAAGTTCAGAACATTGAATTAGGACTTTTCTGTTTATCTCTAGCCTGTTGAACATCGTTTCCAGGATAGGCTGCTAATCAGTGTTGATGAATTGATTTTGTAAGTACGCTTAGTGTCTGGATGCGCTTGAAGGAGAGCATGTGGTTGTAAATAAATAGTGGACTGAAGCAGAGAATGGAAAGAATGGGGTGAGGCTGCATAAGTCAGATATATGTGGGGGAAGACTGAATTCAGCAGTGTCTGTAGATGTCTCTAAAGTATGAGTGTATGCTATGGCTTATAAGCAGAATTTCACTGGAGTTTTGGTGTGGAAACATTTGGGGCCAAATGCTGAGTAGAGGTTTCTTGTGGAGCCAAGCATGTGTTGTGAATAGTAAAGAAGGTGCTTGTAAAATGAAGTGCATTTGTGCAGAACATACCAAAGCATCTGTTTTATTATGGACAGATGATCCTGTACCAAAAATGTTTATCACTTAACGATAAACACTTTGTATCTTGACCTCACGTGTTGAAAGACGGTCAGGTTGAATATACACTTGAGACTGTCCAACACTGTTAGATACTGCTTGCTAAAGTTGTTAGGTTTACTCTCAGCAATAAAATTGGTTCTTCTCAATCAGTTTCGTTCTGCAGACATTTTCCAAAGTTCTGTATTAAAAGCCTGCATCAAAAGGTTTATTTCTTGCATACCACAGTATTGACTTGTTAGTGCCTATCATTGTTAGTACCCTTTTTTTGAAGGTTGACTTGCTGCTGTTCAGAGGGAATGATATTATTTTGCAAGTAGAGAGATTAGAGCTGCTGTTGCATTCATACTACTGTGTGCTCTTATTTGCAATGATGTAATTTTTGCAGTATTCACACACAACTACTACTCATGAATCCAGTAATGTTTCCTTGTTCTGAGAAGTTTAGTTTTTTTTAATACAGTGTGTGCAAGGTCTAATTTAGCATAGTGGGGAAGAGTTTTTATAGACAGCAGGTTTATAAAGCATCATAGGATCTCAAAATTTTACATGAAAAGTTTTCAGCACATTTTTGGTTATTTCAATTCAAAGCAAATCCCTCAACTTTACTTAGTTCGCATATGTTGACTTAAAATTGGAAAAAATATTTTTGCCACTGCTTTAAGTGCTGGATATTGTTTTTTGAAGTTCAGAAACAAGTTCTGTTCTTTTCAGGCTGTCTTGGTAATTGTCGAAAGCAGCACAGTGAGCTTTTTTTCTGTGTTTATGTACTGTGCAGAACCTAGATTAAGTCCATTTCAGTAAGTGAATCCTTGCTGTTTGACTTAGCAATTTTTCCCCACGCTCCTGACAGCAGCATGATATTATTTTTTCAGTTGTGCTCAGAACTAAAGTGCCTAACCAGATACAGTGAGAGTCTTTGGCCCCTATTTCCTGTTGGCCAATAAAGATTTCACAATGAGACTGACCTATCTTTGCTTTTCTCCTAGAGAACCTGTGTCTTGTTCTGGTTTGAGGGATCAGTATTGTTTAGATCTCACCTAATACATATCAGTTTTAATTAGTAGACAGCTAGTGAGTCCTATCACAGTTAGTTTAGTTGGGGAGCAGGATGTCAAATCTAAATAAGGGTCAGTTCAAAATTTAAATAACCTCAGGTTAAGGGATAGACCAGAAAAACCAGTTAAAATGAGATGCAATAAAGGAATGTTAATCATGAGAACAGCACTGGTGAACCATTTTAGCTGGAGGGCTACATTCATTTTTCCACAGACCGTATGTCAGTAGTAAATCTGAGGAATGTTTAAAGTGTGTAGAACCAAGAAGAGCTCTTTTCTGTATTTCGTCTCCCTTTCTGCCACTGTATTTGCTTTCTTTGTATTGAGAAAAGGGAGCAGAGCTCCTTTCTAAAAGCATGTTAGAATTTAAGTTTGCTCAGTGTCAGAAAGAGACTACTCTTCTGCATTGCGTGCCTGATCTGTTGATTTTCTTCTGTACCGAAAAAGAAGTTCCTTCACAGGGAACAAATTGGCAGGGCAGGATGTGATTGTTTCCTGCATCATTGGGCCTGTGTGAGACTGGATCTTGGGCAAAAAGAGAGTGGGCAAGACCTGGTTTCTACCTTTCTTTCTAGAAATTAAGTAGCATTCATGATTTTCTAGTTCTCCATCCCTGCATCACCTCAGAAATCCTACAACAAACCTGTGGAGCACTTGCAAGAGTTTATAAGTGATGTGTAATTAAGTTTCATGTGAGTGAGAACATCCAGTTTTGAGTTCCCTTGAAACTTTTTGGAATGGTCTGCAAAGACACTGTACATTTTTAATAGAACTGCAGAAGCCCCAGATGCATACAGTAATTACTTTTCATGTTCGCTGTGCATTGAAAGAAAACTGGTAAAGCCAGCCTTGCAAATCCAGAAAAGTTACTAACATTGGCTTCATGTGTGTTTTAAGTTAGCCATTTGTATCCAAAAAAGTCAAGTATTGTACACGCCATCTTTCTCTTTGATTGCCTAGCTTCCCATGGGTGACAAGGGAACTGGCTATTTTCAGCTCTGTACTAAATTTGAGGTTGGTGGACTTCTGGCAACAGCAACACTTGTGGGGTATTTCTTCGGGGTTGGTTGTTGAATCTTGGCATCCTCCTGCGTGTTGAAGTTTTTGCTAGAGAGGGCATCTTCTACAAGTGTCATGTTTTCAGAAGTTGAGTAACATCTTAACATTTTATAGACATAGGAAACTTGGACATTTGTGTGCAGAAGCAGCATTTTCCAGTAGTTTTCCAGTTTAGAATTGGGAAATGCCTGTGAAATTGTAAACTGGTTGCGATAGTGATGCAGTGAAGATATGGTTTATTTAAAAAGGAGAAGTGACAAAGGGGAGCTTGCTGAAGTCGTGCCAGTGGTTTTGTTTGGTTTCTTGCTATGGATATATGACAAGGAAATAGATCGAACTGGATTTGAATTTTGAAAAGGTTTGAACTGAAGGTGGTAGAGTCCAGGATCAAATAACTTAAAATTATAGCTAATGAGACTTAGGCTGGAAAACTGATTGTATGTCTTTGTATAATCTTAAGAGTAATGCAATAGAAACTTTCAGTCCAGTTATGCACTACTTATTTAGATGTGTATTCAATAGCTTGTGCATCCAAATATTGATAGTTTCTTGTCCAATCCTCTCTGTGGAAAGAAATTGACCATGGGGTTTTGGATAGATTTGGGCCAAAAAGGTTTCCTCTGTCTCTTTGCTTCAATAAACAACTATATGTATATCTGAAAGAAAATATTGTGGACTAATGTAATATTCCTAGCATAAAGGCCAGACAGAGGACAACACTTTCCCACTTGTCTCATTTGTCTCATTTGTCCTTACACTGCTGCCAGCCTTGCTGATTTCTAGTCAACTTGCATGTGGATCTGTGTTGCTCTGTTTAGATATTACTAATGATCCTAGTGTTCAGTTAAAAAATGCTTCCAGCATGTTTCAGAAATCCAAAAGATGTTGCCTGCAGGCTTATGGTCAGAAAGGAACAATACAGGAGGAAAAGAAATTAGAGGAAAAAAGCAACTGTATCTCTTGGTTACTAGTTCCACAGGTAGTAATCAAAGAATTGGGTCTAATCAAGTGGAAAGGTTGCTGTTGCTTCCTTTCATGATTCAGCGGATGGCAGATTGTAGCTAGAGAAAGGGATCTCTCAACTAGATGTGTACTGGGCATGATGGAAGATGCTTGATTGCAATTTCTTCCCCCTCTGATGGTATGAACAATGGTAATTTTATTGGTGACAGCCAATGTGGTGCAATGGTTATGCCACCATGCCAGAAACTGGGAGACTGTGAGTTCTCGTCCTCCCTTGGGCACTAAGCCACTTGGATGACCTTGTGTCAGTCACTTTCTCTTAACCATAGGAAGAAAACAATGGCAAACCACTTCTGAAATCTTGCCAGGGAAATTGCAGGGATTTCTCCAGGCAGTCACCAGGAGTCCACACTGACTCATAAGCAATAATAATAATAATAATAATAATAGCAGCAATAATAACAATAGATGCATATTCATGTGGTCCTCATCTAGAGTTGGAGTCAATTGTCTATTTGCTAAATTTTATCTTCACAGCACTGATAACTTTGCAATATATTTTTGGATTCTTTGTGTAACTATTGCCAAGTTTCAAATATACCTTTTCTAATGGATTGGGCCACAGTTTTGTTTGTTCAGGTACTTTGTGAGTCTTATATTGGAGCAGTTAGGGAATGTGAACTGTGCAGTCCAAACATATTTGGAGGATGTAAAGTTGGGGTAGGCTGTTCAAAGGGGGGGGGGGAGGGAAGATAATTTGTATCATACAAAGTAGTAAGTATTTTTCTGATTCTGAAGTCTCCTTGTGCCACTGAATGTCTGCTCCCTTTCTCCAAATTTTGGATCAGTTTTTGCTCTCCATAAATCTACCCAAGTATTTGATATTCTGCTTTTAATTCAACTCATATCAACATTTATTAAAACACATTCAAATGAAGAAAAAATAATATGTTCGCAGTGGTCGCTACAACCAGAATAAGTTCATGAACTAATGCCCAAATTGCAGTTGTCCAATAAGTTATCTGGGCAGAAGTCTGGAAAGACAGTGTTGCAAGAATTGGCAACTGACATCTTTCCTGGAGGCTTGCATAAAAGAATTGGGGCCAAATCATGATGTGCATTTTCTGGACCAGAAGTTGACATCTCATTACAATTCCTTACTTTAGGTATATTCTTTTTATCATGGCCCTCAAGGGCTGTTGAGAGCATTGCTATCTCTCTTAATGCATGTAACCCCTTTCATAGTTCAAATACAGAGGCATATTCAGAAATCAAACCACAAGACCATAATTTTAATGTGCCTAAACCACTGGGGAAATTCAGCTTAGCTGTTAAATCAATCCATTATCAGTACTGTAAAATGTGTGTGTTAATATGATTTGACCTGAAAGAGAGGGAGGAAGCTTTTGTAAAGATCTTTACTTAGTGGTCTGAATGCAATTAATTTGCTTTCTGGGAAGCAAATCTGTGGATTTTTTGGGGGTAGGGCCAATGAACAATCTCAGATTGTTGGGTGATATAAATTTGGCCACACCTAATTCCTTCCCTTTGGAATGAGGCCTCCCCAAGATCCAGGTGGCCCCACCCTTCTTGTGTTTTGGAAGGCCTTTGGCTGGGATGGGGGTAGCCCCTTCCAAGGAGTGGGTGTGCTTTGTTGCTGCCTGTTTTTTGCCATCTTTTTTCCTTGTTTTTACTATTGAATTCCCCCCCCCCCCGTTTTTTACTTGTGAACTGCCTAGAGTTGCTGGGATCCAAGCAATGTATACATGTAATAAAATATAAAAGATATGTAATATATAAATCTAATAAAATAAATAAGTATAAAACTTGCCTTATCATATATTTGGGAGCTGGATCTCTTCACCCACTATTGTCTGCCCAGCCTTTTCCAATCTGCTGCCCTCCTGAGGTTTTGGATTGAGTACACTGAGTACAGCCATAGTACCACTGAGTCATGTGTTAGTTAATCATGGTTTATTGAATCATCCACAGATGGCTAAGATAAGCCAACATGTTGAGCCATTACCAATGAATTTGTAAGCCATATTGTCTGCAACCCATGCTGCAAAACTAAACAGTGTCCCTATTGTATGTATCATCTATTCCTTCCATCTGCAGTTCTTCTTTCTGGAGATGTCAGGATCAAAGTGTGCCTTTTATACATAAAACATGTGCTATTACACTAGCTGTGGACTCTTTTCAATTCCTGGGATGGGGAAGAAAAGAGCAGGGAATAGATGGGTTAGGATTAGGGTCAGAGTGAAAGCTGCATAACAAGAAGCAGACCTGCTTATATTTTATGGTTGGTAGTTGCTTACTAGTAATTGTCCCTAACTCTTCTAAAAAGTTGCATTAATTTAAAAATCAGCATTGATGTTCTGTTCTCAAGCAGAAGATAGTGTGGGCCCGGTGAGATGCAGCATGTTGGAGCGTTGTCTAGAGCAGCCAAACTCTCAGGCCAAGAGCCAGGCATAAGACAAGGTGTGACCAAGTTCAGCACTACGGGTTCTGTTTTGTATGACTGTGTTCTTGCATACTCAATGCATGATCAGTGCCAAGTTGCCAGTACTTGTGCAGTACTTAAAAAGGTTCATTGAATTGGGTCACAAGCCTCATGTTTTAGGGCTCAGGTGGTTTAGGCTCATCCACACAGTGCAGGCTGGGAATGCAGTAACTGAGTTAACCTGTGGGAACTTTTTCGAGTAATGTTTTAAAGTTGGCATGTTTAAACCAATTTGCCTTTTTGTTTGCCCCTTTTCATCCATTGAAAACAAATCCGAGTAGGGCTTAGTTAAAAATGGATTACCCGTCTAACTGGTTTTGACATCATACATACATTTCTTCTTAATCTAGAGATGTGATGGGACATAATTTTAGGAATATTTAACTGGTTTTCCTGATCTCGGAACAGATAGCAGTTTTCGTATACTGATCCCAACTGTATTCAGTTTAGTCCCTGAATATTGTTTTTACTGAGACAGGAAATGTCTCCAGGGTTTCTAGGGAAAATGTCTACTTGCCTTGAAGCCTGGGTCTTTCATATGTGAAGGATCAGCTCTATGATAATGCTGTAAGCCTTCTAGGCTAGGATCACACTTTGCACTAAGCCATAATATGGTCTCTGGAGCCCCCTTCTATGCAGTTCCACAAATTATTTAAAAAAATATTATAATCCCTAAAACAGCTTTTTAAACAAAAACTCCAATTACCTTAAAAGTTGGCAAATCCATCTACTTTTCACCATCACTCCCCACATTATGATCCTCAGGCTCCTAAAATGCAACATTTCCTAGCCCCTATTTCAGTTGAGATGCCAAGGCTTAAACCCAGTGCCTTCTTGTAAAAATATTTTAGAAGAATAGAACACATTTCTTTGCATAATTTGATATACTGTTATTATATGGTTGAGTGAATGTGTGTTATAGTCAGGTGATTTATATTAGTTTAGTATGTTAATATTTAGAATTCTTTTTCTGTTTAATTTTTTATTTTATTTATTCATTGGATTTTATTCTTTTTCTTTTAATTTGTATATTTTTCTGTATTTCTCTTTTAAAAATTGCGATTACATTTTAAAAGACCTGATGCCTTCTACATTCAAAACAGGCATGCCTACTTTTAACCGGTATCTTCCCCATCCGTGTTGCTCTTGATTTCAGAAATGTGGAAACGTGCTTAGCATATCTGGAAGTTAGTCATATCTGCAGCAGGGTTCAGGTTAATTCAAGCAGATTGTTGCTTTTCACTTGTATTCTGACAAACTTTCTAGGCCGGGGGGAAAGAGTGCCTGCTGAGTCTCATATGGAGTCCCATTATGGGCTGTTTTCTGCCTAGCTATAGGAAATGTTATGATGGGAAATGAAAAGTACTCTACAGCCAGGCATTTTAAATTTTATTTTATTTTATTTTATTTTAAAGTACATTAATGAGAGCCAGTTTGGTGTAGTGGTTAAGGCACCAGGCTAGAAACAGGGAGACTGTGAGTTCTAGTTCCCCCTTAGGTGTGAAGCCAGTTGGGTGACTTTGGGCCAGTCCCTCTCTCTCAGCCCTAGGAAGAAGAAAGAAAGGGCAAACCACTTCTGAAATCTTGCCAGGAAAACTGCAGAGACTAGTCCAGGCAGTTGCCAGGAGTCAACCCTGACTTGAAGGCAAAAAACAAACCTGAGTCTGCAAGTAAGTGATGGTTACTATTTGAAATGAAATTTGCACAGATTTTGTGCTTTGCACTGGGGATAATGGGTTCACGTTATTCAGAATGGTCAATAGAGAGAATCCGTACTGGTGAAGGTAATGCTTTGTGCTTAATTGTATGAAGGGCAATGGGTAGCATCGTGCTTGTGGTAGGTTAGGGCTCACACATTGCACTAAAACATAGCATGGCTGTTTCATTTTAGATTAGTGAGTTATGTCATTAGCAACTTTAATTTATATTTATTTGTATTTCAAATTTGTCACTGCCCATCTCACTGCAGAGTGACTCTGGGCAGTTAATGGTTATTAAACTGTAATTTATGATGTAGCATGTTGTGTTATCCCATCCAGTTGTGGGTTATTTTTGTAAGCCATGGTTTATATTCATAACCTAACATAATCTGAAGGCTGTTTAATAAATTAGCAGGGAAATCTATCTGTCTGTCTGTCTGTCTGTCTAATAATACTATATGATATGTATTCTCAGACCTGTTCCTAGTGCATGGGTGTATAAATGCATTGTGTGTATACATTTATATTTTTATTATATCAAGAACTTACCACTTAAGACTTAATGGTCCATTTTCTTTCAGATGGGGCCGAGGATTTGGCCTATTAGGCTCCATTTTTGGAAAGGACAGTGCAATAAATCAACCAAACAGTGTTTTCGGTCTTGTATTCTATATACTGCAAATGTTGCTTGGTAAGTAGCAGACTCCCCCTTGCCTACCTTTTCCTTATTTTTTGTTCCTCTAGGCAAAAAGGCAGGATATAAATTGTTGTTATTTCAATCTAGTAATCAAAATCTTGTATGTATTGACTTCTAACAACTGTAGTATGCACTTCACTAATCTCCCATTTCACTCATGTCTGCCTGAGAAATGTGATGTCTAAGTCACGTTCATAGTGCCTGCAGATCCTAAAGCAAAGCTGGAAGAAGTTGCTAATTCCCCGGCATTTCAAATCAGCTTTTCTTTCAGAATCAACACTGTGAAGAACTGGGGCTGATAATCAGATTCCTCTTTTCCTCCTTCCATTGTCCATGATATCTAGAATTTCCTTCAGAAACTTCTCCATGGAGTGCCTACCCACTCCTTTAGATCCAGGCCAGACTTGTAAATAGCCATTGCTATGGTTGCTTATGGCTGGTGGCAAGGAAAAATTCCCTCTAAACAACCAGATTGGAAATTTTTAATAAAAATAAACACATCTCTTTTTCCCAAAGTTTAATAATTAAATTGTAAATGATTATGCACAGGTAATCATGATGCATTATGCACAGTGCTGTTTTTTGTGAGTGTATTTGCAGGTGTGTGTAACAGTGTGTGCTCCTGTTCACCCCTGTCTGCCCTTGCCTCTTTCATCCTCCCGCTCCCTCTCTTCTACTCTCCCTACTATCAGATTCAGGTTGTGGGGCCAGGATCCATTCCCTGTTTGCATGCGCTAGAAAAATGCCATGCATGACATTGTTGCTGTGTAAAACAATGTAGGGAGGACTTGTGCATCTTCTTCATGCTGAGACACAGGAGCTGTACCCGCAGTGAGTGTGTATGAATTTCCTATAGGAGTCCTAGATCCTCTGCTTCAACTTCTTCAGTGACCAGTTTTTCAGTTCTGTTATGAAATACCTTTTGGACCCTCAGACAGTGGCAAATGTGTTTCTTAACTGAGCAGACACCATAAAAAAACATCTTTAATATAATGAAGAAAATGTCTCATAACATGTGTGAAGACTGGATTCATGCATTATGCTAGGTTCCCATACCATATTATAGTAAAACCATTTTATGGCTTAATTAAATTATGTGAGCTCAGTCATAATGTTGCTTCATTTTCTGGAGACAATTAAGAGAATTTGGCGCCCTCCAAGGGTTCATGTGTTCTTCTTTCCCCTCCTGTCCCCAGTTTTGTGCTGCTTCTCCAGCCTGCAAATTCAACCCTTCCCGTTTTTCAAAAGCAAACCTGAACATTTTTAATGCTTCACAAAATTAACTGCAGAGTAAAATTTGCAAACTCAGATTTGGATTGCAATTAATTGTGGGTAGTGCTTAATGCCCATACAACAGTGTATCAAAGTTTGTTGTAAAAAGAGCAAGGCAAGATAATGTGTGTTTCTTCAGTTCTTAAAATCAGTGGGCTAAGAATCCTGGGTCTTTTTCTTTAAGACTATAGAAATTAGTGGGTTTGCTAATATACATAATATCTATGTATAAACTAATGAGAATCATAAATTATAGTACAGTCTTGAAACTCCTGAACTGTTGGGAATGTACAGTGTCTATCTGTTGAAAGAAGGGATGTGTATATTTAGGATGGTGGGAGAGATAGACATCAATTTGCTTGGCTTTTCTGATCGTAGCCATTGTCATAAGTGCTGGATCTGAACATGTGGTCCTTCTAAGTGAGTATGTTGTTTCCCACAGTAGCCAGTCAGATGGTTCTGGAAAGTCCATGGTCAGGACATAAGGACCACATTCTCCTTTATCTAGTGGCAGAAAAGTAGAGGCACTCTGCCTCTGAATTTGGAAATTCCTTTTAGTCATAATTATGAACAGAAGTGGATAAAGCTCTTCTGTGCATGCATCTAATTTCCTCTTAAATTCTGCTCAGCTAGTGACCTTTGCCATATCTTCAGCTAACAGTTATCCATAAATCAGATTCTTTACAGTAGGTGTTGCCTTTACGGTATTTTAGAAATGCTTTGAGAATGGAATCAGCTACCTAGAGAACTGGTGGGCTCCCTTTCACTGGATGTATTCATGTGGAGGCTAGACAGTCATTGGTCTGGGATGCTATAAATTGAATTCTGGAATGGGGCAAGGTGTGGCCCCTTCCAGTTTTATGATTCTGTGAAAAGGGCATTGCTTATATCCTTCACATTGGCACACAGCGAACAGCCTTTTACTACTTTGTCCTTAAGGCTTCCAGTTGGGGAGAACTCTTCTTCTTGATTGGTTTAACAAGCATTTTGAAATGGTACCAGGGTGATTTGACCACATTTTGGACTTCTTACCCCTTTACCTGAGGTCTTGTTGATGGATAAAGCTTGTAACAAATAGGAAGCAACAGCAGTAACTACTTGTCTTCTTCTTCTAGGTATGACAGCAAGTGCAGTAGCAGCGTTGGTCCTCATGATGTCCTCCATAGTGTCAGTAATAGGATCTTTGTACCTGGCTTATATTCTGTACTTTGTGCTGAAGGAATTCTGCGTTGTCTGTGTCATCACATACTTGCTGAACTTCGTTCTCTTGATCATCAACTACAAACGACTAGTATACTTGAACGAGGCCTGGAAACGGCAACTCCCACCCAAACAGGATTAACTCCTTTGCAAACTTTTGACTGATGGTTTGAAGGCCCGGCTTCCATTTATGTTTATTTCACAGTAAAAAGAAAATCTTTTTAATTATTCATATCACATGCTTTCCCCAGGAATCATAACTAATTTAATTAGAGTGAATCAAAGGAAAGGGGCCCTGGGTAACTTCTCTGCTAAATAGCTGTGGTGAGGAACTGTTTGAGAAAGTCTTAACCTGATCAGAGACAAGCTTTAACTCTACTTTGAAGGAGTTCAGAGAGGCAAATTCTTTACTCCTTCTTTACCCCTTCCCCAAATATTCCAAGTAGGTTATACTTGCTAGGAAGTCTCCCATCTCGGTGTAAATTCCATTGAGATGTGGGAGTCTTAACTGGGAGATCATGATTACATTGTTCTAGACTTTATAGGTACCATAGGGAAATGTTGCCATGTTTACATTATGTGTATTGATAGCCAAGGGGATTTGACCCACATAGACACAACTAGGACACTTACTACAACTTGGTGCGTAGTGGTAGGAAGGGCTGGCTGTCTCTTGGCAAAGAAAGAAGTTCAGCACAGCTCAGCCAAGTGTTGACTAGAAGCATAGCAACTTTGAAAAATTGTCCATTGGGACATTTTTAAAAAATGAAATTGAAATTAGTTCATTTCCCTGGAGAAGATGTGCAACAAAAGATCTTTGCTGGGATGTCTTTTCCCTGGCTATGTCTAAAGAAAATGGAATTCAATGGTATTAAAAAAAAACTGAACTAAGTTGGGTTTCCATGCAACATTCAAACTGTTTTCTGTGAATGGCAAAGATCTTTCTTTGAGGATGCTTAACAAGGGGAATGGGGCATTTTGAGTTGCCCAGACCTCATCAGTAGGAAATCTATACAAATGGAGTTCAAGGGGCAGAATTGGCTGTACACTTCAAAGGGATGTCAGACAGCCAAATAATGTTACTGATTTGATTATGATATTTCTAGCTGCTGTATAGAGTTACAACTTGACACTGGATCCCAGTGACCCACTGGTAAATGAGTGCACTGAAGAATTAGGATGCAGTCCCTTAGTGAGATCTGTTGTACATAAGTTCCACTGAAGTGAAGAGGGATTGTATAAAGAAATGTCAATGGAGGGCGCTTTAATCCTCCTGAGCAATTCCCCTTCATTTATTGAGGCTTGTATAGGAAATACAAATTATGAACATAAATAGATTTATACCTGTAGGGACAGAACAATTCCAAATTCCTACTTACAAATTTGGCGTAAGGTTTAGGTAGATGCACATTGATTCCCCCTACCCCATGGGGAAATTTACAGTTAGGGTAAAGGAAATAGATGGTAAACAAAATTGGCCCAAGATTCAGTCATGGTTCCCCTTGAAAGAGTTGAAATAATTTCCCATTCATATCATATTGTCCTAAAATGCAGTGTTTTTTAAAAGTGCCTTCTGTCTTACAAACCAAATATTGGGGGTGTTTGAAATTGCCAGGCAGAAGGGTTCTTACATATATGTAATATTTTTGATGAATCAAACCTTTGCAGTATGTAGAAAGCGATCCCTTGGGGCTTCCCTTATACCAAGGCACACTGGTACCATAAACAGATCCTTGTAGGACATACCTGGAGTTTGGGGCTAGGTTTAGAGAGGGCAGGATGCTGAATCTCTGTCAACACGTCATGGCTGATTGGGACAACTGTGAGCTCTGCAATCCATGCTGGCTTCTGCTTTTCCTGCTGGAGTATTTTAGAGAGACAGGCTAGTTGCCTTTTCTCAGAACACTTTCACACTGCACTACTCCTAAAATTTTGTCCACTATATTTAGATTTAGGGCCCAGTTCACCCAGGAGCCTCTCAGTGTGCCTTGGCATGACAAGGAAGCCTTGGAGGATTGTTGCGGTTTCTTATATGACAGCTGCTTTGGCCAATGCTGGGTCATAGCTGTTCCAAGCAAATCAGAAGAGCTGCTCCTTAGCAAGGCTGCCGTGTTTCTTACTGCGGTGGCAAAACGAGGAACCTGTTGCAGCAGCCGGTTTATCCTTGGAATAGCAAAAAGGTACTAAAGGGTTCCGGAGTACAAGTGAGTTACAGCATTGATAGGATCGAAAAGGAGTTCTCAGTAAGTGACTGAAGCGGCTGTTGAAAGCACACGGATGCTGCAATCTGCCGGAGGCTTGTGATGCGAAGTCACTAGTTGGGCTCCCTGAGATATTCATACAGTTCTTATGCTCAAATGATGAACAGAATTTGGAGTGCTTGTATTAAGGGTAAAAAGCAGTTTTGAAAGCAGTTTTGGCATTCTTTGTAGCAGAGAGAGTGGTGCACCCTTGGATCCTAACAGGCTAGCTAAGGCGATTGAGTCAGGCCAGAATATATCCAGAATACTGAAAGAAACAAAGGGTGTGTTGTTGCCAAAAATATGTGTCCTGTTGTTTTCTTACCATCGGCTCTGAGCTTGCTTCCTCCTGCTTCATGCCCAAGAAGAGCGATCTTTTGAAAAGCTCCCTTTTAAAAATCCAGTCTGTATCTTAACCCTTTCCTCCTCGTGAGTCCGTAAGAGGTCATCTTTTTTGTGTCATTTCCTAAACATCAGCATTGAGGTATGAATGCGATTCTCTTGCGTTTTGTAAAAGTGCAGCATTTTTTTCCCAGTGGGAGCAGCATCTGCTGAGGATGGATGTCTGACAGTATTTAAATGCCTGCCAAATGAACAGTCCAGTTGGTTTATGTGCAGAACTGTGGTGGAGCACAAGACTAATGGAGGGAGACATGTGTTTATGGTATATATATATATGTGTGTGTGTGTGTATATATGTATTAAAAAAAGAACACTACATTCTGCTTGTTGTCCTTGTCAGAAAAAGAGTTTCTCAGAAATACATTTTGTATTAACCAGAGTACAGTTAAAGCTTGTCTTGAATTTTGAAATTAGAGCTGATGGCGGGGCGCAGGCGGTGTAATTTAGAAATTTTTGTTACATTTGATATGTGGAGAATATTTCCAAGTTTATACCCTCACTGATAAAATTTTATTTTAAAACATTAATGTAACATAATGCGAGGCTTTATTTTTTTACATGTCTGCAAGTGAGATGGGGCTTTTCTATCTTTCTAAGCAGATTTCCATTATCTATACATAAGTCTCAACTCTAGGGGACACAGGGAAGTTATAGTTTTCTTCCTAGGACTCTCTTCCTTGGGGGTCACATTGTTCCCCCTGCTGAAAAGTTACCTGTTCTGCTCCTTTCTCTTGATCAACGCATCAAAACCTTGAATGTTGACTCTATTTTTTTCTTGTTCAAGGACAGAGGTTTGAAGGTATCAGTCACCTTGTGTACTTTTAAGCAAAGTCCTGACTTCTGTACCCCTCTCCCCCTTCTCCAATTTCAGTAGTATTCTGTGGTGTTAAACAGTCTAAGCAGCCATCGTTTGTGTTGGAAGAGTCGCTCTCAATCAGGTCCCTTCAGGCATGTTGGGACCCCAACTCCCAGAATTCCTAGGGAGCTGCAGCTGCAGCACTTTGGGGAAAGGGCCAGATTGGAGAAGGTTGAGGTAGGGACAGCAGGGCACCCTTCTCTGTCCAAATGGAAAATTGGTCCTCCCAAGTACTGGGCTGTGAGCAGCAGGCCAATATTTCTAACGGAGTGGAAGCCTACCCTCCTTGCGTGTGGTGATATTTGCAGCAAGCGGGTGGTGGGCAAATCTCCCTGCAAGTGTGGCTCTCTGCTGCCTTCCCTCTTCTTCCCTGAAGGTAATTCATTCTCTTTAAGGTGGCAATATTACAAGGCTGCTTGGCCGCACTCCCAAACCTGTTCT
Source organism: Python bivittatus (assembly GCF_059951505.1). Classification (NCBI taxonomy): domain Eukaryota; kingdom Metazoa; phylum Chordata; class Lepidosauria; order Squamata; family Pythonidae; genus Python; species Python bivittatus. The sequence continues at coordinate 8,024,475 of NW_028277096.1, forward strand.
GAGCTAGGTGGACGATGGAGGATGCAGCATTTCCCTGTTTTTCGCCAGTGCAACTTTTCCCTGCTTCGATCCCAATTCTTTCCTTTTAATTTGGAAAGCCCAGGAGCCCCTGCTCTCTGGTTCTGTCTCATCACCTAAGTTGCCTCTAATTTTATGCCAGTGTGGAAGAGGGAAACTTTTTTTCAGTGATAAAAGCTCAGGTTTTTTACTAATGTGCCAGGAGTTGTTTTCTTGAAGATCCATTTAATTCTCCTCCCCATCACCACCCTGAACCCACCACATCTCTCCCACTTGTTGATGGCTCAAGAGAAAGAAAGGGCTCTGACAGCTTTTTCCAAGAGAAAAAAGTTTCTGTGAGTCAGACCACTGCTTTTTCTTTTCTTGGGGAATCTTACTCGTCCTTCCACACTTGGGAGTATATATGGTTCTCAGTGCCTGTAATGCAATTTTGAATGGATGAAGGCTTTTTTGAGATACCAGAAAATGTATCCATGAAGCAGATGGCTCCATTGCATCTTTTATATCTCCACTCCCAGGAAAGGTTTCTGTCACTTAATTTTCAGGAGGAATTAAGGAAAAGTAGGGAGAGAAATCTATATACTTGGAAGAGGAATATTTCTACTAAGGCAACTCTTTAAGGGAATTATCACAGTGGGCTCTAGTCCAGAATGAGATGAAACTCTTTCAGAAAATAATTACTTTACTGCTCAATTAGATTTTTTGATCCAAAACAAAAACACAAAAACTGATAGATTTTTTTGCAGGTTAGTATCTCCTGATCTGTATGAACAAAAATTGGTCAAAATAGATTAAACATTTGCTTGGATTCTTTCAATACTGATTAAACCTAGTAAAACTAGTCTGAAGAAGATGAAGTATTCCGTTTCCATTTTTTTAAAAATGTATTAAGCATGGCCTAAATATTCAATGTGTGTTCTGTCTCGTATGTTTGATCTGACAAATTTTTGATGTGCTTCAAACTCCAGAACATCTCCATCTCAATTGGAGTCATTCCATTTTTATTTTTATTTTTTTGGTTCAACATAGGACTGTGACATTCTGAAATCGAAATTCAATTTTGCTAACAGGGGAATTAAAACCATGTAAATATTGTAAGAATGTTTATTTGTTGCACATAACTTTTTTGGTATAAAAATAAATGTAGAAATTATCTGTGGATGTCTTTGCAGAATGCTTTGTAATCTCCTGTGCTGATTTGTCTCCACCCCTCACTGAAACCATAAATTCCTTGATCTTTAGTTACCAAAGACTAGCCATTTTCTAGACTTTACTTTTTAAATACAGTGTTCATGTTAAAAGTGCCAAGTTTTAAACCAAAAATGCACAGGGTTGCAGTGGCTGAATTCAAGCATCATGTTAAGCATCATGTATGCTTTCTTTAAGGACTGTTCACCGAATAGGCTGGATCCACAAATGCTAAGTCATAAACCATTGGTCATTAACTAATCAGTGTGATTAGGTTCATGCAACCCAATGATGTAATTTGCTTGTTTGTGATTTAGTATTTTGTGGCAAATGCAGACCATTGTGGTGTATTCATTAAATCATAGGAAACTATAGCATGCAAGAGCCCAACTTAATACTGGGTTCATAGGTTGCAGTAAGCCGTAGTCATGGGTGGTTTGGTTTGGCTTTGGGTGTTATAGCAACCCAATCGTTGTGCATTTGCAGACCATGGCTAATATTTGGGGGGGGGCTTTTTTGCAACCCCCAAGCATTTATAACATGCTGTCAGCCAGAGACGTTGACCAGAACCGCCATACTGATTTTTCTGACACCCCCTCCCCCGAGAGATTGACCTACTGCCAGCTCAACAACTTTTGTAGCTAAATGTCAAAAGTGAAGGAAGACACAAAGTGTAGATGACGCTCATACTACAATGCCTCCCAGGGAAGAAAGAATGAGCTGTAGAACTGGGAGAGTGTAAGAGACTAACCAAGGTAGGGCGAGCGCTTTGTGATATGCTGTTTCTACATTGAGAAAGAGGTTTTCATGAGAGAAGATTCATACTTCTGTTATATTGAACCTGAGGTAGGACATACTCTTTCCTCTATAGTACACTAATACAACTCATGGTGGATCCATTAGCCAATCTGCTCTTCAGAAATCTTTTTGTATGTACTGGGGAGTCAGTCCACTCCTTACAGTAGGATCATGCTTCTGAGCTTCCTACATTTATTGTGGGTGCATCAGTCAATCCTGCCCTCTAGGGATCCCTTTTCAGATATCCTACTTTTACAATGAGTCAACCCTTCTTTCTGGGAATGGCCCCCACATTTAGTCTGCTCCACCCCCAGGAACATCTCTGCCAAGATTTCCTGCATTCGTGGTATTTCTCAAGCACTTACACAGTCCCATTCTATCAGGCATGGCTATGCCACAACAGGCAAGCTATTCCTGTTTGTGTTGTTTGAGTTTCCTGTGTGTTCAAGGCTTAAGAATTAGACCAGGTTGACTCTTGACTGTTTCTTTACCTAAACCATAGTGAATGATGTTTTAAAAAATCAGATATTGTTTCTTCCACTTGAAGCTCATCAAATATAGAATTGAGCATCTAAAGGTTGATAAGTGATTACCAGGTTTATCAAGAACAAAACCAAGCATCCTTGACCTTGTCCTGTTTTTCAAATTCCTCTTCCTGTTTAAAGATGCTGTTTGTAGCTGACATATCAGCCTGTGGTTTGTAATTAGTGCAGCAGCATCTCTGTGTGTGGGATCAAAGCAGGCAAGATGGTGGTCACAGCAGCACAATTGAAGCCCTGCCCCTTTCTGTGTGTGTGCAACATCGATGCATGAATAAAAGGGCCAGGATTTGGATTGCACTGCCAACTTCACCATCTTGCCCATTTTTACTTCCTCCTGTGGAGGCTACTGGTTCAGTATCTTGTGTCAGCTTAGCTGCATAGATTTTAACAGCTTTATTTTAGCAATACAAGCACCTCACTTTCACTCTCTCAATCCCACAAACCGCATGTACCAAGAAGCATTTCTTGCTGTTGGCCAAGTGACAAAAGGGGCAGGGACATTCAGGGAGAGCTCTCTGAGATGACCTTCAGTGGAGTGGAAGATGGAGAGTTCAAGCTTCTCCTTTCTTCAGCTCTTTTTATAGGCAATGTTTGGCTACTTCAGCACTGTAGCTTAGATTATAATTTATTGATGATTCTTCATCAATCTGCAGAGACCATTAATCTTTGTGGGCTTCATTAGGCTGTTCCTGTTTTGCCCATACCATGGCCATATAGTAACCTCATGGACTACAAGAAACTTACTGGAATGATGGATTCAAGAATTCTTTATCCCTTCACAACCTGGTGTGTCCTGGAATCTCTTTGAACATCTTGTTGCTTAGGCATATAGAATCATATGTCACTTTCAATAAGTGCAATAATTCTACCCTTTAATGTCAGGCCACTAACTTATAATAAGGGATGGGTTTCTTATGCTGTTAAGACAAAACAAGGGTTCATGCTTTTGACATGGCTTCTTTGGAAAAGCAGAGCTTCTTGAAAGTCTTAAGGAATGAGAACGATTCTGATATTTGATCCTCCCTTGTGCTTGAAGTGATAGCTCTGGATGCCAGACATATCATGCAGGGCAGGGGGGTGCAGTGGTGATTGTAGAGTTTGGCTCAAAAATAGGCTAACTGGAATGGTGAGCACTAAGATAAAAATGTTGGGATGAACCATGAGGTTGCCATCTCTGCTAATCTTGTGCCCCGTGTAGTTTTTGCAAATCCTGATTTGTGTCTTGATTAAATGGTTTCAAAATAATTTAAGTTTAAACAAGTTATTTTGAAACTTCCATTTCATGTGGCTGGTTTTGAGTACTAATTTTTGTGGGGAACTGGGAAGTAGCATTGTGGGAAAAAAACTCTTGTTTGAAATCCTTTCTGAGCTATAAATGCATTTGGTGATCTGAAGCCACTCAACCCACCCACCCTCCAAATTTGCAGTATGGTTAAAATAGTATTGGTCTATTTTGTAAAGCTGTAGAAATACTTGCTGAGAAACTACATACAGTACATGTTTTATTTGATATTAAAATCAGAATATGAACATAAATATTTGTAGCCAAGCCCTTGAGTGCTCCTTTTTCTCTGCCACACAATGATCTGCCTGAGGGATCAGGCCACTATATTTCAAACTATATAGAGCCATACATTCCTTGAATGGGAATTCATAGCATATTGCATTTATCACAAGAGCATTCATGACCACAATGTAGTACAACAGAATTCCTTCACATCATGGCTTAGTCCACAGCCAACCTAAGCCAACCTTTTGCAAACAGGGTCCCCTCCAGGTAAGTGACAAAGAGTCATGCCAGTAATGAGTTCTACCTTGATGACTTCCTCACTCTGTATTTCAGAATCACCTTCCTATTCCCAGTTTCTAGACTAGCATCTTACAGAGCATCACTACATACTAAGAGCATGTGAGGGGGGATCATAGTGCTGTGCAGGTGAATTTCCCTTCCTAAGCCTTTGAACACCCATTATGGAAACATGCAGCTGGCACAGGGAAAAGCTAGACTTCCAGATGTTTGGGTCTTCCAACTCCCATCAGCCCAACCAGGAACTAAACATCTGCCTACCCATGCTGTATAGGTTCTTTATACAAGGAAAAACTGAGTTGGTTTCCCCCTCCCCACTTTGTCCCAAGGAGAAACATTGCACAAATACAGCAGGATGAATATAGAGCCCTTTACTGCAGAGAAGTGTTGGTGTGGCTGTTCATGGCCACATAACATAAGTTAGCAGGAAGTATTAACTCCTGCAGTTAACATCTCCGAATAAGCATTGCACCAAACCATGGTTTAATCATAGTTTAATAAATCACACTTGGCTGGATCACCCAACATGCCATACAAAAATCAAATCACATTATGACTGGAGAGAAAATGATTTCATGTATGTGTAGTGCCAGCCCTGGGTTCGAGAACTGAACCTTCCAGAGATCTGCCAGATGGAATTTGCTCCAGCTCTTGCAGCATTTATTCTCATCCAGCTGGCTTCCAGGCCCTCCATCAACGGGGAATTGTAATAGGTGTCTGTCTTTCCTCCTGGGTCACCCAAGAAGAAAAAGACTACCCCACCTCTAGGTGAGAACTTTTGACAGCTTTTAGTTCTGTCATTAGGAAAGAACAAACAGCAACATGGACAGTTTACACTCACCAGTACCAATACCAATACCAATACTTCAATGGCCAAGTATAAAACATACACAAGGAATTTATCTTCGGTGATAACAGCAAAATCAACGGTGCGTTTGGATAAGAGCAAAAAAAAGATCACGTATTCAGCAAAGCAATGGCACGAGGGAAAAAACTATTCTGATGTCTGGATGTTTTAACATAAGGAGCTCTATGGCGCCGTCCTGAAGGAAGAAGTTGGAACAGATTGTACCCAGGATGAGAAGAGTCTGCAGATATCCTCTCTGCCCTCCTTTTGACCCTCACAGTATATAGTTCTTCTACAGAAGGCAGATGGATTGCAATGATCCTTTCTGCAGACTTAACTATTCGTTGGAGTCTGAGTCTGTCCTGTTTGGTTGCAGAACCAAACCAGACAGTTATTAAATGAAGGTCCCAGAAACCACACAACCCTCCTGTCCCCTCCCCCCACCTTCCAAAACATGCTCACTGTGTCTCTGCCAACATCTTGCTTCTGGCAGGTCTTCGGTCCTCCTTTCATCCTCCATCTTTCTCTTCCCAGGTGAGATCACCCAACTGCTTCTCAGCTTTTTCTCCCAGATAACCTTCCAGGTCTTCTCACCACACCGACTCGGCTGCCGATCCTGCTGTGGTAATCCTTGGGCATAGCCTCCTGCCTGCCTGCCCTCCTTCACCTCTTCCTCCCGAGTAGTCCTTATGCCAGCAAAGGGGTGGGTGAGGATCACTCCGCTGGTTCCAAATGTTCTTCTTTTCCTCTTGCTCTCTCATTTTGTCTCCCATCTCTCTCTCCTTTTCTCCTCTTTTCTCTTTCCACCTTCCCTTTTGCTACATCCAAAGCTAAGGTCTCATATATGTTTCTGAGCTTGGCCTCTCTCGCTCCCCACCTCTCAAATTAGCTTTCTTCCTTCATTTTATTTCAAGCCCTCCCCCATTGCCTGTCCTTTTGGGGCAGGGTTAGTTAAATATAACCTGGAACCAGTTAACATGTCTATGATGAAGAGTTTCCTATCTCTTCCCCAAAATTTGTACCTCCCTTCCCATCTTAGAAGATCTTGCACTAGCTGTTTAGCCTCCAACTTCAGCCCTTTCGAGCAAACCACTGTATGTACGTTTATGGGTGGCTGACCGTGTGCCTCGAAAGGGAGCAAGAACGGTATCTCCATCCTGAGCAAGATCTTCCCCAGGCGTTCTCTCTCCTCGAAAGTGAACTTGGTCAACCTGCATACTCTAAATATAGTTAAATACATATAACAGAATTAAGAAAATGTATTCAAGGAGGGATCAATAGATTGTAAAACACTTTAATAAGGCTAAGAAATGCTTTGGCCCTTAGAAACAGGCAAACGTTTTTCAAAATCAGAGAGAAACACGTCCATGCGGTATCTTTTTCTCTGACTCCTTGTAATGGAAGGACACATTTACAGTTGCCAACGTTTGTCACCAGTCCTGCTGGTGGCTTCACTGATTAGATTTCACACTGACCTAAGTACGTTTGTTCTTTGACGTCTAATTGTAGAAAAACTACCTGTATTTGAATGCTCTTTCGACAGCACATTTGTAACCTGAGCCTCTTGCAGTACAAAATGTGAGTTAAGCAAACTTGGGGAAGTGCGCTTAGGGCAGGGTTTCTCAACCTTGGCCGCTTTAAGCTGAGTGGACTTCAACTGCCAGAATTCCCCAGCCAGCCATGCTGGCTGGGGAATTCTGGGAGTTGAAGTCCACACAGCTTAAAGCGGCCAAGGTTGAGAAATACTGGCTTAGGGCAAGCAGACACTGCATGTGAAGGGCGGCATCAGAGATCTGGATTCATTGGCAATCTTCCAGTATCTTTCTTTCAGAAGGAAGGCAGCTGCTTTGGGTTGCCGCTGGCGAGTGAAAATCCCTTTCTTGTTACCCATGACACGTGTCACCCCTGCAGATGGGAAACAACACCACAAAGCAAATGGGGACAATTGAATTAGAAGACAAATCATGCTTAGCTACAAACCAACCAGAATCAATGTAACAGACTGGCCAGTCACCAGAGTTTCTAAGGCCAGTTCGTGGTTTCCCTTTTCCCCACTCCTTTGCTGCTCTTAAGGACTTGGTGAGGCCTACAAATAAACTCTCCATCCCCATGTCCAACTTGACACACAAACCTCAGGCTTATAATTAATCATGATTAAGGGATTCACCCAATAAATAGGCCTCAAATGACAAAGCAAACCAACGTCGATGCCTGTTTACTGCCCCCCTGTTTCTCTGTGGATGTGCTGGCAGATGTTTCGTTACCTGCTCAAGCACCACTTTTGGGTTGCTGCTTTTGGTGTTTGATTTTTAAAAAATCCAAAACCTGGTGGCCTTGGGAGGCTAATGTTTTCCCTAGTCCTTTTTTGGAGAAATGCTGGGGTGGGGGCAGGGGAACAAAATAGGAACAGTAGAGTCAGTGCTGCACCCCCCAGCTCGTTTCCTGCAGCCGAAATTTATTTATTTATTTATTAATCAAATTTGTACGCCACTCATCTCACTGTATAAGTGACTCTAGGTGGCTTACAAGTCAATGGTGCTTAATGATAAGCTAGCTATACATTTGGCTTCAGACCACATGCCAAATTATGGTAAAGGAAAGCTAACTTACCAGTCATGATTATGATGTGTCATTAAGGGATTTCTCCCAGTTACAGTTTAACTTGTGTCCTGAATTTGTATGACATGGTAATCTGGCTTATCCTGTTGTGCAAACAGGTAATGGCTGATTTTTTCTTTTTAAGATTTTTTTTAGCCCGCCTTTATTTTTTTTATAAATAACTCAAGGCGGCGAACATACCTAAGACTCCTTCCTCCTCCTCTTTTCCCCCCAACAACCACCCTGTGAGGCGAGTTGGGCTGCGAGAGAGGGTGGCTGGCCCAAAGAGTGGCACAACACAGTGGATTCGAATAAAATGGGGTTCAGTATTTTGCAGCTGAGTGCCATATATGCTGAGGCAGATTTAGCACATTGCCTTAAGCCATAATATGCTTTTGGTTCAGGGTGATGACAGGGCAGTAAAGCAGAGTTCGAAACTATAGCTTGATGTTGGCTTACTGACTGCAGCTTTGGCTTGGAGGCTGAGTTAACAAAACACATTGCTACACTCACATAACATACTGTGCCCCGCCAAAAAAGAAGAAAAAACCCCACTAAACCTGCAGTGAGTGAGCTATATCAGTTTAAAATACCCTAATTCACTGTTATAAAATGAACCAGTGGTTCTATATTCACCTTGTCTGGACATCACACTCCAGTAAATCAAAACCAAACTACAATATGGCTTAGTGTGACGCATGGACCCAACCAGCACCCAAAGCAATGTTGTCATGTGGCATTGCAAGGTCCAGCTCAAACAACCGTGGCTTCTCACATTCATAAGAGAGCAACACATGTCTGTGTCTGTTGAGTTTTGCCTGGATTGGGGGCCATTCTAGCCCTCAAAAGGTCAGTTAGAGGCTTGCTGGATACAACAGCATTGTTAAAGTCTTGCCAATACAAGATATCACTGAAACGTGATTGAGATTTATTAACTTTTCCTGCCTTGTCCCTGAAATTTTTGTGTAAATATTTCTGTTCCAGCCAGAGTTAAACCCTGGTATATCCCTCTGAAATCAGAGTAAGACGAAATAAAATCAAGTCATTTTAATGAATCCAGCCTTAAGTATTTGGCAGGACAATGTGGCAGTTTTCTCCTAATAAGCCCCTACCTTGTTCTGTCATAAAATCAGCAAAATTCCAGATGAGCTCTCCGATCACATATTCTTTCCTCTTTTGGTCGAAGACAGCATGATATTCTTTGAGCACATCTGCCTGATATTCCTCAGAGAACATGAGAGGGGGGTCCTGCATGCACCAGAAAAGTGCGGGGAGGAGCATGAGTCTAACAAAAATAACAGCAAGTATTCAAGTACTCTTGAAATAAATGGCAACCGAGCGCCATCCAGCTCTAGAACAATCATCTATGAGGATTCGGAAAATCACTTAATTAATATAACACACTTAACCTGGTGACCGAATTTTTTCACATTCTGCATTTGCTCAATACAATGAACTCTAAACTAACTCAAGGACTGAGTTTGTACAACACCGTACATCACAAAAACAGTAACCAAGCTTAGAATGTTGTTGCAAATGCAGTTGCTGCGCCTCTACTTATGACCTGGTGAAAATATTGGGTGAACGTAGTCCAGGAGATTGTTTAGCTCTGCCAATGACTTAGTGCAAGATCTGTGGTGCAAAATGCAGGTAAAATATCCCTGACAATGATGCTCCAGTCTCTGTTAAAATACTGCTGGCAACAGAAAGCGCTTCCAGATACAGTCTGTTTCACAGAAAACCTCTTACTGGTACCACGTTTCTCCTACGGTTAGTTCAAATATGCTTCTCTGCAGCATCCTGTATCAAAGGAAAGGGCTCCTATAGGAATTTAACTCTCCCATTATTTTTGCTAATTTTAACCCCGCAGTTCTATTTTCATCCTCTACAGCAGTCTCCTCCAACCTGGAAGATTCCAGAGGCATTGGGACTCCAACTCCCAGGATCTCCAGTCAGAACTCAATATAAGGCTGAACTAGAACCAATGGATGGTTATTGATCCCTTTCACATTCTTACATCTTTGGGTTCATACACTGTGTGCTACATCGTGAAAGTGTCTTTCTTTTGCTTAGTGTGACTTGCAGCGCCATCTATTTATGCTTCTGCATGAACAAAGTCATGATGGTTCCTCCAACAAACCTGTTTTTCAGAAATCCTGGGTTTAGCATAACATATGATCCCTGCCAAAGTAAGACTATATGCATGTATTTGAAATGCAAATCTAACTCAACCATGAAAGACTTGCAAGAATTGTGTGAGGTCTTGAAGGAGAAAACAGTTGTCTGCAGGTGATTTTCAGAATCCTACATTAGGATAGGAGTCCTATGTTGGCTAGGAAGTCTAAGAGTTATAGTTCCAGATGTAAGATGAGCCCTGCTGGATCAAGCCAAAACCCCATCCAGCATCTTTCAATCCAATGGCCAACCCAATGAATTCAAGACCCTTTTAGTGGCCACCCCTACGTTCATTGTTAGCCATGAATTCCTCAGTTTACTGGATGAAGTGAAGTTTCTTCCTGCATTTTAAACACATTTTTTGGATGACCCCAAAAATTAAAATTGTGAGAAAGGGAGAAAAAGTTATCCATACCATGCATGATTTAAAGTCTATTTTTCAGATCTTTTCCAGATCTACAATATCCTTTCCCAGCTGGGATGATCAGAACTGTACACAGTGTTCCAAGTCTGGCCTTACCATAGATTTATATAAGGGCATTACTATTACGGCAGCTTTGCATTCAATTCTCTTCCTAATGATTCCAAGCAAGGATTTTGCTTTTTAGTAATAGTCACAGATTGAATTGACATTTTCACTGAGCAATCTACCAGGACTCCAATGGTCATTTTTAAGTTTGGTCCATTAATGTATCTGTGAAATCTCTCTCCCTCTCAAGCAGCATGCATCACCACTGCTGGAGGAAACCAGACTGAGGAACCTTGCCTTGCAAGAACTTCAAATCCTGGCTTGCAAACAAACAGTGAGTGAACCTCACTGCAATGAGCCAGTGTTGAGCAAAAACACTATCCTAGAGAGCATAAGTTGGTTTGAAATTTGCATGGCTCCAGTTTATGCAGCATGTCATATAGGTAGTCCTTGTTTAGTGACCGCAATTGGGACTGGCAACTCGGTTAAGCGAAATGGTTGCTAAGTGAAAAATCAGATGTCCGTGACTGTGCTTATGATTCTACTTCAGCTTTCCTTTGCTTTACAGCGTCAGAAGGATATGACCACACAAACAGCGGGAAAGGTTTCCAGCACTTGACTCACAAGGAAGCTGGGTAAAAGGACAAATTTTACAGCCCTTTTTCCCTACTCCCCCATCCTTTGGAATGCTCAGCCCAGCAATGGGATAATTAGCAAGAAGAGAATTGATGTTTGTATTTACATTCAGTGGAGAGGAAGGAATTACAAGAGAGTAAGCAGGCAAACAATAAGGAATACACATTGAAAAGAATGTAATGGTGAACACATGACTGAGAGATGCTGCAAAGGTCGTAAATGTGGGCATTAGTCGCAAAGTTACCTTTTCATCACAATCATAACTGCGAACAGTTGCTGTCCAAGGCAGTCGCTAAACAAGGACTACCTGTATATGTATAAGGGTATGGTATATGGATATGGATATAGACCCAGTTCCATCTGGAAAAGCCCTGAAAGGATCAGGAATAAATGTCCTTAGTACAGAAAAAGTTCTCTCTTGCCTCTCTGCTCCTCCTCCCTGCAAACTAATTTATACTGTTGCAATTGCCCCTCAAAATCACAACACTCACAGCATGAAAGCCACTGATGGTGCCTGCTCCATATTCACTCTGAATGATGGGCTTTTGATAGGTAGTATACCAGTTCTCAAACTGTGTGTTCAGCTGCAGCCGGATCACTTCCAGATGTCCTGAATCATGGTACCAGGAGAAGTAGCTGTTCACACAGATGACATCCACATAAGGTGCCTAAGGGAATCTGAGGTTAGTTCAGATGATGAAGGGAATCCAGGAGATTATAACATTCCTCCTTACATGAGACAACCGGACTCATTCTCTTTGCATATTTACTTGTATAAAATGAAAGTTGGCAACCTGCAGCCTGCATGCCGCGCGTGGCCAAAACGCTCCATTCTTCTGCCCCAAATTATACTCTGAATCACAGAATTGTGGAGATGGAAGGGACCACAAGAATCATCTAGTTTACTCTCTGTTAATAGGAAGCATTTTAAACCATCCTTGAGAGGTGGCTATCCAGCCTCTTCTTAAAAACCTCTAGAAAGGGAGAACCCACAACCTTAGGCAGACAATTCCACCGTTGTAGCACTGAAATCACTGATATTTGGAAGCACAATTTCTTTTCCTCTGTAAGAGTAAGTGCTAAATTAGGCATGCCAAGGTTTGGGTAGGCTTGCACTTCTATTTTGCTCAAAGAATCCTCCAATCTCCTCCACCCCCAAAACAAGCCAAATATTTACACCCTGCCCCAGCTAGGGGCATCAATACTCTTACACCACGTCCCCTTCAGTCTTTCAAAGAGTGCAGCCTTCTCAGCTAAGAATAACTTGTCCACCCTGATTTTGATAGAGAATTCTGAGAGACAAAAAAAGTTGGACTGTGCACAGCATGTTCAAGCTGCTGTTAATCAGATCCAGCCAGTCCTGGATGAAACAAATTTTGCAGGTCTGTTTTAACTGGAGTTTAGACCTGGTCTGGCTCTGGCATTTGATGACAGAGCTTCCCACCATTCTGAAGCCAGAAACACTCAAAAGCCGTAAGGTGAGCCCAAAGATGGGCAGTTCTAAAAGAAGGAGAAACTCCCTTCTAAACAGGAAAAGTGGAAAATCCCACCAAAGAGATTGCCAACTCCTGCTATAGGATGACGAATGAATCTTAGAGTAGATTAACCAATGTTGGTCACAACAGCCACATTGTACCATCTGATTCAGAAGCAGTCTACCTCACACCAGCTGTTGGTATGCAAACGGTTGATAAAGGACCTTACTATTATGTCCTGCTTATGAGCTTCTCTGCTAAATGAAGCAAGATGCTGGGCTAGATGGATCTTTTGTCTGATCCAAAAGGGCACCAGGAGTTTCTGCCGGGGATCAAAAAAGTTAAGATGGCAGCCACAATTATATGATCAAAGGCCTGCCCCTTCTTACTCGTGTCAGGATGCATATAAAAAGGGGCAGACTTTGATCATGTGGTCGTGGCTGCCATCTTGACTTTTTGAACCCCCCTCCTGCTCAGCATACTTTAAAAGTTACTTGGAAGAGATATTTCAGACTTTGCAGGAGCACAGCATTTCCTTGCTATCCGTTAAAGGAACCCAACCCTTTTTAGCATTTCACATAAGTCTGAAAAACAGGATCTGCTGCTTCAAGAGTCACTTTAAGAAGCAGATTCCTTAAAGCAGCTGCATCACCGCCTGACTTTTTGTCCCTTTGTTTGTAGGGATAAAGAATGCTTGTGTGCTCTGACGCAGTAAAGCGCCTAATCTGGAATTCTTTTTCAGTTATTCAACTGATCTCTCAGCAATGCAGGACCAGATCTTCTGCTCTTCCCCTTTGCAATGGATGCTGAACAAGTTTGCAGAAAGGGCAGGCAGGAAAACTTTCTCTGTTAAATGACTCAAAGACAAACAATACTTACCCCCTGATCTCGTAGGTAATTCGCATTCGAGACAAAGGTGACAGGCCGAGTAGGGTCCAAAGCTTTGGTGTGGGCTATCACTGTCCTGCAGGGTGAAGGTAAAATTCAGGGTTATTTCTTTCTATACCAAGTACAGTTCAGTTGCATTCTTTCCTCCATTAGGAACCGAGGATCCTTCCAAAGATACCTGTTCTCAGGCGGCATGTTGAAAATGTCCATCAACTTTGGAATGCAGGATTACTGTAATGGGAAGTAATTTGTCCTCTGTGCCTTTTTTGACTGCCTACACAGTAACATGCAGCTCAACTGTGGATTCCCACCCTTATCAGAACGTGGTAGCCAGAGATAACAACACCCCAAAGGCAATACCAGACAGGCAGAAAGTCCCAGCTTTGATCTGGGACATCTCTCATTAAGTAAGGAATCAGGACCAGAAAGAGCTGCAGCCAAAAAATGTTGGAATCTTAGATTGGAGGTGGGCAATTTTCCTCCAATCTGGGGCCACAAATTCTTAGATTTTGTGGGAAGTGGGGTGGGGGAGAGGCAGGATGCTAGCGATGTCCTGGAGAAGGTGGATCGGACATTTTCAGTCTGATTTTTCAGGGGATAGTTCAGATTTCATTTCATGTCATTTTGTTCAAAGTCTGTTTATCATAAGCCTGTAATGATATGTATATAGATGTATGGTCTGTTCTATTACTGGTTCACCATACCTTAGTGGATATTATATTTTGTGCAGTTTAAGTAAAATAATAACAACAATAATAAAAACAATGGTAACAATAAAAATAATGGTAACAATGAATTGTATTCAGAAGCTTGAACCAGTGTAGAAAGTGACAGCAGGGGCAGTTAATGGTGCCAGCTACTCGGGACGTGTGGCACCACTGCTCCGTGAGCTGCACTGGCTTCCAGTGGGCTTCTGGATGCAATTCAAGGCACTGGTTGGCCTTCATGGCTTGGGACCAGGTTACCTGCAGGACCGTCTCTCCCCAACTGTCTCTACCTGTCCTACCTGATCTGGCAGGAGGGGCACGCTCCGGATACCGTCGGCCAGAAGCAGAGCCTTTTCTGCTGTGGCGCCCACCCTTTGGAACATCATCCCCCCCTGCCGAGATTAGATTGGCCCTGTCCCTGCTTGCCTTCTGTAAGGCCTTGAAAACCTGGTTTTGTACCCAAGCCTGGGGCCCTGGGTGTGCAACAGAGTCCATCTCCTGGCTATGTTGACAACTGTTTGGTTGATGCCCAGCTGCTATGTGTTTTATTTTTATATTCTGTATTTATGTATTTTATCCATTTTACTGTAAGCCACCTAGAGTCACATATATGAGGTGAGCGGCTATATAAATTGAATAAATAAATACGTTTAGAGGAAGAAGCAGCATCTGGAGAAGAGCTTAAGGATGTGCAGCGCGCTGTGCATGTCAGTGAAACATCTTAATCCTGGGATAAAACATTTGCATTGTTTAGGCTCTGCTGGCACAATGAAGACTTCCCCTACCTTACTGTAAACCACAAAAGAGCCCTCCTGGTAGGTGACAGCCAGGTGTAGGATTACAGCTATCGTCCCCCTATTCCTATGAATGCAAATTCCATTTCCTGTGTGGGCTCATGTCCGGTTTACAGATCTCACAGCGCATTCCCAGCTGGCTTCACGAGGCAGGTACTCACTTGAAGTAGTAACCAGCCGGAGGCAACTCTGAGGCTGGCTCGTTGGCAACCGACCACATCACAACTGAGGGTCGATTTTTGTCCCGCCGGATCAGCTCCTCCATCACGACAAGGTGGTGTTGGAGAGACTGGTTCTCAAAGTTCATACTAAAAAGTGAAGCAAAGAGAGACCAGGAAAAAAAATCCATTCAGAAGGGGGAAACGGAATAGATGGACAAGGCCTTGGAGTTGCTATCGCAAGGCACCCTCCGTCTGAAAGCAAACTTGCATTTAACAGCACTTCCTCCATGAAAAGCAGAAGGAATTGTAGTAAGAGGATGGACAAGCCAAGGAATTGAAAATTCAATTCTCTGAGCATTCCCCAAATAATTAATCCCATTCTCTGAGAACTCCTAAAACCCCCATCAACCCATGCTTATCAGGACAGGAGAAAGTTGCAATATTTCAGCTTTTATAGAACACTTCGTGCTCCAGACATCCCCCCGCTTTCTCTTGTGGTCCCCACAATTTACTTCATTTTTTCTTGAAGCAAATACAAGATACAAGCCACCGTGGGATAGACCACAGCCCACCAGCTGAAACCCACTGCCTGAAACCCAGAGCGAGACACCTGCAGTCCTCCGGATGGGGGAGCCACAGCTCCCATCATTCTTGATCACTGGTCATACTGGACCACAAATTCCCCACCCCTGCCAGATTTAAGCCCCTGGCGACCTCTTTAGACTCCCACTTCTTAGATTTCTGCCTCCTATCCTTGGAAACCCTGATAAACGGTTGGCCCTGACTGAGAACACCCGTAGGTGTTTTCCCATTAGATTATCCAACCTGCTGCGGGCGATAGATTAAAAAAAAAAGAAGTTACATGCAGCCTGCTACCAGAAGATGGTTCATTCCTGCCTTAGCACATTATGTGACAGAAGTCTTGCTGGCAGGGCAACCGTTCCTCACCTGTCGTGCATGCCCACTGCTGGGCCCTCGTCAATCACGACAATGCCATAAGCATCGCACAGCTCCATGATCTCCTCCGCATACGGATAATGGCTGGTGCGGAAGGAATTGGCTCCCAGCCAGCGCAAAAGGTTGAAATCCTTCACGATCAGAGGCCAGTCGAGACCTTTGCCACGGATCTGTAGCAGAACCAACACCTAGTCAGCAACAGCTTTGCTGCCATCATGGTTGCAGCTCAGCACGGAACAAATTAAATGCACATGAAGTATCTTTATGTTCTAAAAATGAGAAGAGGGAGTAATATGTTTCCAAGTAGTCCAGATTTAATAATAAGTTGAAGAACTGAATTCATTTTATATTGATCCTGTATGGATCTTCTTTTTTTTTCTTTTGCCTAAGTTCTTTTTTCTCTCCCTCAGTTTACTTTAATTTTTCTCCCTCAGTTTACTTTAATTTTAATTTTAGCGTAATCACCAATTACTCATTTCTGTTTTTAACATTTCACTAATAGATATATTTTAATGAAATACACACAACTAGGCCTGCTTGCCATTTCAAAAGCTTGTTGGCACTTTAGCAATAACCATAGTTAAACCCAGGCAATGCACTGAACCGAGACCATGGTTTATTAGTTCCTCTTCTTTTTGGCTTATATTCCAGCTGACACCTTGTTTTTCAATTAACCTTTTCACTTAATTTCATCTTTTTACAGAGATCAACAACAACAAAACAGCCCTCGGGGGTTTGATTGGAGTCAGAGCCACAGGAGGTGCAGACACGGGGGCATCTGCAGAGATGGGGGGGGAAAGGGGGAGACCGTAGAAAGCCAAGATGACAATTGCAATCATGCAGTCAAAGCTCCTTTTTATGCACAGCTTATGCCAACCCATATAGAAAAGGGTTGCGGCTTTAATTACACAGTGGCAGCTGTTGTTTTTTTCGCCTGCAGATACCCCAGAGATTCAACACTTGTTTTCAAAACAAGGTCCTATGAGGCCACAGAAGGTGTATGTAGGGGGGGAAGGAGACCCAAAGCTAGGTCAGCAAAGAGACTGCTGCAGGCAGTGTTTCTCAACCTTGACAGCTTTCAGATGGGTGGACTCCAACTCCCAGAATTCCCCAGCCAGCATGTGTGTGTGGCTGGCTGGGGAATTCTGGGAGTTGGAGTCCACCCATCTGAAAGCTGTCAAGGTTGAGAAACACTGCCTGAAGGTGTGGGTCCACTTCATAGACACTTCTATATCCATGTTGTTCTGGAGGACAATGGCTGCTTAACAATTAGGAGCCATTACTCCAGATTCAGGCAACACACTGTATTGTTCTTGAATTATAGTAGCCTACTATAGATCTCGGTTAATGATCATGGGTAAAGTATTCCTTCTTAACTATAATCTGAAACTTGGGTTTGACCAATACATGAAAACAAACAATAACATGTCTGGAGGTTGAGTCATGGCAACTGGACTTCTTTTCTTTTTAGTAGAACTTCTTTTTTTGGTTCTCCCAAAAAGAAAAGAAGTCCAGTTGCCATGACTCAGCCTCCAGACAATTCCACCTGGATGACTGAGAATCTTCAAAAACAATAGCATGGTTGTATGTCCATTGCTTACAGAATTCTGGGGACATTAAGATGGCGGCTTAATCTAGTCACTGTGGTTCTCTCTTTTGACTAGCTTTCGAGAAACAGACTGTGTATGAAACTAGCAAAATTGTAACTAGGGAGGGACTGCCTTGTGCATTTGAAATTTAGCACATCTAAAAGGCACCAGGGCTGATTAAAACAGCATGTAGTTCTTTATGACATGGATTGAAACCTTTTCATGCACTGAGTGCTCCCCCAACTTTTTTGAATCACTTGGAATCTTGCAAGATCTCACGTGAGAACGCAAAATGGTGAGACTTGGCAATCTTGTTTGATTAATTTAGTCTTAAAATGATTTAATTCTGTGGATCATAACTGGTGGCGTCACACACACTCAGGTCCTGATTTCCGTTCAATCAGTAGATTGATCACCATTATAATTTATTTTCTTATCTGCTTTGCCATTTAACCCAGGTTCGTTTCTGGGCAATTCAATAACAGCTGTTCCATCAGTTGTGTTTGACAGGACTCACATCAGCATCTTCATGTTTGTTGACCCCGTGAAAATAGAATGGTTTCCCATTAATGAGGAACTGGTTGCGAGCCACAAAGATGGTACGGATGCCAACTGGCTGCACGTAGGTGTCTTCAGAGATGGTGCCTTCTACAATGGCAGAGAGCGTGACCTGTGATTTGAAAAAGCCATCCTGGATCAATTTTCTGAGGTACAAGTAGATCTGCTCAGTACTGATACCCTCCTCATATATCAGTAGTCCCAGTCAAAGTAACCCAAGATAATCCATCATTGTGCACCCTGTTTAAATGAGATGAATTAATGTAAAATGCTTTTGATCTTGGACAAGGGGCTGAAAATTACCCCTATTTTTCACTTCTTGAAGTCTCACTCAACTTCACCTTTGGCTCCACATTTGCGAGCCCATTTTTGAAGCTCTATGAACTTGATTGGCCCTTAGTTAAAACACAGTGGGATTCTCAGCCTGCTGGATTCCATCCTGGCGATTAATGTTCGCTGTTGTAAGTAACGCAGTAAGCAGTGTATATCACTGCTTATTAATGGAGTTTCTTAAAAACTGTAATGGCAATTCTGGGTTTATTTATTTTATTTATTTATTATTAAATTTGTATGCCACTCATCTCCCCCCAATGGGTGACTCTGGGCGGCTCACAATTAAAATCAGAAACCCCATCAACAATTTAAAATCCCCCCATAAATAGTTAAATAAATAATCCATTAAAAATCAAATCTAAACAACAAACCCTGTACATAAATACTAAAAACATTCAAGATGATGGGGGGCAAGGTCAATTACCCCACAAGCCACTTCCACTGGTGGGAGCCCCCATCTGGCCTCCAGGTCTTCTGGCATAGCCAGGTTTTCACACCTTTCCTGAAGGCCATGAGAGTGGGGGCACACTGGACCTCAGGAGGCAGATTGTTCCATGGGGCAGGGGCCACAGCAGAAAAGGCCCTCTGCCTAGACCCCACCAGTCGAAATTCCTTGACTGGTGGGGTCCGCAACATGCCCCTTCTGCTGGACCGAGTGGGGTGGGCTGAAGTAACTGGGGCGAGACGGTCCTGGTCCTGTGCCATAAAGGGCTTTAAAGACCAACACCTTGAATTGGACCCGGAAGTAGACTGGCAACCAGTGCAGCTCGCGTAACAGCGGTGTTATATGTGCCCTCCTAGGGGCATTCAGAACTGTCCTGCCGCCACATTCTGCGCCAGCTGTAGCTTCCGGATGCTCTTCAAGGGTAGCCCCATGGAGAGCACATTACAGTAATCCAACCGGGAGGTGACCAGGGCATGAGTGACCGTGTGGAGGGCCTCTTGATCGAGGAAGGGGCGTAACTGCCGCACAACACGTTACTAATGAAAATCTATAACTTTAAAATACATAACTATTTCCAAATCAGCTTCTTGGGTGCTTAATCGAAAAGGGGAAATATTAATGCTCTAAATATAATTAAAGATAAGTGTTTGCATATCTCACAAAACCATGGTTTCCATGGCTGGACACTCTTCTCCCCCCCCCCCCGCCTCTCCAGCAAACTCTTTACTCCCCCCTCCCCCGTCTCTCTTTCTGCCCCCCCGCCTCTCCTGCAATCTCTCTTCACTTCCTCCTGCCATTCTTTGCTCATGCAAAGCTGGATTAGCTCCAAGCTATTGCATGACCCAAGAGCGACCATGTTCATACTGAAACAATGGGAGGGCCATCACCTGTCTGCTTAAGGGTTTTTGGTTCTTATCTCACAAAAGAAAAACCATTTATTCCCCATTTAGCACCTATCCAAACCTATCCTCCAATCAGATCCCTCAGATTTCCTGTCTCTCAACCTCAAAAGTGTATAAATTCTATGCTTTTCTATTATTCAGAGTCCCTCTTTCTTGAAAGCAGGCATGCAACGGTCATTACAATAAACCTGGTTCTTCTCCTCAGCCTTCTGCTCCTGTCTTTGGCAAAAATTCCATGACACTGGATTTATTAACTGCAATGGCTGAGTTCATACATTATGCTCTGCCATGGTTTTTTAAATCATGGTTTATTAAATAAACCACAATAGTTAGGTTCCCATAAAATGCTATGCCAAAACCGTAGCTTAGAACAGTGTATGAACCAGATCAAATTATTTGAGAAGTGTGAGGAGTCTTTTTCCTATACGTATGGCCTTCAAATAGACCTTTAGGGTATAATGCTTGTTTATAAGCAGGGGTATGTGCAGCATCTGGTCAAAAAAGTCAGGATGGTGGCCACAATGGTGTGATCAAAACCCCACCTGTTTTTCTATTGTGTCCCACATGAAAAAAGCATGGAGCTTTGATTGCACCATCATGGACGCCATCTTGATGTTTTGACATACCCTGCAGACACCCCTGTTCATAAGTCTTTTGTGGAAGTTATTTAGTGGACCATAACTCTGTGTTAGCCAATCTGTTTGGATTCTTTTATTTACAGGAGCTGGAGTTCAAATCTCAACCAGAGAGTAGGCAGACCTAAGAGTCCTGGGAAGAGACAAGCAAGGTACCTTCAAGGAGTAGAGGTACCCAGGACGTTCATGCATCAAATATGGCCACCAGAGAACAGGATCCAGCACTTTCAGTTCACCAGCCGACCCATTTCCTGCTGCTACAGCAACATGGTCACTGTCATACAAAGTCAGGGATAAGCTGTAGTCTGAGCCTCCTCGTACAGACACCCAATAACGAACTAGGCCTGAGTCACAGGAGGAGAGATAAAATGGTGGTTAAGACACTGGGCTTCAACCAGACACTTCTCAGTTCAATTCCCACTGCAAGTTCTCCACTGCTATGACTGCATACCCACAAATCCCAGATTAATACAACACTTCTGTGCAGTCACATCATATGCTAGGCCCAAAAGAAATACACCATATTGTGGTTTAACGTTCTGGCTTTTTTCACTAAACATGCAACGACAATGGCAGACATTGAACCACCAAATATCCAATCTCCCTTTAGCCAAGTCTAGCTAAAGTCATTTCACCAAGATTCTGTCAATAATTGCTTCCCTAGATGCATTTTTTAATACGGTGCTTACCATGAGCAGTTTTGTAAGTATTAAATAAGTTAAAACGTGCGGCCTGATGAATTGGGGATATAATTAGGTAAATGGCACAGCCCTCAAACAGTATTTTCTGGACCACATTTTAACATTTCTGCCACAAAGAAAGCAGAGAGACAGCTACATCTGTCTCCCCAAAGCCCTGCATGGTTTGACACTGGTAGTTCTTAAGAACTATATTTCTCAAATGTGCCTGCCAGACAATTAAGATCAATAGCGTTCCTTCTTCAGGTTCTGTTGCCATCAGAAGTTAGACAGGATTAAGGACCTCTTCTTTGCAGCCTCTCCTTTGCAGTGGGCTGCTCCCTGGAGAAGTCCACCTGGCATCTTTATTATCAGCATTTATGCATCAGATTAAGATTACTCTTATTTTCTCAGTCTTAAAATCCACAGCACCTTGCTTATATTCTAGGTCAATGATTCGCAAACTGCACTGTGGCACCCCAGGGTGCCACAGAAAACTCACGGGGCACCATGGGATATTTTAAATTTTCAAGGGAAACACAGCGATACTCAACATCTGTTAGACACCATGCAAACTAGGGGTGCCAGGAAAAAATTACTAAGACATTAAGGGTGCTATGAACTGAGAAAGTTTAGAAACCTTTGCTGTAGACTTTTACTCTAGAACAGTGTTTCTCAACCTTTTTTCGCCCATGACCATTTCTGACCATTTTTTTCTTCTGTGGCCCCCTTGGCCAGGTCCCTTGACCAGATATGGACATGGGGCAATAACTGGTGTGGGGCAGTGAACTGGCATCCACAAGACAGTATTTGCAGTATAATACAGGTATTCTTCGCTTAATGACCATAATTGGGACTGGAATTTCCATCACCACACAATGCAGTTGTAAAGCACGATATCACATGACCGCATCGCTTAGTGACGGCAATCCTGGCAGTCCCCATTGCTGTTGTTAAGTGAGGATTGTAGGTTGTTAAGCGAGGACCTCCTTGCAATTTCCTGCTGGCTTCCCACAAGCAAAGTCAACGGGGGAGCCGATAGGAAGTCGCAAGTCCTGGGTGGCTCACAAACAGGCCATTGGGCAGGTAAGTGGCTGCTGTGGTGGGGTGCAAGTGCGGCTAGGCTGGGAGTAGCTACTGCCAGGTGCAGGAGAGTGTGCTACTGGCTGCCATGGAACTGCGCAAGCACGGCTGGGCAGACAGGCACATCCTATGAAGTATAGGTGTTGGAGTGCTGCAGGCAGGCATGCACTACAGAGTACAAGATCCCTGGGAGATCTCATACTCCATAGCCGGACTCCTCGGGAGAAAAAGTGGTGGGAGCGGGAGTGATTTTTCTTTAATTTATTTTTTAATAATTAAAATAACAGTAAACAATTACAATTCTATATATATTTATCTAATGCAAATATTCTAGTACGTATATATTTCTAATTCATTTATATTACTATCCTGTTTTAAATACCATATAAATGGGAGCGGGAGAGACTTAAAGGAGCACCGTGTGACCTTTCCTGCCAGCTTCCCCATTGACTTTGTGGGAAGCCAACAGGGAAGGTCACAAATGGTGATCATGTGACCGTGGGATGCTGCAACCATCTTAAGTGCGAGCCAGTTGCCAGGAACCTGGAATGCAATCATGTGACTGCAGGAGTGCTGGGACGGCCAGAACTTCGAGGACCAGTTATAAGTACCACTTGTTCAGCACTGTAGTAATTTTGAATGATTGCTGAATTAGTGGTCAACTGAGGACTACCTATACACTTTGCTTTTCTGTGGCCCCCTCAGTATATGCCGAGGCCCCTGTTACATGTTTTTCACCTGTGGCCCCCTTGAAATATCCTAGGCCCCTCAGGGGGCCATATGGACCCCAGTTGAGAACCACTCCTCTAGATCACATGTGGGTAATCTTTGCTCCAAAGTTACATGTTGCTCTTATGCCACAATGTTGACATTTCCAGAGCTTCTTCTAACCACAGCTACTGAAAATTTGAGGCTGTTTCTTATTTTAACGTACCCCAAACAACCCCTGAAACCAAGAACAACTGGGAGAACATAGCTCTGCCCATTTCCATGATGTGGCCTTGGCCACTTCATGCATGTCTGCCCTCTGCTGAAAATATGAAAATGCAACCTTCAGCATTAAAAGGGTTGCCATCGCTGCTCAAACTATTGGCTCTTTCATGTTTGCCTTAAATGTCCTTCACTGTGGACTTGTTCCTTCTTTAGAAATCTATAATATTGTGGACTTTTTAAACATATGGATAGAAATCAATTCAACTCCAGGTTTTGTCTCTGCATTAGGCTCCATGTCTGGGACCTGTCCATAGCTTGCTCACATAAAATGTTCCAATTCTATCAGTGACAGCAGAGAACTTTGGAATATACCTCCTGCTGCTAGATTTGGGCTTGCATTTGCAGGAAAAAGTAGGGATTGGATGTGGATCCATAAAGTGGAGCCTCCCTTGTTCTGCTTTGGTTCCTCAACTCCTTACCAACGTTTCCCTTCATGGCTGTGGTTACTGTGATATCGTCAATGTAGACCAAGGGTGTGGCATAGAGCAAGACCGGGCGGTGAATTCCAGCATAGTTGAAGAAATCAAATCTTGTGTTTTGAACAAAGTAGCCCTTTGGATACCTGGATTGAGAGAGAGAGAAAAGGAGGCAAGACATCTTGGAGGGGTAAATCTCTATCTTGGAATAAGAGATGGAAAGAGTTAAATTAAGTAAGAATTTATTTAACTTCATTTAAAGAAAAATAAGAATTCTTCATTCCTAATTTAAGAACTAAGAATTACCCAGGGAAAATGCCTAAGAATCAAGTCTCTCCCATATGAGGGCACCTGCAGTGGGTGGCAGTCAAAAAAGTCAAGATGATGGCCTCTTGATCAAGCCCCACCCTTTTTTGACATGTGTCATGTGCCATGCATAAAAAGGGGCAGGGTTTCAACCATGTGGTTGGGCTGCTATCTTGACTTTTCTGACACCCCCTGGCCAACGCCCCTGCTCCTACAGCCATCAAGCTATTCCATGGCAAAAACGTACCGTGGCAGGTTCCCTATTTCCCCCACCTAAGAACAATCCTATGAACCAGGAATGCTTGTTGGAATCAACTGGAAACTATCTGCCCATCAAGCACAGAACGGCACAACCTTTGGCTCATGGGCCGTCTGCAACCCCTAAAATTACTGCCAAAGTATTTTTCCAGTTGGATACAATGGAAAATAATTAAATATAAGGATTAAGCCAAAGTGAGGTTGAGTAATTGGGGATTCAAAGAATTTGGGAATCCAGCCATTACCTTGGAATTTTGTGAGAACCAAACAATCATGTTCTCATAATAGGGTTTGTTTCAACATTGCATGTTTTGTTTCCTTGGATTTAGCATGTTATGCAAAGCTAGCTGAAAAGCTGGAAAGCAATCATACTCGCTTTCGGTTGATTGAAGTTTTATTCTGGTGCCGGCCACTTTTCTGCAGTACAGGTGGTCCTTGCTTAATGACCACTCGGTCAGCAACCACTCAAACTTGCAATGGTGCTGAACGAGTGGTACTTACGACTGGTCTTCAGAGTTCTAGCTATGGCAGCATCCCCATGGTCCTGTGATTGACATCCAGGTGCTTAGTGATTATGACATCACAGCATCCTGCGGTCACGTGGTCATCATTTGCGACCTTTGCTGGCTTCCAACAAGCAAAGTCAATGGGGAGCCAGCAGGAGGTCGCAAATGGTGACCACATGAGGTCCTCACAGACCTGCAGTGACTCACTTAACGACAGCAACCGGGACAAGGTGTCAGTCTTGGCAACTTTAAGATGTGTTGACTTCAACTCCCAGAGATGTGGACTTCAACTAAAACAAGGTGTCAGTCTTGGTAACTTTAAGACGTGTGGACTTCAACTCCCAGAATTCCCCAGCCAGCAATTCTGGGAGTTGAAGTCCACACGTCTTAAAATTGCTAAGATTGAGAAACACTGTATTAGGAAATTGCAGGGAGCTGTTGAACTTACATGGACTCATCTTTCATATACTGAATCGTTCCTGGAGGCAGTGTGTGTGGGGTCAGGGTATTATTGACCGCAATGGTGATCCTGCAGGGTTCTTTGGGACTCCTATGCAGGATTTCACTGATCTCCACTTCGAAGGGGAGGTGTCCTCCTTCATGCTCAGTGACTTGCACCCCATTCACCCACTGCAAAAGAAAAACAGAGCTCTGGGAAGGAATAATGAGTCACTGAGAGAACCATCACCAGGCCTTGTAATATGCTGTCCATAATACCTCTAAATAATCTTCCAAGACTCCAAGCCAAACCTATTTTTAATGAGCCCCAAATCTCATGAGGTTCCCCAAACCTTGAGAGATTTCACAGTTCTCGTAGGATCTTCAAAGTTTTCAGAGGAAATATGAGGTCTCAAGCATACTAACGTTTCATGAGACTTGACAAAGTCACAAGATTTTAGCCATGTTTGGGTTCCCAGCCTGTTGCACAAAACCATTCAATGATGCCAGCATCTGATGCAAGTGCTGGCGCCTGGTCGTCCATCCATAGCTATTAAGACTCTGGCTTTGTTTTTCAGCAGCAGCAGCATATTCTCTGCACCCAGGATAGACAACTGGGTGCCCTCCAGATGTGTTTTTGGACTTCAACACCTATCAGCCTCATTGTCAAGGATTGTGGAAGTTGTTGTCTAACACATTTGGAGTGTATCAGGTTGCTTTATCCATTCTCTGTCCAAGTGGGTAGATAGCTATGCAAAAGGACTGCTTGTTGATTATTCTCAGACCTATAGTTCCACACTACCACAATTCACTGCCAAGAAACCCTGAAGCTAGAAGCCCAGCAGGAATTTAAAAGAGGTTGACAAGATTCAGAAGAACATAAGTGCACTACTGAATCAGTCTAAGAGAACAGAACTCATAACGGATAATTAAATGGTTGTGTTCACACAACATGCTTAACTAAGTCTTGCACAGCAAACTTAGCATTTAACTATGATTCAATGTGTTGTGCTTTAGCTTATTGTATAACCTCAACTTGTTTGGTTACCTTACAATTTAATGCATGGTGTGAACTGAGAAAACATAACTTTGGGCTTACTTTGAAGTTTATACCATGAATGGAGGGTATTCTTAGCTGGATTACAGTATTCCTGTACTCCTCCAGCAAGTTGGACCAAGTAAGTTTGCTTTGTAGCCCTTAGGTGGCAGTAGAGAATCACCTCCCAGCCAGTTTAGACCTTGTCAACCAACATTAGGAAAAGCTCCGTAGCTAGTCAGATAGAGGAGATGGAGATGTAAGCTACAGTTGCTGCTATTGTTGTTCAGTTGTTCAGTCACTTCTCATTCTTTGTGACAGACATCATTTCACCAGGATTCTCCGTCAGTAATTGTTTCTTTGAGTTCTTATAAGTTCCTACCTGGGTCATTAGTGATGGCATCCAATTCCAGAGTTTTGAGCACCCACCCTGCTAACAAGAAGAAGATGCCCTCAGTACTCACCACAATGGAGTAATAGTGTGCACTGCCAATTCGGAGCACAATACGAGTCCCAGGATCTCTCAAGAGCCAGTGGGCTGGCGGAAGCACCTCCTTCTCATACCATACCCAGCCAGTATATTTCCACAACTTTGGATCTTGAGTTATTTCATTGAAGCTGGCAGGGACTGGCATGTCCATTACTGGCCCTGTCTGAAAAGATTGAAAATATTTATGGGTGAAACCGTTTTCCAGTTTGGGTGAGCTCTGCCTTAAGACTGCCAATATTTTTCTGACTCTAGTTCCTTGAGACTGCCAGATACACAGAGATATGTGGAATCAAACATCTCCTAGCACAAAGTAAGAATGGTAGGATAAAAGTAAGAATGGTAGGATAAATAGGAACCTTCTAAATATCTATGGGTTTGCCTGCTATTAAAGACACAGAAGCATAGTCAGAATAACAAGTGGCAATCTTAACAACAGAAGAAGACACCAAAGGCCAATAACAATTTTTTTACTTGATCCCTGCAAGTGTCAACACCTTGCTGATCCTATGCAGAGCTGGGCCTGGTTAGTAGTTGTATGGGAGCCAGTCCAGGAATTCAAAGCTTATGAACTTGAAAAAAACTTTCAGAAGAAAGCAAGGATAAACCACTTCCATATTTTTGCCCAGAAAATGACATGGGGGTCCACATAGCCAGTAGCAGCAAAAGGTTTGCTTTCACAGTCAATTTGTTACATGATGACTATTTGAAATAGCCTAAAATATAAATAAGAGCTATAAACAAAACAATCATTTGCATTTCACTTTTGTTTGTAGCATGGTGTAGAGAGGAAGGAAGATGACCTTGATGGAAATATGCAAGAACAATTACCTGCAATTTTTTTTTTAAGTCCAGGGCAAAAAAATAACATTTGGAAGCAGTCAAGCAGACACCTCCCTAAATCACTGGAGAACAAGAAGGAAGGGGAGGTACAGCAAATTCAGACTTGCAAGATTTTGTGATTATTGCCAGTCTCAATAAAAATAGTTTTAGCCTTCCTGGGGTTGATTTCCTGGTCTGGTCTACCTAGTGGGGCTGAAACATGGTCGGTAGTTCAGGGTGAAAGACGCCTTGACCCTTTTTGATTTGGTGGTTTATGTTTTTGTGGTGGCTGCTGCTGCTGCTTGAAATTAATACTCTTAAATTATGAATTTAAATTATGAATACATTTATGCCCAGACACAGATTGTCTTACTAAACATCCAACATCCAGATTTAATATTCTTCAACCATCCAAATTGTATGTCCAGCTGTTTTATCTACTGCTTTACTTTTATTTATTTTAAAATGTGTATATTGCTCTTGAGCCCACAGGTTATCACATTTTATAGTAAAAAAATACTATGAATACTAAGAAAGCAATTGATTTCAAAAACATAGCAGTAATCCAATAACATCAGCAATCTGTCACTTTTATTGCAAACTAACTGACATGCTGGAACTTCAGTCCTTTTTCTTTTCTCCTGGCATAAAAATTTAAAGGAATGGGATAGACATACTCAAAAGTTAATGCGGCCATTGGCCTGTCTTAAAAATTAGGCACCCCAAGGTAGAGTGTGGGTCTATTTTCAATATTACAAACAGTGAATATTGCAAAAAAAAAAAAAGTGTTAAAGATTTTCCATCTCTGGTACAAAATTTTCATTTCCATGAGAACATAGGAAAACTTGCGCTTGACCAAGAAAATGGTCCACCCTGATGAATATTCTGTTTTATATAGCGGTCAGCTAGATTCTTCAGAAACACCAAGAAGTGTTTCATACAACTCTCATACATGGCTGTCCAGCAATTGGTCCCCGACAGCAAAGCCTGGGCTGAGTTTGCACATAGTACTGAACTGTAATATAGTTAGTCTGGTTTCAGCTTAATGAGACAACAGATCCCAGCCTATAGCTAAAACAAAAGAACAGTCCGCAGGTCATCATCATAATATAAATTTGGTTCAGACCAAATTTATTTATTCCAAATTCAGGCCAATAAACCATTGTGTCATTTTGTTTTTACGTATTGTGTGAATCCAGCCAAAGTATTCTGACATTGTGGTTTACAGCTTAGCGTGTAATATGAACCTAGCTTATTCAGTAAACCATGTTTAAACCACTGACAATTACTGTTTTATTTACATAATACAATTTCATATGGCTTCTCATTTTGTCCTTTCTTGGGGGTTACAGATAAAAATGGTTTGATCTATGAGTCCAGGCACAGACTCTCATTTTAGCTTCACTTATCCTATGAAGCCAAACTTTTATTGCTGTTTCCTAGTAAGCATCAGACATTGAGTAGATTTCCAAAGCTATTCTCCTTAATTTCCAGATCAAATGTCCTTTTTGTTTCCTGGCTCAGCTCTCCAAGGTTGCTTCCTGCTCATTGGAAAAGCAAAGTCACCCTTTACTTCACACATCAATTTTTTCCCCCTTCATATGGTATGTAGAAACCCTGCCCATTTTTGGATGTTCTGAATTTTCCTTTTCCATCATAAATTAGGATGCTGACAGCCAGAGCTTACTTGGATTGTATTTGGCCCCTCCAAAGATCACAACATACTTTTTGCAGATCCACAGAGGATGGAACTGCTAACTGCTACAAGCTAAGGCAACTTAAATGCATGTTCAGAAGCAGAGTTACCATATGCTGGGGCAAGAAACAAAGGAGGACCATTCCAGTTTTTATTAACTACTTATGGGTTTCCCATTCCATGGAACAACAACAACAACAATAATAATAACCATCAGTCAATTGCAAAAGGCAGCTTTACTCGGAGCAACTTACATCCTGCATCGATACCTTTAACACCATCAAACAACCACATCTGCCTATCCCAGGTCCTTCGGAAGGACTCAATAGGCGGATAAAAATGCCAAATCCAATCTGAACATCTGGCTGACTGTGCAACCAACCATAATAATAATTTAGGTTCATAAGACTACCAAATCAGAAAGACTCAAGGAGGCTGGGGTGTTGAACTAGATGGACACTTTGCTGATCCAGTTGGGAAGTTCTGATGTGCTTGTTAGACAAGAATAAAATAAAAATGGATTAATCTTTAAGTAAGGAAAGGATCAAGATGCCTTATTATCGAAACGAGCTTTATTTTTATTTTACTTTAAAGCATGATTCTCCCTCCTCTCTTTCCTTCTGGATATTCTGTTTGTTATCATTTTAACTAATTATTTCATTGATGAAGGTGGTTAATCACTATGTGGCTTTAGTTGTAATTCTGATTTTATTTTAGTTTTGCCCAGATAGCGCAAAAGTTCCTCTCTTACTTGCTTCTCTTTTTATCACTTCCTGTTAAGAGTGGTAATCACAAAACGCCATCATCAGCAGCTTAGTGCCACGTTGAAGACTAAAACATGTATTGCAGCGCACACTTCCTCAAAACAGCACTTGTTTCATCAGATGCTGGAAGGCTCATGCACCCACATTCACACAAATGCACCAACATGGATGCACATAGACACATGGGTGAAGGAAAGAAAAACTACCTGTCAGGTCAGAAGGAAATTAAATGCAAAAAATACACTTCATGGTAATGACCAGCGTGCAAAAAGCATGGTTGGCAAAGCACCGTTAATAGCATTAAGTTCAGTTTATGCCATTAGAAAAACTATTAGCTTCAAGGTGCAAAAACACTCTGCACATTTATTTACCAAACTGCACCCACGCCCAGGGACCTGCATGTGTGGTTTCGGGACTGCTAGCACCATCCTAGCACTGTTCAGACGGGTGACAGACACGCCCCATGCTTTAGCTGCCCCAGACCTGCTGGAGTGGCCGTTTGTACCACTGCTCCACGAATCCTGCATCCCTTTGCTCTGACCAGTCTGCCCGGAAGCTCCAGAGGCCGCTGAGATCCTTCAGCTCCCTGGAGGATGACTCCCGGGGGTAGAGCATCCCACCGTCCAGGGCTCCAGCCGGGCACCATCCCAGCACGAGACAGAAAGCACAAAGCGGTAATCTCATGCTCCCGCAGCGCTCTGCCCGTGCTCTGCTGAGCCTGGAATGATCGTCAGCTGATGCTCAGGTCAGCTGATGGTCGCAATGGATGAGGCACGTGACACGGCACCGTGCGCGAGGACGGCGGCCGCCATCTTTGTTGAGGGCAGCCCGGGCTTTCCTAAGATGCGGCATTCAAATGCTGGAGCCAAGTCAGGATGTTGCAAGTAATGCAAACAGACGCCTTTCAGTGGGTGGCGGCTTTAGGTACTCATATATTGTAGCAGAAGCTTTCAGGGATTGCTTTTTAACCTTTAATTGCTACATCAGATTAAATGGGGTACTGTAGTCCACAAAAGCTCCTGCCACAAGCATTCTCTTCCAGGTGTTCCTAAAACTGGAGTGTTATTTACGGATCTAACGGAGATCGCAGCCGGTTTCAGTAGGAGAGGGGCGCAGCTTTTTCAGGCTGAGGGCCACCTCGCTTTTGACATCCGGGGCCATTTGAACACGTGTAAATGTGCATGGCAGCTGTGTCCAAGGGGGAGACTTCACACGTCATTAGCAGAGTATATTGAGTGGAAATCCAGGGCGGGGCCTGGGCAGAGAAGTGGGCGGAGCTAAGACAAAAATGAAATTGATTTGAAGAAGGATAAAATCCCTGGAGTTCAAGCTTGACTTCTGGTGACAGTGTAATTAATTGTCCTAGCAATAATATGGAAGTGCTTTGCTGTTGTCTCCTTCCAGAGAGGTTTTCTTTTTTTACTCCCCCATCACATTTCTTGGTGGTCTCCCATTCAGATACTTCTGAATGAGGTTCGATCCTGCTTAGCTTTTTTTGAGAGTAGCCAAAATTGTCCGGGGGCTGCCTTTCATTGTGACAAGTTTGATTTGAATTTCAACTCATTCGGGTTAATGCAATTATTCCTCTTGTATTTAGTGTCCTATTAACATTATAATTTCATGGCAACTTTTGGAGGGGCCCTGGGGCTGCCTGCATAAGCCACAGTGCACGATGTGAACTTGTCCAGTTGTAGCTTATGCAAATTATGGTGAAACAGCCAAGTGTAAATGTGGATGGTGCAGCCTTTCAAGTATTTTTTTCTTTAAACAGTAAGCTGTTATTTTCTCTTTTATGAATTCGCTTCTCATAAAAATTTCAGCCTATTTAGCACTATGAGAAGAGTCCACTACAAGAAATTTCTAAAACTTCTGCAGAGCTACATACAGTAATGCACTGCTGTCCAGTTGGCTGTTGAATGTTTGAATCTCCTTGCCGTTTAGTAAACTGTTCAAGTTTTACTTATTATTCTGCTTTTTTTGTGCCCTGGGGTGTATCATCAATTTCAGACAAGGAGGAGGAACAATACAGAGTGGTTCAGACACAGAGAGCTGGGCAGCTGAGATGAAACAACTTGGTTTTGGTGCTGGACCCACATTTGGACTGCCAGAAATACTTCTGGCTTGGCGGGTTCACTTCTGGAGAATCACAGATGTATTCCTGAAAGGGCCAGATTGGCAGTCTGGAGGAGGAATGGAAGCTTTTGGACATATCTACCAGACAACAGAAGAAAGGCAAAATCACCTTTACTGATTCTACACCCAAAGCCACCAACCCTGAACCAGAGCTCTAACTACTAGCATATGGAATACTGACATCTCCAGATAGAAAGCCACAAGGAAGAAAGATGGAGGAATGGGTGGTTGTGTCGGGAAACACCTGGTATGAGACTCCCTTGGTTTTAGGAATCAGGCTGACTTGCTTTGAACTGTGAAAGCCTTCATGGAAACCTTGGCCCTGAAGATGCCCATTCCTTTGCCCCATGAACCTTGACTGCTGGTAAGTACTTTGTCTTCTATGAACCCGTATGAGACACCTTTGTCAAGCAGGATATTGCTGCTGGTGGTTCTCAGTCTTGAACTCCATGTATGTCTTCTTGTATCTTGATGAGCAAAGATGGGACTCTTATTGTGTCTTCCCCATTTATTTTAGTGTATTGTGCCAACCCAGCCCATTGTTCAATTTATGAAACAGTATACTGTATCATTCCCCCTTCCCCCTGTTGTAATGATTACTGTTGTCCTTGACTGCCATGTGTATTTGTTAGTGGGTTGTTCTCTACTGAGTTTTAATTTTATGTTAGCTGCCCAGAGTCACTGTTGTGAGATGGATGGCTGTATAAATTGATTGAAATAAACAACTAAATAAATCTTTCCTGGTGGAAACATCTGACCTGAAGTGAGAAAACAAGCATACACTGTTTTTCCTGAAATCCAATATGCCACTGTATTTATTATCTTATGATTAAACATGCTAACCAGAAACCTGCAGCAACGGGACACTATATCCACACACTCAAAGCTTAATCTTTCTGTCTCTTCAGCAGCTCCTTCAAATGTTCAATCTGGGCACTGATGCAGCTCCTGGCGGTCCCTCCAGGGGAAGTGTACTGCTCCACGCTATGCTGGTGGTTGAAAACTTGTGAAACATCACTTGCCATCAGGGGGCTGGAGGGAGCAACAAGAAGAACCTTCAGTCAGATGTTACAGAAAGAGTGCCTTTTAAACCTAGCAATAAAAGCCAACTGTTGGGTTGCTTCTGTTTGTCACACATTCTAAGTGGCCAAGAAACACAGCGCAGGAGCTCTGCAAATAAGAACAGCTTTCATCTTCAATGGCTCCTACTAGATTCTTACAGAATGAACAGATTGCTATTAGCAAGGCAGGTGGACCAACATCCTACCCAACCTGTAAAGCAGAGGTATACAACTTCACATTCTAGGACACAGTTTTTCAACCTTAGCCACGTTAAGATGTGTGGACTCCAGCTCCCAGAATTCCCCAGCTAGCATGCTGGCAGGGGAATTCTGGCAGCTGGAGTCCACACTTCTTAAAGTTGCTAAGGTTGAAAAACTGTCCTAGAATCTCCTGCAGCCTCTCAAAGTACAGTCTCCTCAGCTCATCCCAAAGTGGTCACTAATTTGTAATTTTTAAGTAATAACTTTATCCAAGTTTCAGAGCAAATAAAATGAAACCGAAGTCAGGTTTTTGTCCTGGCTTCACCGATTTTTTGGATTGCAGCCCTTAGCATGCAGCTAAAAAGCCAAATGTGGCCCTCAGCCTGGCAACACAAGATAGTATACATGATTCCTCAGAACAACCCTGTGAGGTAGGTTAGGCTGATAGATAATGGGCCTTTCAGTGAACTTGAATTTGAATGTGGATCCTGGTAGTTGATCTAAACCAGGGTTTCTCAATCTTGGCAGCTTTCAGATGGGTGGACTTCAACGCCCAGAATTCTGGGAATTGAAGTCCACACAACTGAAAGCTGCCAAGGTTGAGAAATCCTGATCTAAACCCTCTACCACTTCAGCATTCACTACCAAAGATTGCTTACTTTCTCCCCTTAATGATCCTAGTTACTTATGACACCGTTTTCATCATTACTCTTCTGCCAATTAGGTTGTGCTACTAGTTCAGAGGATAATTTCAGACTGTCTTTTCCCCTTCCCTGGAAAAAAGATATGGAATTAATTGTGGGGTCTCAGAGGGTCACTAAATAGATGATAGCAACTCCATATCCATGAAAAGTCTTTAGCATTCCATAAATGTGACTTATCCCCATATGCATAGCTATAAGAGGTAGAAACATGGCTTCCTTGTTCCCAAAAGTTAAAACCATACATCATTCTGTATCTACTAAAGAGGAATCTTTAAAGGCTCCCAGAGCACGATACATACTGAATTCCCTTCAGGTCTTCCAAGGATAAATGGCTAAGAGTCATTCCTTTGCTCTCAGCTAAGCGGACTGCCTTCCCCACAACAGTGTGGGCTTGCCTGAACGGCACCTGGAATACACGGAGAACAAAATCAGAAGGCTTGGAGATTTTTCGGTCTAATCTTTATCCTCAAAAGTTCCCCAGTGTTCTTAAGCTGCCACCTCTGTGCTGACATTTCCAACCATTCCTGGACTACAGAATATGGCACAGACAGGAAATGCAAAACCCAGTTGGAGCACCATTTCTAAAAGCTGTTAGGTCCCAGCTGGCACAGTGTTTGAGTTGGGCGGCCCTATAAATCCATTAAATAAAATAAATAAATTACTGGATGCAGGCTACCAAGTTGTCAGCATAACCAGCAATCCCTTAGGCACAGGGGTTTTCTCTAAGATTGGTTCAGGGTGGTAAGAACGGGATGCCCAGCCAATTTCTTGCCCAGCTACATCCTGTGCCATTGGAATTATACTTTTGGCACATAGATATGAGTGATTCTGTTCCCTACGAGCTTGGATACTCACTCCTTTGCGCACCAAATAGTAAGCAAGATCTGTAGACAACATCTCAGGGCTCAGGGCTCTTTCCATGGCATCCCTGTTGATCTAGACAAATGAATAAAAGAGCGGTGAGAAGAAATCATGAATATCAGATGCTAGCTAGCCTGACAAAGTGAATGAATGTGTTTTTAACCATCATTAAAAAAAACCCTCCACATGGCAGTTAGGTTAAACTTGGCAAAAGCACAATAGGATTTCTGCTCCTTGAGTGTCAAAAGTAGTTTGTTCTAGGCTGGCATAAAGGGACAAGGATCTTGGAGATCCAGAGAAAAACCTTGAAGCCACTCCAGCCAATAGGATAACCCACCCTTTTGAAATGCTCACCTGGAGAGTGGAGATAACTCCAGTGGTAACCCTAAGCACGGTGTCCAGGGTATCAATCACATCAATCACAGCTTCTTTATCTTCCTATTTGTAAAAAAATGTTGAAAGAGAGTTACCAAAGAACATAATGGCTGGTAGGGGAAGAATATTCTGGGCAATCTGGCCTCAACATCTGGCATTTTGATGCATGAGGAGGTTGGTATACTATGGGGAGAAACTTTGTGCGGAGGCTGATGAACTATGGGGAGAAACCCACCTTTCCTACCTTATATAAGAGCTGTCTCCCTGGGTAAGACCCGAGGTCATCTTAGGCCAGTAACCAGTTTGCATTAATGACAAGGTCACTGTTCTTGGTAAACTCCAGTACTTAAGGATAAACCGCTTCCAAACATGGTAATTTTAATAATAACCACATGCAGAAGGATCATGAGGGGCCATGTCAGAAAAGTAATTCTATATCTGCTAACTCCCAAAGAAGCAGTATTCAGTGGTTGGATTCACAAAGTATGTTGAATGTGGGTACTAAATTAAGCTACTTTTTGAATTTGCAGTTTATATTGCATGATAAACTAACTAACCTGGTTGGGTTGCAACAAAAAGTTAACCAACCTTAGCATGTTATGCAAGTGCATCTGCTAGGATCTTTAACTAATCTGATTAAGCATGTTGTGTGAACACAGCCTATGCATGTCAGCTTGGACTAACCTAAGAAGGATCTCACTGTATCAGGTGACAGGATTCTCTGACAGTGGTAAATTCCCAAAAATGAAAATTATTTCACAACAAATTAAACTTTTACAATGGCAGCTGCCTTTGTTAACAAGAAGAGAAATGGAAGTAAAAATGAATTATGCAAAACAAAAGAATTTTGAATTTGCAAGTAAGCCGGGGAAATGGTTGGCATATAAACTAAATAAAGAAAAAGAGAAAAAATGATGTTAAAATTACAAGATGGAAATACTGTAATAACAGATAGTCTAAAGATGCAAAAAAATATTTCATCAATATACTCTAAATTCTATGAAGGAGAAGAAATTCCCCTGACAAAGGTTGATGAATATTTAAGGAAACAAAATTTACTGACGATCACAGAAAAGCAGAAACAATTAATGAATAGACCCATTACAATAAGGGAAGTTTATAAAGCTATAAAAAAGGTTAAAACTGGGAAAGTGCCTGGACAGATGGTTTACCAACCTCTTATTACAAACATTTTGAAGATGAACTATTACAACCTTTGCAAAACATGATGAATTCTGTTTTACAGACTGGAAAGAGACTGGATAGTTGGATGGAGGCTACTATAGCATTAATAATACCTAAGGAGGTCAAGACTTAACTTCACCAGAAAATTATCACCCGACATCATTACTGAATAATGATTATAAGTTATTTATGATTATTTTAGCTGAGAGAATGAAGATGTTTTTACAGGACTTTATTCATGAAGACCAGTGTGGGTTTTTACTTAAAAGACATCTGAGGGACAATATTAGAAATATATTGGATATTTTGGAATACTTAGAACAACATAGTGAAAAGCAAGTAGCATTGATTTTTCTTGATGCAGAAAAGACCTTTGATAATTTGAACTGGACTTCTTTGTTTAAAAATTTGAAAGAAATTCCCTTGGTGGGAATTTGATCAAATGGGTAAAATCAATTTATACCTCACAAAAGGCACAGATAATTGTGAATGGAGAATTAACAAAACCCCGTGAGATACAGAAAGGGACTAGATAAGGATGCCCCTCATCACCATTGCTATTTATTTTAGCTTTGGAAGTATTGAACAGAGATATGAGACTAGAGATGAGAGAATTGCTGGAGTGAAGGTTAAAAGAGAAACATATAAATTTTGGGTGTTTGCTGATGACAGCGATAATTTTAGAAGATCCTCTGGAAGGAATAGAAATATTTATGGAAAAACTAAAGGATTTTGGGGTGTTAGCTGGCTTTAAAATTAATAAACAAAAGACTGTTAACCAAGAATACGGAAATGGAAAAACAAAATGAACTGATGAAAAAAACTGGTTTTAAGATTGAGAAGAAAGTGAAATTTTAGTTAAATGGCTGGCTGAGGAATTCTGGGAATTGAAGTCCGCACATTTGAAAGTTGCTGAGGCTGAGAAACACTGCTCTAGGCTAGGAGGTGCCATAGGCTCGCCGGGTGTTTTCTGGATCTTATCAGCCCAAAGTCCACCTTTAGCCCATGTTAAATTAACTCAAATTAATTAACTCAAAGCCACTTGGATCCAAGCACTGCTCTTCTCTTGCAGCAGGAAGTTCCGGAATCACAACCACATAACCTGAAATCAACTGAATGTGCAGGGAAGCAGCAGCTAGAACAAGCACTGATGATCAGCTGGGAATATTTCTGTCTTAATCCCATGATTTACCTGCAGATCCTTGTTATAAGTGCTGGGAAGTCCTTTCAGAATCACAAGAAGTCCAGTAGCCTGCAAGGAAAAAGGAAACGGGAAGAGTATTTCATGTAGTGACAAGATACCTAATGTGTATAAATAAGCAAATGCACAGTGTTGGCTTTTTAAAAAAATAAATGAACAAAATTTTCCAAAGATAAACTGTATTTATTCTTATATATTTTAATCTGAGTGCATATGACTTCCTAGAGTTCTGGAGCAGTGTCTCTAAGCCAACCTGGCTGCCCCCTCTCCTACTTCATTCCTCTTTTCCAGAATTCCAAAAAGATCTGTTAAAATTCCAAGTTCTTGGCAATGTCAGCCTCAAGGGCAGTAAAATCTCCCCACCTTACTTTCAAGGCTCCAATCCCTTGTGCCTTGATCAACACTCTACTCCCCACCCTGCAGCTTCATGAATGCTCATTTCACCAGAAAACCTGCATTAGCTTTCTTTCCAGCAGTGGACTCCCCCTTGCTCCATCCCCAGTTCACACTGAATATTTAAACAGTTCATTTAAAAATCTAGCAGCTGTATTTGCATAGCATCCTAATGCTCCCTCCCTCCCTCCCTTCCGGTTTATGTGTCAAGACTAACCATCTCCTTTGCAAACATCTCCCTGGCTCACTAACACATTTCCACCAACTCAATGTTAATGACGTCTGAGCACTTACCCTTCCAATCACCCGGCCAGCCTTGCTGCGGATCAATTCAAGGCTGTCCGGATTTCTTTTCTGGGGCATCAGGCTGCTCCCAGTGCTTTAATCAGAAACAAAAATGTCATGACGTATCTGCAAAAGTCTCAAGCTTCTAATGCACAAGCAATATCTAATTTTGCACTACTAGCATGAATTCACAAATTTTCTGTTCAAAGGGAAGGTGGGGTTATTTATTTATTTATTTGCTTTCCAACTGAAAAGGGTGCTAGAAGAAATGCCATGGTGCACAGATCTCTGGCCGTACCTACTTGGCTCACTGTTGTTTCACATGAACTGAGGACACATCCTGAACACAAGCATGTACCAGTGAAACAATACAGGGTTATCAGGGAAGTGGGGGGTAGGCTGACATTTAGAAAACTTTTTTAGTAGTACAACTTCAGGTAATATGATCTGGAGGAATGGTCCTTTCCATTTATCAGCACATGGGAACCTGTTCACTCCCAAACCAAGGGATGCAACACATTGACATTCTTATTTTTCTGGAAAGGCATAAATACAGATAGTCCTTGCTTACTGACCACAATTGAGACTGGCAACTCCATTGCTAAGCACTGTGGTTGCTAAGCGAAAATGCATGTGACTGTGTCAGACTTACGACCTCACTTCCATTTCTGTCATTATACGAATCAGTGCAGTCGTTCAGTGAGACATCACATGACCACAACTTGCAATTTCACTTCTATGTTCTCCATTAATTCTGCTTGTTGGAAGCTGGTTGTGAAGCTTGCAAATGGCAATCAAGTGACCATGGGATGCTGCAACAGTAATAAAGGCGAGGATTGGTCGCAAGGCTGTTTTTTTTAATCATTGCAATTTCAAATGGTCACTAGATGAGGCAGTTGGTAAAGGACTACCTGCATGTCTTTTCAACTTGATTTTTCAAATTGCTTCTGTTTCCTGAGTGGTTTTATTATTAAAATGTTATGTGCGATGTTCGTTTGATTCATTTTATTCAACTGTTGCAACAGCACCTTGGCTTCTCAGTGGAAAGGCAATTAAAAAATGAATATAACTGGAGGAACCCTGGATAGGGGTGGTCATGAATGCAGTAACAAAGTTACTGGACTCTAGAATGAGACTGCTAGGACAAGGTCCTGAAAGGATGGGAGATGCCCCAAAATTACCAATATGCATCGGAGAGAGTGACGAATCCAAACTCCTTTGTGTTATAGACAATCAGATCTTCAGATAATCTGCTCAGGTGAATCATGATCATGGAAGAAATATAAAGAAACTCCACTGATAAAAAGAAGAGAAGGGAAAAAGAGAGAGGAAGAAAAGTCTAAATTTTGTTCCTGAATTATAAGCAAAGTATGCTGCCCTGGCTAGAAACAATCATTGCCTAATCCAGGGGTACAAGATTTTAAAAAAACCCTAATAACATTCCTTTTGCAGCCCCAGAATCTCCAGTGTGGGTGAGGACTCCCCAGTCTTTGTTCTGGGGAGACTGGAGGGTTTTTAAGGGATGAAATGAATACCTTAAGCCCCTGTAAGACTTAATGCATTCATTTCACCCTTTAACTCACCCATCAAAATCAGAACCACATAGCATCCTGGCCCACTTATTTGGGGTTTGCAGTTTTTGACCTACTGTGCACTGCTTAGCCCTTGGGACGATGACATATGCACACCCCTGTTCAGCTCCTCCTCTTTTTTGTAATCCTATTACTTTGCAACTTTCCCTACCAAACCCTGCCCCAAGGAAGCAAAAAACAGGGTACCTACCCACAAAGTCTCGATCACTCACTGCATCAATGCTGTTGATGCTGATGCTGGCAAAATCCAGTTCTGTAGTGAAAAAAGGAAAAAAAATATCAAAGGATACAGTTAGTTCTGGGGATTATGGAAGTAGGACTCCAACATTTCTGGAGGGTTCAAGGTTAGGGAAGGAAAGTCAGGTTTTTCAAAGGTTCTGTTGGTAGCACGCAGGTCTCTACATACTGGCATCTAAGGCCAAACAGTCATGAAGCTATTCAACAGAAGAAGTATATTCTGGGTGTATAACAGAACTTTATCCCAGCACTGTCCACAGGTGGGGTCAAAAATCTACAGATGCACAAAAGAGGCAGGGCTTTGATCATGACACTGAGCCTACCATTTTGCTGATTTTGACCCCCTGCCAATTCCCATGGACTATTTCCTCATGAATGAACATATGTAACCTGTCCTCATACAACTCGAAGAAAGAAGCAACACTTCTTTCCAGGACTAATACCTCCGCATGTCTCCATGCTTGAGCCCAAGAAATTCTCTTGTTAGGAATTTTAACCCCACTCCCATGAAACTATTTCAAGAACAAAGTCCCAAATGGCTCTGGAAGTGCTTAAAGCAGGGTTGGAGAACGAGTGGCCCTGAGATGCTACAGATCTAGCTTTCTTGACCAGTGATCATACTTGTGATCATGGAAGACCGAGGACTTGGTTTGGAAACCACTGCTGTTAAACATCAAGAATTATGTCCATCACTCTGTGTGAGAACTTCAAAACAGTCATGCCTAACTCTTGACCTCATTTCATTTGGCAATCTGCACATCCCTTTGCCTTCTGGACATATTTCAACTCCTTATTCAAGCAGAGACATACAACTCACCTCGGCGGAGCAGTTCACGGTCCAGACCAAATGGGTTGCCAGCCAAAGCCCCACTGCAACAGAGAGAAAGGTTAGAAGGAATCCCTAAAATACCCACAAGCAGACTCCAAAGTGGGGAAAAGACATCTCAAAGAGACGAGATGGCCCAAATTGCATACTCCAGATCAATATTTCTCAATCTTGGCAACTTGAAGATGTGAGGACTTTTTCCCAGAATTCTCCAGCCAGCTGCTGACTGGAGAATTCTGGGAGTTGAAGTCCACACATCTTCAAGTTGCCAAGGCTGAGAAACACTCCTCCAGATCCTCTGTAAGGTTCCACAATGATTGCACAAGGTAAGTTCCCCCAGCAGCATCCTATGGAACTAAGTCAGAGGACATATGTCAGGCCCAGACTGGGCTTGGACATCCAGGTCAGGAATCTTAAACTGCTCCCTCCATTTCCCCACACCTTTATTCCATTTCCTCCATATGAATGACTAAGTGGTGAAGCTCT
The DNA here is from genome assembly GCF_059951505.1 of Python bivittatus. Lineage (NCBI taxonomy): Eukaryota > Metazoa > Chordata > Lepidosauria > Squamata > Pythonidae > Python > Python bivittatus. The sequence continues at coordinate 8,066,019 of NW_028277096.1, forward strand.
TGGATAGTATTTCATTATTAATTATAATGCATCTAGGCCTTCTCTAGTGATTTCCCTTAAAAAAATTTTTAGTCAATCTTCCTGTTTATAAACCAATATCATACATCATCCTTGCCACTATGATTATCTCAAGGCTAACAGACCAAGGAAATAATGTTTCATGGCATATTTTCCATGGTGGCCCAACCTGATACTTCTACCTATAAGTAATATTGTTTGTAGAGAAAAATAAAGGAAGACCTCTCTGCCATCAAGGTTATTTTCCCTACTATTAAGGAAAATAATACTGTATTGCCAAAGGCAGATTTTGTCATTAAAATGCTATCATCATCATTTGGAAGTAGTTTCTATTAGCTTCTGTTACTATTTCCCACATAAGAAATATAATATTTCTTATACAACAATATTTTAAAGGTTAGAGGTGACTTTTTTCAATTAAATGAAGCAAAGGATTGTACAGTGAGAAGCCAGAGGAATGTCAAAGGTTGATGGCTGCATTCATGCCCCCCTCCCCCACTCCTTTGTCCTTCTGCTTTGGGGCAAACCAGCCAAACTATGATTCTCTTGCCAATCTGTGTGATGTAAGTTTTTATTTGATTGCATATGCCTATCTCTGGAAACCAAGTTGAATGCAATAACAGACTAGCTAAATTGAGTGCTTGACTTTGCAAATAAGATGAGGGAAGCATTATTATACTTTTCCTCACCATACTAAGATATCGGTTTAGATATGTTAATGGCAAGTTAGTTTGGTCTCTATTGGCTCAGAAACAATTTCTGGGGGGTGGGGTAGATTTTACCTTCCCAAAGGCAGAACGTTGATCCTTTTCTTTGCCTCAAAGAGACGCTCATAATCTCTGGCCAGAGCAACAGCATAGCTGTTGGAAATTAAGAAAGAAAGAAAGAAAGAAAGAAAGAAAGAAAGAAAGAAAGAAAGAAAGAAAGAAAGAAAGAAAGAAAGAAAGAAAGAAAGATCCTTTTGTTAGAGAATTTTAATAGGTGCAGCTAATAGAAAATCTTTACAGCAGCAAATATTGTTCCACATTGTTCCTGGGCACATGAATGTATGGACTGCAGAGTTTTATGTAAAAGTATTAACTTGAATAGTGTACATGGGATGTAAGCCCTTCCCAAGGAGAGGGAGAAATAGCCATGCTAAGCATTCAGTGTAAGCATGAAAATAATTCAAATGTCTAAAAGGAAAAATGGACGGGATCTGAGCTGTTATACCTCTTGAATCTGGAAGTTCAATTCCAAACCAAAAGCAGATGTCTATGCTTTTAGCATTACAAGGTGCTCTGCCTATGTTCAGATGCAACCTTTTCTTTTCCACTTTCATGGGACACCAGCTGTTGTAGACAGATTTCAATTTATAGCAATAGTGGCCATAACTTGTTTAGATGTAAGCACTGACAGAGGTTACCTCTAAAAGTAGTAGAGGATTGGTTACCTGAGTAAAAAGTGGCTCCATCTGATTGGCTGAGCTCTTTGCAGGTGAGTGTAACCAGGAAATATCACCTCCATTTCACTACAATAGAACAAGCAGACCACAAAGTTACAAATTTGCCCTTCATTTTAACAACAGAGGAGACAAATGAAGAGAGAGATGGGGGAAAAAAATTCCAAGTTATTTATGAAGCTAATGGTCCCGTCACAGGACATTGATAAGGACAAACGTGGTTTCATAATGGATGAAGGAATTCACATAAGAAAAAGATATCCATAAATATCAATTGTCACATTCTGTCACCACAAACAGAAACAATATCCAAATTACTGGGAGAAAGCAATAAGGCATTTGTGCCTATTAACTGCTTCCCATGATCGATGCCAGGTCATACTCAAAAAACAAAAAGATTTACCAGGTAGTGACTAGGTCTTAGTAAGCTGGGTCAGAGGGCACCTATACTCCCTATGCAGTTGTCCAGCATCCTTTTATGGTCCCCTGGAGCCCCTTGTTTCAAAGAGAGCCCATTTGGTCTGCTCTGGAGGGATGCTAAGAGGCAAACCCTTATCCCTGTTCCTTACTTGTTACTGGAGGGCAGCCCTTAGAACTACACAAAGCCCAGTGTGGCCCTCCAACCAAAAAAGCGTTGCACGTGCCTGAGCTATGTGATGAACCTAATTCATGCAGAATAAGTATGCTTGCATTTTTTTTTTCATTTTGGATAGTCAAATGGAATCTCCATGTAGCGTAGGACAGTGTTTCTCAACGTTGACAACTTTAAGATGCGTGGACTGCCAAGCCCAGAATTTCCCAGCACCAGGAGAAGCATATCAGAAACCTGGGGCAAGCTAGAACTTTCACTGTCTGCTTTTGGGGCTTCCTGGAACCATTGGTCTGTGGGAATTGATGACAGGAAAGCTCATGGGGCTGGTAGTCCTCATAACTAAATGGAGCCTCCATGAACAGAGACTGTACATCTGGTTTCAAAGACTTGGTGCTTTGCTTGCAGGCTACCAGAAGAATCTGGTCAGCCACTGGGGGAAATGAGATGGTTGGACAAGATTCCTCATGCATTTCCTCATGCTTTTAAGTAGGGATAATACAAGTGAATTGGGGCTTATTTCAATGGTTGAGGACTAAGGGGGATTAGCTAAAGAATTCACTAGGAATGTTACTGGAAGCATGATGATGATGGAAAAGTGGGAGAGACCACTGGGCTCAGGCAGGTGCTCTTGAACCAGAAGCTGTAACCCACTAGGCTTAAAAGAAAGAGCCATGCTTACGTAGAAGCACGTTCCATCAGGGTCCGAATGAGCTGTTGGAGGTGAACGGACAGCATTGCGATGGAGCTCCTCATAAACAGCCTCAGATCAGTCACTATCTGAAAGAAAGGGACACATTTGGCTTTTCAAAAAGGAGTCCCAAAGCCATCCACTGGAGGTGTGATCTCCTTTGCAAAGGATGCTCAGAGGATTATTTACGTTCTTGGGGGAATACAGTTCAAATGGCAAGTAATGTCTGAAGGCACCATTTCAATATTCCTACAGCATGTCTAGAGATAGTGGCTGAATTTAACTGCCCTAGCAAGGATCTATTCTCTGTATAATGAAGCCTCATTTTAATGGACTCCTGTGTCCCTTATTCTGGAATGTCAGTTAAAGCAGAGAATAAGGCTTCTTGGGCATTTATATCATTTGTGTAAAGACATCATCATGCAGATGATAGCACCACCATCAAAATGTCATTTGTTGCATGCAAAGTCCAGTGTATCGTAGCTTCTGTCACTACAAATACAAAGCGGTAGTCATGAGTTGTGGAGGAGGGCAGGAATGTTTAATAACTCTGCCTTCTGCATCCTGCAAGCCACCATTGATCAGATGCAAGATGTAAAAGGTAAAGGGAGAATTTATTTGAAACTCCTCTTGTAAGCTGGTTAAAACTATTGCTTAAGATCAGATTTTTCTGCCAGATGAATGTCTAACCAAAATGGAACTACAGCTAGACACAACTATATCATACGCACTGAAGTCTTTTCAAATTTATTTCACCTCCAACATAAGTTTTTAAACTAATGTGGGGGAGTCCAAAAAACTTTAAATTTGGTGTTCTTTAACACTTTGGAATAACTCAGATTCTCAAGATATTCCAATTATCATCTACTTTATTTGCATAGGAATATGAAACAGAAAGGGGGTAAAACACAGAAATGGCAACATAGCTAAAATTATTTTGAAACCATTCAGGTTTTTCCTACTTGATCATTCCTGCTTCGTCCAGTGTGAAGCTTTCCAGCCACCTCACCAATCAATTCCTGAAAATAAAAAGAAAGGTTTCATTCTCCAATATTTCTAAGAAATCTGATCCTATAAGTAGTTACGTGGTTTGACTATTTACATTTCCAAGATTAATCCACTGAAACCATGTAGATTTCTCAGAGCAAAGACTGTCTTCAATATTTATTAAGTGAGGTGATTATTATTATGAAAACTAGCTCTTTGATTAGTGATTTTAGGTATACTTATATTTAAAAATGTATTGAGCACCGGTAGGCACAGATTCTGTTCTTCTAGATTAATTGGGATCATTTATTTATTTATGGATTTATACCCTGCCTTTACTGTGTACAACACAAGGCTGTGTACATAATGCTCCTTCCTCCTACTTTCCCAACAACTACAACCCAGTGAAGTGGGTTGGATAAGAGAAAGTGACTGGCCTAAAGTCACACAGCTGGCTTTCATGCATAAAGGAGAACTAAAACCCATGTTCCCCTGATTTCTAATCCAGCACCTCAACTACTACCCTAAACTGGCTCACAAAAATTTATCTCACCCCCATAGTGCTCTTTTTCCTTGCATGAAGGTGTCCACCCCTTGTTATCCCTTTGATTCTACTCTGTCATCATTTTTTTTCCCTGGAACAGTTTGAATGTTTATGAACACTCCAAGTCAGCCCAACTACTGAAGAAAGTTACAGTCACCCTTCAAATCAGAATGTTTCAGTTAAGCAGATAAATCAAACAAACCTTGAGTCTGCGTTCAACGGTGGTGTGGATGTCCTCATCAGTTCTGGTGAACATCAAGGTGCCTTTGGTACACTCATCAGAAATCTACAACAGCAGCAGCCAAAGAAAAAGTTGCTTAGTAATTAACAGAACTTCCTAGTTGTCTGAAAAAAAAAAAGGAGGCTCAATGGATCATTCATGGGTTTAATAGCAAGGTTCAAAGCCTGCACTTAGAAGTCCTAATCTTCTTGGCAGAAATCTGGCAGTAATAGCTATGCATGTGATACCGTCAGCACAATGCAGCACTTAGCAACCTTCCAGATGTGTTAGGACTGCAATTCCCATAATTCTCAGCCTAAACTGAAACGGTGTGCTCAGTATTCCTAGACTTTGGACCAGATTAACCAAGAATTATATTGGGCTGTTTCTCTCAAAGTTTTATTCCACACACCCAAGAGAAAAGAGCCCCAAAGAATCCATTTTGCAGAATCCTTTTACTTAAAGCTGAGACGTTCCATGTATTTAAGGCTACCTTTACTTCGAGTTCTTTCTATCCCTATCACAGCTTTACCTTCTCTAATCCACTGATGATCTTCTCCATTTCAACTTTAGACAGAATTCCAGCCTTTTCCAAAGCTTTTGCATAAGCCATGCTTCCGCAGATATCAAATTCCGACAAGCGCTTGTCAACATTGATCGAAGCGTTAAACTGTTCCATGATGGGATCAATACTTCCCATTATCCTTCCTCCATAAAGTTTATCACTCTAGGATGGGGAGAAGGGGAAAATAATGTCTCATACAAGTTAACATTAACTTCTTCCAATTGCATGTTTGTGTACCAGCCCGAGCATTTCTGGACCTGAGGGGAAACAGATGATGCCTTCAACCCATGTCATGGATAAACGCTGTCTGGCTAATTTATTTATGTATTTATGTATTTATGTATTTATTTATTTATTCGGCTTGTATGCCACTCATCTCCCCCACGGGTTACTCTGGGCGCCTCACAATAAAAAAGAAAAAACACAATTCTCTCCAAGATGGCTAAAAACTATAAATAATTAAAAAACATATTAAAATGCCCTTAAAAACCTCCTCTAATTTTGGCCCTATAAAAACCTGTAAGATGCTGGGGGGGGGCAACCCATCATCCCACCAGCCATCTCCACAGGTGCGGGCCCCCCTCTGGCCCCCAGGCCTTCTGGCAAAGCCAGGATTTAATACCTTTCCTGAAGACCATGAGGGAGGGGGCACACTGGACCTCAGGTGGCAGGATGTTCCATAGGGCGGGCGCTGCAGCAGAAAAGGCTCTCTGCCTAGACCCCACAAATCGAAATTCCCTGACTGGTGGGGTCTGCAACCTGCCCCTTCTGCTGGACCGAGTGGGACGGGCTGAAGTGACCAGGGCGAGGTGGTTCCTCAGATAACCTGATCCTGTGCCATGAAGGGCTTTATACCTGAAGACAACATCTATCACCTAAAGCTGTTGGAATATTCTTGATAGATCCATCTGGGTGACATTATTATTATTTATCACTTCCTAATAGGTTAGCATGCTATCTATACTATCTTTGAGATACGGTTTCTCCCCCTGTCAACCCTCACAGTCAGTTCAGCTTGCTGTGAATGTTTTATTACAAGGGCACTTTAAACAGATCACAAGTATATTTGGGGGGTGGGGGATACTTATACATCCACACCACATATTGCCAAATATTAGGACTGTCCTTGTGTGGCTGGCAACCTGAGGAAGCAGAAAGTTTCAGTGTGGTGGCTACTGATGGGCTTCTTAGAAACTGAGAAAGTAAATAATGACTTGCAAAACATCATGAGCGTAGAACATCTGCTCATTCCTCCATTACCATAAAAACAGTTACCATACCCCATGATTGTTACTGCAAAAATTAACAAGTCCTCATCTTACTGAATTTAGAGATTAAAGTCAAGATCTTGGGAATAGAAAAAAAGATTCTCACAAATTCCTCTATAATCAATGTATTGAAAGGGGAAAGGGATTAGGTTACAGCAATCTTGGGAACTGGATATTTTCATTATAGTACTCAATCTGTTATGGTGAGGACTCCTTAATTTTGGTAAAAATACATAATGAACAGAGAAGATGGTTAACCCTATTTCTAATAATGGAGGGATCTGCAGATATTCTGGGTTAGTAATATTTTGCACACCATTATCTACTTCCTCAGGTTCTGAGAAACCCATAACACTGGCCTACAAGAAAATGATGATCATATATCTAGTCAAATTATTAAAAAGGCCTCCCCTATTAACCAGACATTGGAATCCTATCATTTTTAACACATGGCACTGTTTTAGAACATTTATTTCTCATTTTTACTCATGTAGGAAGAATTCCTTTTCTGACATAATTTGCCATGTATGTACCACCTAAAAATATTGATATTTATTTTTCACTTATTTAATTTGTAAAGCCACCCACTTGCCAAATGGCTCTGATAATACTGCTTTTATAACAATTGTTTTTTATCTTTTGTGTGGGTACACATAAAATTCATTGGTTGTATTCACAGTTATAGACCTTGTGGTAAATGTAAATGTAAATTTGGTTAATTTAATCTTGGTTAGATTTTCTGTGGCTTAATAAGCTTATATGATTAATTTATGGTTCAGCACATAGTGTAATTCATAAAATTGGTTCATTCAGGAAACAGATTGATTCAGCCAGTCAACTAGGATTTCCCTGATCATCTAACAGGTCCTCCTATTACAGATACAGAATTCTGAAGTCAAAAAGAGCAGGATCTATGCTCAAACCAGTTTTTCTTCCACAGTAGAACTTTTTTTTCCTTAAAAAAAGGTATTTATTCAAATCTATGACTGGAGTTCAACTATTCCACCCACCCCCCCACCCCACTCAAGATTCTCCTTCTATGTAGGACTCTGGCAGGATATTGATTGATGGCAATCAGGTCACTGGCAGCATATAGTTGGTTCATTTTCAGTGATATGCTCAGTATATTGCTGCAATTCCAAAAGGCCTTCCGTCAGCACAATTCTGGTGTAGCTGTAGCCCTGTTTTCTCAAAGCAAACATGAAGACAGCATGTGATGCTTAAGAGCTAGTCAAAGTTCACTGGTCAGAAGATATGGTTTCTGGGCCAAAGGAAGGTTAAATCTTCATCCAGAAGTTTTTTTGGGGGGGGGTCATTTCTTCAAATGAGGCCAAGAATTCATTTTAATGTCATATTTGCCACTTCTAAATGCTTTCTGCTCAGGACAGGAAGTGGATCAGAAACAATTTAACACAGATTGCCAATTTTAGCTAAGTAAAGAGATATTGTGAAATTGGAGGCTTGGCAAATCCCAAAAAAGAATCATTTGTCCCTTATTCTGTTATAACTTTTCAGGGAATGAGGGTTTAATTTTCATGGTAGGGTCCTATTATCTATACATATTTTTTTTGTTAGGGGATAACAATCATAGAATAATAGGATTGGAAAGTATCTTGAAGGTCTTCAACCCCCTATTCTGGGCAAGAATTCTCATACCATCCCAGACACATGGCTGTCTAACATTTGCTTGAAAATCTCCTGTGATGTAACACCCACGGCTCTAGGAGGCAAATTGTTTCATTGCTTAAGCGCTCTCAAGGTCAGGAAATTCTTCCTTATTTTGAGTTTGGATCTCCTTCTGTAAAGTTTCCACTCACTGGTTCTTGTCCTACCTTCAGGTGCTATGGAGAATAAATCCACACCCCCTTTTCTGTGACAGCTCTTCAAGTGTTGGAAGATTGCTATCAGGTCTCCCCCTAGCCTTCTCTTTTTAAGGCTAAACTTCAAACATTCTTCATAAGATTTAGCTTCCAAGTCCCTCACCATCTTTGTTGTTCTTCTCTGCACCCCTTTCCAGCTCATCAGTGTCCTTCTTGTATTGTGGTGACCAGAACTGAATGCAATATTCCAGGTGCAATCTGACCAGTGCAGCATAAAGCAGAACGATCACTGCCCATGATCTTAAGATCATGCTTCTGTTGCATTATCTCTTTTGCTAGCTGCAGCACTTTGTTGGCTCATGAGTAATCTATGGTCTGACAAGACACCCGATCCTTCTTACAAATACTACTGTCAAGACAGGTACCTATCTTGTACCTGTGTATCCACCTAAGTGCAGAGCCCTACATTTCTTACCACTGAACTGCATTTTGTTGGATATGGCCAAGTGTTCAAATCTATCAATAGCCTTTTGAACCCTGAATTTGCCTTCTGAAGTATTAGCAGTCCTCCACCACCCAGCTCTGTACTGACCAAAAATCTGATTAGCATTCCTCCTATCCCCTCACCTAAGTTTTTTACAAAAATATCTGAAGAGCACTGTACTCAGGATAGGACCCTGAGATCCCCCTTAGATGCCTTCCTCCATGTTGGTATGATATCATGAAGGACCAAGCTTTGCGCACAGTTGTTCAATCAGCTGAAAATTCATCTGTTACTAGAACCATCCATCCCACATTATTACATTTTACTAAGAAAGATGCTACGATCAAGTTAATCAAATGCCTTCTGAAATCTAAGCACATTGCATCTATAGCTTTCCTTTGAGTTATTAATCTAATCACTTTGTCAAAAAGAGCAGTAAGATTTGTCTAGCGCGACCTGTTTTTTATCAGAGTCACACTGACTTCTAGTAATCTTGGTCCTCTCTAAGTGCTTGCCACCTACTTCCTGATTATCTTTTCTAGGATTTTCCCAGGTATTGATGTCAAGCTGACCAGTTTGTAATTTCCTGAGTCTACTTTTTCCCTTTTTTTAAAGATAGGAACAAAATTAGCTCCTCTTCAATCTTCTGGCACTTCCCCTGTCCAACAGGAGTTATTAAAGACTACAGTTAGTGGTTCTGAGATCACATCTGCCATTTCCTTTAGTATTGGGGATATAATTCATCCAGGTCCAGAGACTTAAATTCATTCAAAGCAGCTAGGTGTCCTCTCACCAATTCCTTACCTATTTTGGCCTACATTTCCCTTCTACTCCCCCATGGTGTGGCCTTTGAGAGATTGGACCACTTTTTCCTTTTGTGAAAATTGGATGGAATTTAGGAATTAAGCAGTTCAGATTTCTCCCTGTTGCTGTCACTATCTCGCTATCTTTTCCACTCAGACTGACTGGTTCATTAACTTTCTTTTTGTTCTACACATACTTAATGAATTCTTTTTTCTTATTTTTGGCATTTTTTTTGCAAAGCCTCAGCTCATTCTGAGCCCTTAGGCTTCCTGACCCTATGCTTAAGAATTTGGGCTATTCCTTAATATTCTGCTTTTGTTATATGCCTCTCTTTCAATTTTTTAAACTTGTTTTTTTTTTTGTTCCTCAGTTTATCAGAGAACTTTTTAATGTAACCACAGCAGTTTCTTTCTACTTGGTATCATTTATGCTTGGGCCTTAATTATTTCATTTTTCATAATTTCCTAACTTTCCTGAATTTTTTCCCTTTAGGACTTCCATATGGAATCCTTCCTATTTTCTCCCTTGGCTTATTGAATCAGCTTTCTTGAAATCTAGAATACTAATCTGACTACCTTCTGTTCTTCCCTGCCTCCCATATAGTGAATTCCAGACTGACATGTCACCCTTGCCCAAGGTCCCTACAACTTCCTCAACCATTTCTTCCCTGTTAATAAATACTAAGTCCAGTATGGCTGACCCTCTCGTTCCCTCCTCCAATCTTTGGATGATGAAGCTGTCTGCAAGGCATATCAAGAACCTGTTGGCCCTCCCCCTCACCATAGACTTTGATTTCCAGTTGATGTCTGGATAGTTGAAATTCTCCACTACCGCAGTGATATGTTTCTGGAACATCTCAGCCATCTGATTTGCAATCTTCAGTCCCCAAACGATTGGGAGTTGGAATCTAAAGCCCTAGTTCATGTCCCTCTTGATTTCTACAACTCCAGGAATATATTATATGGAACTGCTGAATGGGCTTGCATGACATGTTTGACAAGGCAGTTTAAAGACTTAGTGTGGCTATATTTGCACCATATGCAACTTGACTAATCTTTCCGCAGTTAGCTTTTGGTGCTATGTCTGATATGCAAATCAGCTTTTTTGATTCATATATACTTCAGTATATGTGTGAATGCAGAATATGAGTTGAGTAACCAAGTTAAGATGTACAAACACAACCTCACAGAATAAGCAGTGATTCATCCAGCCCAGCATTTCTCTACAGTACTTACTAGCAATGTTCTTCAGTAAAGAAGAATTTTTACTTATGCTAACTAATCTTTTAAAACTGAGGGAAAGACACTAGGAATCTTCTGGTGGCAGGGCTTGTTCTCGGCCCCTGAGCTATTGACCCTCCAATATAATATGCATGAATGAATGCTTTACGTCAGCTTTCACCAACTTGGCAACTCTCCAGATGTGTTGGACTACAGCTCCCAGAATTCCTAGCAAAGCCATGCTTCCATGGCTGTGAAGAATGTCTTTTAACTAATCATCAGACAACTGGTGCCCTAACTCCCATATATTCCTCTGTGACCTTCAGTCCTTCATTCCACCATTCTTTCTTAAACAGCTTTCTGCTCTTTTCCTTTACTTCCTTTTGTGCCTGGAACTCATATATAAAGAACCTGTTTCCTTCAACAATGTTCTCAAAACTCCAGATTTTCCAATAAGAATTTGTTTAATTACCTCCCCAGATGTTCTTTTCTACTTGCAATAAACTCCCAAGTACACATTAACTGCATTTCCATCTAATTTCTCCCACTCATAAAATGTTAGAATGAAAGCTCCTTGGGGTCAGGGGTGTATTTCTTACCTTCTCTGCTGTATTATAAAGCACCTTTTTCATTGCTGAAGCATTTTTCAAGATGGGATTGCCAAAATGTTAATGATTCAGCCTTAGACTTTTTTTAAAAAAAAAGTACATTTCACGTACTGGCTAACCAGCATATCCAAAAGATTTTTTCCCCCAGTTGGATGCCCTTCAGTTGTTAATAACCCAGTTAGCATGGGAGATTATGGGAACTGAAGTCCCACACAGCTAGAGGATATCAAGTTAGAGAAAAATATTCTACAATCTAAAAACATTGGAGCTTCCAGTACAAATAACAGCTGCTAAAAAAAATCCCTAATTGGACTGGAGCAAATCCACCACCTAGTTCTTGCCTCTGAAAGAGAATAGCAGATCCCTGTAGGAGCTTATAGATACAGCACGTAATAATAGTGGTGTCCTATTTGCTTATTGAAGGTAGAAATGCAGTGCTTTATGCCAGTGTTTCTCAACCTTGGCAACTTTAAGAGGGGTGGACTTCAACTTCCAGAATTCCCCAGCCACCAAGCTGGCTGGGGAATTCTGAGAATTGAAATCCACCCCTCTTAAAGTTCCTAAGATTGAGAAGCACAGCTTTATACCATGGCACTTTCCTTTAGGTAAAATAACTTTATAGTAATAACTCCAAAGGAGGGAGGGGAAGCATAATGAGATACCCACTCTGAAGCCCTCAATAAACCCCACAAGTGGCTCCAGATCAATTAACTCCAAGCAGAACCTGTCCAACCTCTGAAATATTTCTCCATCCCCATTTTTCCTACCCCACGAAAGTCCCCTTGGGGCAGGAGAGGAGGTAGCCCAGGTCGTTTCCAGCCACCAACATGTCCAAGGGGATGGGAGAGAGAAGACTTCAGACGCCCACTCACCTCCGATGCCATGTCGGACGATTCTGATTTTCTTCTTTCTGGTCTTTGCAAGGACCGTGGAAAACCTGTAAAATGGGGGGAAACGATTATTGCAAACAAGCGGTGAGTTAACCTGACCCGCAAAGGCAGGCAGACACGCACACAGTCGCTCGCTCGCTCGCTCCCAAGAGATCCCTGCCAGTGGGTCGTGCAAGATCCGCCGGGGCGACCGACCCACCACCGCACTGCAACCCGATCAGCCGCTTCAGCCTCAGTCAGCTCACCTCCCGCGTATCCAACGAACCAGCCAGCCAAACTCCCCTAACTCCAGCCTGCGAAAGGTCTCCTTTTCAAGGGGTCCCCACCAACAGGCCACGCCCCCAGGGGCGGGGTTTGCTTCCAGCTGGGATGCCCTGCCCATCTGCCCTTCTGTGGCCCCTCCCACACCAGTGGGATTCTACCCCCTAATAGGACTCCCCGTTGCTTATTTTTCACGTTCTCCCGATCCTAAGAAATTATTTAAGACCTTACTGATCGGGATACTGAGTTTTAGATTAATAACAGAAAGGTGCTGCCTATGTGGTATTTTGGACACACAGAAATCATAAAAGTAATATATTTTGGATAGTTTTATCTGGCCAGATTTCTGCAATGCAGGACACAAGAGGGCTACAGACTGTAACATCCCAGCTAATCATTTTTATTTGGCTATTGATGTTTTCTTTTCTTTAAAGAAACTAAAGATTTGCCTGTTCTCCCAGGAATTTACAGGACCCTACAGGCTGCCTTTTAAATACATTCGGTGATAAGTATTTGATTGTCTTGCTTATTTAGAGATATCATTTTACCATTGTTAATGAAGATTGTTTTATTCTTCATATTTTTGTAAACCATTCTGGGCTCCATTCTCAACATCATCACAGCAGCTAAGGTTGACAGGAGTTGCAATGAAACATTAGAGGAGGAACCCTGGATATTTCACCTCTGCCCTAGGATTAAAGCTCAGGCACTGAAAATGGGCACTTCGGCATCTGTTTTGCATCTGCACCACTTTTGTATCTGCACCCTTTACTATTAATATTCGATCCTAAAAGGCAGAAGCTATTCACCACTTCAATATTTTCATTGTCAGTTCTAAGGCTGGTTGCTGTAGCAGTTTTTATTAGTTTGGTCGTCTTTGTATTTAATCTTAGTCCCTTTTTTCCACTGTGTTCCTTGACTTTTATTACTAAAGGTTGTAGATGATTTGCACTTTCAGCTATGAGAGTACTATCACCACCGTACTGCAAGTTATAGAAAACCATGTTCATCTTCTTCCAATCCAGCTTCCCAATATACAGTATATACTGCACATAGGTTGAATAAATAAGGGAAGAGTGTAAAATAACATTTAAAGTTTAAAAAAAATAAAAAGATTAAAAAGGAAAGAAATGGGAAAGATTACTTGTATACTTCCTGAAACTGCTACATAGATATACTGCTAGATATAGTACTGAAGCAGTATTATAGTGATGTTTTATTTCAAAAAGGCATGAAAATTATTTCACAAATGTGTGACTGTTTGCAGGGATATATGTACTACAACCAGTGATGTCTACTGGCACAACTTGATTCTCAGATTTTTTTAAAATCCAGGCAGAGGGCAGCAAAAGGAAAAAAAAATGCCTTTATTATTTTTTGCCAGCACAAAAACAGACCAGCAACAGCAGGCTGCTGCCAATCTACTCTGGGCAATTGCTGTCAGAAAACAAGCCATCCAGGCTGTCTGGCCTGTTTTTTGCTGGCAAGCAAGGAACAAGATGTGCTTTCATGCCATCTGAGCATATGCAACAATGTCACTACCCAAGCCCCACTTTGCAGTAAAGGAAGGCTGTTCAGTGACATTGCTGTGGGATGGAGCTTGCCCTAATTTTGCTTTGCTACAGATACCCCTGTCTGTTCAGAAGGAAGGAAGGAAGGAAGGAAGGAAGGAAGGAAGGAAGGAAGGAAGGAAGGAAGGAAGGAAGGAAGGAAGGGGGAGGGAGGGAGGGAGGGAGGGAGGGAGATTAATTATGCATATGACCTGAAACTGTTAAAGAAGTTTGAATTTATTTAGAAAGTTGTAGAAATGTTTGTGTCTTTTAAAACAGACTTGTTCATGAATGGGGAATGTCTATGAGTTTTTCTTTTTGAAAAAGACACTTTGAAGTAATCAGCAAAACGTTAAGCATAGTAAATACCTTCCAGGACAAAGAATCCAAGCACACAGCAATTCTCTTCACAATGGCATTGCCTAGGCCCCTCTGCATTCAATAGTCAATACCAACGTGCACGCAGCATCTCTGGCCCCTTTGCATTTTCAGTCAAAACGTTACTATGCTGAGCATATTGGTTTGTTTTTTTTTTTGCTGGGGAGGGGGAAGAAGGAACAATGGGTTTTTGTTCTTGGAGCTGTATTGGGAACTGGCAAGAAAATGCATTTTCTACCGATCAGGAATTCACAAATGCAGCTTTAAGCCAGCGTTCTCTCATATATCGCAGCAGTGCAAACACAGAGGCTACACCTCCAACGTTGGCAAAATTGCAGGGGATGGCCAAGATGGCACAGGCTGCAGTGTTGCACAGCAAAATGTCCCTGTTCTCCTGCCAAGGATCACTGGCCCAGCTCCATCTTTTTTGTCATGAATGCAGGGCAGAAATTGCTTCCTCGTTTGCTGCATTTTAGAGTGGACAGTCTTCAACTTTGGCAAACCTATTAAACTTATTATGAGGGGCAACACAATTGCTGGAGGCATGGGAAGAAAGATACAGAATTAGAAATAAGGAACAGGGTGCCTTTCAGCATTCTCATAGCCTAGTTCCATGAACTAAGATTGCCATCTTTTCCCACACAAATCCACCCCTGATGTCTCTCTAAGCCTCTTCATTTCAGCATCCAGAAGTGTGTCTGCATATATATGTTTGAGTTTTTATCAGTGATGGCAACAGAGCAAAATTTTGGGACACCATTCTGCAGAATGAGGGTGAAAGCCTGGCTCACCCAAACACAGCATAACTGATTCACCACATTTTGAAATGAGCAAAGAAATAGGCATTTCTATCATTAAAGGGGAACACCACCCCACAACCCAAGTCCTGTAAATTGATTGAGTCCAGAGTCTTAAATTATTTAATTGCATTATTAGTTGGTATTGTTTGGAGTCAGTGCTAAGTAAGGATTAAGATTTGGCATTAGGGAGACTGGTATGAAGTCTACCTTGGGCTATGACAGTTTACTAGATGACTTCACCTCAGTCACTACTTTCAGTTTAATCTGTTTCTCAGGGAAGTTGTTCAGGAGAAAAGATGGAGTTATTATTATAAAGATCATCTTGAGCTCAGGGAGGAAAAGTAATATATAAAGCTAACCAATAAATAAATCAGATCAGTAAAACTGTTGGGAGTGGCCAAATCTTCTGATCTACTGCAAATCAAATAGGATACTTCCAGAGTGAATCTGTCAATAAAAAAACATTGTATAGTACTGATTCCATCTACCTATTTCTGTGAAGAAAGAAAAAGAAAAAGAAAGAAGGAAGAAGAAGGAAGAAGGAAGAAAGAAAAAGGAAGGAAGAAGGAAGAAGGAAGAAGGAAGAAGAAAAAAGGAGGAAGGAAGGAAGGAAGGAAGGAAGGAAGGAAGGAAGGAAGGAAGGAAGGAAGGAAGGAAGGAAGGAAGGAAGGAAGGGGGGAGAGAGAGAGAGAGAGATGGATGGATGGATGGATGGATGGATGGATGGATAAATTGAGAAAGCACAGAAGAGAAAACATTATCTGGGTCTCTTGTTAAATTCTGTGAACAACATAACAAAAGCCTAGCTTTGAACAAATTCCAGAGATCTACCATTAGATCCTGGTCCATCTTCTGCCTAACACTGGCTATCTTACCATCTAACAATCCATCTTTTGTTGCTTTAAAAGCCAATGAGCTACAGATTCTGTTCCTTGAAGACGTTATCAGAAAACAGTATGTCTTCATAGTTAAAAAGATTCTGTGGAAGCTGTAAGGGTTACAGTGACACACTGTGCACAGTAACAAGGTGTCACAGTCTAGAGCTACTCTCCATTTATAGCAGTAGCAGCTTTGGGGAGATAACTGAATACCCAGGAATTAAACACTAACATCATAGGGAACCAGTAGGCAAGTAGTAAAGGACTGCTTTAATAAACTAACCCTGAATTCAGATAGAAAAGAATATACTGTTCATCTGCCTGGCAATAGGTGTTCTTCCTGTTTTGGAATGGGGTGATCTCTTCTTCAGGGATCTCCAACTTTTCATCACTGATATCTGAATTAGAGAACAGACTTGTCACCCCCTTTTGAAAACCTGGGTAGTGTACTTATATCAACATTGTCCCTTGGTGGAAATATGTACTCCATTACAAATATGTACATACATTACAAATTTGCAGCAGTTGAAATACTCAGATACCACAACATTTGTTAAACCTTATTGCTATATAATACATTATGATTCCAAATTTGATAAAATTCTGATTTGGCCTTCTGCATATTTAAATTTTCAATTCTATCCATTTTTTTTTTTTGGCACATATCTATAGACCATATCTTTGAATGCCAATTTTCTATTGTTAAATTATCTAAAAATGTCCATTGTTGATTTGCGATGCTCTTCCTCCTCTATTTCTCCTTCCTCATTACTGGAAGGGGGTGAATCTTTTTGAGTCTTCCATCTATGCCTTTGTTCTTCTGACTCTTTGTGAAGTTCCTTTTGTGGATGTTTCTGGCAATTATTCTTATCAACCAGCAAACTTTTTGGCCAAATTGGAATGGCTAATATTTTAATATACCGTAGCTGGTCTGGGAAGTGAGCAATCAGCTTGGCATGCTCTCTTTCCTGTTGGCTAACCACTCCCCCTGCATTGTAACATCTATAACAACTGTTAAGGTCTCTGGATGGATCTCTAGTGAGAAATTCCTGAACTTTTTGCCATACTAGCATTGTGCATGGCAGAGGAATCTGAGTGCATTCTGTACTGAGAAAACACACCATGACAGTCACAACAGCACTGATGATGTTACCTAGTTGGGTAATGAAACGTCTGCAAGCAAACAACCAAGCTCAGAGAGCACCAAGGACTCCACAGTTCAACCCTGAGCTACAGATATTCTCTTCTATTGGAACAATATGCTAAGCCATAAACGATACTTTACAAGCCAAAAACCAGGTGGAACCTGTGGTCAAGAGAGCCTTTGGTCAGCTTTGGTGGGTCCACTAGTTGTGCTTGTTCCTGGATTAGGAGGCACTGAAGACGACGACTCATGCCATTGTCATCTCTCAGTTAACTACTGTGGTTCATTTTACATGAGATTGCTCTTGAAGATGACCCAGAAACTGTTGCTGGCACAGAATGCCGCTGCCCACTTGCTGACCGGAGTTAGCCGGTGCACAGAAAGACACATGTCTGGTGGGAGCTGCATTGGTTGCAGAGAAGTAAGGGCCTATTTGATTGGACTGCCTCAGGTGACTAATGGACCCAGGGTGGTTTCAGAGAGAACTTGGGGTTATTCCTGATGCTGTGGCGCATGGCTTGGCCAATGGCTTGGAATGAGCATGCAGCAGGGGCCTTGGACTGGATCGTGCCTGTGTGGACTCTCAGTAATTGTGGATCCTGCAGAGCTCCTTGGTTCACTATGAAACTCCAGGAGATGAAGTGACAGAAGGGACGCCTAGAGCACCACTGGCAAAAGACGAACAGCGGAAGCCAACCAAGCAGAGGTAAGAGCTTTTATTAGGACTTGGCTTGTGTCAAGTGGTAAAGCAAGCCAACTTCTCTGTTCTTATTGCCACTGTAGACAGCCAGTTGGCAGCCCTATTTTGGGTGAATAAGGTAAGAAGGAGTCAGGGGAGCCTTTGTGGGGCTGCTGTGAGGAATAATCTCAGCATCTGTCAGACAGAGTTGCTTGGTTTCATTTGGAGTTGGACTCCAGCTGGGCAGATCCTATGGAAGTGCCCGGGGCTTGTCCAAGTTCAGTTATCTGGAAAGAATTTGAACTGGTCGATCTGAAGAAGTGGGCTCTACTGATTTTTGTATATTTTAATGTATTTTATTAATGTATGGCCACTTTTGTGCAGGCTTTACCTTATTTGTTATGACTCATGGTCAAACCAATAAATAAATTGAATTGAAATGGACAGGATCTTTCTGGTTGGTTAAGGACTCCCAGGAGGTGGTTGGGTTGGGTGCAAGTAACGCTGCGAGAGGAGATGCTGCTGCTTGCCTTGAAGGAGGCAACGGTGTGCCCTCTTCTCAAGAGGCCCTCCTTGAACCCCACAGTGCTAGACAACTTTCATCCAGTGTCCAACCTTCCCTTTCTAGGGAGGTTGTGGAGGGTGTGGTAGGTGCTCAGCTTCAGAAGGCCCAAGATGAAGCAGATTATGTGGGCCCTTTTCAGGCTGGTTTCAGGCTGGGTTACAGTCGCAAAGCCCCATTGGTCACCCTTGTGGATGACCTCTGGAGGGCTCAGGATGGGGGTGGTCCAACTTCCCTGGCCTTTCTGGATCTCTCAGTGGTTTTGATACCATCAACCATGGTATCCTTCCGAAGCAGCTTTGGGGATTGGGAGTGGAGGGTATTGTTTTGCAGTGGTTCTCCTCCTTCCTCCGTGGCCAGTGACAGTTGGTGCTAGTAGCAGGGGAGAGGTCCACCTATAAGCCCCTTTTGTGTGGGGTGCCTCAGGGTTTGGATCTCTCACTGCTCCTCTAACCTCTCCATGAAACTGCTGGTCAAGATCGTTCAGCAGCACGGGGTTGACTGTATTTGTTGATGTGACCTAACTGTGTGTCCTAGAATGCATTAGATGCTTAAATTTGCATGAAAAAGGGGAAGATTGGTAGGGATATTCTAGTTATCTTTTATTAATCTCTCCACAGTGACTCCTTATAATCTTCAAAGAAACTGTCTTGTGTTTCCAGGAATAAAGCTTGAATGAGTATTATCTTAATTTATAGATGAGCAAACCGAGACAGAGAAGCACAGAATTTAAGATTATGGAGTTGAAAGGGGTCTTGTATGGTATTTAGCACATGATTTATGGAGCAGGATGCAACTACACCACTCTTCCTCTAATACAGCCAGCAGAAGAGGGACTGCCAACATTGTCAAACAATGCTTACTGCTGTTCAGCTCAAGTCTGCTTCTTCGCAAATTTCATTCCTTACCCTCTGCTGCATCTTCTGTGATAACCCTTGAGATATTGAAAAAATGGCCAGCACATCTCCCTTTAATCTGCTCTTCTTCAGTCTTGAATCAGATTATTGATCAAATTAGAATGGCACTGGACATCCTGACCACCAGCTGCTTTCCCAAGTCAGAACTCTTCTGCAGTTCACTTGACCCTTCTAATAGAAAGCATCAGGAGTAACTCAGGTCCTGCTATGTTGTCTCATTGTGGTGGTGGGAGTGTTTTTGGGAGGGATGAGCCAAGAACGCCAAGAGTATATACAGTACTCCCAACAGGGTCACCCAAGCCATGAAGGTTATCTTAGCTGCCCAGCTAAAAAAGCAGGCATCTATATTGGGCAGAGCAATATAGAAAGATCCTCCATGATTGATATATACACAGCGTATGGGCTAGACCTCCCCAAGTCCAGATGGGAGATTCCACAGAAGGTCGTGGAGAATAACAGGGCTAAGATCCTGTGGGACTTCCAGATCCAGACGGACAGGCAGGTACTGGCCAATCAACCAGACATCTGGTCTTTGTGTAGACCAGTGTTGTCCAAACTTGGCCACTTTAAGATGAGTGGACTTCAACTCCCAGAATTCCCCAGCCAGCATGGGGAATTCTGGGAGTTGAAGTCCACTCATCTTAAAGTGGCCAAGTTTGGACAACACTGGTCTACACAAAGACCAGAAGACAGCATTAGTGATAGATGTAGCAGTGCCAAGTGACAGCAACATCAGGAAGAAGAAGCATGAGAAGCTGGAGAAGTACCAGGGCCTGAAGGAGGAAATAGAGAGGATGTGGAAAGTAAAGGCCAAAATGGTCCCAGTGATGGTAGGAGCACTCGGGGCTGTGACTCCTAAGCTGGAAGAGGGGCTCCAAGAGATCCCAGGAACCACATCCGAGCTCTCTGTCCAGAAGAGCTCAGTGCTAGGAACAGCTAAGATACTGCGCAGAACCCTCGAACTCCCAGGCCTCTGGTAGAGGACCCGAGATTGGGGAAGACACGTACCACCCACAGGGGTGAGAGGGGAATTTTATATATATTTAAAATCTTTAAATTTTTTATATATATATATACATATATATATATATATATATATATATACACACACACACACACATATACATATACACATATATATATATACACACACACACACACACACACACACATATATATATATTTTTTTTAAAGGGCCAATTCCTGCTAGAAAGAGGCTGCTCTGCCCCCACGTGGGTGGGCATTAACATCTGGAAGGCGCCCGTCCCAAAGCAGAGCCTCGCCGCCCGGACGTCGCCTGGCGGGGGAGGCGCTCCCGGCGTGGAGCTCCGGCGCCTGGGAAGGAAGGGGCGGTGCAAAGAGCGCGCGCTCTCCCGGGGCAAGTGGGGGATACGGTCGCGGCGGCGGCGGCGGCAGCGCGGACTTGCCCCCGGACGGCAAGGGCAACATGGAAGTGTAAGATGGCGGGCGAGCTGGGCTCCTGTAGGCCAGCAAGGCTTGCCTCCCCTGAAAGGGTGAAAACGGGAAGCGGGATTACCGCAGGCGCTCAAACGCAGAGAGGAAGGAGAAATGCTGGGCGCGGATGCGAAGTGGCGTTGCACCCGGTGCTTTCCTCTCACGCACGCGCTTCCTCGAGTCGTTTAAACCTCTCGCGGTTGCTTCGACCGCCTGCAAACGTGGCTCCTCCTCTTCCCCTGGCCTTTTTTTTTTTTTTATAAAACGGCTCAGCGGGTTGTGCGAATGCGGCCCGCGGGTTAGGTCACGATTGAGCGTTTTTGTGTAAGCCCTGGAAATGAGATAATTAGGGAACCGGATGTCAAACCAGTCAATCTTAAAGGAAATCAACCCTGACTGCTCATTGGAAGGATTGATAATGAAGCTCAAGCTCAGATATTTGGTCACCTAATGCGAAGAGAGGACTCTTTGGAAAAGACCCTGATGCTGGGAAAGATTGAAGGCAAAAGGAGAAGAGGACGGCAGAGGATGAGGTGGTTAGATAGCATCACTGAAGCAATGAGCATGAAACTGAGCAAACTCAGGGAGGCAGTGAAGGACAGGAAGGCCTGGCGCAATATGGTTCCTGGGGTCACGAAGAGTCGGACACGACTTAACGACTGAACAACAACAACATGATACGTGTTGGATGAACCCAGCCATTGGCTAATCCAATATTGTAAGAGGATGGAGTCAGTTAAAGGTTTGAGTCGAGCCTCGCTGCTGGTGACCTCATGGATACAGCCGTAGAGGGGATTTGGCAACAGAACAGAAGTAGATTGTCATTGCCTTCTTACCTGTTTTTTTTTTTTAATTTCTTGGTCTTGCCTACAGCCCTGGCATTTCCTGGTGGTCTCCCGTCCAAATAGTAACAGGTCTGACCCTGCTTAGTTTTTTGGCATCAGCCAAGTTCAGTTGCTTACTTCTGCCTGCCATGATAGAGGATCTCTTGGTTGGGGAATACGTATATCAGCTACTATTTTTTCTGTGTTTTTTTCTCCCTATTTCTTAACCCAAACTTGTGATCTATTTTGTCACTTGAGAATTTTGAGGGGAGTATGGAGGGAAAACAGTTGGTAGGTGTATATCAGATTGTAGTCAAAGAGAGAAAAATATCAGCTGGCATTACGCTTACCACTTTGATGCAGTGATAAAGATGGCAAAACATTTAGAAATAATTCATGCGGACCGTGGTTTTATCTAGCAGACAAGCATACAGACCAAATTACCTCCTCGAATCACCTGAAACAATGCAACATTTGTTCCAAAGTGAGCCAACTCACTTATCTCCTATGTTCTGGATCAGCTGAGAATAATTCTCTATGGATCTGTTTTCCCTTTTGATTATTTTTTCCTTACAATGTTGATAGGTGTTGGGCATGGGGAGTCAGAAGAGATTTTTCCAGAGGTATATGGAATGCAGAGACCTTCAAAAGAATGAAATATGTCCATCGACAAAAAAGAACGACACTTGTCATGAAGTTATTGTGCGTGTATGAACATAATTGCAGCACTGTAGCTTTTCTTGTATCTGCACAGGGCAATGAGAACTCCAACTCAGCGTATTTTCAGAAGGGGCTCCCCTTTCTCATCTGCTCAACCAATACATTGTAAAGACAACATTAGAGCCTATGGAAGTTTGTGGAAAAGGTGTTGAACTTGTTTGAAAGTGATGAGTGTGGTGGTTCTATTCAAACAGTCGGCTGCGCTTGACATAATGCATTGTAGTTTTAAGTATGTTGCAACAGGGGACCTGAAAATTGCACCATTCCCTTCCGTTGCAAAAGCTACTGACATTTTCTGCTGCCTATTGGCCCGGCTACACTCATTGTCCTGAGGATGTATAGCTTTCCCTGCTTTGTGAAAAGCGAATGCGATCTTTTCAAAAAGAAATCTTGATTTTTTAATTCACTTTTATTTCTGAAAATAAAACGATTTTATTTGCTGTTAATTGGAATGCAGTTCAGAAGCAAGCAGGTCTCCAGCAAGCCCTTGTAAATAGATTTGGTTTCAGTAGTCTTTACAAGTTATGGCACACTTTTTCTTGGTTCCAATTTAAATGCAGTTTTAAGAATGATTTATAAGTAAAATCTTTCCTTAAATCAAGCTCAGCTCGTGTTCCTTTCAACCTTTACAAGAAAGTTATGGCTTTTTAAGGTGGCTTTTCTATACGTACATGTCCTATTAAAGTATTATTGTACTTACAATCTCTTTGGATTTTTTTTCCATAGGAAAGATGGAAACGCAGCCCTTCTCAGCAATTATGAGGTAAAATGATTTGTACTATGATTTTACTGTTCTGAAGAGTTACATGTAGGATGAATTTTGTTTTCAGGGCTGTATTGTAATTCAGTAGATCTGGATGGCATTGTTAGGTAAGTTTTTCTAGAAGCGAACTTGCTCTGTGTCCCTTCACCATTATCTGAGGTTGGAGTTGATGGGTGTGAGGACAAGATCTTCTTCATGATGGAGCCTAGGTTAGTACTGTAAGAGTTCTGGACTGGCCGATCCCTTTATGTTTGTTCATATATTTCCTTAATTGATGTCTCCTCTACTCACTTATTTCCCTCTTAAGATACTGACATCTCTCTTCGCTTTGTTGTGTTTAATAATCGCAAAAACTGAAACCATAGAGTTACTGTTATATTTATTAATGGAAATTATAAGGCACTGTGGGAAATCTACTGTTGAATGAAAATAGATTCTGTAAGTAAAATACTGTACTTTCTTAACGTTAAAACAGAACATTCAAAACGTCTCTCTCTCCGGTAATAAATAATCGATGATGATTTAAAGGGTGGCCCTAAAGGAGGGTTGCTGGATTGCCCAGTGAATTACAGATCAGCAAAGAGTTGCTGATATCCTTTGTTTAATAGTGATAACAAAAGAAAGTTTTTTTCCTTCAAATTAGCTGAAGTCAAGAATGCTTAAAAACAGTAACAACAAAATGTAGCAGTGCGCAAGCGCCAGTTATGCTACTAGAAGAACATTCTTGAGCTGAATACATTCTTGGAGGCCTCTTTTTCTGCAGTTCTTCCGTCCATTTTCATGAGGAAATATTCAGCTTCAGGATGCATTTAATTGATTTCTAGAGAGTCTAGTAAAACCTAAAATAGGTTTCACAAGTCTAAAGCCAGTGGCTGTTTGATTTTAAATATTTGGAAACTAACTGGATTCATAGAAAGGATTCTCCAGTGTCTCTTAATATTTATTTATTTAATTTATTTGAAAAGACTTATATGGCTGCCCATTTTATATATAATGACCCTATGTAATGGAATGTGGGAATTAACTTGGGAGACAGGAGGAAGAGCCACAGACTAGACAACAATCAGATAAGAGTCAGCTGAGCCCACAGAAAGAAGGGGGCATGGCCAACGTCTCAGAAGGGACCTTCCCTCGTATCTGGGGCTGTAAAGGCGAGAGGGGAGAGATGTATTTTCAGAGTTGCAAGATTCTGTTAATGTAACCTTACAATAAAGATAGAGCTAGTACTTCTGGGCATGCTTCTTGTCTGGACTACCTCGCAGGGCAGGACACCCCACGTGGCTCACTAGGGCACAGTAAAACATGAAATAACCACAAAACCAGCATAAAAATAACTCCAGGCCCCACAAAACAAAGCTCTCCCACATCTGTGCATCCACATTTACTGGGCTCCAGCCTCACCTTAGCCCAACACTTGAGGGAAGAGCTAAAGCCTTCCGGAAGGCTAGATCGGTAAGGGCATGCCGTATCTCAGGGGGGAGGGTAGTTCAGTCCTCAAAATGGCCTTCTACCACATTAAAATGATGCTTCAAAGTTCTGAAGATGTTTAAAGCTTCTTAACAAAGGTGTTCCCTCCCTCCCAGGTCTACAAGTTGCTGACTGACCTGAAGCAACAGCGCCGAGAGACTGGGAAGAACAAGCAGAGTGCTGGCCAGCAGAATCTGAACACAATCATGTATGAAGTAAGTAAAAAGACATCAGGAAAGATCTTGTGCTTTATTGCAGTCTTCCTTCTCCATCCCACCTGCATGCTTCCATGGACAGGAATCTTTTATAATCCTGCTATTTACTAAAACTTGTTGGGTGGCCCCCAAAAGAAAGTGAAAAAAATTAAGAGAAGCACAATTCACGTTTTCCTGTTCTCACATAACACAATCTCTGTAGCTCTGTTACATCCATCAAAACATTTCACTTCCTAAGCCTTAGTACCATATTCCCTGATAATTTCTCTTGTCCCTTTTATGTTTCTTCCAGCTCTAGTGATGCACATTATCAGATGGGGATTATGGAAAATATTTTACCATCCTAAGACTGTTCATCCTTGGATTGCCTGAGTTCCTAATGTGGTTGAAAATTTGTGGGTGGATTTTATTTAATTTTCATTAGGACTTAAAAAGCAGATGAGAATGGAGTCTCCCTCCACCTCTCCACCCCCCAATTAGATCATACTGCTAAAATCTGGTTGCAGAATATTAAAATATAGCCACATGACCTTTTAAATGAAATAAATAGGTATGTTTTAAATGAAATAAATAGGAGCTTTGTGAAGCTCATTTCTCTTGTCTCAAAAAGAGCCACAAAGCAAAAAACATTGGCCTTATATACCCACAGTGGTAATATAATTTGCAGCATTTAAAAGCTGAGGAAAGTGTCACTCCCAGCTGCAGATGGCCTGCTCCAGTGCAGTTGGAATAATATGGAAAATTTCTTTTTATGCCTTTCTAGACACTGAAATACATATCTAAGACACCATGTAAGTTCCAGAGTCCTGAGATTGTAAGAGATTTCCTCGTAGCACTGAAAAATCACAAGTTAACAAAGTAAGTTATAAATTGTACCATGCTACAATGGATTAGAATTGTTTGCCTTGAATTCTATTTATTCTAACTATTCATAATAATATTGCTGAATTATTTGGGTTCATAAAAATACTTTTAGTTCAGGCCTGGGGATCTCCTGATGGTAGGGAGCCCACGTGCTGGCTGTATTATGTGTGATATTCTCCCCCTTGTGGTTTTGTTTTTATCTATGTTTCCTGTTTTAATTGTTTTTAATTGGTTTTGTAGTAGGTTTTAATAGTAGATTTTATTGTACACTGCCCAGAGTCACTTCATGTGAGATGGACAGCCATATAAATCTGACATATAAACAAATAAATGGAAAATCTCAAGTAGCAGTTTACTGTAATAACATACAGTAATTTCAAGTAAAACAATGTTAAACTGTACAAAAAAAGCTACTACAGTGGTACCTCGGTTCACGAACTTAATTCATTCTGCGACTCTGGTCGCAACCCGAATTGGTCGCGACCCGAATCAAATTTTCCCATAAGGTTCAATGTAAATACGGTTAATCCGTTCTGACCCCTCCGAATTTGGTCGCGACCTGATTTTGGTCATGCCCCGAATCAAATTTCCCCATAAGGTTCAATGTAATTACGGTTAATCCGTTCTGAACCATATGTATTTTTTTAAAAAAACCGCAAAAATATGAAACAAAATACAGCACGAAGAGAGAGAAAGCTAACCTTGCTCGACGCGACTTCTGGTGTGGAGGACAGGAAGGCGGGTGGGGAGGTGGTTATTGTTTGGAGGGAGAGTCCCCCTCCCTACAGGAAGCCACGACCACGTGTCACGGGAGGGAAAATGGCTGCGGATCCTGTTCATAACCCGATCTGGCGTTCGCGAACGGAGGCAAAATTTTGCGACCGGAGCTGTTCGTGACCCGAATTGGTCGTGAGCAGAAGCGTTCGTGACCCGAGGTACCACTGTATACCTAAGTTGTAGATTACATTCAAATAAGCCTAGATAAATACTCAGTATTTTCTAATATGAGACAGTATAAGTCCTTACTTGTTAGTTAACTATGGCAAAAGTAATAATTGCTGT
This sequence comes from Python bivittatus, assembly GCF_059951505.1. Taxonomy (NCBI): domain Eukaryota; kingdom Metazoa; phylum Chordata; class Lepidosauria; order Squamata; family Pythonidae; genus Python; species Python bivittatus. The sequence goes on from NW_028277096.1 coordinate 8,092,707, forward strand.
ATCTGGAAGGACTTGTATGAAGAAACATAAAATGAATTTGTCAGTCTGCTCCTGTATTTCCTGGCTGTTTTCCCAAGTTGTTGTGTCTGAGATCCTTTACCTGAAAAGGTTGATATTCTCCCCCTTGTGGTTTTGTTTTTATCTATGTTTCCTGTTTTAATTGTTTTTAATTGGTTTTGTAGTAGGTTTTAATAGTAGATTTTATTGTACATAAATTTATGTATTTACTTATTATAAGATTTGGGTGCAACCCCTATCCAAAGACTCTAGATCACTGTTTCTCAACTGGCAACTTTAAGATGAGTGGACTTCAACTCCCAGAATTCCCCAGCCAGCATGCTGGCTGGGGAATTCTGGGGGTTGAAGTTCACCCATCTTAAAGTTGCTAGGGTTGAGAAACATTGCTCTAGATAGTTCACAGTAGGTCAGTCCTATTAAGAAAGGAAGCACATCGTAGCAATGATCAGTCATCCTTTAAAACAAGCTTAAAAACCTAGAGCCAGATATAAACTGACAAATGTAAAAATAACACAATCAGCACTATAACTATAGCTGCACAAGTGTGTCTTAGACTCAAATGCTTTGGAATGCAGATGCTCTCCCTCTGATTACATCAGATGAAAATAGGGAAAGATGTTCTTTATTATATTTCTTATTTTATAGCATTTTAGCCCGCTTCTCAAACTGTATCTTTTTTATAGTAATTTTATTAAAAATTGCAGTTAAAACACTAAAAACTAATACAAACTAAAAAAGAAAGAAAGAAAAAATAGAAAGCACAGAAAAGAAAAAAATAGAAAAGAAAGAAAGAATAAGAATATAGTAAAGAAAAAGAAAAGAAATATATAAAGAAATGACTTTCCCCTTCATCACAAAAAGTATCAATACTTTTAGTAACTTATCACCTTCTCCTAAAATACAACAAATGATCTCTTCTTCCTATATCCCTCCTATTACCTATAAACAAATCCTTAAAGGGACTGAGGTGGCGCCCTTGGAGGCCTTATGGAACTTCCTTTCTCCTGAAATTAGATTAGTGCCATCCCTTTTGCTATTCTGAAAGGCCCTCAAGTCCTGATTATGTGATCAGGCCTGGGGCTCCCAGGGAACCGGAGACCTGCTTAGATGGCTCCATTGCTGAGGGGGCCGTTTTTATTCTCCCTTCCCCTACGGTTTGTATTTTTGTTTTTTTACAGTATTTATTAATGTGGTTTTTTATTTTTTTTTCTGTTGTTTTTATACTTGTCTTTTTATTTGATTGTTGTACGCTGCCTAGAGTTGCTTCAGTGAGATGGGCGACTATATAAGTTTGCTTAATAAATAAACAAAGAAATAAGTAAATAGGTACAGCCTCATGGTTTAGTCCTGATCAGCAAAAGTCAATTAAGGGTTATCAGAGATAACAATGTATCTATTTTAATCTTGATCAAATAAACCAACCTAACCCTAATCCTAACCCTCCCTGAGCCATGCCTCTTGCACACCCCCTTGCACCCTCATGCACTCCAACTCTCACCACACCCTCCCTGACCCATGTTGCACCCTCATGCACTCCTGCACACCCCCGTGCACCCTCCCTGACCCATGCCTCTTGCACATCCTCATGCACCCGACCTGCGCCTAACCCTCCCCAACCTGCACCATGCACCCTCCCTGACACATGCCTCTTGCAAAATCCTCGTGCACCCCGACCCTCGTCACATACTTTGCCACATCTTTCCCATACTTCTGCATATCCCCTCATTCCCTCCCCCACCTGGCAGCAGCCATTTACCTTTCTGCCAGCTTGGGACTTGCAACTTCCTGCCGGCTTCCCCACTGACTTTGGTTGGGGGAAGCTGGCAAAAAGTTGCCTTGTGTAATGACCATGGGATTCAGTTAATGACAGCAACCGGGATTGCAGGGATTGCTGTTGCTAAGTGATGCTTTGCAACCGCATCGCTTAGCGATGGAAATTCTGGTCCCAATTGCCATTGTGTGTCAAGGACTACCTGTATAGTGAAAGGTAGCAATCTGCACCTAGCTTTCATAGCTTGGCATGTATATATGTGTTTAAATGAATGGACAGTCTCATGGAAGAATACTAAGAATTTATATAGTGCTTTGGGATCTCCAATATATGTATTGATTCGATCCTTACAACAAAGTCTTCATAACAAAGAGATGGGATGGAGAGTTCCAAATTAATATTACAGATTAACAGTAGAGGGAGGGATTGGGGTTATCTGCCTCTGTGTATGTAACAGAGAACATCTCTGACTTGAGAGAATGTGAACTGGGAATGTCTGCAGCCTGTCCAGTATTGGGAATATCTAAGTTCTGCCAGCTTGCAAGGGAACTACATTCACAACAGCTTTTTTTAATTAAATGAGCAAACATTCAGAAATTTAAATTTTAGAAGCTGAGAAAAATTTTGAATCAGTTCTTAGACAAGTATTTAAATGACAAGCTAAGCATTTAGACTGCAAATATGGATCCTTGCCACTTCTCTCTGCAAAACATCCTCCAAAACGTACTAATATTAGAAACATAATAACCCCCTCACATACTTATTTCTGCTCCTAAATCCTTTAAAATAGTCAATTTTATTTTAATTTATTTGTTTTGGCCTAAAAGAATTATAACAAAAGGTGAATTGTGAAGGTGAATTGTAAGAATTGTCACAGTACTTGTCAGATTGCAAACAACAGTGTCTTTCTGAGCCTTCAAGTGTTCTGTGTAATTGTTCTTGATAATCCTTATTACCATTTCCCTCAATGATGTCTGCAACAAACTGTGATGTTACCAAAATGACAACATGTGCGTGTACAGTATAGTACAGTGTTTCTCAACCTTGGCAACTTTAAGATGGGTGGGCTTCAGCTCCCATCTTAAAGTTGTCAAGGTTGAGAAACACTGGTAGAATGTAATTACATTAATGCTGCGACAGTATTTTAAGATGGGTGACTGGCTGGGGAATTCTGGGAACTAAAGTCTACCCATCTTAAAGGTGTTAAGGTTGAGAAACACTGGTATAGTGTAATCACATTAGTACTGTGACTCAGTACTTGCCCCAGACATTCTGATGCGTATAAGTAATCATGGCATTTGCATGGTTTCATCGTCATACATGTTGTCATTTGCTACCCTTCTGCCCCCTTCAGTTGATGGAGAGGCCTGCATATCCTACTATACTTTCATGTTTACAGAGTTAGGTGTCTACTTGTGTTGCTAAAAAAAAGAAAAATTCCCAGAAGGCCCAGCTTGCTTGGCCAATACTGAGTGACAGTAAGAGTTATGGGGAATCACATCTGGAGGCCACAGATTCTCTATCTCTGTTTATAATGCTCAGTCAGTTATACATATAGGCCTCTCATTAAGATTCTGTAGAGCAGGGTTCCTTAACCTTGGCAACTTTAAGACGGGTGGACTTCAACTCCCAGCAAGGCTGGCTGGGGAATTCTGGGAGTTGAAGTCTACCCGTCTTAAAGTTGCCAAGGTTGAGGAACACTGCTGTAGAGTAGAAGTCAGTAAGTTGGTACCTCTAGATGGCGCCCACTGACAATATAATTAAAATCTCATAGGAAGGCCAGCTCTCACATGAGATCTTAAAAGATTTTGACCATTTTATTCTTTTTTTTTTAATTATATAATTTTTATTTGTTGGCTGGCAATTTTGGGCATTGCAATCTCCATACCTGAACTTACTCTGTATTGCCCCGCAGGGCATGAGCTGAACCATTGGATTAAAATTACAAAAACGTAGATTCAGGCTAAACTTCAGGAGGGACTTTCTGACTTTATGAGCTGTCAACCTGTGGAACAGGCTGCCGTGTGAGATTAGTTCTCCTTTGCTAGAGGTCTTCAAACAGAGGCTGGATGTTCATCTATCAAAGGTGGTAGAAGAGATCCCGAACTGAGCAAGGGGTCGAGAAAAGGGCATCTAAGACCTTTCCAACTCTATTATTTATTATTTCAATGTATATGGCCATCCACTTACCATGTGACTCAGGGTGGTTAACAGAAAATTAAAAACAGCAAATAATAAGCTAAAAAATTAAAACATATTACACTGAGGACAGTTCATAACTTCCTAATCCAGTGCCGGGGGAAGAGCCAGCTCTTCAAGGCATTTTCAAAGACAAGCAGGGTTGGAGCCATCCAGATATTGGGGGGAATGCTGTTCCAAGGGCAGGCATAGTGATAGAAAAGGCATCCTGGGTCCCACAAGGTAACACTGCCTGAGTGATGGGACCCAGAGCATGATAATCTTGTCAGATGTTATTGATGGGGAAAGCTAATCGGAGACAAGTGGTCCTACATGTAGCCAGGCCCTGTGCTGTGAAGGATTTTATAGGGGATGACCAGCACTTTGAATTGCATCCAAAAGTCTACTAGGCAGTTCACATAGTAGCAGTGTTTTGTGGATAGATCAAAGTGCCCCCATAACTACTAATCATATGTACCAGAGTTACTTTGTGTGAAATGGGCGGCTATACAAATGTGACTTATAAATGAATAAAAAATGAACTACTAATGCTGCTGCATTCTGGACTAGCTATAACTTCCAAGTGGTCTTCAAGGGCAATCGCATGTAGAATATGGTACAGTAATCCAGATTTGAGGTAACTAAGGCATGAGTGACCATGAGTACAGCCTCCTAATTCAGGAATGGGTGCAGTTGGCATATAAAATGGATTTGTGCAAAGGCCCTCTGAGCCACAGCTGTCATCTGGTCTTCAGGCAGGAACCATGAGTCTAGGAGGACTTGCACACTTGTTTTGTCTCAGGCAGTACAACCCCATCTAGAACCAAACATGGAAGATTTCCAAATCCAAGTGACCCTAAAATCCTTAACCATTTAAGGGTGGTAAGGTTAAGCCTAAGTCTGTCTTTCTTCATCCAGCCCCCACAACCTCCAGAAACTGAAATAGAATCTTAAAAGCATATCTTGGCCAGCCTAAGACTGAGATATGTAACTGAGTAACATCAGCATGCTGATCATATCTAACCTCATGTCAACGGTTGACCCCACTCAGGAAGAGAGAAGAGAATTGAGCTCAGAGGAATGCTGCAAAGCAAGGCTCAATCTATTCCCCACATCAGTACTGACTGGAACTAGCCTTAGAAGAAGAGGGAGAATCACCTCTGTGTCTCTCACCTTCAACCCCCTGATCCAGTGCAGAGGATACCATTTATTTAGTCAAATAATTCTGAAAAGGTTACTCAGGATGGTATTGAAAGTTGTTGAGAGATCAAGGTGGGACAGGATGGATGCACAACCCCCATCCTGTTCCCACCATAGGACATCAACAAGTGTGATCATGCCATCTCAGTACTGTGCCGAGGCATGAAACTTGACTGGAAGGAATACAAATAATCTACTTCCTCTAGGGCCCTCTGAAGCTGTAGCCCAACCTCTGTCTCAAACGGCTTCCCTAGAAAAGGAAGGTTGGAGATGGGTCGGAAATTATCTAGTATAGTTTGGTCCAGCAATGAGTACTTGAGAAGAGGATGTACCATTGCCTCCCTAACCACCACCTCACTCAAGGATGAACTTATCACCTCTTGGACCCAACCACACATTGTCTCCCCACAGGCTCAACCAACTTGGAGGGACATGGATCTAATACACAGGTGACTGCACTCACAACCCTGAGGATTCATTCTGTCCACTTCCTTAGGTTCAAGAAAGTAATACTTATCTTGGATAATCAAGCCAGACTGTATCTTAACTCAATAGGACCTGCACAGTTGGAGTTCAACTCAGAGTAGATCTGAATGATTTTACCTAACAGATGCCTTGAATAACTCTCAAAGCAGCCCATCAGATGATCTTCTGGCCCATCTCTCCCTAAGAGGGATTGAATCACTTTGTACAGAGCTGTCAGGCAGCAATCCATGGACACAATAAGACAGGGAAGATAATTACATTTTGCCCTTCTTTGTTGTATACTACTTAATAAAGGCTCTTCCCCATGTTCAATCAGACTCTTTGTCTTTCTCCAGCAGCACTCTAGGCATCTCTTCCTGCTATTTCATCTCTATTCTGTGTTGTTACACCATTATATAAATTCCTGAACTCCCTTTCTGTTTTTTTTTAAAAAACCAGACATATATAAGTATAGTAGCAATTATAAATTCAGCCTAGATTATGTATAAACTTAAGCCTAGATTGAGTTTAAATGTTATTCACAAAAAGTTATTTTTATAAATAACTCATAGTTGAAAAAAAAATAAAACAAACTGGTTTAAATAATTGTTTTACATAAAAGAGATCAAATTTTATCCAGCTGTTGATACCAAACAAGTTGGACATCCCCCATCTTCTGCCTGTCTTGGTAACCAAGGATGTGAAACTGACACTTAATGGTTTTAACATGGTGCACAGGATTTTGAAATACTTTTTCAGTTCTTTGGGACTATTCTAAGGAAACAAGCTTTTGAATCCTGGGTTCAGAAGGAGCAATGGGTTGTGAATGTTCCTGAACAAAGGGTCATTGAGGGTTTTAAAACTTACAGACCCGTAAATTCCAATGGATTACAGATGTGGGAATGGCTGTTTTCAAGCCCCCAAATTATTTCATTCTGGACTGCAGGCTGTAAGTAAGACACTCAAGTTTTCTGAATGTTCTTTGGCCAAGGTTGTGTATGATGTGGACTATTCCTGTGACCAGAATCCCTAAATGATATATATTTATGTCCTTTGCTTGGGTACAGGGCAGAAAAGCTGCAGCTACTCAACCACAGGCCTGCAACTGCCGTTGAAATCCAGCTGGTAAGTTACAAAGCTGCTTTCCGAAACACCGCTTTGAACATTGAAAATCAGTCAAGGAGCTCTTTCCATTTTTTCCAACACTGGTGGGATTGAGGCCACTCTTTCTCTGGGTGCTCTTTCTTCTTGCCTTTGTCCTCGTCCTCAGCCTGTTTTACGGTTTCCCCTGGCTGTGGAGTGGTTGCGGCAGCAACGGCGGCACAAAAGTACATTCGATGGGATGAAATTGGGGCAGTAGGATCCAGAGCCACGTGAACAGCCACGCCTGTTCAGATGCAACAGAAGTGATGGCGAAGGTGGGAAAAGCCACCAGGAGGAGTTACTGCTCTTGTTAGACTTCGGAATTCTGTTGCTTTTGTATTCATTTGGTTAGAAAAAGTTAGTTATTGCATCTTTGGTTTGGTGTTGTAAACTGCCCTGGAAATTTATTAGAAGGCTGGAATGTAAGCTATTATCATAATATAGATAAATATCAAGAAATAAACAAGAAGCCATAGAAGAGTGTTGAAACAGAGTAATTGTGATGGGACGTATCTATGAGGAGGATGTGGGAGATCAAGGCGATCAGGAGGGGGGGGGCATTCCAGGAGGGGGGAGGAGGCAAAAGAACACAGTCTGCAGGGGGAGCGTGAGAAGAGTAAGAGGTTCAGGGTTGCCACTCCCTAGAATCTCCCAGGATATATCCACTAGTTGCTGTAGTATAGGTTTAGTTTGGCAAGATCCTGTCTATCAGGTGTAAGCAAATAAAGGAACTGTAATCGACTGGACTGTTTCATTGTTGCTCTTGGGCTGGGCCTGTCATCAATCAATGCACCCCCTCCTTCCTGATACCCTTGATCTCCCACAGTAATTATATCCAGAGTAAATGTAAACATAAATGGTCAGGAACAGATGGTGAGGTTTTTTGACAGTTGTGCAAACACAGACAAAGTAGCTACTTAGTTTTGAAAGGAGAGATTTGCATCTTATTATACACAACACAGAAGTCCAAATGTGCCAAGAAGGCAGGAAGTGCGTACACTAAAATCAGGTGGTCGTGGAGGGCAATGTGTCTAGAAGCCAGGTTGGTCCTGACAACTAGTTTTTCAAACCAGCTATATGTTCAATTAATTAATATGTCATCCACATTTTACTAACTTAATAATCAGAATTTTGTGGGGTGCTTTGTCACATTTTTTGTTGAAATCAAAGGTATACTATATGTATGACATTCAAGTTACCTGATAAAAAATGAGATATAGCTAGTTTATCATCTGGTAGGTAGCACATTTTTAAGGGCCTACAGAATGATCTTTTCATTATTGACTCTAGAACCTTTCCAGCTTTGATATTCTGCTAGCTGCTCTGTAATTTCCTATATCCTCTTTTGTACCTTTTTTGAAGATACGGATCTTGCCTCCTGGTACTTCATAGGTTCTCCTGGTTTTCTCAAGATAATATATAACAATTTGACCAGGCCATCAGCAAGATCCTTCATACCCTGCATTTCATCTGATCCTGGAGCTTTAAACTCATGCAGAGTAAATAGAAACATGGCCAACCTCCAACCCTGCCCTTTTATCTTGCCCTTCACAGTTGTCTAGCTATTTTGTCATTGAAGAAGACTGAGACAAAATATTACTTGAGTAGCTCTGCTGTTCCTGTATTATCTGTTATTCCATCTTCACTTAGGTTAAACATATCAACTTCCTTTATCTGCTCTTCCTAAAATTTAGCCTCCAAGCCCCTCACCATCTTTGTTGCTCTTCTCTACACGTAATTTGCATCTGCCAGCTCTGAGGGGGAAAATAAAGTTCAGGCACTTATTTTAAGCTTTTTTAGCAATTCCCATTTTTATATACCTCCTTTTTTAGGAATTCACACTGTTAAAGCTCCTTTTCCCATTAGTTTCTCTGGCCACAGACTCCTACTTATCATGATTCTGAATTTGTTAAAATTTGCTAAGTTCAAAATACGCAGTCAACTAAGTTCATTTCCTTTCCCTTAATCAAGAGCTCCAATATTATGTGGTCACTTTCTCTCAATATTCCCTGCTTTCCTTTCTTTCTCCCCATCACTTTCTTGTCTCCCACCCCCCTTCCATTTCCTCTCCAGGCTGCATCATTCAATGCTAACAAACCTTTGAGAGCTGTATAATAAATGGATATTGACTGATACATCCTTGAGAGCTGCAGAATCCCTAAGCAAATAAAATCTTCATTTTAGAGGAAAATGAATAGCTGAAGTAAACGTTCTGAGATGGCGCCTGCTCCTGCCGAAGATGTGGGAGTTTTTAGGTCATTGATTTAGCAAAAAGCCAATTTCTCCATCTACTTTATTCCACTTTTAAGGAAGTCCATTAGATTACAGGAGATAGAAAGTAAAACAAAAGATCGCTCTCTGCTTAATCCCCTCCATAAAAACATTTTGGCTCCAAAATACTTTCTAGGTACAGAGTCAAGGCTGCTGACTTTAACTGAAATAGGTGAAAATAATTCAGTGTTACAGTCTGTTACCTTTTTATTATAATGTCTGTCTTACCTCTCTTTCAAGTATTTAAAATTTAAGTAGGAAAAATAATCAATTCTACTTGCCTAGGTCAAAAATATGTTCCCTTATGTTCCCAAAGGGTTTGATATTACTGTTATTGTTGTTATTATTCACTATTTAAAGAGTTTATGTGCCTTCCAACTTGAACAATGTGACTTGGCAGCTTACAACAACCAACCACCAAGACAAAAAAACAACCATCAGCAATAATAATAATAGTTGGCAACCTGGTTCACATTCATACTTTTTCCCAGTGGCCCCAGTGGCCAGAGAAAAGCCATGTTTTTAAAAGCCTTTCTAAATACTAACAGGGTTGGGTCCAACTGAATAGCAGGAGGGGGAGGAAGATCATTGCAAAGAGCAGGCGCTGTTACAGAAAAGTCATGCCTTCTGGGTCCCATCAGGTGATAATGTTTCAAGGAAGAAATCCAAAGTGGAGTGACCTTGTTAGAATGAGTGGGACAGGCAAATGTTCTTTGGGAGAGATGGTCCTGTAAATACCCTATCCTGCGCCATGTTAGGAGAAATACTGAGCAGGGCTTCCCAATCCAGCAACAGACACAACTGGTATACAAGACAAAATTGTGCAAAGGCCCTCCTGGCTGCAACTGCCACCTGCTTATTGAGCAGGAGCTGTGGATCCAGGAGGACCCCAGATTGCACACTGTGTCAGAGCAGGAGAGTGCAACTCCACTGGAGCCAAAGATGTAGAATTTCCTGTTCTGAGATCCAATGTCTAAGCCATATTGATAGCTTAGATACAAAAGGCTAAAGACCACAAAGCTGTTGCGTGCAGCTGAGGGAGTTTGTTTTTTCTCTGAGATAAGAAGCTCTACAGATCATCAGCCATGGTAGACGCTGCTTGTTCAAAGAGGAAGGGATTTTATTTGGTTTTATGGTGTGATTAAGAAGTTCCATTTGCTGTTCTTATCAGTATGATAGGCAGTTCTAATAGGTGTGTGTCTGCATCAGAAAGTTCTTCTCACTTGCAGTGAGTACTTGCATTATACCCGTGGTGGGAAAAAATAAAACTCCTAGAACAATCATTTGTTGTTCAGTCATTCAGTTGCTTTTTACTCTTTGTGATGGATGTCATTTTACTAGGATTGTCTGTCAATAACTGCTTCTTTGCTTTTATGTAAGCTCCTGGTTGTATCATCAGGAATGGTATCTACTCACCTTGTCTTCTGTCAGCCTCTTTTCTGATTGCCTTCAATTTTTCCATGCATTTTGGGATCTTTTTTATACAGTTTTTGCATATGTTCACACCTTCTTTTCATTATATCTTCTCTCCCCCAGCAACCTTTGCCTTTTTTGTCTATTATTGTGGCCATCTTTGCATATAAATTTATTTCTCTATTTTTTGTAAATATCTCTTGTCCTTCCTATTCAGTTGTTCTCAGTTTTTTTGTATTGCTTATTTCTGCCTTCACCTGTTTTCAATGTATAACAGACAACTGTTTTTGCATTTCTGGATCTTTTGTTTGCTTCATTGTTAATGGTGCCATGGATTTTTTCAGGCACTCCACTTATCAAAGTCCATTCTATTCTTTCCTTTCATCACAATATCAAAATTAATATGCTGATATGATATCTTGTTGGTCTGATGATTTTATTTGTTTTCCTTGGTTTACGATGCAACCATTTCTTTGGCTTAATATGTACCTGCAACAAGATGTTGTGATCTGAGCCATTGTCAGCCCCAGAACATGTTCTTGCTGGCTGCATAAAATTTCTTTATTTGTGCTTTTAGAACAGATTGTCAGTTTGATTTCAGAGTTGTCCATCTGGTGATGCCCAGTTGTGGAGTCATCTTTTAGGTTCCTGGAAGAAGGCATTTGCCAAAAACATTGAATTTTTTTGGCAGAACTATCTGTCTCCTCCTTTCATTCATACATGACCAACATTTCCCATAATTCCAGATGCTATTTCCAGCTTTAGTATTTCAGATTCCTATACTGTAATTAGAATTATGGGTTTTTTTGATGCATTGACATGGTGTTGCAAATTGCCACAGAACTGTTCAATTTCTGCTTCCACTGCATCTGTGTTTAGAGCATAGTAGGTTTACCTTGATTGCTTACCTTGGACTCATATTGAGTTCATTTCTCATTTTGGGGGTTGTACCCAAGCATTGACTATGACACCATTTTATTAATAATGATACTCTATTTCTTCAGTTATATTCTTATCCGCAATTGAAGGTCTTATGCTTTTCTGATGTGAAGTAACCTATTCCAGTCCATTTCAGTTGGTTGATTTCCAGAATGTGAATATTCAGTCTTGACATTTCTGTCCTGACAACATCAACTTTACCTTAGTTCGTGGTTTGACATTCCATGTACCAATGATACACATATCTTTGCAGCTTCAACCTTTCCTTTTGCTTCTGGCCAGTCAGCAGCTGGACATCCTTTTGGCTTTAATTCAACCATGTTATAAGCATCAGTGCTGTTGCCCTTAGCTCTTCCCCAGTAGCTTGTTTGATACCTTCCAAGTTTCCAAAATCTTGTTGATGCTCTCCTGGTTGTGGATATCCATTTGATTTTCTTGACAGAACCCTGGAGTAGGTTGCCATTTCTTTCTCCAGTGGATTGTATTTAGTCAGAACCCTCATCTGTGGCGTGCCTGTCATGGATGACCTTTCTGGGAGTATGCACGTCCAGCAGTATAGTTCATAACATCATTGGGAAATGCAAGCTCTTTCACCACTATGAGGTAAAGATCCACGGAAGAAATAATAATGCCTCTCTGTAAATTCATGCTGCATCCCAAGTGGAGCAAGGCTCCTTAAATAGCCCAATGTGCAAGGAAGTTCTTGAATTCTCCAAAGCTCTCCGTTGGACAGGATGTTAAAAAGCAGGAGATAGGGAAAAGCAAAGAAGTTCCAGAAATTAGGATAAATATTTCAATTATGAGGTCTGAGTTCAAAGGTGTATCCAAGGTTCAGATTATGAGGTCTGAGTTCAAAGGTGTATTCACAGTACCTAACTTTGACTAATGCATTTAGTCAGTGCTTAGATGGGAAAGACTCTTGTCAATACCAACAGTCTTGTTTGTAGAATGCCCTTCCTTAGCAGGTAAGGGAAAGGCCACTGTGCCAATCACTCAGAAGACATGATTAGTTTACTGTTTTCTGATGCATAGTGATCGATTTCATTTTATATTAATTTTGCTGAGCTTTCCTAATTTTTAAAGTTATTCACATAGGTAGTTTTTTTTTTTTTCCAATGGAAGAAAATATGTGTAGCTCAGGGCTGAACTGTGGAGTCCTTGGGGTTCTCTGAGCTTGGTTGTTTTCTTGCAAACATTTCATTACCCGGCTAGGTAACATCTTCAGTGCTGGAATGGGATGGTATTCAGACAAGGCAGCCATCAACAGGCACATAGAGATAAACAACATCTACACACTATTCAAAAGAGACAATAAAAAGGAAAACAAAAGACCAGAACATCTCTTCACCACCAATCATCACCAGATAACCAGAGATTAACACCAAGATTACCACCAGACATACAGTCAAGCAGTAAACTTCCCTAATCAAGGAATTAACAGAGGGGGAAAAATAAAACAAAACAAAACCCCCACCTCCACTGCCACTGTGTATAAACAGAGAGCAAACCCCATCCCATTCTAGCACTGAAGATGTTACCTAGCTGGGTAACGAAACATTTTCAAGAAAACATCCAAGCTCAGAGAACCCCAAGGACTCCACAGTTTTCTTTTCCTCTGCTGCATAATGCCAAGCGTATTGTTTTAGAACAATCTCTTGCTGTGCCAGGTGGGAATTCTGAAAGTTAGGCCTGTCTTAAGGAGCTTGCAGGCTAACATGTAAAAGGGTGATCAGAGCATACTGGTAGACACTAAATAATTGTCATCTGCAGATTGTGGAAGAAAGTGAGGAGAGGCTGACCGAGGAGCAGATTGAATCCCTTCTCCAGACAGTCACCAGCATGCTTCCTGGAGACCCGGAACAGGAGCAGCAGCAGGAGCAGGAGCAGGAGCAGCAACCCATGGTTGTGGAAGAGGAGGGGAGCCAGACGTAGAAGTGTAAGCTACTTGAACTGCGGGAGACATCCTTCCCTAATTTTAGCACCAGGGAGAGTTGGCCAAACTCTTCATTTGCTGGGGGGATCTGCGGATTTCCCACTGTTTCCATGATTACTACACAGTGTTGTCATTATCCGGTTTCCAGTTGTTTGTACACCATGGGAGCATTATTATTTACAGTATAAACTTTTAAGGAAAAAATCACTCTCGTTTTGATGTTTTGTGTGCTATGAGTGTGATACGGATCTGAGTTCATCCCAGGGCAGATGCTACAGGTGGCTTCACAATTTTCATGCTTATCTACCTGGAAAATTTTACACACTGATAGAAGAGAGATTGGCATTAGACTGGCCCAACCTGTTTTGCATAATGCATGTTATAAGGGACTTATTTATTTATTAGAGAAAGGTTTTTCTAATTGTCTTACTTCATGTTACTAAAAGGTAGGATCGCATATAACGTAGTAGATTGATATATAGGTTAAAGCTGGCTAACAAAAGTACTTCCTTATGCAGTGTACTTTTTTACAGGATGCACCATGAACATGTGAAATTCTCTGTCTCAAGAAATATGTTCATCTGTTTGAATGGCTTTCAGAAAACTTAGTTACAATCAGGGAGAAGCAGTGGGGAGCAGATATGGTAGCTAAAGGAAAGCTCCATAAGCGAGTCACTGTAACTGCTGAATATCAGACAGCCAACAGAATCACCTTCTTGCCTTGTTTATTGCTTTCCAGCAACATCCCACATAGCTACTCCAAAAACAACAGAACAGTCCTGGGCCAAATGGACTTTGTTCCAATCCTCTTTTTCTTCCTTTCCCGCCCCCGGTAGGTCCTCTGTGATGTTTTTCCTTTCCTGGGTCTCCTCTTTTGTTTCTCAGCTTAGGCCTTCACTCCTCATTGGCTGGATTCACATTCAATTCTCAGCCATAATGTGCCCACAGCGATTTTGGCAGATGTTGTTTGTAAACCATGATCAGGGATCAATTCGTTGGGTAAACACAGGCAATTGCTAAGGAAACCTAAGGGCATCCTGTGGGGCTTATGTTTAGTTGGTGCTTATTTACTCATACTCTGCCTTCTTCCCTTCCTTTCATTGTTCTCCCTGTCTGGTAGCCTTTTACCCTCCCAATATTTGTGGGATTGAAGGAATCCAGTAACCAGTGGCAGGAGATTGAAGGAATTGTAATCCAAAACAGTAGCTTAGCCCTGTTCAGTTTCTCAGTGTCGTGGACACCTCCCCCTTAAGTTTTCCAAATTCTGGATTCTTTGCTTGCTTGAACATATTGACAGACTTAAAGCACAAGGGACCTGCTTTACACTGTATTATTTTATTTACATATAAATAAAATGGGAGTGTCCAGCCAACCCTGCCAATGCAGTATTGAGCATCTGCTTACATCCCCTGTATTAGAATACTGCCAGCTTTTTGGAAAATGTGTATTTTAGGTTTGTGAAAACTATGCAAAGAAAGAAACACATGGGAAAAATAAGCAGAAATCTATTTTAGTTTGAGATATGTATACTTTGTTTATCAGGCAATGCTTTTAGGTGGCTGAAACTCCTTAACAGAAAACTGAGCAGTTAATGATTACTGCTGCAGGCAAGCAAGTCCCCAAAGCAGCTAAGTCCTTGTTAGAAGCTTGGAGTCAGCCTTCCTCCTTCTGCTCCTTGGCAGATGTGCCAGAAAGTGAAGAGAATTGTAACTAAGGAACCTTCTTGCTTCCTGCTCTGGTAGCTTGAAAAAATATGCATGTGGAGAAGAGTGTCCTGAAAGTACCAGTTCTGGGCTTCAGATGAAACCTCTCCCCACACAAAGACTGCACTTACACCATGGTTTGTTAATAAGCTTCAATTAGGCAGATTCAAGCAACACGCACACACAATGGCTTGATTGACATATCTTGCCAAATTTGGGGGGGGGGTACATGCAACCCTTGAGTTCCCCTCTGACCACCATAGCCAGAAGTAAGTGGTGTGGTTTGTCGTTTTGAGCCAAGATAATGCAAACATTGTAAGCTCTGACTAGGGGTATCCATTTGGGGGTGGGAGGATGAGGGGTGTGGTTTAAAAAGTCAAGAGGACAGCTGAGACTGTATATTTGAAGCCCCGCCCCTTTTTGCATGCAAAGGGTCGGGGGTTGATTATACTGTCTCAGCCATCATCTTGATTTTTAATTTTTTTTAGATGCCCCTGGCCCTAAACACGCTTGATGTAGATTAAAAAGCCCTGCCACCTCAAACAGCATTGAAAATTACACTCCTGTCCACATTAGTGATAGGGCCCCCATCCTCTTTGCAGAATTGCCCCTCACCCTCTGTTAGGTGTTAAAACTGTTCAGTTTACTGTGCAGAGCCATAGTTAGTTTGGACATGGTTGACTAAACCAGAACTGATTGTGTTTGCATAGTATGAACTATAGTCTAGAAACCACAGTGACTGACTGGGTTTAAACACAGTATGCTAATCCGAACCAAGCAAACACATAATTGTTTAGTGCCCTATGTGAACTCAACTTATTTCACTAAATTAAAAAAGTCTCCTTTGAAAGTAGGCAAGCCTATTGCCTCTGAATTGAGAGTGACTCAGCCCTGTCACCAAACACAAAATACTGTATAAGGATTGAAAGGGGCTTTGAAGGTCATGTAATCCAACCCCCTGCCCAGTGCAGAAATTTAGTAACAGCAGTCCTAACGCTTAGTCATCCAACATCCAATGAATGTTTTCCTGTTGTCCAACCAAGATCTACTTCTTCCGCAGCCTTACAGTGCTGAGTTAATATTAACCTTGATTATATTTTCTCTGGCTTCATGTGCAAACGCAGCCTATCTGGTCTGATTGAATAAACTTTCAATTGAAGCGAATATCTGTAGCTCAGAGCTGAACTATGGCATTCTTGGTGCTCTCTGAGCTTGGTGATTTCCTTGCAGACCTTTCGTTACCCAACTAGGTAATATCATCAGACTGAATAAGCTTTGCAAACCCAGGGAATGTGTTACTTCAGTAATCACGTTGGGCATGCTATGTGAATGCAGGCATGATCTGATCTTACTAAAATATGACAAATGGATGCTCCTCGTTCTCAACTGAAGATGTGCAGAGTGGGACAGCAGCCTATCACTGCTGTCCCACCGCCTGCAGCCTGAGACAGATGCCTCACTGTGCCAAATGGCCCTGTTGTGAAAGTGGCAGATCCAGGAGTTGGGTCTTAGGAGCAAAACCATGGTGTGATTTCTTTAATTTTGCTATAGCACAACTTGTGCAGGGGAAAGGGCCATGTTGCTACATTAAAAATAATGGTGGGCTGCAAAGGAATATCTGGTGCGCCAGTCAGCTGTTTGGTGGCTAGCGATGGGGTGGCAGCAATGGCGCTGGTGGCGTCGGTGAGGCCTGGAGGCATTGCAGAGGTGCTGGAGGATCCTTCCTGGCCACGGTGTCATTTGGCAGCAGTAGATTTGTTTGACTTTTCAAAAAAAAAATACACAAGGCTGGATTAGCCTGTTCTGTGAATCATGCCACTGTTGTTTTTGTAGGAGGAGAGTTGTGTTAGTCTATGGTGGCAAAAAATCAGGAGTCTGATAGCACCTTTTCCGACCAACAATTTTTATTAAAAGATACAAGCTGTAGTTCACAAAAGCTTATGCCCTTTAATAAAAATCTGTTAGTTGGAAAAGGTGCTACTAGGCTCCTGATTTTTTGCCCTTGTCGCTTGTAAGTCATACTTAACCAACTCGACCAGTTGAGATTAAGTCAACAATAGTTTATTAATTAGGTTTATATCCTCACTGAATGACTCAGGGCCAGTCACTTCCTCTAGTCCAGTGTTGTCCAAACTTGGCCACTTTAAGATGAGTGGACTTCAACTCCCAGAATTCCCCAGCCAGCCATGGGGAACTCCCAATTCTGGGAGTTGAAGTCCACTCATCTTAAAGTGGCCAAGTTTGGACAACACTGCTCTAGTCCAACCTATCTAACAGGGTTGCTGTTAGAAAAAAATGAAGGAAGTACAATATACATTGCCTCTTGCTCCTGGAAGAAAGAAAGATGGGATATACATCTAAATAAGTAAATTACTGTGCAAAAGTCCTGCTGCTTCTCCTGAAGCTCAAGGTGACATAATTGGCATTTGTGAGGTAGGCTGGGCTGAAAGAGTGATTGGCCTGAAGTCACTCTGAGCTTCCATGGCTAAAGATGGATTTCTCCAGTATATTGACCACTATACCACATTGGCTCTCTTTTAAAACAATAATAGTTTAACATGATCTGTGAACCTACTCACTTATTTTTAAGATTCTTGGCTGAAAGCCTTATTTTTCAGACAGATTTTTTTCTTACACAAAAAGCCTACCTCTATCAAACAGACATCAATTCCCATGGCTAATGGCTTTAACATCAGTTTAACTCTGAGTTCAGTTTGGCAGAATTCTTTACATCAATATTTAGGGATGGCATTTATGTTCTCCCCACCCCCAAAAGCATCTTAAAAACCATTTTCTAGATTATTAATTTCCTCTTCTATTTGTTGTTTGTTTCTCTTTCTCTTTGTTCATATTTTATTCTTGATAAGCCAATAAGAAGCTTTCAGGATGTACCTGGATGCTTTTAAATCTCGATATGCCATTTAATTGTGGCAGGTACTTGACAACTAAACCTAATCGTTATATTTTGTATACATCTAGGATTACCAAGTGTTACGCTTAAAAACTTGGAAGTGATTAATTGTTAAGCCCAAAGGATGTTTACTCAGAAATAAATCACTGTGCTCAGTGAAACTTCTGCCAAGTCAGTATTGTGTTGCACCATTTGATATATATTTGGGGTGAAAAATTGTTTTAAAGCTTCCAGAGCATAGCGCAGCACATGATAGAATAATCTAAACAGTACTGGAAAAAATAGCATACCGTATATACTTGCGGATAAGCCCATCCACAGATAGGCCGACCCTCAACTTTTTAATCAAAATACCATGAAAAATGTGCCACCTGCTGATAAGCCAGTTGTGAAAATTAAAACACAAAAGTTTTGAGGGTCAGCTTATTCATGGATGGGCTTATCTGTGAGTATGCGTATTTTATTTATTTTATTTATTAAATTTCTCCCCTGCCCATCTCCCCCCAATGGGGGACTCTGGGCGACTCACACAAAACATTAAAACCATAAATACATATAAATACATAAAACATCAAAATTTAAAAACATTACTAAAAAAGAGGAAAAGAAGGTTCCAAGAAGATGAAGAATCTGGGGCTGAAGACAGCAGGCCTCTATGGGGCTAGCCATCCCTATATATAGGTACATTAAAAAAGTATTACTGTATATTCACAGAAACCTCACAGCTGAAATTAAAACACGAATTATTAGCAGCAAATTAACTATCAAAAGCTTGGGGTAATGCAAAAAGCTTAACTTGTCTCCTAGGAGGACAATTCCTAGGAGTTCCAAAGATAAAATGCCCATTGTTGAGCAGTGACATTTTGAAAACTACTTTTAAATTGTCTTGCATTATAATAATACAATCCCCTACACACTGGGATCAACTAAATGTGAAAAAAGGTAAAGTTTTTCTTGAGTTCAGCTCATCTTCTGGTGGCTACATGGGTATGTCCATGTTATTTTCTTGGGAGTAATATGGAAATGATTTCCCATGATTGTTTCCCGGATTTTTCCCCCAGATTTCTGAGTGGGGTATATAGCCCTGGGACTTCAGAGTGATTTCTCATACAAATCTGGAAGGTATCCCACAAATCACTGCACAACAGCAAAAACAGTCTACATGAAAAGTAAATACATGTTGGACATGTTGAAAATTCATAAACAATCATTCTGTTTATTTTTATCATTGGTTTGATATCAACTTCTTTCTTTAATTTCGGTGTTTAAGTAAGGTTGGAATGTTGCAATCATTCCAGCTGTAATCCTGAAGTCATTTACTTCGAAGAAAGTCTTCTGAACTAGAACGAGATAGAGGAAGATCAGATACACATTTTTTGCAGGAGAAAGAAACTCAGTTCAACCATGCTTGAAAATGAATCCCAGGACAGCAAAAAGTGCTCTATATATTTTTTTAAAGAGCAAATGGCAAAGATTTGTGGAAATCATTCTGTGCATTTACTCTTTGTCAATATACCTTTTTAAAAAAGATCTTGGGGGTTGAGGGAACCAGACACTCTGGAAAAACACAGACTTTGGAAGTAACTAAGCTGAACCCACTGAGATGAAGTGAAAATGGGATGCTTCTGCACTGGGAATTAGGCATACCTCTTTCAAATAATATTCGGCTCTCTCTAGGCTGCCTTTCTTCACCTGGAGCGTGGAGGATGTGAACTACTTGTTATGGGAATTAAGAGAAATCCTTTGCAAATACATCCAGCCTCTGACTCGTTGCTGGGATTCAAACTGCACTGCCAATTTTGACATTGTTAAGCTGTGTAAAACCCTTACAATCAGCATTCTTTCAGGAAAACAGGTACCTTGGATAGTATTTTTGTTACATCTTTGCTATGGTTATCATTTGGGCCTCTTGAGAATGCTTCTCCCACATTTTATGGATGGGTTGTTTACTGATGGGCTATAGACTTTTTTTTCTCAATTCATTCCCTGCCACCTAGTCAAGCAACTTGAGGGGTGAAATAAAATTGTATAGAAAGAAGCATGAAATGTATTTAAACATGATCAAAGTGGTTTACAGACACAGAATAATACCCAATGGTTGTCTTCACCCAGTACATTAAAGCCCAATGTCAGGTTAACAGTACTTAATTGCTGTGTTCACACAACAGCCTGTCCCCAAATTAATAAACCATAGTTGCTTTTTTTTTTTTTTTAATCTGCGCTCAGTCGTTAGTGACTCTGCAGTGACTGCTTGGATGAGTCCTTGCAGTTTTCAAGGCAAGGTGTTTCGGAAGTGGTTTGCCAGAGCCTCCTTCTTAGAGCAGAGCCCAGCTGGCGAGTGCAGGAGGCGGGGTTTCCGTTGCTTTGCGTCCTTTTCGGGCAAGCGTGGTTTCGCGCTTACTGGCAACTGCTCCTGACTCCTTTTGCAAGGCGCTGCCAGCATTTTTCCTCCCACCGGCGTGAGAGTACCCATTTATCTACTCACGTGAGTTTTCGAACTGTTGGGTTGACAGGAACTGGGGAGGAAACAGGAGCTCACCCTGTTAATGCGAAGGCTGGACTCGAACCGCTGACACATCGACCATTTCTGGCCGGCAACTTTCAGCGTCATTAAGCCTACTTTCTGATTAATGTGATTTTATTTCTTAACATGGCTAAGTTTTGTTCTACTATTTGTAAGATATGTCATACTTTGACCTTGTCAGTTTCATAATTACCGGCTTTTACTGTGATTTTTCCTTGCTATTGAACACTTCTGTTTTTGAGATGGTCTATGACTATAATAAAATATGTACCTATGTATAATTTAATATAATGGTCGGGTTCAGACAACTTGCTAAGACAATGGCTGGGTTCCCAGAATAGGCTGAAACACAAACCACCCAACCTAGTTCTAACTTGTTCTAGATCCAGCCATTACCAAAAACATTATGAAAAGTAGACATTTCATCATTAAAAAAAATTGGATGGTATTTGTTTACTAACAGTTCTATACATGTTCATTCAGAAGCAAATGCCACAAATGGGGCTTACTTCCAGGTAGGTCATAAGAACTATTTTTCTCCACTTGCTTTTTCCATATGTACCTTGCATATTAGTGACTGTGTCTTCTTCATTTTTCCATCTAGTTAAAATATGAAATATTGTTACTTGTTGGCGTCCCTAATCTTATTGATTACCTGTTTCTGCACCTTCTCCAGCCCTACACTGCCCTTTTGGTAGCGTGGTCAACGTGTATGGGATTATAACCTAAAATTCACATAATATTTACAAAAAATGAGTAATTGATTAAATCTGCATGCATTTGTATCCAGAGGAGGAACAATAATGCTAGAGATTTTTTTCTTGTTTTTTGAGATGAGAAGGTCCATTCCCCATTGTCTCTTGCATGGAAGATATTCCTTCAGACCAGCCTTGAAGGAGACACCTATGCTCAAGGTGTGTGATTTTCTTTTACTCTTGCAGCCAAGAAACATCGCGAGCTGGATTGTACTAGCCTGGATACGTCATATGTTAAGCCAGGGTAGGCAACCTGTGGCACCCAGAGGTTGCTACATTACAACTCCCATTAACCTATGAAGGACAATCAATGGGGATGGGTGCTGAGGGTTGTTGTTCAGCAGCCTTGGGAGTGCACTGATCCATGTGCTAAGCCTAAATATTGATAGTTTCATGTATCATGTTAACATCATGCTCTGCTTAACATGGCTTATTGAATAAGCCACAATTTTGCTGAGTTTTCACATTGCACTAAATGATAAAGTATACTGTGTCATGCAAAGTCAGAAGGGGTGTATGCTTAAGAACATCTGTGCATGCTAGTTCTGTTCTGTAGCATGCTGATTATCCATGCACAGAATTTCATTTTATGTTTTTTTAATAAATGTTTTATTAAAAGTTTTACAAAAAATATAAAAACTAATACAAAGTAGAAAGAACAAAGTAAAAAAGAAAGAAAAAGCAGAAGTGCTGAAGGGAAGAATAAAAAGAAATAGAAAGAAGAAGCTTCTGATTTCCTTTGCAGCAAATCTAAGTACAATTGCAAAATTATCTTCTACTCTATGATTACAAAAAAGCTCACTTTTTTCTGTTATCCAATTTTTTTTCTAGTCATCAAAACCACAAGTCATAAGTGCATTTTTTTCTGTTTCATGCCAAAAGTCCATAAGGGGTTTTCAGTCAGCCATAAATGTAGATATTGTTTTTCTCTGATCAAAGAAGAATTTCATTTTATGTTCTGAGCCAGAGAAGGAAATACAGTACTGTAGTCTTCATTTAGTGACTGCCTCATACAGTGACCATTTGCAGTTACGACAGTGATGAAAAAGTAATTTTGCAACCAATCTGCATTTATGATCTTCACAGGTCTGGAAAGCCAAGAAAAGCTGAAGTAAGATCATAAGTACAGTTGTGGTTTCACTTAGCGACCACTTTGCTTAACAACCAAGTTGCTGGTTCCAGTTGTGGTTGCTAAACAAGGACTACCTGTAATAACAAACAACACTTGATTTGGAATATTTCTGAGCCTGAAATAGAGGACAAATGTGCATACTATAATCTGTACAACTGATTGTATGGACAAATATTTTGAACTCTCAACGGTTTATCAATAGCAACATCCAAATGGCTTTTTTCATTTGGATGAATAATAATTAAAAAAAAAAAACCATGGGGGTACTAAGAGTAGAGCTTTGTGCAGAAAAGGCTGTGAACTCAGTTGAGTTCTGATACTGAAAACTAATTCCTCAGCAGATATGCCAAATCTCCCTGTTTTTTCATCCTAAGCACATTTTTTGCACTTGCCTTTGTTGGCTGGATTTTCAGGTCCCAGCAAAGATCCCACAAGCCTGAAATCTGTCTACCCCTGGCCTAAATTTCATTTTGGCTCCTTAAGAAGCTGAGAACACCTGGGTTTGTTTTCTTCAAAGTGCACATGATGATATATAATAATAAGATTTCACGTTAAAAGCAGATGGAATGTGGACGCGAGAAGCAGGCAATCATATATGAAATTACATTCCTAATTATAGTCCCCGAAGGGTGTGATTGCAGTACATATTTACAACTTTTTCAGAGAGATGTTGCCTTTCACTAGGGAATCAGGGAAACTGGGGGAGAGCTATAGGTATGGAGACTTAAAACATCAGCAGTACAAGAAGCCAGAATTTACACCATGAGAGTGTTTAGGTTGTAAGCAAGATCAGACAGACAAAAAATGGTATTACTTTTCCCTTTGCATCTTTGTGGCCAAAGCCATGCCTACTTAAACTTTTAGTGGAAATCCAGTTCAGTTTTACACAAGGAATGCCAGGAAGGACTTTAAAATAGCATCTGGGTTCATGCATTGGACCTCATTGCTTTTCTGTCTTGGGTGGGTAAATGGAATAGTTCCAAGGACAGGGAGAAAGAAAGGAGCCCGTGCCTGAGAGGAAGGGGTATATGGGGAAACAGTCAGCTTCTGAAATGCACTTGGAAGCCTAATGTTGCTTGCCAAGGAGAAGAAGGGCAAAAAGAGATGTGCGGCGAATTACACGGCCTGTTATTTTGGGGAAGTGGGAGAGGCACGAAGTCACCAAAGCAACTGGACCAGCCTTTCTCAACCTTGGCCACTTTAAGACGTGTGGACTTCAACTCCCAGAATTCCCCAGCCAGCATCTTAAAGTGGCCAAGGTTGAGAAACACTGCTCTACTGGTAGGACTGTACAATAGTCATATAAAGTAGAGGTTTGAACCCCATAGAATATGGTCTGACTAATCCCAGTACAGATGAAACCAGTCGCATACTGTCTTCTGGAGGTCAGTGTAACTGAGGAATGCCAAGACCTCTTATGGGAGCAATAAGTACTGTAATGGCAGTTACCCACAATGGAGGAATGTTTGGTGCAGATGATGGAACTTGCAGAGATAGCGTTACTGACTTCCTTGATTAGAGAAAAGACAACATCTACATTTATGGCTGACTGGAAACCCCTTACAGACTTTGCATGAAACAGGAAAAAATGCACTTATGACTTGTGGTTTTGCTGATTAGAAAAAAAATAGATAATAGAAAAAAGTGACTTTTTTTTGTAACCGTACAAAAACTTTGTAAACATATTTGTATTTGCTGCAAAGAAAATCAGAAGCTTCTCCTTTCTATTTCTTCTCATCTTTTCTTTTTGCACTTTTGTCTGTTTTTGTTTTTCTCCTTTCCTGTCTTCTCTTTCTTTACTTTATATTAGTTTTTATATTTTTAAAATTTTTAATAAAATGTATATATATGTATGGGTGTGTGTGTGTACTGTAATGGCAGAAGCTTTCCCTTTGTTGTTTCTTCCTACTTCACCACCACTCTTCCTACTATTTCCTTTCACGCAGCCTCTGGAAAGGTTTGCAAAGTTCCTAATTCCTCAAAAGCAATTGGAAGATGATCCTGAAAGACCAAACATTACTACTAAGGGGTGGGGGGTGGGGGTAAAAAAATCAATATGGTGGCTACAATAGTGTGATTGAAGCTCCCCCATCTTTTATGTGTGTCATGCACATAAAAAAACGTGGAGTTTGATTGCATCTTGACTTTTTTGACCCTATCCTGCAGACTCCCCGATTGCCCCACTGCTCAAACAACACCTCGCTGCTGCTCCATGTAAAATGAAAAAATTGGTGGCAGCTTGTATCCATCCTCAAAAACCCATATGTGTACTTCAGGTTGCATGCATTTGTCTGGTTGTATGCAAAAAAACCACCAAACAAACTCCAGAACAAAAGCCCAGTCCTATAAAACAGGGTTTCTCAACCTTTAAGATGGGTGGACTTCAACTCCCAGAATTCCCCAGCCAGCAAAGTTGAAGTCCACCTGTCTTAAAGTTGCCAAGGTTGAGGAACCCTGCTATAAAAGGAAACGGAAAAGACATCAAGGCACCTTTCTCCCAAAGCCCAGGAGAGCTTGCAAATGGAAAACAGGCTGCTCTCAAGCTTCATAGAGACACTATTCTTTTTTCTTTTCTTTTCTAAACACTGTTTTTACTGCAATTTCAAATATAAAAACAATTCAGCTTGGCTGTTGGAAATAATGTGGAACTGAAGAAATCGCGAACTGCTTTCCTACTGTTGCATAGAAAACGTTCACTCTGCCCTTGCTGCACGTTGGCTATGAACCGGAGCTGAGCCTTAGCTGAGGCTTCCTCCGTTGCATTGTCCGGCAGCGGGTGCTGCTGCCCTTTTAGACTTGTAGAAAATGGGATAGAAACTTCTCACAAGTTTTGATTTCAGATTTCAAGAGAAGGGTGGGGGGAACTCTATGCACTATTACACTTAGCATGGGAAATATGGGCAGAGAGAAGTTCCTTTCTCATATAGGTGCTTTTAGAATTCTCAATTGTCCATTGAACTGAAATGAGGGAAATTCAAGAAAAGAGCTTCTTCATGCAAGCAGAATGCGGTTTATTGCCATTATATGTTTGGATAATTTTAGAAGAATATGACAGAGTCCTGCAGGATTGGGCTACCAATGGCAACTAGTCTTGATGGCTCTTGACTACTTGGATCAAGGGCCTTAGTTACCAATTGCTAAGAGGCAACAAGTATAGAGGGGGATCCTCCTCATGCCTTGCTCAGAAGCTTGGATGATCCTTTTGCTAATCCATCAATTTCTTATTTTCTCTTATCCTTTCTTTCCTATAAAGCCTTGGGATCTCATCCCTGTTGCGTCTGAGAAAGTAGGCTTTGCATGCAAAAGAAGAAACATTTTGCAAAGGCTGCCCTACTAGTTCACTTTCCATTTTTGTAATATTTTGAGCAGCATTAGAAGCCCTTAAACGCTACAAATGGCCTGAAAACAGCTAATTAAGAGGTCAGAAGCAAATGGAGCACATCAGCTGCTTAGTTATTTAGTACAGTATTTTTATGGCTGCTGTTTTAGGCTGGCAGTAAATCAAATTTTATCTACTTGGTTTAAAATACAAGTTGAGGCTTCTTGTCCTGTGCTACCTGCTTTTTCGAGGCCCACAAGAAAACCATGCATGGTCACTCTAAAACATTTTCTATCCACACTGTTTTTTTATTTTAATGGCTGGCAAAACATTTTAAAAAGAGTTTGAACTGCCAAGGTTTTCGGAGTAATCTCTGAAGGCTCAGGCTGTGACTGAGGGAATAACCTTCAAAGACTATTTTCAGGTTCATTGAATTAACCACAACTGGCTGCATACACACAACACAACGTGCCATAAATTATGGTTCGGCTGGGCTCACTATTAGCATCAGTGAAACCACACAAACTCTACTGTGATCTAACGTAATCTGTGAACAGTTACTGAGTTTCAGTTACACTCATACTCTACATGTGCAATGCCTTTGTTTGCAGTCACATATGCTAAGACAATATTTGTTTTAACCATGGTTTGCTGAATAAGCCATAATGGCCTCGTTCAGATGTCATGCTAAGCCAGAAATCAGCAGCTCATATTATGATGTAGTGCCATGTAGAAATCCAACCATTGGCTGAGTACAAATCTAGCATCTATATTCATACAAAAGGCTTAATCTGGTTAGTTCATTTTTTGGCTATGTTAGGCAAAATAAGGTCAGTATACTGTGCAAACAGAGAAACTTGGTTAATGTACTAACCAAGTTAAGCATGTTGCATGAACATACACTGGTTTGGCTTTACCAAGAACCGCATACAGCATTGGGATTTTATGGGGCAGGTTTCCCATCATCTCCTTTTCATTTTCCACCCCCCTCCAAAATTCCCTTGATAAATAAAGTTATTTGACAGTTCTCTTGGCAGGCAGGTTCTCTCGATTTTCCCAAACGGAGTCCAGTTCTGCTCTGCTCACTGTTTTGCATTCTTGCCCGCTTAATGTCTTAAGGATGCTGCTGTTCCAGAATACCTGTCTGGGTTTGTGCCACACATTTAATCCAGTTATTGAATAAATTTATTTTCTGAGTTTGCGCAATACCTTATACCATAAACTAACCAGACAGGCTAGCTTCCCACAATACACTAAGCAATGCACAAAAAGGTAACTCAGTTTAAACTAATCAATCTTGGCATGTGAGTATCTGCAGCCATGAGATGTGGAGTTATGCTGTGTGAGAGTGGATCCCTGGCCAGGTAATGCTCATTGTGACCTGACTTCCTTGCTGTCTAGAGCAGTGTTTCTCAGCCTCAGCAACTTTAAGCTGTGTGGACTCCAGCTCCCAGAATTCCCCAGCCAGCATGGCTGGCTGGGGAATTCTGGGAGCTGGAGTCCACACAGCTTAAAGTTGCTGAGGCTGAGAAACACTGCTTTAGACACTTACCTTCTCCACTTGCCTCAGTATTTAAATTCTTTTCTCTGTCCTCCCTTTTTTTATTCCTCTGCTCTTGGTTATTTCCCCATTCCAACAACCTCCTTTCCATTCACTGCCTTTAAAATGGCCTCCCTACTCATATTTTGCAACCAAATATTTATCAACTGATGTTTCTTGATAACCTTCCTTTTCTCAGGTTCACTCCTAGTTTAGGTCTCAACTACCTTTTTCTTCCCGGCAACATTAGAATGATGGTCCATTATCCTGACTAAAGATCCTCCTGTTATGTACAACCGGTTCTACCAGACAAGTAGCGTTTGTCTTATGACAAGAAAAAAAAATGTAAGGGCTGCAACAAATATTATTTCCTTATAAAAGATATGACTGCAGTATTATCAAGCTGGTGATGTGAGACAAGTTTCCTCAAGCAAGTAGGGGAAATAGCTATTTGCTTCCAGATAGTCAAAGATTAGATTAGATTTTTTTTATCCTGCCTTTATTATTTTTATAAATAACTCAAGGCAGTGAACACACCTAATACTCCTGACTCCTATTGTCCCCACAACAACAATCCTGTGAGGTATGTTGGGCTGAGAGAGAGGGACTGGCCCAAAGTCACCCCGCCAGCTTTCATGCCTAAGGCAGGACTAGAACTCACCGTCTCCTGGTTTCTAGCCTTGGTTTCAAGATTTCAGGCTTGGAGATCTTGTTTTTCCTTGCCTTCTGTAACACAGACTTTTCCTGTATTTTCTTGAATGGCCTATTTATTTGGTCTCTCTGCTCCCTTGTTTACTTTTTTAACCTTTCACATTATCTATCAATCTGTTTGTTTTGGAAACTCCCCTTCAGTTCATCTGGCCTGTTGCATGACAAGCAACTTCTGGGAAAGTTGTGTGTGTGTGTGATTTTGTATACATTTTATCTCCCTTTTATGTTCAGGCTAGTTGGGTGCAAGGACTGTGGCATTGTGTCAGATCAGAACAGAGCAAAATGTCCACAGATGCATGGGGCAGAAACATAGGTGGAGAAGAATTGCATTTCCGTGGCAGGAAATGAAACAAAATCTCAGTTGTAGTCTTGTATGGCCAGCTGCTGCTAGAAGCATGACAACTTTATTGGAATTATTTGGGGATTAAAAAAAAAACTTGTGCCTGTGGGTATAAGTAGATAGATAGATGTGTATATAAATGTTTTACCCTAAAACTGACAGGGACTATTTTAATCCTTCTCTTAATTGATTCCCATTTGGATATATAAATCTGGAGCAAAATCTGTTTTGTCTCTAGTTGTTAACTGGCCCAACTTGCTTTTATGCATATATGTACCCAGCTCTGTGCTGTGCCATGTCTCAGGTTCAGTTGCCAAGCTTGGATACATCAAACCAGCTTCTTGGCTAAACTGCTTAGATATTTTCTGCATGTGGAATCTCCACCCACACAAATATTCAGAATGGGAGCAGCGGATGAAGAAGGTAGGGAGAAGGCCATAGTTAATAGTTAAATATGAACCAGGTTCGGAAGCCAAGCTTCCTTGGGAGCTGTGCCCGTTGTCTTGAATGACATCCCAAATCCCTAGATCAGTGTTTCTCAACCTTGACTAGTTTAAGCTATGTGGACTTCAACTCCCAGAATTCCCTGGCCAGGGAATTCTGGGAGTTGAAGTCCACACAGCTTAAACTAGTCAAGGTTGAGAAACACTGCCCTGGATAGATGGGAGTAATTATAATGCCCTGGTGGATGAAAATGTCTCCTGAATATACCTGGGGAAGGTTTCCTCTCTGAAATTGATGGAACAAGAGTAGACGCTTGATACAGAAATACAGACTACTTCTGTGCAAAAACACTCCAGCATACGTGCCACTTGGGCTGCCCTCATTCATGCTTCATGCTAAGCCTTAATCTATTTTTTTTACAGTCAGTGCAATTTTATTTTTATTGGTAAATAAGGGCCGTGACCAGCAATTAGAAAAACCGTTAAAAAGAAATGAAACACAATAAAAATGCAAATAGAATACAAATAGAAATTTAAAAGAGCCTAAAAAAGGAGAGGAACCCCCCCCCAAAGGATAAAGCTAGAGAGAGTAAAAGAGAACAGGTAACGAAACATAACATCAGGGTAAAACCAGTATTTTCCTTCTGACTGAGATAGCAGCTGATAAAAACGGAGCCAGTCTAAAACAGTTGAATTCTGACCCTGCAAGAGAAGGGGCCCAGCACCTGCCTCAAAGAGGACTTGAATCCTATTGGTGAGGAGCATTAAAAGGTACAGTGTATGTTCTCATCGATGGGACAACGGAAGAAAATGTGGGTGAGGGTTTCAGGCTCACTCAAATCACAAGGACAGCTATCACTACAAAAAAATTTTTCCAGTATCTATCGTGTCATATCCCAGTGGGGAAGAAGTTGAGATGGGCCAGGCAAAAAAACCAAAAAAAAACCCAAAAACAAAACTCTGGTGGGTAGCCGAATGAGATTAAAAAGGTACTTAGCAGGTACAAGCAGGCTCTGATCAAGAACCTGCCAGCAAGAACCGCCAATAGCCTCCATCAGCCACATAGAATCCCCTGGCTGCCAAGCTATCCCCAGAGATGTGCACAGTGGGGTCTCAAAAAAATCAAGGTGATGGTTGTGACTGTGCAATTGAAGCCTCACCTCTTCTTAACAAGTGTCTCCTGGGCGATATATGAAAAAAAAGGGGCAGGGCATTGATCGCAAGGTTGCAGCCTCCATCTTAACTTTTTTGACTCCCCCTGACAACCCATCCATACCCCACAGCACCTTGAGATTGTGACTCTGACAATTGGCAGAGAATGTGGTGCGATATATTTTTCTCTGAACAAATTAAACCTCATCCATTTCCTTCTTTAATTTATCAAACATCCAATTTCCTGAAGAAGAGGACAAACATTTTTGACCTTACCCACCCTCCAGTCCCCTGCAGTCAGAGCCATGCTGGTGCAGCTCCTGTCTAATTTGTTTTATTCCATGTGATTTCAAATCAACTGGATATCAAGCACAAAAATTATCTGCCTTGAAATATCTATTAACATGACTTCATTTTTCTTTTCAAAAATAGTTTTAAAATAAACAACACCCTCGGCAGTTTTGTGTCCGTATTCTGCATATACCTCCTTAATGGGTAAGATGCAGGAAACTATATATTGATTTGCAAAGCAGTTTCTAGGTCAGAAACGTCAGCTCGTACAAGCATTTTGATTATGTGCCTTCAAGTCGGTGTTGACTCTCAGCAACCACGTCGACAGATTTTCTTCAGGATGATCTGCCCCCAACCTGGTCCTTCAGGTCTTCGGAGATGCCCCATCGCCACTGTGACTGAGCCCATCCACCTCGCTCTGGTCGTGGCTTTTACCTGGCCTGTTCTTCCGGCATTACAGACTCCTCAAGAGGCAGGTCTTCGCATATTATGTCCAAAATACAGTAACTTGAGCCTTCGTACAATGATCCTCTGGTTTGTTTTCCCGGCTCTTCACGGTATTCTCAGGACCCTTCCCCAACATCGGAGTTCAACAGCATCGATCCTTTTTCTCTCCTATTTCTTCAGAGTCCAACTTTCGCTCCTCGCAATATTTCTTGAGCGCTGGTTCTTTCCTAAGCTTGGGGTGAAAGTGGGCGCTGCTGGGCCCGAACGGGCCAAACCGAATGGGTACCCCGCTTCCCCTTCGCAGGGAGCGCTGCATCCTGCACGGGCACGGCTCAGCCGGCGGCTCAGCCCGCCCTTCCTCCCTGGGGGTCCCACGTGGGGGGCAAAAACACCTCCCCGGCGCCCCCTTTGACAAGAATCGGGGGAGGGCCTAGATGGGACCCCGCCCCTGCTGTCCGTCTCTCGGAGGCGGCCAATAGGGCGCGACGACACATCGGCCTATCCGGGAATGCTTGTGATTTCCATGGCAGCGCCTCTGCGGACGGAGCGGACTAGGGTCCTGGCGAGGCTTGGGGGAAGAGGGAAGCAGCGAGGCGGCGCGGAGGGAGCGGCGGCCGGTCGGACTGCGCAGCGATGGGGCCCGGGCGAAGCTCTCTGGTAGGTGAGGAGGCGAGCCCTGGGCGTCGCAGGCGGGTTTTGTGCCGGGCAGAAGAGCTCTACCCGGAGCTAAGCAGCGGCGGCAGCAGCAGCAGCAGCTGCTATTAGTTTCCCCCCTTTCCCTCTTTAATTGCCAGTGGAAACGGAGCGCGCTGCTTTCTTCCCCACTTCTGATTTCCTGTGCATCGGGGAAGGAGAAGCGCGGCCGGGGAGGGGGGAGGGGGGGCTCCGATTCCACGGTTCCTGCTTGTGCACAGAGAGGAGGCGCGCGCCGCACGTGCTGCGGCTCCTCAGAAGACCGTCTGCTTGCTGTCAGAGAGTGAGGGTCCCTTGCCCGGGCTCAGAAGCGTCCCCCTCCCCTGTTTTAAAAAAGTCATTTGCCAGCCAGGTGTCAGCCGAAGTCAAGAAGATGAGGGATGGCAAGGCAGAAAAACAAATCTCTTCGTTCGCTTGATGTTTTCCTTTCTATCGGCTGGCTTTGACTGTGAGGAGGAGAACAATAAAAACCTGGTATTAAGTCAGTTGGCGTGCATAACATTTCTCCGTTTTTTTAAAGCAGACCAAAACTTTTCTGATGAACGGGGAAAGATGTGCACTTTTAACATGTCCTTCCATCAGTTTCCCCCAGAAAATCTGTTCCTTGATAGATAGGAAGTTGTACTCTGCATGCGCTCTGAGGCACTGTAGGCTTACCTTTTTTAAAATAGGCTTTACCTAATATACTAGCTCCAGATTTTCTACTTCAGATTTATCTTCATAGCTAGTCGCAAGAGCTGGAAGATAGCTGAGCCAGAAAAACATGATCTGGTGTGTACTTAATTTTTTATTGGCTATTTTCTATCATATGGACTTACAAATCTGCAATAGGACAAACAAAGTATGTTTTAAAAATCAAACTCTGGCTAGAGGCCTAAACACCTTAGAATTTTATTCTTCCTTTTTTGATAATTTCATGGTTCCTCACAAGGCAGGCCCACTGAATTCAGTTCTATGGAAGTATAAAGTATTTTATGTATTTCCCATATTACTTAAAAAAAA